>NC_063172.1:37956831-38563331 GCF_023159225.1 Perognathus longimembris pacificus
AGTAGGTAGTATGTATAATAAATGTGCAAATAATTTCCAAGACATAAGCTGAATAAGCATAGCCATCTTCACAGGATACTAAGGTATTTATTTGTTAATTTATTTTTAGTGTTTGAGGTAAAGAAACAGTCATATACAAAATGTGAATTAGCATGATTCTTAGCTAGCTGTGAAATTTAGAATAAAATTCATATATATCTGTGTGTATATATATATCTTTATAAAATAAGGTAATTGGGCAAAAAAGAGATTAAAGGCTCTTTCAATCTAAATTTCATGGAAGAATTTTATAAAAGTGGCTATGGAAAGTGGTCTTATCAGTGACTTGGAGATACTAAAGCTTAAGAGGATGACTAATTACCATCTGTTGTTCATATGACCATTTAAAATAATTTTCCTTTGAATAGTTTTTGAGATAAACTTTTCAGACATTTACAACTTGGACTAACTTGCCTATATCACCGAACTTTGAAAAGTATATGATTTGGGTTACAAAGTATACTTTTACTATACTATACTTAATTTGTCCTTAACTACCCTATAGTATGATATTTTGAAAGGAAAAGCTGAAGATTAAGTGGTGGGGAAATGAAATGAGCAGTGGCCTAGATCTGAAAAGTGAGTTATGACTAGCTAGCTGATGATGTAATTCTGAGCAAGTGGTACAGTTTCGATATAATGAAAGAGAAGCTGAGCAGCCAAGTCTTAGGCCTAGGGTCAGTGTTCTTTACTTACTCTTCATTCCAGATGAGATTTCCTCAGCCATGATGTACTCCTCCTAGCATCTTGTGTCATCATAACTTGACTATTAGTGCATGGTAGATGTGGATGAGGTACGCCTAAACACACTGCATTAAAACCTCATTTCATGAGTTTTTACCTGAATGCGGTACAGGTTTTAAAGCTACCCACTACCTTACAAATGATAGATGTGATTCCATTTCTGGTCATTGACTCCTCTGTGTGTATATTCATCCACTCTGCTAGACTCTCTCAATTTCAAGATGTAATTTTTTGGTGTATTTTACTGCCAGTCATTCTGGATAGAAATTTAGTTATTTGACCAACAACATCTATCTATACCCATGTACTTGGAATTCTGTTCTGGTTCCATGATTTTAATACAGTACCTATAAACAGAAATTTTTTGTGAAGTCCATGTAGTTGGACATTGTAGGGCCCTTCCCGAAGTCGGTGGTTTATAACAATTGGTCCATGGTTTGTGTTTTACTTACTCACAAGTAGTAATGTAAGTAATGCTGTAAGTCTTTTATATTACCTTCTGAAGGACATTTATTAAACAATGAGTGCATACGTGGAATGAAGGGCAGTATATACTTTGAGGTTTTGAAAGGCCATTCAGCACCCTTTTCCCATTAGTCTTTGACCTTTCTTTTCTGGCCTTATTTATAGACAGTCAGCTTTACTGAGTTACTGTGGTTAAAAGGACTGACTTTAATTGTGTCTATGAGGAAAGGTCAGAGCCTAACCCTGAATATCCTATATTTGTCCAAGTATCTCTTGAAAGAAAAGATCTGCTGCAGCTAAAGCCGGGTCATGATAGAAAAGTTGGCTAAGTTATTAAATTTTAAAACGAGTCATTAATTTAAAGTAGTTGCTAGGAAGATACATGGCAGCCAGAAACATTAAAGCAGAGAGAGCTTGGGTACTTCATTCCTAAGAACAGAATTCAGAAAAGGAATTGTATTCACACCCTTTGCCAAAATAGGTCAACTTTTATTCAGCTCTCAGGAAAACATGAACCTCATATTTTAGATCTGTGGCATCCTCAAAATTCTAGCTTCTATTTTAGGTTCAATCATAGGCTTCAAATATGACAGACTCACATAAATAAACATTTAATTAAATTATGTGTCTGCTGTTTAGTAATATGATCTCAACTTTCCGTTAAGTTGTCCTATTAACGTGATTTAGAATTTTTTTCCATCTCTAAAAAAATAAGGATGTATCTTTGTTTCCTAGAGACTAAAGCATGCCCTTAAAATACATCAATTCAATACTTCATTAGTTCTTAAAAAAAATAACTGAATTGTATTTCTCTCAAGAAACTAGTCTTAGCTCCTTGAAGCTGCATATGGTCACTTTTCAGGTTTCACTGTAAAAATAGAAGTATCACTGTAAATTAAGTATATTTGCCATCCATTTTGGAGGACTTTTCAAATAAATACCAACAAATCTAGAAACTCTAGTGTTTTCATGTCATGAATACAAGTACTTGATCTGATATGAGTAAACTTAGCTGTATGCGAAATTCCCACATTAAGGACAGGTTGCATTACATACATTCTTAAGTCAGTTTTGTTCATCACCATGTCAAGGTTTACCTCCATCTTGCTTTGTGCTGACAGTGCCCTGGTGGCATTTGCCTCTGAAAGAAACAACCCAACCCCCTAATAATAGGAGTCTCTATAGTGCATTACACCATTTTTTCAGATAGGATATGGTCTCAGAGGTAATAGAGGCCTTGTGCTGGTTTTGTGAGGATCATAATGGCCTCATGTCACAGGCAGCACTTGGATTTGATTGTCAAGGAACTGAATTTGATGAGTAGAGGGGAGAATGGAAAGGCCATTTGTACTGATCAAAGGAGATACAGGATATGTGAATAGCATTATGTGAATGGTAAGGGATTATGTGATCGGTGAACCAAATGATTTGATCTCATCATGAATTGCCAGAGGACAGTGGTGTGGTAGAAATTCTCAAAAACAGGCTGCACTGAAATGTGAATTGGCATAAGTTTGGAGGTTAGAAGCTCAAATTTTATCTCATTGGCAACTTCAAAGACATTTTTAGAAGACAGAGTATCATGCCAGTAGAAATAATTAACATTTGTTGAGTGCTTATTATGTGATGAATATTACATTTGAGTTTCCAAGTATTATTTTATTCTCATGATATTTATTTATTTATGTGTTTATTTAGTGCTGGTCTAGGAGCTTGAATTCAGGGCCTCAGCTTGTTCTTACTAAAAACATATTTTGTGCAGGGAAATGTCATTAAAACATTTCTCTGATGCTATTTGCCTTCTGCAAATAAAAACTAGACACACAGAGCAAACAACTGCTTATCTCATAAAAGCCGAATGTCCTTTACTAGCTGAGACTTCTCTGTAATGCCCTTATGACTTAACCTGTCTACCCTGTCTCCTCTTTGTCTTTTCTTTCCTGTGTTTTGTACTGATAATGAGCTTTGAGGGGATTCCACTGTTTGTGTACATGTGTATATTTTGATTATATATAGTCACCAGTAATTTAGTCTATGTTTTCTACTATAAATGTTAAAGTCATTCTTATTTTCATATGAAAAAATGCACACATGTATGCTATAAATCTAGAAAATACAGAAGAAACTAAGGACCCGATTTTATCACTTGTCTACTGGTGATCCTATTATTTTATCATTTGTTTTAACTTTTTCTCTATAACCATAGTTTATATTGTTTATATAGTACATTTCAAAGACCGCACTATTAAATTTTACTCTGAATACAATTTATAGAGTCTAAAACAGTTTAGTATATTATTTCACTGTTTATTTTTGAGGCATGCTGAAGGTATTTCCTTCTGTGGAAGGGGTAGTGTGGCCCTTATAAATATTAGTCCTAAGATTATTTATATGTCATTAATTTACTTAAATTTTGTGTTTAAAATAGATGTTCAGAAGTGCTGCTTTTGATATTGTTAAAAATGTAAATAAAGTTGCTTTTAGTGCATTATTTGGAAGGAGCTACATATTGTATTGTGAAAATACTTTTTCTTCTTAGGCTATCACTTTTATAAGTATTTGTTACCATACATATTTTTTTCTCTTTCTGTTAATGTACACCTAACCTCATTCCTAGACACTTTGAAGAACCTTGTAAAAAACATTGTAAGGAGTGTTTAATGATATATTCAAATACTAGTATTTAATCATTTCAATCACTCGTATATGTTGATATATATAGAGAGAGGGAAGTATTTCTGTGAACCTCTTCGTAATCATATATGTTAAGTTGTCTAATTCTGTTTCTACAAGAATGAACTGAAACTTAAGTTCTTAAAACACAAAGCCAGTTTTGCCAGCACCATTTGTTAAAGAGGCTATCTAACAAACTAAAACTAGATCCTTACATATCACCCTGCACCAAAATCAATTCCAAATGGATCAAAGACATCGAAATAAAAACAGATACCCTGAAAACACTAAAAGAAGGAGTAGGAGAAACACTTGGGCTCCTTGGCACAGGATAAAACTTCCTTAACAAAGACCCACAAATGCTACAAATCAAAGAAAGATTGGATAAATGGGACTGCATCAAACTGCAGAGCTTTTGCAGCGCAAAGGACATAGCTTGCAAGATAAACAGAAAGCCCACAAATTGGGAAAAGATCTTTACTGGCCATACAACGGACAAAGGCCTCATATCTAAAATATATGCAGAACTAAAAAAAATAAATTATTCCAAAACAAAACCGCAAAGAACCAACAGCCCCCTCATCAAGTTGACTAAAGACTTAAAAAGAGACTTCTCTGATGAGGAAATGAGAATGGCCAAGAGACATATGAAAAAGTGCTCTACATCACTGGCCATAAAAGAAATGCAAACCAAAACAACATTGAGATTCCACCTCACCCCAGTAAGAATGTCCTTTATCAAGAAAACTAACAATAACAACTGTTGGAGGGGATGTGGCCAAAAGGGAACCCCACTTCACTGGTGGGAATGTAAACTGGTACAGCCACTCTGGAAAACGGTATGGAGATTCCTCAGAAGGCTAAACATAGAGCTCCCCTATGACCCAGCAGCCCCACTTTTGGGCATCTACCCAAAAGACCACAAACAAGAACACACTAAAGCCAAAAGCACAACAATGTTCATCACAGCACAATTTGTCATTGCTAAAATATGGGTCCAACCTAGATGCCCCTCAGTAGACGAATGGATCAGGAAAATGTGGTACATATACACAATGGAATTTTATGCCTCTATCAGAAAGAATGACATTACCACATTCATGAGGAAATGGAAGGACTTGGAAAAAATTATACTAAATGAAGTGAGCCAGACCCAAAGAAACATGGACTCTATGGTCTCCCTCTTAGGGAATAATTAGCACAGGTTTATGCTAGTCACAGCAGAGGATCACAAGAGCCTAATAGCTATGCCCACAAACAGTACAAGAAATGGACCCAAGGCCTAATGTTTGAAACTGTAACCTCTCTGTACATCACTTTGACAATAAATTTAAAAAATGAAATAAAACAAGCCTTGCTGAGGCAATGGGCTAAAAAAAAAACAAAAACAAAAAACCACAAAGCCAATTTCCAATGTTCACAGGGCATTCAAGTGCCTTGAAATAGTGCTCTCTGTTTACTGTTGAAGATCACAATGTTTTGAAATTTTATTGTCAAGGTGATGTACAAAGGGTGATTACAGAGTTGATTATAGTGTTTAATCACAGTCCAGTTTATAAGGAAAACAGAATTTTGCTTTAATTTCTATTTCTTTGGTTAGTCATAATTGAAAAGTTTTATATTCATTAGTCATTTGTATTTACCTAGATACTCAGTATGTAGCACTGATAATGTCTAAATTATAGTTGTACAATTTCCTACTTTCTATTGTTACAATTTCCTATTTAATATATTTAAAATATTATGTCCCCATACAATTGTAATGTGTTTTAAATGATTTTTATGCTATTAAAATGATCTGACAATTCTTTAACATTCTGGATATTTAAAGTTAAGTGGAGGAACTGTTCTACTTCCAGTTTGAAGGACTGCTCATGAAGCAAATTCTAGGCCATTGAGTAGAAATGAAATTTTACTTTATACTATTATAGGTTTTGAATTCCTTTCAGCAAGAAAGGAAAACACAAAATTGTACAGGTTGAGAGCTTAGGAAAGTCATACCATAGTAGGGCCATGATTGAAAGAGAGCCTGTATCCTAGGAAATTGATTCTTACCATGTGCAAGATTGTCAACAAGAAGGTCAAGATGAACATGACATATGCATACCCAGCAAAAACTTATAGATTACTTTCTGATCTGTATAACAGGGTTATTCTGGCTTTCTGGTGTATCTCACATTTATAATTTTTTTCAAACCTTGTAAATTTACTAGTGTGAATTTGATTTTATGAAATCCATTCCTATTTCTATGGCAGTTTTTGATCCATCTTAATCTTAGAAATCCTTTTTCTGGACAAATATTTAATAACCACTCAGTTACTTTATAAAAATGTACTTTCATGTTTTGTAGTTGGTACAGTACATTTCCTAGAATGTAGCAATATGTATGTTGTAAGAATTTATATTATTTTCTATTTCCTTCAGTAGTTGACCAATTATGTGAAAACAGTCAGTCTTAGCTGCCTTTGGGACACAAATTGTGATTCAGTATGGTCTGCTTTGTTGTCATTCACTTTCATTTTATCCATTTTATAAAACATTATATTTATTACAAAATGTGGCTGGCTTATGTTTTTATTCTCTCAATTACTTTTATTGATAGCTCTTTTGAGTAGGTGGGAAATAAAGTCCAGATTTGTATAATGAATATCTAGTTTTGTTTTTTGTTCTTAAATATTGCCATCAAAACCATTTATTTTGAGGGAAGAAAAGTACTGAACAATAATAGTTCCTTTGAAATATTCAGTTTTGGTAAAGTTTAGGGAACAACTTTCTTCTGGATTTATTTTCGGGACAGGGGGTATTATTGGTCCTGGATCTTGATTCAGGGCCTGAGCAATGTCCCTGAGCTTCATTTGCTCATGGATAGTGCTATACCATCTGAGCCACAGCTCTACTTCTGACTGTTTTGTTATTGTTGTTTTGTTTTCTTTCTGTTTTTGGTGCTGGGATGGAGATAATCGTCTCATGGACTTTACTGCCTCAGCTGGCTTTGAACCACAGTACTAGATCTCAGCCTCTTACATAGCTAGGATTACAGGTTTGCACCACCAGTGCCTGGCTTCTTCTGGATTTTTTTTTTTTTTTTTTTTTTTTGGCCAGTCCTGGGCCTTGGACTCAGGGCCTGAGCACTGTCCCTGGTTTCCTTTTGCTCAAGACTAGCACTCTGCCACTTGAGCCACAGCACCACTTCTGGCCGTTTTCTGTATATGTGGTGCTGGGGAATCGAACCCAGGGCCTCATGTATATGAGGCGAGCTCTCTTGCCACTAGGCCATATCCCCAGCCCCCTCTTCTGGATTTTTTAAGCAGGGGTGGGACTCAAGACAAAGCTGACAGACTTAAATAAGTAAAAGAGACCCTGGATGAATCAGACATGCTTTCTCAAGAGAAGAGTATTCAGAAATGGCTTTTCTGTAACTAGAAAAACTCAGTAGAAAGTGGACAGTCTTGCTATTTTTGGAGGAGAGAGGACAGGAATTGTGATGGAAACCATGAAATTGAATGGATTACAATGTAGATGTGTGGAGATGCCACAATGAAATGCCAACCTTTATAACTAATGTAAGCCACTAAAAAATAAAAACATAAAGAAAACCTATAGTCTGTGAGGAAGAGAAATTCATGTAGAAAGAAGTAGATGTGAGAGGGACAATCAGTGTGTATTGGAAAACTAGGCTGAACTTCATACATGAATATATTTAAAAACAAAAACCTTTGTTGCAACCTTCTTGAAAGAATTCCTACAAAATATTATAGAACCTGAGAATGGATCCTCAACAAATAAGTTGAAAGTTCAATATTCATCATTTACTTGTTGGGAAATAATGCTAAATATCTAAATACCTAAATATCTACATTAGTGTTGTTAATTATCTTGTTTGTGATAAGGTTGCTCTTTTATTGTTTATGTCATTAGATTAGCTCTATGAGGTTTCTCAAAAGGAAACATGCCTAGTTTTTACTCAACATTTACTACATATATTAGACTATATATTGTTTGCTCAGAACATCCATTGCTAGGTCATACAAACAGAGCTCTGTAATTTAAAGAATGATGTGTTAAATTCTTTAACAAGTGCAATGACAGATTTATACTCAAGTCAAAATGCTTGTCTCCAATAGTTTTGCATGGTCAAGTTGTGAAATACACATAAAATTAAATAGCAAAGAGTAGTTGAAGTGAAGTCAACCAAATTTATTTCTAAGCATTGGATGTGTCAATGGCACAGTGATTATTTATACAAATTATGTAAGAATTACTTTTGCATGAAGTGAACAGGTGCATACTGGGGAAGGTAACTCTTGATGGAGATAAAGGTAACCCAAAATATCTGTATGTATGAGTTTATAATATATATAGCTATTTTTTCCAGTTAAATTCTTGAAGAGGGACTAAAGGTAAAAATAAGTACCAGTCCTTTTATAACCTAATGTTGCAACACACCAGACAACAGGCCATTTTCTTTGTCAGGAAAACCTACCATTAGACACAGGGGTTTAACACAGCAAGTTAACATTTTGAAGCTGTCTTATGTGTTCAGATGTTAACAGGGCCTGTCTCCAATCCATCTGAGGTCTCACTGTGTAGCCTTGTCTGTTCTTCTAAGACATTTTCTTGTGTTTGTTATGTAGCTCATTGGTGTTGCTCTTACCTGTCATTTCAAAAGCTCTAGGTTTGATTCCAGCAACACAAGAAATCAAGACTTTATGATCCATCATCTCACAGCTAATTTCTCTCATTATTTTTCCTTCCCACAGTTTGTGCACCTTTGGCCCTTATGTCCTTTGTTATTTTTTGAATGTTGAGAATTTGCATTTTTAATTTACTTTTAGTTTTTTACTTAATCTTTTCTGTTACATAGTTGATAAATGAAAACAAAATATGGACATCTTAATAAAATACTATGTTATTTTTACATTCCATAATGTTTACATTTAACTCAGCCTCCTGAGAACATGAATATAACTGTGCATTTTTATTTATTTATTTTTTGCCAGTCCTGGGGCTTAGATTCAGGGCCTGAGCACTGTCCTTGGCTTCTTTTTTCTCAAGGCTAGCACTGTGCCACTTGAGCCACAGCACCACTTCTGGCCTTTTCTATATATGTGGTGCTGAGGAATCGAACCCAGAGCTTCATGTATATGAGGCAAGCACTCTTCCCACTAGGCCGTATTCCCAGCCCGCATTATTTTTATTACTATATTTTTCTATTATAATTGTAATGGTATTGTAAAGAGGGGTTGCCATTTTATAAGTCCCCTGAGTACATGTCTTTCTGGACAATGTCACTTCTTTCCCAGTTTTTCCCTCCTGTTTCTGCCCACTAGTTGTATAGTTCATTTTTAACATTATATCTAGTGAGTACCACTGCTGCATTAGAATTGTGTATTATTGTTTTAAGTAAAATAAGCCAGGCAAAACATAACAAAGATGGCACAATATCACTCATTTGTATAGTCTAAAAAAATTGATCTTCTTGAAGTTGAGAATAAAATGGTGGTTCTCAGAGGATGGGGTGGGAAAGGGGGGGATAAAGATCAGGAAAAATGTTGACCACTAAAAATTAAAATAAATTTGGATAAGAGCAATAAATTCCAGTGTGCTACGGAACCATCAAGTGGAATAGGTAACAATCATGTGCTGAATATTTCTATCCTCGATGAAAGGGAATAGTCATTTAGATAATAGTCATTCTTAATAAGCATGGTATCTTATTATGGTTTTGGTTTGTGTTTCCTTGATGGTTTGTATTTCTCTTATACCTTTAGGGCATTTGTGTATCTTCCTTGGAGAAATAGCTATTCATTCCTATTTACCATCTTTAACCAAATTTGTTACTGCTATTAAGCAATTCCAGTTTCATATATGTTCGTTATTTTAACCATAAAAATATTTTCCAATTCTTTAGATTTCTCTTCACTCAGCTAATTATTTCTTTTCCTATGCAGAAAGCTTTGAGTTTGATAAATAATCTTATTTGTCTACTTTTGCCTTAGTTTCCTGTGCTTTTGATGTCTTAGTAAAACAAATCCCTACTCATTTCAGTGTTTTGAAGTGTTGTGTCTATGCGTTCTTCTGTTTATTTTATTGTCTTGGGACTTATATTTAGATCTGTATTTCATTTTGTGTTTATTTTTTTGGCCTGTTCTTGGGCTTGAACTCAGAGCCTGGGCACTGTTCCTGAGCTTCCTTTTGCTCAAAGCTTGCACTCTGTCACTTGAGCCACAGCACTACTTGTGTTTTTTCTGTTTGTTTAGTAATGAGGAATTGAACCCAGGACTTCTTGCCTGCTAGGCAAGCACTCTACCACTAAGCCATATTCCCAGCCCCTTGGGCTGATTTATATTTTATAGCAGGTGAAAGATAGGAATCTAGTTTCATTTTGTAATGTAGAGACACAGTTTCCCCAGCACCAATTATTGAAGAAGGTGTTCTTTCTTCACTGTATGTTACTCCTGACTATGTCACAGGAGCATATTTATTCAAAGTTTAAGATTTTTATTGTCACATTGGTCTGTGTGTCTGTTTCTATGCTAATATCATTTTGTTTTGGTTGCTACAGGTTTGTCTTAGGTTTTGAAGTCAGGACCCACAATACATCCTGCTTCTTTTGTTTTTGTTCCAGTTGCCTTTGGTTGATTATGTGGTTCCATAAAACTTTAGGATAGTTATTTCTCGTTCCTTGAAAATTGTTATTTGTATATGAGGGTTTACATGGAATCTGTGGATTTCTCTCAGTAGCATGAATATTTTAGCAACATTAATTTACCAGTCTATGAGCACAGAATGTCTTTCCATTTCCTTGTTGTTCTCTTCAATTTCCTCTATCAATGTTTCATAATTTTCATTACACAGGTTTTTTACCTCTGATTGAATTTATTGTTATGTATTTTTGTATAGCTGTTGGAGGTGAGATTGTTTTATTTCTTTTCCACAGAATACAGTATCAGTTTATAGCAAAAAAGCTTACTTTTACATAGCAATTTTATGTTCTACAACTTTGCTAAATTCATCGATTAGTCCTAATATTTATTTGTGGAATTATTTCATTTATTTGAAGTACAGTAATTATTTGAACTCAGGGCTGGTCATAGTCTACTCAATACATTACCACTTGATTGACACCTCAAGCTCTTCTTTGCTTT
Source organism: Perognathus longimembris pacificus (assembly GCF_023159225.1). Classification (NCBI taxonomy): domain Eukaryota; kingdom Metazoa; phylum Chordata; class Mammalia; order Rodentia; family Heteromyidae; genus Perognathus; species Perognathus longimembris. Next base: position 37,967,902 of record NC_063172.1, read on the forward strand.
AGTCATTTTTGAATAGGGTCTTATGCTAATGCCTGAATTAATATGAACCCTGACCTTTCTATTTATGCTCTCAAAATAGCTGGCATGGCAAGTACACACCACCATATTTAGGTTTATTAATTGAGTTGAGACCTCACAAAGCAAACCCCAGCAGATCTCAAACTGCAAACCTCCTGATAACTGAGTAGCTAGAATTATAGGCATTGCATGATCAGGACTGTCTGAGAGTACATAACATGTATTGTGATCTGACATAAAATAGGATAATGGGGATAGGAGAATGGATATGTTAATAAGTAATAGTTGTTTTCCAAGTTGTATCTGCATCTCCAAATATCACCTTGTCTTCCTTAATTGTGTACAATTCATATTTGTCTATTATACCTCGCCAGAGCTGGAAAATTACATGGAAATGTAAGAATGCCATCAATTGAACATATTCACCTACTCTAGACAGTATCAGTGTTGCCTGAGCTCAAGAATTCTTTCAGTAATTACAGAACTGTTGGGCTCATACATATACGGAAACAAATAACTGCATGTCAATCTTCAAACTGAATTCCCATCCCATGTAAACTGAAGAAGGGAATAATAGATTATGTTTACTGTACTTTGAAGCTCTTGAAAATTTCTGAATTGCATTTGAATATATAGCTTATAATTTTTAGATACTCATTAAACCCAATTATTTAGTATTTATGGAGCAGTTACTATGAGCAAGGCAATGTCAATTTTAGCAGACTATCAAAGAGATTAAAGTCTTGGGCCTCACATGATTTTTATTATGATAAAGTGAGTTTATAAGTAGAATGCATTTTGACCAATATCATAGCTTACATTTTTTTCGTTCCGCCTCTCTCAACCTTGTATATCCTCTTAAGTTACCTAGTTCTACATTTACATTGGTACATTGAATATTATTCATGCTTTTACCCACTCTTTCTCTCTCCATTTGTCTTTCACCCCTCTCCTAGACCTACTCTACCCCCAGCAATTTATTTTAGCCTCCTGGTATTCCTAGTATTGTTAAACTGTAATTTGCTTGTTCAAGGGAGTTATACAATTGAAATCTTCCCTTGTAAGTACTTGGCCTTTTATTTACATGACATTTAGGCCACTGGTGTTTTATTCACTCCTAAGAGTTCTATTTTAAAAGTAAGCATTTGAGATCTCATTTGAGAGTCTCATCATATCCATGTCTTATTCATATGGGGATTCCTAGAGCCTTCTGGTACCCTAAAATACAGAGGGATAAATTTAGCTATATATACTTTCCCTTAAGTAGCCACTTAGGATATATTATACATTGACAATGTGTACTGCATTAAAATAAAACAAGACTTCAAGATAGTCTAGAGTTACTTATGAATATTTGAATGCCCAGCTCTGATAAGCAGGCATGTCTCATTACAAACATTTTTCCTTCAAATGCAGAGGTTTGCATTCTGAATTGTATCCTAGAATCCTTAATGAGTTTTCTTTTTTTTAATTCAAATAGCTTTGAATTCTGAGTTGAATTTTCCAGAAACAGACACACTCATCTTTCCAGTTACCAAAGTAGTCATTCCAGTTTTTTTAAACTTCTTATGCAAAATTTTTCAACACAAAAGTAGAAAGAATGCTAAATGAGCATAACATACGTACAGCATCTTCAGCAACCAGACAGATCTTTCCAATCTAGTTGCATTGTACTTCTCACCCTCTCCTCTGCACAGGTAATTCTGTAGAACATCCAAGTCAGCAGGGGTGGTAGCACATCATTCCTCCAATGCTTTACTTCACTGTTAGTTATTCAATCTCTTAAACATAACTCCATCACACCTAACAAAATTACATCATTAATACCTACAAATATGTAGACAATTCCTGTATGTAATTTATCTCACAATATATTTTTATAGAATGATTTTATTACAATTTGAGTGCTATACATTTTGATTATTATACCTTTCATTTTTGTGTTGTTGTTGAAGGAAACAAATTGTTCCACAGAGATTCTCTTAGGCTTCATGCCTACAATAGACTGATTGCACTTCCACAGTATCCTTTATCATGTTCCTCATCAACTCGCAAGTCCCATAAATTGGTAATTAGACCCAGAGAGTTGTGTACATTGTAATTAGGCCTCTGTATGTGTTTGAGTGTGTGAGACAGATTCTTTTTCAGTCTGACTACTTATTTCATAGGTAATATGGGATGCCATTTGTATCTAATATACAATATTGACAATCATTGCCTAAGTGCATTTATTTATTTGGAGTGAAGAGGTCTTTATTTTGAAGGTATAGCCACCCACAAAAATACATTGTGAGGATAAAAGAAAAGTAGTAGCAGCAAATGAAGAAAAATCTGCTAACGTTGTCATTGAAGTGATCAATGATCAGTCTGAAGGACTTGGGTCAAGGAAACTGCCTTACATACTTTCTCCAATCCCAGCTGTGTCTGACAACTTCAAATGCTAACCTTTCCCACATATTTAAAGAAAATAGTTAAGATTTGGGTAAAGTTGGAAGATTGAGTATGTGTACCGATGTTGGTCTCTTCAGAAACCATGCTAAATTAGAAGATTAATAAATTTGGAAAGGATTATCTTAATCATAGGAGGATCAGTTAGAATCTCAAGTATTTCATCCATGTCAGTTGTGTACCCATGTGAATATTTTACAATTACACGAGGATTTGTTTCCAGTAAAGTGTAATCCCCAAGTCTCAGGAGGCCTGATATCCTGACAATAGACATCCAAAATCTTAAAGGTGAAGTAGATGGATAAGACAGTGAAATGGCTGAGGTTTTGATTATGCCTGCATACACAATGTCCAGTGAAACCCAGTGACAATGATTACAGCTTGGCCCATATTTTGGCTTCTAAATACCATTATCTAATAAAAGAAACCGCAGTTTCTTAATGAATAGGTGATACCATTGCTACAGTTAGGAAAGTATAAGTCTGAAACATCTTGTTTGGGCAGAATACAAAAAGATACATAAGAAATGAATGGAGCATATTGAAAGGACATACACACTAGCTTGAAGTGTTTCCTTCGGAGTAAAGGAAAATGTGAATATTAAATTTGGTAATGACTATAATAGGTTATAATGCATTGAATAAAACAAACCATGACCCTTGCATACATAAAAACTGAAGTTAATAATTTGAAGTTTCATGGGAAACTCGATATCTGTATAGTTTTAAAGTATATCCTATCAAGTAAGTTCTGACTGATTGCAAACAGAGAATACATGAATTTACTTGTAGCATAAACCTGGTTGATACTACATAAAATACATTGTTAAAAGTAAGAGCCATCATGAACGGGACCAATAAAAATCATCCAGCATGTATTCAAGGCATACCATACTGCTTTAAGTTGTTTCCAACAAATATATGCAACCTAGTCTGTTTTGATACAATATCAGACCAAGGAAAGTTCTTCAAAAATAATTTCCTTTAAGTTCTCTAAAGTGCTACAGTTGTGTTTGTCAAGAAAAGATCAAGTGTTTTAATGTCAAGAAAATGTTCAAGTGATTTTAAACAGGAGATTTGGGTGATAATTATGGGCAACTTGTGTATGAACTGGATTAATTCACTATTAAAAATATTACTGAGACAACTGGATAATTTTAAGTGAAGTAGGACAATTAAATGACAATGTATTGATGTTATTGTAGTGATGTTTTGTGATATATTTTGACTATTTAAAAGAATATTCATACTTCTAAGAAATAGAGTTTTCATAGTACTTGGATTATTGTTTTTTCTTGTCAATTCTCAATGACTCCGAAAAAAATGTTCATTTTATACCAACAATTCCTAAAGATTATGAGTGTTTCAGAGTAAAAGTTGTGTTGATGAACCAATATATTTTACTGTACAGTGTAAAAGAGATCAATATCTGTGGTTAAAAATATTACTCAGTGTCAGTTTTGCTACAAAAGTTTCTAAACCTTATTTTCTGTATTTGGCCCAGATCAATCAAGAAGTCATACCACCAGAATTGTACCAATACATGGTTCATGCTTTCAAGTAAACTTCTCCGGATGATGTATTCTATTTTGTGTTAAAATATATACTTATTATTCTGTGAAAATGTATGTTTATTATTTTGTCTTTCAAGAATTACAAGTAGTTGTTAAATCATATGAAAGACTCTTACTTATGCATGGCTGCTATCCAACGGTTTCCTCAAAAGTTGTCCGGATATGTATGATCCTGTAATACTGCTTTATGTTATTTATATAATAAGCCCAAGGTGTCATGTACACAGGCCATAGATGTTAGTCAGGATCCTGGCAGGCAAAAGATGTCACATCAAATTTCAAAATGGAACTAGAACTATGACAGTGACAGAAAAAAATAGGTTTCGGGACTTGGGAATATAGACGACTAACTTTCCAATAGTCATGGGGCCTTGCAGAAAAGCAGCAAGGATCAAAGGAGGGGACAAAAACAGCTCAACCTCATCTTTGTGGCTAGAGCTTTGGCTGTTTTAGTCTAGCTGGGAGTCAAATGCAAGGGAATGTGGGTGTCAGAGGTCATCTTCCCAAGATAAAGAGCGGTAGGCATTGGAAATCTGGCATAAATGAGAATGGGCCTGAGAGAGAGCTCTCAGAAAAAAAGTAATGAAATATAAACCACATAACGGTTTTCAGAACTGCTTTCAGATTTAGCTTCTATTCTCTACTTCTAACGGTCCCGTGAAAATTGTCACACATTTATTATCTGAGGATTTATTCTCAGGGCTGAGCACTGAGTGGGAGTTCATTCACTGAATAGATTTACCAACTCCTGCCCAGGTATTATATGTCCTTTTCTTTAAGCAAATGGAAGCCTTCTAAAGGTTTTTATACTGCTGAGGTTAGTGATATAAATCAGGAATAGAGGCAAGAATTCTTATTCAGCTTTAAACAGTTGTAATTTTGTTCATAAGATATAAAATTTGACTCAAAGTAAGGTCAAAAGATGTATTACATGATATGATGATTATTTAAAAGAAAAAAGGAATCATATACCAGAAAATTGCTGTTAAAATAGATTTCAAATGTTTCAATAAAAATGTTAACCATATTAATTGTGATTAGCTATTCATTTATGCTAGCCATTATATAACAAATTCATTATTTATGTTGTAATTTTGTAGAACTTTTGTCAGCATCAAAAAATCATGATAAAAAACCTTCCTGAAAAGCTAGGAAGGGTATTGAGGTTGAATATGATCAAAGTAATTTATAAATATCATGATGAAACTCATGATGCAGTACAACAAAATAATGATTATGAAGAAAAGCTAGAAAAGGGAAAGGCTGAGGATCTAATTTGAGGTTGAGGATTGTATTTCAGATGTATTTATGTGTTGTAACAAGTCAGAAGTGTAGACTGGTCAGTTTGTTGAGAATAATAAGAAAAAAGAACATGATAAAGGTAACTTCCAGACTTGGAGCTTGATTGATACAATACCATCATTTATTTATATAAATACCAAGACCACTTACTTATGCCTGTACTAGGAGCCAACAAAACTGTGATAAAAGTTTCATTTTAAACCTAATGAGGCATCTGTGGACATGAATCAGTGTTGCTAGGAAGTATGTTGTACATTTCTGGAGTTTCAAAGAGTAAGAGAACATCTGACATTAAACATAAAGAAATCATCAGCTTCTCTTTATTGAAGATTGCTAGCACTGCATTTGTCATCATCATCATTGACATTGTTGCTAGTGGCCTTCATATCTTGAAAACTCAGTGTTCCCTTTCTATGAAAAGAGGTTTAGTAACTAGTACTCTTAAAAGAAGATGAGTTCACAAGAGATTAAAATAGAACCTTTCCAAACACTTGAAATATGGCTTTAGAGAGCATTAAAGAGGAAAAGAAACACCTGAAAACATAAAGAGAAGTCTCTGACTCTTTTTGCATGATTTAGTGTGCACTTGTAATGTTCATTTCTTTTCCTAGACTGTTCCTTTAGTCTTCAGTAAACATATCCGTTAGTTTGTTTAAGGATAACACCTAACCTCAGCATCATAGGATCGCAACACTCATAAGAAAAACAACATTTATGATTTGAATTAGAAAAAATATTTGTTCTTTTTTTTAATGGTTTCACATGGCATGTTGATAATTACAACAGTGGTGTAACTCTTGTCTCTGTAACATGGAGTTCATATCACTTGACATCATCCTATGTGATCATAGGGGTGTAGCTCTTGAAATATTTTGATCTTCTCCCATGACTAGTCTAATCATATACTAGCAGTTCCCTAGGGTTTATGTTTCTTTGGGTCTGGGTCACTTCACTTAGTATGATTTTTTCCAAGTCCTTCCATTACCTTACGAATGGGGTAGTGTCATTCCTTCTGATGGAGGCATTGTGTATATGTACCACATTTTCCTGATCCACTTGTCTACTGAGGGGCATCTCAGTTGGTTCCATGTTTTCCCAATGACAAGTTGTGCTGCAATGAACATAATTGTGCTGGTGGCTTTAGTGTGGTCTTGCTTGTAGTCTTTTGGGTAGATACCCGAAAGTGGGGCTGCTGGGTTGTAGGGGACCTTGTGAAGAAATCCTGTGACTATTGAACTTGAGTTTTGTAATTAACAATCTCTGTATTTTTATCTCAAGTTTTAGGAAATTCAGAGGATTAAGGAGTATGATGGCTGGAGAGGAGAATGCACACAATCTATGCAAATGTTGCTACTAGAATTATCTGATTTTCTACTCCCTTCTTCAGTCAGCATTATCTATTAGCCAGACTATATACATATATTCCCATGTATATATATGCACATATATATTTGAGACATTAAATGTTGGATGAAGTGAGATATTTTTAAATGCATAAAAAAAACTTGTCACACTATTGTCCTGAAATGTTTCTCTAATTGTCAAACAATTTAGAGTTAAAGAGTTGAGCCATTGCAAATTTTAATTTACACTATATATTAAGTCAGTATGGTTTGTTAAATTAAACATTAATTGGCTACACATAAGAGTAAATGTATGGGTTCTTAACATAGTGTTTACCAGATTAGTGGCCTAATGGTTTTGCCACAGAAGTACAGAACTAGTGTTTAATTGGTGCAAGTTCAGTTCCTGCAATCCTTTAGCATTCATTGTTATAAATTGTATGAAATTATTATGGGATATCACATGCCATACAAAGAAAGAATTGCTTTTAAAAAAGGCTATGTATTTATACATTACTAAAATTATTAAAATCATCATCACATGAGTTTTCTAATTAATCATTAGCCCATCTGTTCCACTTGTAAAGATTACCTGATTTTTGTAGTTTTTTGGGTTTGCATCTAGAAATTTTCTATGTGTTTAGGTTTGTGTTCATGTTTTGTCTTATAATGATTTCATGTGCACCTCTTCATTTGCATCTGATTTTTTATGATTATATAATGTTCAATTTTAATAGCTTATAAGTAGGATTAAGTCATGATGGGGAGTGAATATAGTTTAAAGGCTGTATATCTGAAAAAGATGAAATCTCAGTATGTAAGTATGTAAGATATTCATCACAAGTTAAGGAAATAGGAAAAAATGTGTATTTTATCTTCTTATTTTTTATCAAGAAATTTAACAACTCCATTACCTAGAATTGCCACATATTATTTTAGGGGTTTACCCATTCTGGGACTCAAACTTAGGGTCTGGGTGCTGTCCTCGTTTGTTTGTTTGTTTGTTTGTCTAAGGATAGCTCTCTCTTATTTGATCCACAGCTCCACTTCCAACTTTTTGGTGATTAATCAGAGACAAGAGTCTCACAGACTTTTCTGCTCAGGTTCACTTTGGTCTGTGATCCTCAAATCTCAGCCTCCTGAGTAGTTAAGGTTACAGGAGTGAGCCACTGTTGCCTGGCTGATAGGTATTCTTAAGATATTTTGGAAATATTGAAAATCATTATCTTAAATAATTTTAATATTTACATGTGTGTATGTGTTGGTACTGAGGATTAAACTCAAAGCTTCATTAGTGTGCAAATATTGAGCCATATCCTCAGCTTTTTTCACTTTGTTTATCAGTGTTTCCCATTTTTCCCAGGTAGTTATTGGACCATTGTCCTCCTAGTTGTGCCACTCAAGTAGGTAGTTAGGAGTATAGCTGTATACATGATATACACACAGCTTCAATGTATAATTTCTGTGCTAATTTTATTTTGTACTTCCCCTTGTGCTAAACCCTCTGGTACAGATTATTTTTAAAACATTCTCCACAGCCCTAGAAATGACAGATGTAAACACTGAGACTTAATAATGCCTGTGTAGTTAAGATCTCTCTCTCTCTCTCTCTCTCTCTCTCTCTCTCTCTCTCTCTCTCTCTGTTGTGTGCTCTCTCTGTTGTGTGCTCTTCCTGGGGCTTGAATTTAGTGCCTGGAGCTCTCTCTCTCTCTCTCTCTCTCTCTCTCTCTCTCTCTCTCTGTTGTGTGCTCTTCCTGGGGCTTGAATTTAGTGCCTGGATGCCTTCCTTGAGCTTCTTTCCTCAAAAGGCTAGTGGTCTCCCACTTGAATCATAGCTCCATTCTCATCTCCTTTTGGTGGTTAAGTGGAGCTAAGACTATCCTGGACTTTCTGCCTCAGCTGGCTTCAAACCACAATCCTTAGATCTCAGCCCCCTGAGTAGCTAGGATAATAGGTGTGAGCTACTAGTACTGACTAGTTGATGGTTTCTTATTCAAGGGCCCTGAACAACCTGTGTCCTTCACACTTAAAAGCTTTCATATCAAGTGTACTCATGATCTCTCACATTGTAGCTTTATTAACTACCTAAAAGGTCATCTAGAGCCTAATACTCTCAGAAGCTAGAACGAGTGGTAAGGAAAAATGAGGACTTCTCTAATATTAAGATTCTGTTACCCAGTGAGCATAAGTATATGTGGGACCATGGTGGTATGGGGTCTGGATGCACCGAGTTGACCCCTTTACAGACCAGTTTGGATAAGGTTTTTTATGGTATATATGAACTTTGGAGAGATGTGACTTTGAAAAGGTAGTTATGCATAACTTTGGAGATTTAATAAATGCAAAGGTAAAGAATTTTAAACCATTAAAAAATAACCAGTGGAAATCATAATGTCAAGAGCAGGAAAGTTACATGAAAGAAACAATATTTTAAGATACTTAATCTTCCCATATGAAGTAGGATAGGTCAAAATTGAAAACAAAATATGGAGCTGGAGAAGCTAAGCAATTAGGAAAGTGTTAGACTATTGAAGTGCCAGGAAAAGAAAGCCCTGGTGTAGAGAGGTGACCTTGAAGATAGAAGGGCAACAAAGGAGGCTTTTTATGAACTCAGGAGATTTAAATGTTTTGAAATGTGTTTTCAGTTGTATTTTATGGTCTATTTTCCTCCCCGAAATGATCTTCCCTATGACATGTATGTGCCCTATCTGTGTGAACTCATAGTGCACACACAGATTTTATGAGAACCCCTGCTTGGCCAGACAGTGACCTTGATGAAAAACACCTTGATGTTATCTCTGTATCCAAGAGGCCAGTATTCTGCTCAATCCACTATGGCCCAAATACATAAATAGAATAACAGCAGTGGTCACAATTATATCTGTAACATATTTTATAGCTTGAAGAGTTGTTTCTACCTCTAAAGTGAATAATCAGTTCATCCATATATCCATCTCACCTACCTCTAGAATTACATTAACTTCCTTACTGTAGCCCCTTTATGCATCTCTACCATCCAACTCTACCCACAGTTCATGAAAGATGACATGTTTCCAACATAAATCTAATCATGTCATTAAAGGCTTAATCCTCTTTCTCTTTCCTTATTATTTACACACACACACACACACACACACACACACACACACACACACACACACACACACACACACACCCTGCAAGTTGCTTCAAGGCTGACAGTATAACTCTCTTTTCCTAGTCTTACAGTTTATCCACATTAGATTCCTTCCAGTGTCTTATAAATTTAGGATTCTTTAAGCTCTTCTAGTTCCCTATTGTGATGAAAATATCTGTCTAAAATATAGTGGATGGCAACTACAGCAGCTTATAAGTTTGTACTTTGGTTGAGGCTCAGCTAGGGCAGTTTATCTCAGCTAACATGGATGCAAAGCCAGAAGCTGGAATTTTCTCAATGCCTTTCATTCATTTGCCTGACAGTTGATGCTGGCTTTAGGTGAGGCTGCCAATGGGAACACCTACTTGTGGCTCGTGCTTCCCTATGGTATATTGGGTGAGTTTTCAGGACAAGTCTCCAAAAGAGACAAAGCCAGGTGAAGATAAGGCATTGCTTCTATCATAGCCTACAAACACAAGCTGCAGCATCTACACAATGTCCTGCTAATCAGGCCAAAATACAAATATTAGTATTTTTAATGGACTATTTCCCTAGATTGGATGTGTCAACTAATTTGCATGTGCATTCTGAAGTTACTACTAGTCCCTCTGTGTATTTGTACCCAGTATTCCTGCTCCTTATAATGGTCAGCACTCTCTTTCTTATCTCCTTTGTTTCAGTCAAAACTCCAGTTTAACTACACACTGATCACATCTCTTCATATTAACATCTAAATATAAATTAGGTGTCATAGTTTGATATTCACAAGATGTATGTTGTCCCATGAAATTGTAGTCTTTTTGGAGATTGTTTATGGTTGTCCTTTACATTGATCATCATCTAAGTTCCATGTGACCAAAGACTTCTTTAAACCCTAGTCTCAAACTTGCACACAATGGGAATTAAGTAAATTTTTACGTGAAGAGTGCACAATGAAAAAGGTTTTGGTTTGTTCAGTCCTCTCTATAGAAAAATCTGAAATGCAGTTTGTGCCCTTGAAAATTTTAATTTCCACGCACTTGTTTTAAACTATATATCTATATATATGTATATATGCATATATATAGTTTAGGAAAAATTAAATATACATTTGAAAGACAGGTAACCTTATTTTGGAAAAAAGATGTTCTTAATATCACAGAGAAACAAAGAATTTAATCTTGTTATTATCGTAATTAAACTCTTTCAACATTTATGCCATGCTATTCCCCCAAGAGTAAACAGCAAGTTTCACATTTAAGAACCTCTCCAAGGAGAGGTATATGTTAAGATTCTGAAGTACCAGATGGCTCCTGAAGAGAAGCAGCTGATTTCCAACTGATAGTTGGAAGGGTGGTGGATTTTTTAAATATCCTTTCTCTCTTCTTTGTTTTGGAATTGTATCTGCCCCCTTATTTCTCTTTCTCTATATCACAATTAACTTTCCGGGTTTAGTGCTTAGCAAATTCAATATCTATCATTCACTAGACCTCTTTCTTTATAATTAGGTGGGGATCAGGAAGAATCAGGACAGCATGTCTTCTTTGTCTTCAGGAGGCTTTGCTACTTTGAAAAACATCCCAGTTTACTTTAAGAATTAGGTCTTTTCACCATTTGGAGAACTGCCCATTCTTCCTTGCTGATAACATATAAGATAGGTATCCACGTCTTATTTATCAGGCATTGATTATTTTTTTAGTGTGGGTTTTTCTTTCTAGAAAACTGGTTCACATGACACCTATGAGATTTAGATGTACAAAAGCAAAACAAGATTTCTGACCTAGAATGGCCTAAATGCCATTCTATAAGCTTAGCTTAAAAAGATCTAGTTTTTTTTCCAAGGGCCTACTCTTCTTGGTTTCCTTTTAGTTGCTAACAGCAAGAACCATTTTGTATTGAAATTAACCCCTATATCCTTGGGTATCATCTAATTCCTCCATATCCCTGAGCAATTTGATTAACCTTTCTCATCTTGTTTGCTCATCTATAAAATGAAGATAATAATACCAACTTCTGAGACTTGTGGTACTAATTATGTGAATTAACATTTTAACATTGGCAAGCTGGTTGGCTTAATAAATCTTAGTTCTAGGTGTATGTTCACACTGGATATGAATGCTTTTCTAAAAGCAATTTTCAAGTAGTTAAAAAAAATTACCAAATGACCTTCCATTAACCCTGACCAGTGCCTAAACAGGGGGAGTACTCATATTATTTGTTTAAATATTATGGTAGTTGAATGAGTTCAGAGTTAAAAAATGTTGAGTCATCAGCCTTGAAAAGATGTAAGAGATTAATTTTAAGAAAGATAGCTAAGGAAAATATAGATAGTGAGGAACAACAAAAGACTACAATACAGAAGTTCCATGAAAGCATAAAGTGACAAGAAATGAGAGCTGTGATTTTAATACTGTAACAACACTAAAATGACCATAAGCTAAATAAGAATATTAACAGTGTTTGCCAAATTAGACTGGGAAAGTCTCTTTTGCATTGACAGTTAAGAAAAGCCTTTGGAAATAGGATTAGTGTTATTCTTAGAATATAAGCAACATCATCTTGATGACCTTTTGTGGTACAAAATGGTCTGCTTTGTTTGTATGAAATCTGAATAGTCTTAGTTATTGTAGACATGTTTTCAGATGGTCTGCTCTCTCATCTTCAAATGTAAATAGCTTCTTCTGTGACTGCCCAGCCTGTAGACAGGCAGGTATCTCTCTTTTTCTAAGAGGCCATCTTGAATGACAGAGCCAAGCTTAGATTTCAATCAGATCTCTCACTGAACTCTGATTCCTCCTCTTATTCTCCAGATACCATTGGGTAAATTAATTAATATTTCTAGGGCTATATCTGTCATTATGAAACATACTATGCTGTTAATTTAACTATTAAGGACAATGCACATAAATTACCTGGTCCATAGTGACAGGGAAGGCAATGTAGCAAGTGTTGTTATCAAAAACCCTTGTGGCAGGATTGACATTTGATTTGAACAAAGAATCAATTGTAACAGGTAACAAGAGAATAGTTGTGAGGCAAAATCTTGAACGGCTTATATGCCATTACATATATTGTTTCTACAGACTGTAGATAGCTTCAAGAGAGTGAAGGAAATGGAAGAGCTTAAGGGATTATCATACTGGGAAGAGAATCTAATATGTAGCTACTGATAAACTGTCTTCTTGTCCTTTCTAAAGAGTGTCTATGACTCATTGGAGAGAATTATGGGACAGCATCATTTATAAGAACTTAGTTTCTTTCTATGAAATAGATGATAGATTTTTCAAATTGAGTATTTTCATAAACCAAGTTTTTAACATCCATCCTCTTTTAAGTTATAGTTATGAACTCCAAGTTAAACATTGTATTTGTTATTGAACATACTCAAAATAGAAATATTAAGATGACCTAAGGATGACATAACATTTTAAAACAGCTATTGCAAATTATGTTTACATTGATTTGCACTCATCAGAAGGTTGTCATTAATCATCTGTATTGAGGACTTGTGAGTGTGCTTCATTTTTCAACACAATGTTAAGCACATCAAAATTCAACATTTCAAGACCAATTATTTATAATTTCTCTTTAAAATCTTCATAAGCCAAAGGAGACACTGTACCAGGATATATAAATAAAAAATGCATATACTTTTACCCATCAATTAACCTGTGGTTTGTATTTTTAATAGAATTTGGCTATTTAATTCTTCCTAGAAAGTAATCAGAAAATATTGTTTTCATGTTTTTTCAAAAACCACTGAAACTGAATTTTTCTGGCAAGTTGTCTTACACATAGAAAATTCTGTGGCCAGGGTTTTAAAGCCTAATTAAAGCATTTGAATAGATCATGATTTTGTTCTTGTAATGTTACATAGCATTGGAACATTTCCACCCATCTATCCTTAAAATAAACTTTGTGTATCTTTCCTTTGATAGCAGTTCCTTTCTTCTGCATTGCTAACATATCATCTATTTTTAGGAACAATGTCAAAGGTTTTTGTTCTTTTTCACTTCTGTCCCAAACAGGCGTCATGAAGCATTTTACTAGCAACTGCTTGTCTTCACACAAAAAGCACTTGTTCTTTGTGATAAAAAGCACATAAACTCCTTTATGTTTTATAACTCCTTTAAAAAAAGTTTCCTATGAGAAAACTAGCCAATTTCTACAAAATAGAAGATACTTGCTTCTTACTCTATGTATTTTGTTTTGTTTTGTTTTGATTTTGCCAGTCCTAGGGCTTGAACTCAGAGCCTGAGCACTGTCCCTGGCTTCTTTTTGCTCAAGGCTAGCTAGCAGTCTACCCCTTGAGCCACAGCACCACTTCTGGCTTTTTTTCTATATATATGATACTGGGGAATCGAACCCAGGGCTTCATGTAAAGGAGGCAAGCCCTTTACCACTGGGCCATATTCCCAGCCCCTTACTCTATGTATTTTAACCCAGATGATTTGCCTGGCTCAAGTTGCTCACTCTGTAATCTTAGCTACTCAGGAATTTGAGGGTGCTGGTTTGAAGCCAGCCCCTGGAGGAAAATTTGTGATATTCTTATCTCCAGTTAACTTATTAGAAAACCAGAAATGGCTCTGTGGCTCTTGAATGAAAAAGCTCAGAGACAGTGCCCAGTCCCTGAGTTCAAGTCCCAAAATTGACCAAAAAAAAAGTCCAATGATATTTCTATTTTAAGCTAATCTTCACAAGCCTGTATAAAATTACCCAACAAAATACCTTATTCTGTAATGTGTTACAATCAAACCTGGTTTTTATTAGCATGTATTATTTGTTTAAAATAATGAGTTTTATATATGACCTTTTCATACTCTTAGTCACAGTCATCCCTTCTTCTATTCTATCTCTGCTCCTCCTCAAAGTGACTTGATAGTGACCAACGGGCCACACTGGAGCCACCTCCTCTCTCAGTGTACCTTGTTGTTCTGCACTAATCTTCACTTAATGGGCATTAAAAGACACATTTAAGGGGGATTTTTTTTCTGTCTTGGATTAAGAAGATGAATGTGATAGAAAGTAGAATCACATTGAGATTATTAGTCAGATTTTTTATCTATTTTTTCTTGCTAAATAGCAGCATGGAGACATTCTCTGCTATTTATTATTGGTAGTGTTCTGCTTTGGGGAGGTATTTGGCACTCTATTTGTATGAAGATGTAGACAGTAAGCATAACTGGGATATTTGATCTTACTGAGACTGAAGAAAGTACAGCAAAGGGAAAGGAAATAATAGATTACAGTCCCCTATAAATTTCCAGAATAATGTCTTAGATATGATTTGTTGTTGTTTGTGTCAGACATGGGCTTGAACTCAGATCTTGGGCCTACCCTGAGCTTCTTGGCTCAAGGATAGTGCTCTACTTGAGCCATCGCTATACTTGTAGTTTTTTTGGTAGTTAATTGAAGGAGATAAAACTCTCACTGAACTATCCTCAGATCTCAGCCTCCTGAGTGGCAAGGACTACAGGCTAGAGCCACCAGCATGCAGCAAAAGAGTTGTTTTTTTAATCTCTGAAGCTTAGTCATTGGTAGCCAAGCTGTTTGATATCAGTGTGTCACTGTGCTTTGTCAGCACACTCACTTTAATGCAGAGTGAAAAAAAATGCCTTCCACAGATTTTATATCTCAAAATTTTAGTTACTATTCAAACAAGACAGTTTTAAGTTAAGGTGAAAATAAAATATGGTCATGGTAATCACTACAACATTTACTAATAGGCCCACTGCTTGGCTCAGTGACAGTTGCTTCTTGAGTAATAAGATAGTTGGTAGAGCAGATTTTTTTTTTATAAGATGTTTAGTAGAACAGACTTTGTTCCTTTACTGTTTTATTTCAAGTTTAAGAAGCCAATTGATGGATGGTAAAACTCTAAATGAACTGAGTTCTGTATGTGCAATTTCATACACTGTTTCATTCATGGTAAGGATGAGGTGGTGATTTAGAACCCATTCAGAGTTTTGAATGAAAAGGCAGGCTAATTTCTGCTTCATTAACTTATCTTATGAATTTTCAATTTGACCAATTCTGTATGACTACTCCCGCATCAATTTAATTTGGGGGGGTAATAGGTAGCTATAATTCATATTTATAGTACTTTTCACGCTATGAAACATTGGCTCCTAAATCCAACCATTATTTGTAAAGAGTGAATAAATGTCTTTCCAGGAAAAAGTATCCTGGGTCTGTAGCAGACTTTGCTGATGATGAGTAAAATAGGATGCTAATCATTTTTAGTTATCACTTTTACTTTATAACAGAATGTGATAAGTTTTTTAGATGTTACACACTGACTATATATGATATAAGTATGTTAGTTATAATTGCGATTCACCTGAGTAAAGCAATTTTAGTATCTATATTTACATGAAAGCATCAATTAATTGGATTTATTTACTTGCTTTTTATTATTTATTTTCTGTTTTTCTTAATTAAGTAGTTATGCAAAGGTGTTACAATTCTATAAGTCAAGTTATGAGTACAATGTTTCTTGGACAATGTAATTTCTTCCTTTCTCTTCCTTTTCCTCCTTTTTGTCCTTATCCTCAAGTTACATAGTCCAATTTTTACATAATTTACAGGGGCTATAATGACTCCATTTGTTTATCCTTCCTCCCTCCATTCTTGTGTCCTCATTTGGCTGGCACCTAGACTGTATTTCAACTTCTTCATAAACTGTACATTAGTTGTTCAAAGTAATTATACCTTTCGATTCTTCCCCTAAATATACCATTTTAAAGACAAGAGAAAAAACATTTAATTTTCTAATAATAATACTGGCCTACAGAAATAATCAAGAAAAACTTAGTGACTTCTTGTGTTTGCTGTTAGTTATGAGAACTATCAGCATCTTTTATTGACAACTATCAAAATTCTGCTTAATCTTCAACAACTGAATCCATTAATGTAGGTCTTCATAGTATGTGAGTCTGAAATATTACTGACAAAGACTTGTCTCTAGTGGATTTGCTGGCATACCTACTCCTTCTTGATTATACTACAGCCTAAAAATGATGTTGTCTATCAGCACATCATTTATTATTCATGTCTTTACCTTTTATTGCTTGAAAAGCCTTCTTGTTCCACAGAGAGTAGCAGTATTCTGGTTGTTTCTCCACTAGAGTTATCACCAAATGTAGAAAATTAGTTCTAAGTGTAGCAAGACATTTGAGTAAGTTAGTAACATAAGGAGTGCAATTCAAGATCAGATTTTGTAAGGCCATTAGAGATTCTGTGGTTGTTCGTCCTCATGGTAATGTGATGCTGTTAAGATAGTAATCAAATCAAGTATTTCTTTGAAGAAACATTTATCTCTTGATATTTCTTTCTGCATTGTTACATGGACTTGTCAATCCAATGAACACAATAAACAAAACAACAGAAACTAAAACAGAACAAAACTTCCCAGATGGTTTAAATTTCTTTGTTTTTAAGTATATGGTTCTTTCCAAAGGGGCTGGGGATATGGCCTAGTGGCAAGACAATTTTTAACTTAAGAAGAAGCAGTTTTCATAACTAAAGACAATTAGTAGGCATGAAATAATAGGACTTACTGAGCAAGAGGTATTTTGGAAGCTTAATAAAATCTAATGTAAACTATACTGGCCTACAATAATGTTTTATTTCTCCAAGTGTACTTACTAACTTGCTCCTTAACTATCAATAAAATGTGCCTTTGAGATCATTGGAAAGTTATCATGGTTCCTATGATTTCCAGAGGCAAAAGCACTGTTCCCAATTTTCCAGAAGTAGAAGAGTTAAAAATATAAAAAAAACAGAGCTGGGAATATGGCCTAGTGGCAAGTGTGCTTGCCTCCTATACATGAAGCTCTTGGTTCGATTCCCCAGCACCACACATATGGAAAACGGCCAGAAGGAGCGCTGTGGCTCAGGTGGCAGAGTGCTAGCCTTGAGTGGGAAGAAGCCAGGGAAGGTGCTCAGGCCCTGAGTCCAAGGCCCAGGACTGGCAAAAAAAACAACAAACAAACCCAGAGATATGGTTTCAGACAACAGGATGTTTGTGGGACAATATGCAAATGTATAGATAGATAGATAGATAGATTTCAAATGTGTGCATACATACATGCATGATTCTCTAAATACACTTTTTTGAGTAGTAAATAATATTGAGCGACTGCATTGCACATTAAACTTGCACTACAGAAGATTATGAGTAAGGTAAGATTTGTAAGATTTGTTTACTTTTCCAATTAGATACCATGTTTTAATTTCATTTTTAAAAGTTTGCTTCTTGGCTAACAAAAATCACAATGTTGATTTATTATCTAGAAAACAAATTTTCACCATAAAATGAAAGATCTCATAGCTTTCCTGTTGTTTTCCAATTAAAAAGAATTACCACCCTGTCAGTCATTCAGAAAAAAACAACATTTCCTGATAAACAGCATAATGTTAAAAACAACTTGGAGCCACAGTTCATTTTTCCATGTTATTTGAATATTTGAAATCATTTGTTTGAAAGGCTAATGCATAAATCAAATATGCATTTGTAGAACATGCTATTTTTTCATTATGTACTTAATGTTTATGTATTTTAGTCCTTCCATTTGTATATAAATGGTAGGATTTTATTAATGATTTTCTCTTCCTGCTGTCCTCAAAAATGTAATTGCCAGTAGCTTAGCACCCATGTGTAACCTAGCAACAAATCTACTCTCTAAAAAGAAAGAAATGAACACAGTGTTATAGAAAAATTATTTAGTTTAAGAATATTGTCACATCTATATTATTAAAATTACCTAATTTTTGAGAAATAGAATGAAAGTAGTTATTTTTTACTAAGTAATATTCCAGCCTGCCTCATAAAGGGAGTAAAAAAATGGAATCTATTTCAGATTGCACCACTGTTATCTAGGTAACTGAATATATTGCCCCTGGCAGCCTATTCATTACAGATCAGATGAGCAGATTGTCTTGGCTATATGGTAGATACGTTTACTAGATTGAATTTCTCCAGTAAGCCTTCTTGACACTGATATATTGCTCATCTTGTAAATAATTTTAGAATAAATGTTTTCATTTATGTTCAAGGAGTTCTCTGATAGTACTACAGTCTTAGTCAACATTTAAAAGTATCATAGAATATTCATACATATATATATACATTTATGTATCATATTCTAAGACTTTAACATAATGAGTTGCTGTTGAGGAAGTTTGATTTTTTAAATTATAGTCACTAGGTAATTAAGCATAATGTGCTAGTTATAACTTTACAAAGGAAAAATTTCAGTTATTAGAGAAAATCTGAATTTCCAAAGGATGCTCATTTATGTGATAAGTAGACTAAATAGACTGAGATAGAGAAACACACAGTGATGAACACCTCCCACCACAGCAGCTACATGGCCCATATCCATTGAAAAGGTAGCTCACTGCAGTTCAAGAAACTTCAGAGCCCTTGGGAAGATCAAAGTAAAGAACAGCTTGCTGGAACATAGAATATACATAAGATAGTGCATATGAAATGAATGCACTGATGTATAAAACTAGAAAGCATCTGCTTCCTGGTAGATTGTATTTTTTTTCAAATGGTTTGAGTTTACATTACTTTTAAGCTATCACCTCAATGACTGACTTATTTCTCTAATCAGGACTACGATATGAACTCAACTCTAACTTTTTCTCTCTCACTGTCCTATTAGATTTTCTTTCCCAAGGAGACAGCAATAAAAATCCTGAGACTTGTTGAAAAGAGAACTATGCATACTTAATAACACAGTCACAATTCACCTCTGCAATGATATTGTGTAAATTTGATCCTATAAATCATATGAAGTAAATAAAGAATATCTTTTATATGAAAAAAATTACCTTCTCTTGGAAATTCCTTGCTACAACCTAATAGATTTGTTATGGATTTATACTGAAAATGTCATGACAGGATAATAGGGATTTATCTTAAAAAGTCATTCATCAGGGCTGGGAATATGGCCTAGTGGCAAGAGTGCTTGCCTCGTATACATGAAGCCCTGGGTTCAATTCTCCAGCACCACATATATAGAAAAAGGCCAGAAGTGGTGCTGTGGCTCAAGTGGTAGAGTGGTAGCCTTGAGCAAAAAGAAGCCAGGGACAGTGCTCAGGCTCTGAGTCCAAGCACCAAGACTGGCAAAAAAAAAAAAAAAAAAAAAGTCATTCATCAAGTTGTAGCCATAGTCCAGTTGTTCAGTCTTTCAGATGTGTACATTAACTAACTCTCCTAGGGAAGATGTCTTAATGGAGTCATATTAATGAAACAGAACATTCTTCCCTGTGAGACGGTGAGTTCCTGCAGAATAGTGAAATATATATTTGTGTTTTTTGCATTATTTACTATACTGCTTAATGTGCCATAAGCTTTGATATACCATAGCTTCCAAGGAACAGTAATATTCCCAAAGTAGAATATATGGATATATTAGAAAAGCCCCAAACAACTACTGGAATAATATTAACATTGTCTCAATTATATAATTGGTATTAGAAAGATATCAAATAAATAATGTTCATGCTTGTTTGATAATCTATAATGGACACAAATTAATTGCTAGGAAGTTATTCTTAAACTGTGAGGCTGATTTAAAGTGACTGTACTTGTCATTGCAGGTCTGGTTACAAAAGTACGGCTACCTTCCACCAACTGAGCCCCGGATGTCGGTACTGCGCTCTGCAGAGACCATGCAGTCTGCCCTTTCTGCCATGCAGCAGTTCTATGGCATTAACATGACAGGGAAAGTAGACCGAAACACAATTGAGTAAGTAATGGTAGATGGACTCCTAATAGTCTGAGAAATATTACACAAATTCCAACAACTTCTCATAGAATAATTTGTCTCATGAACTCTGTTTGACATTTGTCCTTTTAAAAACCAGGCCTCAGAGATTTCATACATCAAAAGTTCAAAGTCAGGTTTACTCATCTGATTTTAGCACCTGCTTTCAAAAGATGGAAGACATGATGATGAGCCAAAGTTGGGGTCTGGTTGATGCCACTCTATGAGAAAATGTCAGTGAGGGATGGAGTGGGTTTGTATAACTGGTAATAAAGCATGTATTTTGCTTCCCAAATCTGTTAAATGGTGTCAGGTCAGTACTTCAGATTTCATATACTGGAAATATGAAGAACTGTAAATTGGAAATCAGTTCAAATCAGGTTTCTTGTTTGGGGTGGTTGATCCCAGAAGACCAAGTTGTTAGCGGGGTTACTAGCTCCAAACTGGTGACAGTCTCCCAGTGGAGATAAATTGGCTTCTCAGTTTGGCCTTTGATTTCTTGCATACAAAGGAGTTGTTTCTTACTCTAATTATTTTTGCTTATTCCTTGATTCATCTACTAGTAACTGGTCACTGGTCACTTTATCCGTGAAAGACACCAAAAGAGCAGCACCTCACTACCTTGCTGTGAGAAGAACATGGTCTGTGGGTAACTGCACAGTAGCAGTATGTTTACTCACAGGCCCACTGGACATGCTCTAGCATCACAAAATTGTCTTGTTGCTTCTGGACAGCAAAGGAAGAATGAGTATTTTTTTTTCTCAGTAGAGGGAAAACCATGTGTTTTTAGAGCTCTAAAACAAATATATCTGTCATTTAGTTTGACGACCAGCCATCAGTCTTCACAACAGGAAGACAAGATTGATTTATCTCTTTACTTGCTCAGATAAAGAAACTGGATGTCAAAGGCTAAGTGAATTCCAGAATAGTAGCACAAACTGGCTCTTTTACCATTTAGAACTTACTTTACTGTACCCCAACAAATAACATTTCATTTTTAGATGTGTTTTTTTAATATTGTGGGTGCTATTGGAATTTGAAATGAAGACTTTAAATGTACTGCCTTAGTTGAGCTTAATGCCCAATCTTTTCATGTTTTCATTTAGTCTTGTATTTTCCTATGGGGTAGGGGATGGGGCAAACCCTCCTCTTTATCTCTTCTTTGTAGTGGGATGACTGTTCACAAGCTACACTCACCTTTATTGTTTGAGATGGGGTCTGATGACTGCCATTGTTCATTGCAAACCATGAACCTCTTGATCTCTGTCTCCCAAGTAGCGAGAAATACAATCAGGAGCCATCATTCCTGGCAAAGAAATAACGTATTATTAACCCTTTAACATCTGAAGTATGTGTCTCAGACATAACTATGACATGTCAAACTAACTTAACTTGCAATTCTGAAATTATATTTTGTCTTCTGTTGCTTACAGCATTATGATTTTGATAATTCTATATCATCAGGACAGGAACAAATACAGTACAAACTTTACGATGAAAAAAGTTCAAAGCCATTTGAGAAAATAAATACATAACCTCCTCTGGCACTTTTTAAAGAAGTGTAAACACTTTCATCTACACTTTAGAAAATAAAATCAATAATTAATATAGCACATTCTTCAACAGTTAAATACTTTATAAATATTGAGAATACAATTTTGAAACATCTAACCTGCTGACCTCTGATTATTACAATTCTCTCTTTCTAGACTAATACCAAACTTTCATTTTTAAGCCATAATCACTTCTTCAAAATAAAAGTGGTTTTAAGTTGGTAAAGCATAAAACTTCAGCTAGTTCTGTGTTTTGATACTGGCTATAGGATTGTAGTCCATTTAAATTGCACTCTTATCCCTTGTATACACTAGACAGTTTTCTGGTAGAGAACTGCTACTTTTTGCTTCACTTTCTTTTTTGTTTGTTTTCTCTTGTATTTCATTTTCCTTTTGAGACAGAGTTTTGCTAGGTAGCCCAGTCTCGCTATGACTTACTGTGTAGCCTGGACTGCACTTGAACTTGTGATCCTCACTCCTAAGCTTTTGGGTGCTGGGTTACAGGTATGCATCCCATGAATTATTCCACTTCCTTAGAGAATAGAACACGTGTTATTTTTATAATTGCAAGTAAATTGAAATTTTGGAAACAAATGAAAATGCTTGAATGCCTAACTTTACTAATGCCAGAATATTTAAATACTTAGCACTAAAGATTGAATCTATCAAAGTCAGGTTTGACTAAAAGGTGTTATCTCCCTCCACTTTAGAGAAATTGATCATTTGAAGGATTCATGATGAATAGGTTTGGTTTTCTAAAGTGAGATAATAAAATAAAATGTATGCAGGATGTATTCAGTCCATCACATAATGACGAGTATGAACAATTTGTGGTTGTCTATCAGGAGGATGTAAAACTGTGGAAGTACAGAGAACAAAGATCCTTCAAACCACTAGCATGGCTTCATTCCCATGCATAGAAGAGCAATATTAGCAGTGCAAAGGCAGTAAAGTGGCAGATCTTTTTTTTTTTAATTAATGAATTTATTTATTGTCAAAGTGATGTACAGAGGAGTTAGTTTCATAAGTAAAGCAGCAAGTACATTTCTTTTTTTTTTTGGCCAGTCCTGGGCCTTGGGCTCAGGGCCTGAGCACTGTCCCTGGCTTCTTCCCGCTCAAGGCTAGCACTCTGCCACTTGAGCCACAGCGCCGCTTCTGGCCTTTTTTTTTTTTTTTTTCTGTATATGTGGTGCTGGGGAATCGAACCTAGGGCCTCGTGTATCCGAGGCAGGCACTCTTGCCACTAGGCTATATCCCCAGCCCGCAAGTACATTTCTTATCAAACTTGTTACCTCCTCCCTCATTTTTCTCCCACAATCCCCCTCTCCTTAATCCTCCCACTCTGAGTTAGTTGACAGCATATAGTCTTATAAGTATTGCTGCTGCATTGGTTCACCTTTTAGCCTTTGTCTCGCCACCCTGATGTTCCCCTTCCCTTCCCTAGTTCTGATAAACATATAAACGATATCCAGGGTACCAAAATCAGTTACAGTAACATCAGGAATAAAACCATGGAGAAGAAAGACAAAAGAAAAGGCATAATTTCATGTGGTACATCGAAAATACCAACAATGATGATCTTTGATATAGAATTACAGAAACAGATTATTCATTTAGGCAGCCATTAATGTAAAAGCAAACTAGGTCTGTTGCTTGGTTTTTGCTTCTTTGTTTTTAAAACCATCCAATTTGGTTTGAATTTTTTTTAATTTGAATTTAAGATATGTTTACCTGGCAGTCATTCCTAGGTGAAGCCTGAAAACTCTTGTTAACTTTCTCTCATTTTTCCTCCCTGGCCCCACCTCCTCTGCTCCTTCTGTCTGCTTGGACTTTATGATTTTCTGGAGAAGCTCTGTGACTTCATTTACTGGCTGCCTCTTCTTCCATTAGTATATTTCTGCTCCTGAGGTGTGACTTCCCAGGTTACTTGGATGAAACAGTGTATACTGGTTTTAGAAGTATAATCCCCACAATCATACTCTTCAAATAGTTTTTATGCATGCTCAGGCAAAGATATAATAGCCCTTGCTGAAATGGCACTCTGTTATTTTACATAATCAAATTATGAGGTATGGATTTTTTATCTCAGCCTTGCTACATAAAATATGGTCTATAGCTATGGAATTAAACACATGCCCTCCTATTAAAATAGCAACTTATCCATTTTCACATGCTATAAACTATTAACAAATCTTAGACTCTTTTCAAAATCACTTGTGTTTAAATTGAATACTTATATCCTCTATTGGCAGGCAGACATAGTGTGTTTAACCTATAATTCCTAGGTAATTAAAAGTAATGATTACAAGTAATGATTACAATTATGGTAAATCCTACATTATGTCAATGAATGTAACCATTTTCAAGCAACACATTCAGATATTATTTAACATAATATATGGTTTTTGTATTTATTAGAACTAGTATTGGAGAGATAGTAATAAATTCTTATTCCCCACAAAAATGAATTACCTAAAGTTGCTATAGTTCTTTTAAATTACGGGTTGGCTAGCAAATTTTGGTAAGCAAGCTCACTTAAATTTCTTAATGAATATTGTAACACATAGTATATATAAAAGAGACATTGTAAGGGAGTCGAAGATGCAGTCATAATATTCAGTGCATATCCCATGAAACTAGGAAATTGAGAGGATGGGTCTTGGGTTGCGAGGCTAAGGGGAGAATGACCAAATGGATAATATTGATCAAGATACATTATACCCATAAACTAACATGTTAAATGATAGCCCATTTGTACAACCACTCAATAAAAAGATAATAAAAATTAAAAAATAAAACATTTTAGCAAGACAAAATATAAATGAATAAGGAATATAAGCCTGATGTATTTTTAAAGTACGTTTTTAAAACTTTAGCTCATTCTTTTTGTGTGACCAGTGATATATGTTGAAGAATGCTTAAGGAGAGACTATTTCTTAAACAGTTAATCTTTTAAACTCCTGTCTCATGTGTTCTTAATATGTATGCATAAAATATATGTCTGTGTGTATGTATGTTCTAATATATTAGGTATTCTGAATATATTTAATTTATTTAAACTATAGATAGGAATTTAATATGATTAAAATTAATTTAATACAAGTAGGTAGCTTTTCCAGAAAATTGCTTTGGAACTGTGGCAATATTTGAACTCTTCATTTGCCTCAAAGTTGAAATTTGTAGTTAGATATACTACTAGCCAGAATAATTTTGACTTCTCAATGTTTTGTGTTGTTTTTGTTTTTAATTTAAATTATCAAGTTAGATTCTCTTACAATTTAGGTAGAAAAGATGTGCTTTTCAATGATTAAAGGCCTCCTTTAAAGGTACTGAATATTGTATGGTACTGAAACATTATAGCATTACAAGATGGGTCCATGCTTACTTAGTTGTTTTGGAAGAAGAGGTGATAATGAGAAAAGCCTTAGTTTTCCATTCTAAAAGGTGAAAGCATTTACAAGAGCAGACACCAACTGGACTTTTCTTCTCATTTAGAATCTTAAGGGCCTGCTACATTTCTCTCTGTACTTATGTTAAAGTGCTTTGCATTTTCCCCTCTCACCTTGTGAATCCCATTTGCATCCTTGCAGGCAGTTCATGAATGGGTAGAGAAAGGATGCTCTGGTCCAGAGCAAGCTGTCAGCCAACATTTTGAGCTCTAAGTAAATGTTATTTTTTTAAAAATCTTCTTGTGACTAGTAGACTTACCTTCTTTGAGCACAAACAAAACCTAAGGTGTTTAAAGTAATAAAATACGCATATTTAAACCTTTCTAGAATTACCTCAGGAACAGCCCAAAGCAGTAGATATTAATTTTACTTTCAATTAAAATTTGTAAAGTTTGATGGATGAAAACATCTCTGTGAAATGAATATGGTTCTCACAGTGATAATTGGAAGAAGCACAGAGTACGTTTATGGGCTCATATATTTTTTGTGAAAGATATGTGCACATGTACCAAGCTACTACATGGTGCAATTCCACCTGCCGGGGTGGAATTACCATACTGTTCTATTACAGGGCTGTTCATACAGCCCACTGCAGCACCAACAGATACTAGGATACAACTCTAAGATTCCTCTTGGAGTCCTGCATTGGGAAGCCTGTGAGTTTATCAGGAGAGCACAGCCCAGTATATGTACATATGCTATAAAATCATTCAGAGCTCGTGGCTACTTTATTTACATTTAAAAAACGATATGTGTCCCTACATCAATTATAAAAGCTCCAGTAATACCTCTATTTTGAATAATGTAAGATGATGCATTTTAACAAACAGGTCAAGGTGAACAGACACGTTAACTTTGTATGTCGCCACTATTTCTACTGCTGTTACGATTGGTACTGGTTTGGCTACTACCTGATAGATAGATATATATATGTATATATATAATATAAATAAATGTATATATATATTTATATTTATATATGTATATATTTATATATATATAATTATTGTGATGGTGATAACAGTGTATATCTATTAGACTGTAGTCCAAATGTGTCACATGATTTAACTGTATTAATCCTTAAAGTACCTTAGTAAAGGAGTTAACATTACCATGTCATTTTATCAGTGAGGAAACTGAGCTATAGAAAACAACTATGACCTACTGGCATAAGAGAGTGAGGTAGAAGGGAAAGTATAACAGATTTATTTGAAATTATAATAACAAATTTTCCCTATAAAATCAAATTAATTTGTCAGATGTCCACTAATGCTTATTATTTGTTCATTAAATTCACATTAAATGATGCACTAAAATGCCACTTTAATTTTCAATTTACAAGTGTGGCTGATTTATCCATGAAACAGTAAACTAGTTCATTTTTTACATAATGGGCAGCTTCAGATAGTCATCTCTACATTCAATTCCATTTTTACAATAGGAAAATTATCAAGTACTTGACATACTATAGCACACAGTGACTCGAGTCTTGTAGCACCACAAAGACTCAGCCTTAGCTTTGTAATTATGAAAGGGACTAATGAGCAGGAAAGCCATTTTTTGGGACATTAAAGGAAAACTCAAAATCATGAACCTCTTTCTCCCTAGAAAACACAATAGAATAGATAGAAAATATATCAATGATCAAATGATGCTCTCTAGAGATGATGTTAGAATATATTATATGTGAATAAACATGAAATTCAGTGAATTGAAAGCATCATTTCATTTCCAAATACAAATGTTGCACTCTATTCTTCAGGTACTTAGCTGCTCTTCAGAAACATTTTTTAATTTAGTTTTGTTATTAGTAAAGATTCACAGCAAAGGATTACTACCTTAAAATTGGAATAATGATCAAAAGTAAGAAGAAAAATTGGAGACATGTAAATCTATATGTACAAATAACTCACTGCTAATTAAGTTAGAGGAGAATGGATTATACCCAGTTGAGTCCTGGAACTTAAAGTCATGTAATAGATTTGTTTTTAAATGTTGAATGCTAAATTGAATGAAACTTTAATGACTCACACAGAGTTACAGACCTTGTAAGAACAGATTCCTTTTGTAAACTGTAGAGAATCTGTCTGCAATTAGCAAAAACAAAATTATTAGAGAGGAAAATTAAGGGAATACTATTGTTCAATCATTGATTCTAGATACATGCCTTTCCAAAATTCAATTTTGAAAGATATAAATTGCAGTAAAATTACTTCTCCCCCTGGATTTTATGGTTTTCTGTTTCCAATAATACTGTCTCATATTAAACTATTAATTGATTTCCTTTTAAAATGAATGATTAGGTATTTCAGTAAATAACAGATTGTACTGCTTTTTTTCCAGCTGGATGAAAAAGCCTCGATGTGGTGTACCTGATCAGACAAGAGGTAGCTCCAAATTTAATATTCGTCGAAAGCGATATGCATTAACAGGACAGAAGTGGCAACACAAACACATCACATACAGGTACAAAAAGTGAACAATGAATTGCTTTGTCATTACAATGTGTTTTGACAAAGTTTAATATTTTATGCACTTTGACTACATGTTAGCATCATGTATAAAAATGTTGTAAGTGATTAAAAACTCAGTTTTAAGGAGACTAAACTATTCATGTGGGCAAATTAGTTGAAACGTCTCCATTGTATACTAGTCTTCCTACTTCTGGAATGGATTCTAACACTCTGAATGGTTTTATGATGCATGTTCCTACTAGTGCTTTCTTTGATAAGTGTTCCTAGTATTTTTTAAAAAGTCAAAGAATAAAGCATATAAATAGTTGTCTTTTAAAGAAAATGTCTTGAGAATTACTAATTTACTCATAATATCACTTTGATAATTTTGCTTCTTATCCTTTTAGAAACTATTGAAACATGTTTTTTCTGTATTATTTCAGTGAGGCAAAATTCCTTCCAAACTAGAATGATGCTGATCACATAAAGGTTTATGTTTATTGTGCACTGAACTATTGATTATGGAATGCCAGTGTGATAGTGCTAAGCCTTAGGATATAGCACTAAATAAAACAGAGGACGATATTTAATCTCTGCAATTTGTAGTCATATGGAAAGGCTACAAAAAATGCAAATGTGATTGAAAGGTAGAAGTAAACTCTAAGAAAAATGCAAATGTCATCCAAACATTCTGGAAAACTAAAGAAAGTTTCCGGGGCAATAATGATATAGTCAACCCAGGACCTTGTTAGGCTGTGGGCAGAGGCAGAGAGCTACTTTGGGAAAAGGGGATGTTAAACTCATGAAGCAATTTTGTAATTCATACTCTGCATCAAGACTTCATATACTGATTAAAGATAAGATGAGAACCTCACTGAGTGCTTTTTCTTTCTCTCATTATTTTGTTTTCCCCTGTCTTCTTTATTCCTCTAACTTCTTTTCTTTCTTCTCTCTTTCGTTTGTCTCATTAGAAAAAAAAAAACTCAATATATGTTGGTTTCCTTTCTACATAATTTGAATATGTCACTGAACTTTCATTATTTGAGGAAGAAATTTTTTTCTTGTATCCATCTATATTCATATGCTATCATTCTAGAATTCATGATGTGAGAGTTTTGTTTTATGGAAATCAAGTCCAGGTATAGTGCAGATAAGAGAAATTAAAGCAAAGAACTTGTAGGCCAATCCGGTGATGTTGGTATTCAACTGTCATTTAATTTTATCAGTGGAATTTTCATTTTATAACTTTGTTTTAAAAATCTTTAAAATTGGCTCAGGCAGAAATGCAAGTGCAATGAATTAATATGGAATAAACACACAAGCATATACATATATATGTGCCAGTTTATGCCAATGGACCTTCTGAAGTATAGTAAGTTATCAAATATTTTGTAGAGCAAAGAGAATTTAGGGAGAAGGATTTCTAACCTCTAATGAAGTATAGTGGAAATAAGTGGGTTTTTATATTTTTTTTTCTGGCAAAATGACAGTAAAAAGCCTTAACTCTCTCCTAACTAGGCTTAAGCCTGGACATATAACTCAAAATGCATTTTTTTTTTTTTTTTTTGGCCAGTCCTGGGCCTTGGACTCAGGGCCTGAGCACTGTCCCTGGCTTCTTCCCGCTCAAGGCTAGCACTCTGCCACTTGAGCCCACAGCGCCGCTTCTGGCCGTTTTCTGTATATGTGGTGCTGGGGAATCGAACCTAGGGCCTCGTGTATCCGAGGCAGGCACTCTTGCCACTAGGCTATATCCCCAGCCCTAAAATGCATTTTTGTATAAGGACAAAGTAAAATATATTAGAAAGAGGAAAAGTGAACATAAAGGTCAATTGTAAAGCTATTGAGTTTCTGTTTTGACAGAAATGTATGGTATAAAGAAAGAGTTTTAATATGTGATTCCTTTAAAATACATAGACTAGTAGTCAAAGAAGTATCTATCGATCTGTTTTAACTAGGAATAAAGCAAAGAACACTCATACTCAATAAAGAGCATCCACAAAATTAAAAATAATGTCATGGACAAACAGTAGGAAATGATGGGGAAAATCTTTAAGAATGACAGAAAATGATGTTGACACCTCTACTTGTATTAACATAGTGTTACTTATAATTTGTTTACATTCTTATATGAAAACTAAAAAAAAATCTATTGTAGAAATAAAGCATATAGCCATCATAAATTAATAATAAATTTTATTTTCAGGACAAGTTTTGACTGACAAAAGTCACATGGCGCACATACTTTCTCCTGTTAATAAAATCATTTTTAGGATGGTATATTTAGTAAATTGATGACTCAAATATGAAAACGTGATTACTAAATTTGTAGATTGAACTACTGTTCACTGTGCAATTCCCTGAGTTCTGTCAATTATATAATGTCATTCTCTACCATTACAATATCATATAAATTGATTCAATCCTTAAAACTCTCCTATGTGACCTACTTATCTCTTCTCATCTCCCTCAAAATCCTTGCAAACCACTGATTAAAAAAAAAATCTAAAAGAAATCTACAAGAATTATCCAAACAAAGCCTTTTTATACTACCTTCTTTTTCCTTAACGAATTACATTTGAGATTTCTTCACAAATTTTATGACTTGATAGTTCATTTATTTTTATTACTGAATAATAATTCATTGTAGAGCAGCAATACAAGTTGTTCATTCTTTCACTGATTAAAGCCATCTTGATTGTTTCCAGGTTTTAGCTATTAGGAATGAGTGTGGTCTTTTCTCTCTACTTTTAAGTACCTATAGAAATACCTTCCAGGGCCAGAGGTGTGCTTCAAGACCTTAGATCCAACCACAGTATTGAATACTGTCAGAAAGAAAAGGTGGGAAAAAAAGGGGCGGGGGGAGAAAGAAAGAAAGAAGGAAAGAAGGAAAAAGAGAAGAGAGAAGGAAAATAGACATGTATGAAAAAGGAATTTTTTTAATTTCTTTAGCTATCTTGTTTGTAGTGCACTTTTACTGTACTAAATTGATGTAATATAAGATGCTATAGAAAGAAAATCATCTATATCCTTGTGATTAAATTTCTCGTTTTTCCATTTGGCCTGAATGTTAAGGCTTGATCCACAGAAACTTTTCTCTTCCTTTTGCTGAATGCATCCAAGACTTTATAAGTTGTTCCATGTAAGTAACTGAAGTAGCCATAGAGGTAAAACTCAAGCGTATGCGGGGGGACCCCTAAACTTGATGATACTTTTTTTTTTAAGTCTCAACATAGTCTAGGCTCCTATTTAAGTGTTGTCACCCATTTCCTGTCTGTAATAGCTTTTGTACTCATCTACTCTGCCTCTTCTTAGTGTTCTTTGTGTGTTTTTTTTCTGTTGGTTGTAGTATTTGAACTTTGGGCCTGGGAGCTGTCCCTGAGCAATTTCAGCTCAAGGCTAGCACTCTTCTACCGCTTGAATCACAATGCCACTTCCAGTTTCCTAGTGGTTAATTGGAGATAAGAGTCTCAAATACTTTTCTGTTCTGGCTGGCCTTGAACCTCGATCCTCAGATCTCAGCCTCCTGAATAGCTAGGATTACAGGCATGAGCCACTGATACCTTGCTTGATTCTTCTTATTTTATTTGCCTTGTGGCAGTAGTTTGTCTTGTACTTTCAAGTTTCCAGTGAACTTTCAGAATGAGGAGGTGTGAAATGATGACTTCCAACCTTGTTTTCTATTCAAGTTGGAATCCAGTAGTCTGCTGCTGTCTTTCCCTCAGCACTCTTTCCGTTCTGGGTACTAGGAATTGAATCCAAGCTGTGCTGGGCAAGTGCTCTGCTTCTAAACTACATTTCCATATTTGTTTGTTTATTTGTTTACTTGTTTTTATTTCCTACTGGGTTTTAAATGAAGGTCTTGCCCTTATAAGCAAAACACTCTACCACTTTGGGCTTACTCCCAGATCTTAAAAAGAAATATAAAAATTAGTATAGATATAGAGAAAGAGGCCAATAGTTTAATTGGCTAATAATAAACAGAAGAGATATAAAAAAGAAACCATGAATATATAAAAAATTCTTTTATACCAAGGTAGCCATTTTAGATCACTAATGAAATGATAGGCTGTAAATTCATAAAATTATACAGTAATAGCTCTTTATTCATAGTGAGGACAATGAAAACATACAATATGTACTAATTGACATAAGATATAAAATCAACCATAAAACTATAGAGCTAAGACAAATCTAAAAATCCATAATCATTCTGTTGATGTCAGAAAATCTCTTTATCTGACATGAATTCCAAACATCTTGACAGGGCATACTTCATGTCTGCATTTATAGGTATTGCCTATTCCTTTTATTTTAATGAGAAAGAGATTAAAAAAAGAGAAAAGAGGAAGAGTCAAGAGTCATTGTATTTAGAAGTTACTGCTGAGTTTCCAGGCTGACATTGCCCCAAACCTTTGTAGTCTTCAAGGTTGTAGAAAACATAACATGTGGCTAATAGTCATATTTTAGAGTGAGAAAGACCTGTTTTTGAATCCTGCCTCTAAAGCTTCCTTACATCCATTTGGAATACTAATATAATAGAAAACGTAATAAATTATACATCATGCTTGAAACATTGTGCTTAATGAAGGCCAAATATCATCTCTATTTCTTTTAATTTAGTGGGAAATATCTGAAATTATTGAGAGTATTTAAATGAAAATATTCAAAGGTGGGAACGGGGACTATGAATAAAATTAATATTTGAAAGAGAGTTGCCTGAAAAAGTACTACATACACAGTTAGCATTGTTTTTCCTTATTATATTTATAAAGGTAAGTACAAATCCTAGCACTTAAATTCAGGAAATAGTTACTCATGCAAAGAACAGCTGAATTGTGAGGTAAAGTGTACCATTATGTGCAGATAAGATTTAGGGTGATATTCAAAATAATGGTACCAGGCATGGGGGTACAGATGTATAATTTTGGAACTTGGAAGACTAAAGCAGAAGGACTGACAGAAGACAGTCTAGTGAGTGTGACTCAGTCAGGGTGGAAAAAAAAGAAAGAAAAGCAAAGGAAATTAATTTTGTAGCAATGCTAATATTTCACTTCAATTGGGACCCATGGTGTACATTTTCTCCTGTGGTCATCACAGTTTTGGCGACTTTCTGGTAAATAATATATACTTCTTGAAAAGCAGCCACAAGACTAAGAAGCAGAGAAAAGTTCAACTCTAAAGTAAGGATTCTCAATATATTGGAGAAATTTTCTTGGCTTTTGGCTGGGAAAGAATTACCAGTTACTTTCAAATTATGGGTAGGCTTTCAGAAAACAAATACTTTGAACTACAGGAAAATTTATTTAGCCATCTTCCAATGTTCTTCATCATTGGGGGGTATTCAAAGCAAGAAACTTACTCATTAAGCAAATAAAAGTGCATTATCATGTTCTTTAGTTTAATATTATACCACATGACAAAGAACATTATTTTAGTTTCACAAATCTAAATTATAGTTTAAAATGATGTTACTAATGAAATAAATCTAAATTGCTAGTTTGTTTAACTTTAAAATTATATTAATGAGTATTAGTGTACTAACACTGTGTTCTAACATATTGATTAGTCATTTGGGATTGATTTGGTTTTTTGAAACTGGCACTAGTTATAAAGCTTAAGCCTAGACTCCATCTTGTTATGCAGCCCAAATTATTCTGGAATTCTTTATCGTCCTGTCTTAGTCTGAGATTATAGGTAGGTGCTCTCATGCTATCCTATATTAATTAATGCTATTTTTCTCAGTATATTTGTCACTTAGCTACCACAATTTTAAAATGCATTCCTAGTGAGAACTGAGGAAGCATTCTAGAAATTATTTTGTTTTAGTAACATGAACAGCAATGAAAGTCAGAAGGTTTAAGAAATAATCAGCTTCTCCCCAGAGAGATTTTTTATTATTTTATCTGAACCCAAAAAGCTCACTGAACTTGAGGATTCTGTTGACTTCAAAGAGAATTCAACTTGTGTGTCCAGAGGATAAGTTATAGACTATGAAATGAATATAATTTAAATAAGATCCAAAACTTTTGCACGTATTTCCTCTTGTATCATGAGGAAATAGCCAAATATTTAATACAGTTTTCCTGGAGGACTTCCATATTTTTTTCGGGAACAATTTCTTACCACATCAACTATAAAAGCTCAGCATGAAAAGTAAATTAGTTTATTTATTCTTACCTTATAGAACATTATATTATACTCTGAGTGTGAATATGCTAATAATTCAACTCTGGTTGAATTTTTATTGTATTCTATATTATATTATATTATATTCATCTTATTATAGTCTTAAAATTACATTCTTTGTTACAGTAAAATACTTTCATAATTTTTTGCACAGTAAGCATGGCATTTATTTGCCCTATCTAACATTGGTCTTGGGTCAAAACTAGTGTATCTTCTTAATGCTTCCTATTTCACATACTTTCAAATAATCATATATCTAGGCATATCATCAAAACTCATTTCCCTTTATCTCCATTAATACTATACTCATTCAAAGCACCACTGTCACTTAACTGGATTTTTTACAATAGTTCCTGATGGATCTTTTTGTTTTGACTTTTGCTCTACTACAATGCATTTTCCTCCTCATGGCTCAAGACATTTAGGAAGCCTAAGTCAGATTTCATATCACTGTTTATGATACTTCAGGTTTTCTTCTCTCCCTCCGAACAAAAGACTCTGACACTCACTTTCTTTTTCTGCCCAAACTGTATCAGCCCCTTGCTCTTTGAATTTCCCAAGATATTTTTTCCAAATCCTCTTCCCAGGTCTTGTAGAGTGCTCCTTACCTCCATTCCTTACCTGGTAGATTTGTACTTCATTACCTTTAAGTAGAATGGGTTGTAATTGTTTTGAAAATTTAGCTAGGAATTATTTTAGTATTAAAGATATTGAGGGGGCTGGGGATCTAGTTCAGCAGAAGAGCGCCTGCCTGGTGAGCACAAGGCCCCCCAAGGTCGGTCCCTAGCTCAGGGGAAAAACAAACAAAAAACTACAAAGATATTGAGTAGGAAAAATGAGAGAAACTTTTCTCTTATCTCCACAGAAGAAATAGGAGTTGCAAGTATTGCTTTTGTAGTCGTTTGTCTTTTTATCCTTTGTCTCTCGATTTTGATATTCCCTTTCACTTCCCAGGTTCTAA
Source organism: Perognathus longimembris pacificus (assembly GCF_023159225.1). Lineage (NCBI taxonomy): Eukaryota > Metazoa > Chordata > Mammalia > Rodentia > Heteromyidae > Perognathus > Perognathus longimembris. Next base: position 38,003,081 of record NC_063172.1, read on the forward strand.
TACCAGTATATACAGTTTCCAATGTACTCAGATAAGATACAGGGGGAGGGGGAAGGGGAGGGAGGGAGGAGGTAACAAACAGTACAAGAAATGTACTCAAGGCCTAACATATGAAACTGTTACCTCTCTGTACATCACTTTGACAATAAATAAGAGGGAAAAAAGAAGTAGGAGTTAAAAATTCTCGGGAGGAATAGTATTTAAGACCACATAGCCACTGTAAATATGTACTAAGTGATTTGTTAGGAAATAAAGGAAACTTTAATTTATATATGTGGACTAACATAGAATTCAGGAGAATGGATTCTTAAAAGACTTAGGATAAAGCTGCTTTACGTATTTCCACCTCTGCCACATAGAAACTTTTCTCTAAGTTCCTAAATAGTGGCTTCTTTTGTTGTAAGGTAGGCATAAATACCCATCTTAGTGGGATATTGGGCCCTTAATAAGAGATAATAAATATATTTTAGCATAACTTTTCCCTAATATTTTTAATTAGTTTGGCATAGGTGCAATTGAATTGTGATCAATAATATTGCTTTCCCATACAAAGCTCATATCAAATGTTCAGCTATACTGATAAATATATTTTAAAAGGCAAAATAATTTTGCATCCCATATATGCAATGACATATAATAGACACACCATAATTAAACTATCATTCCATTCCTGTACATTTTAGCTTCTAATTCTCATTTATCATCATATAAAATGAACATTCACTTGTTAACAGATTTTATTTCCTATTAAATTATTCCTACATGCAAGTTCATGTCTGAAAAATTGAGTTGACTATGTTTGAAACATATTTGTAATTAGTATCAAAGTTATAAATTGCTTTGCATATATACCACATAGATTTATGATACTAGAATACAAAACTGTGCATTCTAATTCTTTTTGGAAATCATATATAGAATTATCTGGTAAACAATATATATCTGGTAAGTGACAAGTGAATCTGGATAAATATTAATAATTGTTTTGTTAATTTATATTTACATGAGAACAAGATGAAATAAGGTCCACATAATTCTTTTAAGTTTTAAGAGTGTTAGATCTTTTTAGTAGTTATTTACACATAATACATTTTAACTAGAATGATAATTACAAACAGTAGAATATCAGAAACTGTAATTATGAGACTCATTCTTTAAAAAATTAGTACATTTGTGTCTACTGAATTGGTGTTCAGAAATTTAAAAAACAAAACAGAACATAATGAGATCATTTGGTTGATGTACATAGATAAAAAGATGTACCCTTGAAAGTACAACACAATTGAAGTTTTTATTTCAGCTCCAAACTATTGTACATGTTTGATTATTCAGAAAATACCCCTTCCAATTGTCCAGGAGGCAAATTGATAGATGAACTTACATTCTCTGTTAACTGCTCAGTGAAGCTCTGTTCCATGGTAGCTTTAGCACATGAATACTTAGTGCTGGTAAATAAATAATCTCTAGTGCAGTGAATAGTAGATATAGAAGGCACTTTCATTCAACCTGAATGCTATTCTTTGATATTTTACTGAACTAAATAGATAAAAAAAAACTGTCATATTGCACATAACAGAATCACACTGATTATTTTTTTTCTAACTTTCAGTATAAAGAACGTAACTCCAAAAGTAGGAGACCCTGAGACCCGAAAAGCTATACGTCGTGCCTTTGATGTGTGGCAGAATGTAACTCCTCTGACATTTGAAGAAGTTCCCTACAGTGAGTTAGAAAATGGCAAACGGGATGTGGATATAACCATTATTTTTGCATCTGGTTTTCACGGAGACAGTTCTCCCTTTGATGGGGAGGGAGGATTTTTGGCACATGCTTATTTCCCTGGACCTGGGATTGGAGGCGATACTCATTTTGATTCGGATGAACCATGGACACTTGGAAATCCAAACCATGATGGTAAGTGCATACTTTTCTTCCAATGTAATTGGTTTTGAGAACACTCAATTATGTATTGGTCTGAGTCTTTACACAATTTAGTTTTACATGTATTTTTTTAACTATTAGAACCTTATTTGATATCTATAAACACGTTAAAATGATTTTTGATTCTTAGACAATTTTATTTCTTAAAATATTTTAGAGTTGATTATTAAAATCTTGACATAAGCAGCAAGAAAATTTTGCTGCTTTTTCCAACACCTTATGTTAGTATTTTCACCTGAAGTTTGTAATTAATGAAATTAGCATTTATGGTGCAGCTACTACTGTGTATGTCCTGATATTTTCTCTTCTGCTTTCACCTTAATGGTATGTGTATTTCTCCCTCTTGTCTTTTGTCTTTCAGCTATTTTTCTTCTGTTCCCTCACATGAACTATTATCTTTGATTTTATCTTTGTCTTTAATTATCATTATTTATTTTTGTCCATTAGTTTTAATCTTTTTAGTTGTTCTGATGTTCCAAAATAATATGAAATAACAAAACTCAATAACCAAAATAATAAGCTTATGATATGAAAGAAATGTTTCTTTCTACACAGAGTATGTTTTGATCTGTTTTTCTAAAATAATAAGCACTACAGAATCTTCCTGTCCTAAGATTTCTAATTCTTTTTTTTTCACTTTTTTTTATTGTAAAGGTGATGTACAGAGTGGTTGCTAGATTTTTAATTCTTAAAATCAGCATTTTAAAATTTTCCTTCTCCGCTATTGTACAGTCCTACTGTAGTACATAATAGGGTGTGTCTTTTAATGACAACTTATCAGATAATCAACATTAAATTCTTCTATATTAGAAAAGTGATGTACAGATGGGTCACAGTTACATAGGTCAGGTAATTAGTACATTTCTTTTTTATTGTCAAAATGATGTACAGAGAAGCTACAGTTTCATACGTTAGGCCTTGCGTACATTTCTTGTGCTGTTTGTTATCTCCTCCCTCATTCCCACCACCTTTCTTCCCCCTTTCTTTCTCCACCCATGAGTTGTTCAGTTGGTTTACATCAGATGGTTTTGCAAGTATTGCTTTTGTAGTCGTTTGTCTTTTTATCCTTTGTCTCTTGATTTTGATATTCCCTTTCACTTTTCTAGTTCTAATACCAATATATACAGTTTCCTATGTACTCAGATAAGGTATAGTGATAGTGTGGGTACAACCACAGGAAGGGGATACTAGAGGATCATCATTTTTAACAGGGCAGACCCAGGGTGAACAAATTCAGCAATGATACTCACTAGACACTATGCTGAAAGTGAACTATACAATTTGTTGGGGAGAGGAATGAGGAGGGAAAATCTGGGGAAAAATGAGGGAAGAGGTGACACTGTTTAAATGCCTTTTTGATTTATTGAGCCTACTCATAAAATAATCTTTGTTAGTACATTAACAGTTGTAGTTGACTGGATTATTATAATAGCTGTGCATTTTTATGATACCTAATATTCAATCATGTGATTGACAGAGTGTATTAGATTTTCTTAAACAACATTAATTTTGAAAGAAAAAATAACCATGCATGCTACCAAACTAAAATAAAATGTGTAATATTAAGATGCTTTTATCGAATTGTTAGTAATTATATAAATTATATTGCTAAAGAAGTTTTATTATTTTAAGGGCCTATTTAAAGAAAGTAGCAGATATGTTTGTGGTTTTTGGTATAGTGGAGTAAAATGCCTAAACCTTCATAGTCAAACAATTTATGTTTAAATAATTGGTGATTTATTGTTACCTCAAAAAGCCTTTAATATGTGCATTTTTCATAAGATAATAGTTTATACGGTGAGTGGTGGACATTATAATCAGTACTTTATATGAAGGAATTTACCTACTGTCTACTCTCTCCATGACTAATAGTGAAATACCTAGAAGCATTTGTAGTTGAATCAAACCAATTTGTTCATTTGATTTTATGGCCTTATAAATTTATAATGATTAAAACATTATAGAAGGGTATGCCTATCAAAGTGCTTATGTTTTGTCTTCAATCTTTGAAGACATCAGTAAAGAAGATGGTATTCTCCTTTAGGTGAATGGCCTATGAGGTATCAACCATCACTTTTTGAAAGTAAATAAAATGTGAAGAAGAAATCTGTAGGAGGCTTTGCTTACATAGGAAATGAGAACATTTACACAGAGTTGAGTAGGATCAGTGCTATGAATGCTTGTGTGTTTTGCATGATTTTAAAACTTGTCTAAGGAAGGTCTATGTGGAAAAAATTTCTCAAGTATAACATATGACCTAAACCTACATAGCCAATTCCAGACACTTGTGATTGAGAGTATTCATTAATCCACCTTGTTTGTTGCCTCTAAGACTTATTCTGTGAGCTATACATTGTTTGCATATAGGCATATAACTGAAAACTTAAACAACTGATAATTTTTGAGGGTTTTTTTTTGCCTTGTTGGAAAATCTATCTTTCCTAGTCAAATACGAACAGTTTGCTTTATGAATGAGCCTGGAGGAAAGAACTGTATAAAATAATAGTGTTTCAGAATTCCAGCAGATTAAGCAGATGTTAAGTGACTGTGGGGAATGTAATTCCATAAAGATTTACTGCTTAATTGAAATTCAGACTCTTCAGCAGTAACAGCAGTGCAGCTAGGGTGGTGTCAGTCTGAAGTATTGATCATTTTTCAAAAGAGCAGCCTCTAGCTTTGCTGATGGTATTGGTGGCTATGAGGAGAATTCTTGCATTAGAACATCTTAAGTACTAACAACACAGGATGGGGACTATTTTGTATGACAAATAACACAAGACACAATTCTGACATTTTCATTGATAAGCTTTTCCTTTTCACTCATGTACTCCTAGAATGCCCCTGGCTTAACTAAACCATTTTCTTTCCTTCCTGTTCACAGCCTGTGAGCAGCTAGAAAACAGAACAGCTTGGTTATACAGGAAAAATGCAAATGAAAAAGTCTCTTGATAAGTCCCCAGCTCATTTTGCTAGCATATTGCTCATCTAATGAAGGCAATTTGAGTTCTGTCTACCTCAGAAGTGATAAACAGTATCTTATGTTGGCATAATCCTTAATTTATTGTTGTCTACTTTCCTATCGATTTGCTTATAGTCATGATAACTTTTGAAATCTCAGGCTAAAGATCATTAAGCAAATTACACAACCTATTTTGGTTCACTGAAAGTATTTTTTTTAAATTTTTATTGTCAAGGTAATGTACAGAGGGGTTACAGTTACATAAATAAGGCAGTGAGTACATTTCTTGTCAAATTTTTTACCTCCTCCCTTAGTTTCTCCCACTTCTGTCCTCCCCAATGCCTCCCCTCGAGTTGTACAGTTGTTTTATAGCATCTGGTCTTGTAAGTATTGTTGCATTGAGTTACCCTTTACTCTTTGTCTCACCATTTTGAGTTCCTCTCCCTTCCCTAGTTCAGATAAATGTATATACAATACCTAGAGTACCAAAATAAAATACAGTGACAACAGGAGTAAAACTATATGGAAGAATTATAAAAGAAAAAGGCATAATTTCACATTGTATTTTGAAACTAACAACAGTGATAAACTAATTATTTCCACAATCTTATTAAATAATCACATACATACATACACAAATTCACAAACACACAAACACACCTGTAATAAGATACTGGCAATTTTTTCAGGGTTTTATTGAAATTTTATTTTCAAACCTCATTTTTATTTTATTTTAATTTTTTTTTTTTTTTTTTTTTTTTTTGGCCAGTCCTGGGCCTTGGACTCAGGGCCTGAGCACTGTCCCTGGCTTCTTCCCGCTCAAGGCTAGCACTCTGCCACTTGAGCCACAGCGCCCCTTCTGGCCATTTTCTGTATATGTGGTGCTGGGGAATCGAACCTAGGGCCTCGTGTATCCGAGGCAGGCACTCTTGCCACTAGGCTATATCCCCAGCCCCTCAAACCTCATTTTTGAAAGAACCAGATATATGTGTAATAATTCCAAAGGGAAACCTTTATCAGGATAGAATTTTGCCTGATTATTCACTGGAAAATTTAGCTCTGATGGAATAAAGTTCATTTTCAGTAATATTAAATTATTGTTTCTTTGGCTATAGTATTGAGTTTAAGTGCTATTAGTGATCTAACTGCAAATATATCCTGAAGATTGGTTCTAAATAGCCGAGTGTTAACTAATAAGGTTTCAAATTCATTTAAAAGAAGATTGACTATTAAATTAATATATAGCACTTACGATAGAAAAATATCTAGAAACATATCCTGTGTCACCATCACTTACAATCTAATTTTTCAAAAAGAGCTTAATGTAGAAACTGTTGGTTGGAAGTTCCCTGCCTCACATAGGAAGACACTTAGAGCTATTGTATTCAGAACAGTTCCAGCAAGCTGTCAAAATCAGGGAGTAGAGTGTGGGGGTGTGGCTCAGTGGGATAGCACTTGCATATCATTCTCAGTCTTTGATCTACACTACAGAAATAAAGGAACAAACATGATGATTATTAGATTGTTAAAGGAGACATGAAAAGTTTTGTTATTACTACTTTAGAACCTAGTCCCTCATGAATAAACTGAGGTGGAATGTCTTTATGACACAATGCCCAAGTCAATAGCTATGAGTGATAAATAATGACAAGTGTCGGTTCTCTCTCAGAGAACTTGTTCTTGATGCACTAGTAGGGAAAAATCTAGAACAAAATGTAACCAGGGCAATATTCTGTTCTTTCAAACCTCCTAAACTTTCTGTTCATTTGCAGCTGCCTCTGCTATATGTTTCTCCAAAGTTTATTAGATTTTTTAAACTTTTTATTGTAATGGTATACAGTGGGGGTAACAGTTGCATAAGTCAGGTATTGAGTACATTTCTTTGTGAACAGGGGCATCCCTTCCTTCATTTTCTCCCAGTATTTTCCCTCCCACCTCTCCTTCTCCCAAGTTGCATAGTTCATTTCCAACATATGTAGTTTCTACTGAGTATCATTGCTAAAGTAGTTCACCCTTTGTCCCACCCTTTCTGTGATTCCCCTTCCCTCCCCAAATTAGATAAACTTATATACAAGACAAAAGGAACAGAAAACAAAAACCATATGAAAGGGTGGAGCAAAAGAAAAATAAAGAATCATAAACAGTACAATAAAAAACCCTCTTGTTTCCATTTTTGTAGCTTATTTTGATAAGCATCATTTTAAATGATTATATGCACATATTTGACCTTGATCTTTAATGGAAAGAAAAGTTAAGCACCAACTATATATTTATGAAGACACCTATCAGTCGGCACTGTGATTTGTGGACATACTGTTTGGAGCAATTTGTCTTGTGGGTTTTGAAGATAAGGAAAGGACTTAATATGACTGAGTGGTCAGAAATCTATTCTTAAAATAGGTAGTGACTGAAATTTTTCATTCTAAAATTAACTCTTACCATATAGTTCATATTTTATCAAAACCTGGGAGCTCTTAATCTCAAAGTAATTTTTACCTTCACAATTATAATTGGCCTTTCTTGCATTTGTTTTTAAACAAGTCTCTCTTTTACTGCAATGAACTTCATTCTACTGTTATTTCATTTTAATAGACTTGTGATTCAAGTCTGATATACTTGACTTTTGCAAAATCTTTCAATCATGTAGCTTAATGTGATTGTTATATGCACATGACTTGGTAACTTACTTTTAAATCTTTCTGTGCAATTAGAGAACTGTAAATCAATCAGGGAAATAGATGCAATTATAGTTGTAATGGAACCTGATTAAGACTGCAGAATATAAATTTAATTTCTAGGTTTTAATTGAAAATATAACAAGTGACTGTGGCTCATCCCAGTCATTCTACCTATTTGGGAGACTTTAGGATCATAGCTTGAGGCCAGCCCTGACAGAAACATCTGTGAAACTCCTTTTTTTTGGCCAGTCCTGGGCCTTGGACTCAGGGCCTGAGCACTGTCCCTGGCTTCTTCCCGCTCAAGGCTACTAGCACTCTGCCACGTGAGCCACAGCGCCGCTTCTGGCCGTTTTTTCTGTATATGTGGTGCTGGGGAATCGAACCTAGGGCCTCCTGTATCCGAGGCAGGCACTCTTGCAACTAGGCTATATCCCTAGCCCCATGAGACTCCTTTTTAAAACAAGCATTTTTATTGTGGCCCAGGTATGTTCTTGGAATGGAAGAGCAACCCTGTCTTAAAAAAATGAAAAGTACAAAAAGGACTGGAGACATGCCTAAAGAGTAGAGGCCTCTGACTATCCCCAAGTCCTGAATTCAAATTCCAGTAACACAAGAAAGAGAATGAGAGAGAGAAAGGAAGAAAGAGAGATAAAGAGAAGAAGGAAGGTGGAAGGAAGAAGGAGGAGGGAGCGAAAAAAGAGAGTGAAGGAGAGAGGGAAGGAAGGAAGGGAGGGAGAGAGGGAGGAAGGAAGGAAGGAAGGAAGGAAGGAAGGAAGGAAGGAAGGAAGGAAGGAAGGAAGGTAGGAAGGAAGGAAGGAAGGAAGGAAGAAAGGAAGGAAAAAGGTTATTTTAAAAGTATGCAAAATAAAAGTAAAAGTAAAAATAAAAGTAAAAGTACAGTAAAAGCAATAGGTGATTTATAAGCCTTCTACTGATCATAATTAGTTACTCAAAGATGTTCTAAACAACAAAAAAGTAAAATTACTAGCCTCATTTAATTGTGCAATTTTTATATCTCAGACAGTATCCAAAATTGATTTTTATGGATGAACTCATTTCTTTTTAACAACAAACTTATAAAATAGATAATGCAAGTACTTCTGTTTTATTAGAGAGAGAGATACTAGAAGACATTTTAAAAACTAGATGGATAAAATTAACAAAATGCTATTAACATGATACTAAAGAACCCAGAAAGAAGAACAACTACTCAAAAGATTAGAACAAAAGCTTATCATTGAAAATATTTTGTATAGTGAACTAGAAAAACAGGATTGGACCAACTCAGAATACTCAAAAAATGCTCACATGGAACAGGAAAAGAAACCTTGTTGTTTTTGTAAAAACTGAAAGATCATGGGAAAGAAGGTTTTGTAAACCATTTCCCAAAAGCAAGAAAATATAAAATGATATGAAGCCAAAGAGAAAGGTGGACAAAAGTTTGTGTCATTAGCTCATGTCCATAAACCTAGCTACTTAAGATGCTAGGAAGTCGAATATTGAGGTTTGAAGCCAGCTTAGGCAGAAGTATTTTTAAGACTCTGTCTCTAGTTAATTATTAGAAAGTCAGATTTTTGGCATGGCCTAAGTGGTAGAGCATCAGTCCTGATTAAGAAAGCCAAAGGAGAGAATTTGGTCCTTCCTTTAAGCACTAGTACTTAGAGAAAAACTTTAGAAAAGGGAGTAGACACAAAAACCTGGTAGGTAGTTACCACAGAAGAATTAAACATTCTCCGAAAACATAGAATAGCTATAAAATATAAAAACAAAGAAAAGAAATAAGCAAACACAGAATAGCCAAATGTCCAACTCTAAATTAATGGTGCAATTGTACGCAATTCAGAAGTTACTGCACTCACTAACGGTTAGTAACAAAACATATGTAAATATTTTTTTATAAATTAAAAATGCCACAAAGTCTGTATAGTGATATGTAGCAGATGTGGGCACTGGATGATTTTGAGTTTGAGTCTACAATGGGATATTTAGTGAGAGCCTGTCTCAATAAAACAAAACAAAAGGAAAGGAAGGTAATAGAAGGAAGAGGGAAGAGGGAGAGGGAGAGGGAGAGGGAGAGGGGAGAGTAGAAAAACCACTCAGGGTTGTCATTATTTTATTTGACACAGTACAAACTGTTAAACGACAATGTAAGAAAATATAAGTAACATTTGTACACTTAATTTCCTGGATTGACTGTATAATATCAAATTTTATTTGTGACTCAACTATTCTTGCATAATACTTAGTTTAGAAATAATATTGGCCTGGCTAGAAGTAAGTGAAGCCTGTAATTCTACCTACATGAGAGGCAGAGATCTGGGGATCACAGAATGAGGCCAGCCTCCTGGCTGGGCCATTGTTCTTCCTCATTAGCTATAATATCTGGGTACCACTATAGATTCTCATGTATTTTCATGCCTGAGTTGGCCTAATTCTGTGAAGTTCTGTTATCTAAATATGTTTTTATTCCATTGCTATCAGGATCATTGTTTTTCTCTCAATTCATGATTTAGATGCTCCTTTTTATGTGAAAACTTGGATTTTTCTTATGGCCCAATAGCATCCACTAAACATTTGAACAAGAGAAATACTAAATCTGTGATTTTCATCATTTTATGCAGATAATGAAATATAAAACACTTTAGAAGGAGTAAAAATAATAGGGGTTAGTATGGACCTGCACTGAATTCAACCCTTAACTCTTCATTTATTTTCTTTCATGACATCATGTAATTCATAATACAAAATTTAAAGTATCATAATAGAACAATGTTTGAAGACATTCTGCATATACTTGTGAGTGCATTTAAGTTGTATTATTTGAAGGAAACATAAGCATATGTCAGAAATGCTTTCTTTTTCTTATTTATTGTCAAAGTGATGTAAGAGAGGTTACAGTTTCATATGTTAGGCTTTAGGTACATTTTTTGTACTGTTTGTTACCTCCTCCCTCATTCTCCCCTCCCCCTCCCCCATTCCCTCTTCCACCATGAGTTGTTCAGTTGGTTTACACCAAATGGTTTTGCAAGTATTGCTTTTGGAGTCGTTTGTCTTTTTATCCTTTTTCTCTTGCTTTTGATATTCCCTTTCACTTCACTAGTTCTAATACCAGTATATACAGTATCCAGTGTACTCAGATGAGATACAGTGATATTGGGGTACAACCACAGGAAGGGGACACAAGAGGATCATCAACAATAGTAGCTATGGTTTCCCATGGCATGTTGAAAGTGATTACAACAGTGATATAACACTTGTTTCCATAACATGGAGTTCATTTCACTTAGCATCATCTTATGCCTTCATAAAGGCATAGCTATTAGGCTCTTGTGATCCTCTGCTGTGATGAGCCTAAACCTGTGCTAATAATTCCCTATGAGGGAAACCGTAGAGTCCATTTTTTTGGGTCTGGCTCACTTCACTTAGTGTAATTTTTTCCCCATCCCACCCCACCCCGACGACTCAGCCCCTGCTGACTCGCCAGCAGCCAGATATGCTTTTTTTTTTTAATATAGTTTTCTTTTTAATTTAAACTTTATTTTAAAGTTTATATACAGAGGGGTTATACTTAATTAAGTCAGGTAATGAGTTCATTTCATACATTTCTTTTTGAATAGTGTTACTCCCTCCCCACCTACCTCTCCCCCAAATTGTAAAGTTCATTTCCAATATAGTATCACTAACAAATTGGTTCATCCTTTGTCTTACAATTTCTGTTCTTTCCCTTCCCTTCTCCAAATCAAATAAGCTTATATACAAGCCAAATGGTACAGAAACCAAAAACAGTGACAGAGCAGAATAAACCAAAGGGGAGAAAAAGAAAGAAAAATGAAATAATTGCAGAGTATAGTGAAAACAAAAATAAACCTCTTGTTAACTGTAGGATTTGACTTACTTCAGGGTGGAGAGAGCATAAGAATGCTTTATTGTGAGTTTTTGTGCAAGTTAAAATGCTTATGTTGTTTATGATCATTGTTTTAACTATGATGAGACTCAATTTGTGTCTTGGATATGTTTCATTCTGAAGTTTCTTGTGCATTAAATTCAGTATTTGCATATAATTTAATATGGGAGTATTTTATTCCAGAGTTGAAAAAATCTCTATTAATGTATTTTATTTATTTCTTTATTGTCAAAGTGATGTACAGAGGGGTTACATTCATATGTAAGGCAGTGAGTATACTTCTTACCTAACTTGTTCCCTCCTTACTCATTTTCTTCCTCATGATCCCCTACCCATCCCCCCCATGAGTTGTACTGTTGGTTTATAGCATATAGTTTTGAAAGTATTGCTGTTGCATTAGTTTGCCTTTTATCCTTTGTCTCTCCATTTTGATATTCTCCTTCCCTTCCCTAGTTCCAATATGCATATGTACAATATCCAGGGTATCAAAATCAGTTACGTGATATCAGGGGTAAAACCATGTGGAAGAAAGACAAAAGAAAAAGGCATAATTTCACATGGTCTGTTGAAAAGAACAGTAGCAATGATAAAGCAATTGTTTCCATAAATTGAAGTTCATTTTGCTTTAGCATCACCTTTTGTTTTCATAGGTACATAGTTATTGACCTATTGTGATCTTCTGCTAGGATTATCCTAGATGTGTATTATAATTTATCATCGCTAAAATATGGACCTAACCCAGATGCCCCTCAGTAGATGAGTGGATCAAGAAAATGTGGTACATATATACAATGGTATTCTATGCCTCTGTCAGAAAGAATGGCATTGCCCCATTTGTAAAGAAATGGAAGGACTTGGAAAAAAATCAATGTATTTTTAAAATATGAAAATAATATTATTTCAAATTTCTTCAGTTTACTTATATTCAATTATCTGAGTATTCCATTCCTTGATCTCATTCTTTTTTTTTTGTTTTTTGGGTTTTTTTTGGTCCAAGACCAGAACTCAAACTCAGTACCTGATGTTTTTGTACTTTGGCTAGCCCTCTGCCAACTAAGCCACACCTCCATGCCTAGTCAATATTCTTGTGCTAATCTTCAGGTCCTGGTCACTGTTTCTGAGTCTTTTTGCTCAAGGCTAGCACTCTCACTCTCACTTGAGCCAGAGCTCCAATTCCAATTACTTGGAAGTTTATTGGAGAGAAAGGTCTGATGGACTACAAGGTCTGGCTTCAAACCACAATCATCCAATCTCAGTCTCCTGAATAGCTAGGATTACAGGAATGAGCCAACAGTGCCCAATCATTTTCAATTTAAATTTTTTTCTATATGTTAGAGTATACATTTTCAAAATGTTTCTATATCCAGATTATACATGAGATAATGAACATGCATTTTTTGGTGATAATTTAAGCTCTTTTCTTAGAGAAAAATTAGCATTTATTATATCTTGCTCTCTGCCATTAAACCTGCTGCATTTTATTGCACCCTGGACATTTTAATTTTATTATTAAATGATGACTATTGGATGGGTGAAGTAAATGGATTCATTTAGTTCTAATGGTTCACTCAACTGGGAAAAAAGGAAATACTAATAAGAAAAGTATTTTTGTGGTACATAACTAGTTTTTAATGATTAGAAATTAACTTAATGGTGAATAACTATGTTTAAATTTTTTGTACTTAGAATTTTTATTTTGAGCTGTTTTGAGGGAGTAATTTCATTGAAAAACTTGTAGCTATATTAGTGGTATTACTAGTGTCATGCTAGGGAAATGCCTGTTCCTACCATAGTTTATTTTTATCAGGGAAAGTAAATCAGTATTTTGTAAGCTTAGCTTATGTTAAGCTTCCAACTTAAATCCCTGGCAATAGTGGGGAATTATGCATTTTAATTTATTACATAAATTTATGTAAGTAATAATATAAATTCACAGCTATCTTTGAATGTCTTCTTTGATCTTTACTTAGGATTTTTTGTTCAGGAATTCCTAGTTTGTAAGGTCCAAGATTTTAGCTCAGTAGTAGAATAATTGGGTATGTATTCAAGGCCCAGTGTTGAATTCCCAGGAAAACAAACAAAAAACAAGAATTCCTACCTAAAAAAGTATTATGACCACATTTTAAGTCCACCCTATTTTGTCATATAATGCCCCATTATCCTCTGATCTTCCTCCCAACCTTTCTTTGGTCACCTTTTCTTATTAACTTTATAGTTTCCTCTGAATGTTTTTGACCTTCAGTATAAACACATTTACTCCACTGTCTTAGGAAAGTAAAAAATTGTTATGGTATAAATTAAATCAAACTGGAGGTAATAAACTTATAGAATTAGGGTTCAACACTAGAGTTGGAGTCAGGATGTGAGCAAGTAGATTAGTAACAATGCCTTTCCTTCAATCTCAAAGTCTATTTCTACTCACAACTTCCAGGGTTTACATTTTAAAGACATATACACACTTTGACATTGGTAGGTCTCAAGTAATAAGGCTCAAAACAACTATGTTCCTACTCTTTTCTTTTGGAAGTAAGGGCCTTTGAACTCAGAGCTTTACACATGCTAGTCAAGTGCTCTACCACTTGAGCCAAGCCTGTAGCCCTTTTCGATCTGGTTAGTTTTGATATTGATTCCTACTTTTGGTTGGCCTGAAACCAGGTCTTCCTATTTATATGTGCTACTGTAACTGGCAAGACAGGTACATGTCACCCCACTTAGCAGTAAATACAAAAATATGAACAGATATACACTTAAGCATTGCTGACATTTTTTACAATTTTAAAATACTTGCTCACTTCAGTGAGTATATTTTCCCTTATTTTCATAATGCATGGAAAGATCTTTAGCTTGTTTTCTTATTTGTATGCTTGGTTCTGTAGCCCAGATTGGTCTCAGATGAGTCATCTTCTCTAGGAATGTTCTTACTGCTAAAGGGTTTGTAAATCTAAAGGGTTTGTAAGTCTAATCATTCTTTCATATAAATTGAATTTTCTTTATTAAGATTGCTTTCATAACAAAACTTTATCTGTAACATTAGTTATGTAATATACTACATATTTATTCAAAACATTGTGTATGATATTACTTGTTTCTTTATAATGTATCACATGATTTTTTTGGTCAAGAGAAACTTCTTTTAAAACAAAAGCTTGATATCTTTCTAGGTTCAGTTTTCAAGCCACTGAACCAGTTTACACTCCAACTGATAATGTAGGAAAGTGTATAATATATTGACCCATAACATTACTATACCTATAATAGCATTTATAACAGTAATATTAAGTCATCATATTAATAATATTATTGAATACTACTTTCTCTTAAGTGCTATAGATAAATCACATAATCTTCATTGCTGTTCAGCTATGTTTGACAGATTTTGTTACTATAGCAGCTTTGCATATGAGGAAATTGAAACAGAAAGAACTAAGTGTTGTGCTTAAAGTTGTAATTGTAATATATTCAGGTTGTATATCCAGGTATGATGCATGTATAGCACACAAATTCAACCTTTCAAAGCTTCTTCCCTCCATAGTAACTAATAATTCATGTTTTATTACCTTTATTAAGTTGACATAAAAATTTAACTTTAAATAGTTTCATGTTTGTTCATACTGAAGGACATACATTTTTATTTGTAATTTTTATTATTCTTTTGTATTTTGTTCATGGTCAGCAACTATTTTCTGTCTTTGCTCTGGATAAGCCATTCTACTGAATTTTCTTCATTAATTTGAAATATTATTAAATAAAAAGGATATGGATTGTGTATCCCGTTTTTTCCCACTTAGCCATTTGCAAAAGCTGAGACAGTTTTCTCCTTTGGTCTCTGTGATATTTTAGTTTTGATGACTTCTCAAATGGTACAAGTCTTGTCTTTTGGAGTTTTGCATTTTTAAATTTCTTGAGGCATACAGCCAAATTTAGCAGAGAGTGTTTTATCTATTTTCTTTTTTTTAATTTTTGATGTGAAGTAATTGGTTTCTTGAGTTCTTTTAAGCAGCAATTCTTTCTAATCAAAATGTTATGAAATATGCTTAGTAAGGTTATTAAGACTTTTGAAAAATATAGAAAAATATTATAAAGAACTTAGTTATATATTCAGTGTCTCATGAAAAGATAATTCAGTAGAATTTAATTCTCAGCAGCAGTGTAAAGCAGATTAACTTTATCTTCCCAGTTGCTACAATTAAATAACTTACAATTTGAGTCTAAGGCATATGTGACTATTGCATTGCTTTTAAAATGTGCATGAATTCTTTAATATCTGGACAATTCTAATGAATAGAATGATGCTATATGATTTATGAGACTAGTAGGTCATAAATCATATCTGGAGCTACCATATTTTACCTTTCTTTTTCTCTCTTTCCCTCTCTCTTTCTGTTTCGGTTCATCTTTCTTATTGTCTTTAGAATCTAATTACAATGTTTTGTAGAGCTCTAAACCAGACATAGGCCACATGGAAACTAAAGTATGATAGGCATCATAAATAGCAAGCATCAATTTGTAGTTATATGACCATTTTGGAAATGGTTCCCATTCCACTTTCAGGATAGTTTTCAGAAGAAAACAAATGAAGCCTATACCAAACTGTAACATCCTGGGAAACCACCAGTTAATATGTAAGGTGTGAGTTAACGTCCTTCTTTTCTGTCCATAAGGCTATTCAGTGAAATTAACACATATACTTACAAGGCTGCTATCTGTTACCTACTATACTACCTTATCTAAGGGGCAATATGTGGATTTATTTATGGATATATTCTATCCTGTTTTATTTACTATAGACCTCATATATCATAAATATCAATGATTATTTCAGTAGGTTACTGGACATTTTACATATAACCATAGGAATTACACATTGGAAAGAAAGTTCCTTCTTTATTATATGGCTATTTCTAAAATTTAAAACATCTATCAGAATTCAGAAGTTCTTAAGAATTAAATCTCATATGGATCTGTTTTGAACAACTATTACACTTAAATTTGGGTAGATTATTAAAAATTCACATTAATATCTCAAATAAAATTTTTGTCAAAATAGGATATGAAAAATTTTCAGTATCATTAATCACCTGGAATATATAAATCAAGACATTATCTAAAGTAGTTGTTCATTAAAATGTGGAAACCTTAGAGAGTGTTACAGTATTCTTTAAAAGAGATGACAGATTGATGCACACATTTTAGAAAATAACTGGTCATTACTTAATTTAATATGTGCATACCCAATGAATACCTGTTTCATTATGTTTGAAAGGTGAATGGTAGACTATCCTGTACAGAATATATAATACAAAAATATTTTTCAATAGGTTTTTTTGCATTTCTCTACACCTTGGAAATAATGGGAGAGAGGGTTGGATAACATTTTATAATCTCTATGTAGCAAATAGCCTTGAAGACACACATCATATGATTCTTTCAGAAAAATGAGAGGTCATGCTTACTATCCACTACAATTAGAATAATACCATCTTATGCCTGATATATCATAGTGACAACTGTCCCTGCTTCTGATCCAAAGATTTCATGTCTTCCTCTAGCATCCAGGAAGTTGTAGCAAGAAACCTTCTTAGTTCTCAAAATGGGGCATAGCTCAGACTTTGCAATCTTTTTTCCAATTTGACAAAAAATATACAAGTATTTCAGAACAAACATACGCAAAAAACTTAAACAAACTTGTCCCCTAAATAAATATGTAAATAAGGGTATGAAAAATTTCAATATCATTAATTATCTGGAAAATAAGAATCAAGTTATTATCTACAGACTTAGAAGAAGTGACAGATTGATTCATATATTTTAGAAAATGATTGGTCATTACATACCCAATGAACAATCATTCCAGTATGTGTGAGTGGAAAATGGTGGAATATTATGCAGAAGTTAGAATGACAAGACTGTTTGCAAAATTATGGATGAATGCCATGATCTGTTTACTTTTAAAAACAGTTTAACCAAGCAGAATAAACAGCTCTATTTAACTAATATAATGTCCTAAGTCAAGCAACCTAATTTGAGGATAGCAAATTGATAATATTTTCAGGATAAACTGATAAGGAAGTATATATATATATATATATATATATATATGCCTATATTACTGTTTAATTTGTGATGATTAAGTGATTTATGTAAGATAGAATTTAGAAAATTTTGTCTTATTTATATTTTACATGAATTTAAAAGTGAACCAAACTAAAGACACTAGAACCCACAAAACATGACAGTCCTTTCCTATTTACAACCAATCTCATAGTGGGCTTAATCTGTCTAGTATTACACATTTCACTCATTCTTTCAATTCTACCATCTTCAAAATCTTCAAATCATCATTACTTTTTTTGCCAATCTTTAATTTATTTCTTGATTTCAACTTTCATTTGGCCTTTTCTCTCAAACTGTTAGGTCTTTATCTTTTTTCTGAATAATTATTTATTGTCAAAGTGATGTACAAGGGGTTACAGTTTCATAAATAAGGCAGTGGGTACATTTATTGCACAATTTGTTACCTCCTCCGTCATCGCCACCCCCCATCCTCCTTCCCCTTTTCCTCTTCCCCCATGAGTTGTTCAGTTGTTTTACACCAAATGGTTTTGTAAGTATTGCTTTTGGAGTCGTTTCTCTTTTTACCCTTTGTCTCTCGATTTTGATATTCCCTTTCCCTTCTTTAGTTCTAATACAAGCATGTACAGTATCCGGGGTACTCAGATGAGATACAGTGATAGCCGGGGACAACCACAGGAAGGGGATACAAGAGGATCACCAACAACATAAAAGCTACAGTTTCACATGGCATGGTGAAAATAATTACAACACTGATATAAGAGTCATTTCCATAACATGTAGTTCACTTCACTTAGCATCATATGCATTCATAAGGGCATAGCTATTGGGCTCTTGTGATCCTCTGCTGTGACTAGCCTAAACCTGTACTAATTATTCCCTGTAAGGGAAACCACGGAGTTCATGTTTCTTTGGGTCTGGCTCACTTCACTTAGTATAATTTTTTCCAAGTCCTTCCATTTCCTTACAAATTCTTGTTGTTTCTTATCCATGTTTTTACTTTTTAAATTTTATATCTTTCATTTTTTTGTTAATGGTTTTTTATTTTTTTTTGTGTTTTTCTAAGTGTTTATCTTTAACTTTGTATTATACTACTCATTCTCTGTACCATTCTTTGTACTACTCCAAGACATTTTCCTTGGTTTCCTTTCTTTTCACACCTCTCTAAAATTAATTTCTTTCTTTTGTTGTCATTTTTTCTGTTTATTTATATATCTGTCCTGTTGGACTAAACTCGTTGAAAGTCAGGTCCATGTGTTGTAATCTGATTTTTTTTTAAGGCTAATGCTTTTGGAAGCCATCTGATTGGCTATCAGTTCTTTGTGATCAAATTCTGTTTTGCTTCCAATAGAGAATAAATATGAGAACTACATACTGATATGAATTATGTACTATTTTCTTTCTTTTCACTTCAATATAGTTGTCATGAAGATTCTATGACCACATGAAGGGTGGAAGGACACACGAGGACAAAAAAGTGAATCTAATGTTACATGATGATATATTTTTCATAATAAATATTAAAATTTTAGGGAAAAATAAAATTTTTATGATATTGGTTGTCATAGTTTAAATTCCAAGTGCTGTGTTTAACTCTGCAACATTATTTTAAGCTCTGGCTTAAACTAGAATCACTAATCTGGAAATTGATCCAGATTATCTTGTTGTCGGAGATACAGATGAAAGGACTTAGATCACTCATTATTATAACATGATTATCTGACTGAATGAAATAGAAAAACATTTTTCAGACAGCAATAAATATCATAATTCATTCTTAAGCTTCAGCTTAGCTGTCATGAACTCCCTAATTGTCCATTCCATGTATTAGGTCATAGGGAGAGTAGGTTTTCATGTAAATTCCCAGTGAACAAGACTAAGTAGATGTCCTTATTGTTTTGCATAATTCTTGGACAAACAGTTCTGAGAACAAACATTTTATTTCAGAATTTAGCAAGTCAGTAATAGTCTGGATTTTTTTTCTTTATCCAAGTCATATTAAGGAGTGACAGATTTTGAAGGTTATAATTTTCAACTAGAACAAAATTTATTAAAATAAACAGCAGGATTACTTAGTAATATTCCTCTTTCTTTCATGTTTAAGTAACATGAATTCCTAAAACACTGAGAATCAAATTTATCACAGTTTAGATCACCGATTAGTATCATGGAAAAGCTTTTAAAAGTTAAAGTATTGATGGGGATTTAAAAAATTGCTCACTTTGAAGACTATAGAGTTGGATTTGGATCCAAGACTTTTCCAGCTCTGTTATTACTTATTTAACATCCCAGGATATCAGTTTCTTTTTTTCATTTATTTTTTATTTTTTTAAATTTTTATTGTCAAACTGATATACAAAGTGGTTACAGTTTCATACGTTTGACATTGGATACATTTCTTGTACAGTTTGTTACCTCCTCCCTCCTTCCCCCTTCTCCCTCCCCCTTTCCCCCATGAGTTGCTCAGTAGATTTACACTAAACAGTTTTGCAAGTACTGCTTTTGTAATCGTTTGTCTTTTTTAACCTGTGCCTCTCGATTTTGGTATTCCCTTTCAATTTCCTAGTTCTAATACCTGTATACAAGGTTTCCAATGTACTCAGATAAGATACAGAGATATTGCAGGTACAGCCACAGAAAGGGGATACATGAGGATCATCAACAATAGAAGCTACGGTTTCACATCACATGTTGAAAGTAATTACAACAGTGATATAACAACCGTATCCATAACATGGAGTTCATTTCACTTAGCATCATCTTTTGTGTTCATAAGGGTATAACTATTGGGCTCTTGTGATCCTCTGCTGTGACCAGCCTAAACCTGTGCTAATTATTTCCTATAAGGGAGACAGACCATAGAGTCCATGTTTCTTTGGGTCTGGCTCACTTCACTTAGTATAATTTTTTCCAAGTCCTTCCATTTCCTTGCAAATGGGGCAATGTCATTCTTTCTGATAGAGGCATAAAATTCCATTGTGTGTATGTACCACTTTTTCCTGATCCATTCATCTACTGAGGGGCATCTGGGTTGGTTCCAAATTCTAGCTATGACAAATTGTGCTGCCGTGAACATTGTTGTGCTGGTGGCTTTAGTGTGTTCTTGTTTGTGGTCTTTTGGGTAGATGCCCAAAAGTGGGGCTGCTGGGTCATAGAGGAGCTCTATGCTTAGCCTTCTGTGGAATCTCCATACCACTTTCCAGATTATCGTCAAAGTGATGTACAGAGAGGTTACAGTTGCATACGTTAGGCCTCGGGTACATTTCTTGTACTGTTTGTTACCTCCTCCCTCATTCCTCCCTCCCCCCTTCCCTTTTCCCTCTCCTCCCATGAGTTGTTCAGTTGGTTTACACCAAATGGTTTTGTAAGTATTGCTTTTGTAGTCGTTTGTCTTTTTATCCTTTGTCTCTTGATTTTTATATTCCTTTTCACTTTCGTAGTTCTAATACCAGTATATACAGTTTCCAATGTACCCAGATAAGATACAAATTATACTAAGTGAAGTGAGCCAGACCCAAAGAAACATGGACTCTGTCGTCTCCCTCATAGGGACTAATTAGCACAGGTTTAGGCTAGTCACAGCAGAAGATCACAAGAGCCTAATAGCTATGCCTTTATGAATGCACAAGATAATGCGAAGTAAAATGAACTCCATGTAATGGAAATGAATGTTATATCACCGTTGTAATTACTTTCAACATGCCATGTGAAACCGTAGCTTTTATTGTTGATGATCCTCTTGTATCCTCTTCCTGTGGATATCAGTTTCTTGAGAGTGAAAATGTAAATAGAGGACAATTTATGACACAATTATCACAATACATTTGAATACCTAATACGTTTCTGCAACCTAGGACTGTTATTGTTTCTGGAGTAGCCAGTCTCCAAGATGGCAACATTTGATCTACTTCTTGATTTTTAATCTTAGTGTAATCTATTCTGAGTATAAGCTGGACAAAGTGATTCTTATCTAATGGGTAGAATATGGGCAAGGGATGTTAAATAGTGTTATAAGTGACTGTGGGTTCTATTTCAAGTGTTCACTGCAGAAGAGGTCAAAGTTTGTATTAAATGGGCCCTTCTCCAACACATGGAAAGATGCAATGTAATGAGGAGCACATCTCTGTCCCGCAGAAGCAAGACTCAAAAGTCGCCAACAACAATTTACCAGAGTTTGTGGGCAGGTAACCCTAGTGAAGTCTTTTGACAGTTTGTGCCAATAATCTGACTACAGCCTTATGAAAAATCTACGTTAAGCTAATGTCAGATTTCAAACCCAGAAATTGTGATATTAAATGGCTATTTTTAACCTATCAGTAATTATGTAGCAGTGACTAACAATTATCAGTACTGACTTTGTTTTCAAAGAATAATTTATAAAAATTATTTTTAAATATTTCCCAAGGATTTTCAAGTATTAAAACTTTTTATTTACATATAAAATCTTTTTTTTTTTTTTTTTTGCCAATCCTGGGGCTTGGACTCAGGGCCTGAGCACTCTCCCTGGCTTCTTTTTGCTCAAGGCTAGCACTCTGGCACTTGAGCCACAGCGCTACTTCTGGCCATTTTCTATATATGTGGTGCTGGGGAATCGAACCCAGGGCTTCATGTATACGAGGCAAGCACTCTTGCCACTGTCATATTCCTAGCCCCTACATATAAAATGTTTAATGTCCCACTTTTGGGTAGTGCTAGTTTGCACTCAAAGTTTTGCTTGGCACTCACACCACTACTGAGCCACATCTTCAGCTTTAATTTCCCAACTGAAAAAAATTATGAAAGGGGGAATGCATGAGTAATTCAGCAGCATTCATAAAAAATTCTATTTTTCAAAGCTAAAATAGGTGTTGATAAATATTATTTTGTCTTTATGATAGCAAAATCCAGCAGGTCATAGCCAGAGGAAATATTTGAAACAGGCCAAGTGGCTCCTGGAAGATACAAATTCCTCCCAGCTATAAAGTGAGTGTGTAAAAAGCAGGGTCCTCACACACAGTTTAGATGTCATCTCTTAATACTGACTGTCCTAGCCTGCTTCATTCTAGGTATCAGGGGTATAAACAACGGGAGAAAAGATATAGTGCTTTATCATGTTCACATGAACGATATCCATATTAAAAGAGCATGAAAGAGAAAATAATATTGTTTTTTAGAGGCACTTTTAGGAATTAAACTCTGTTTTGGTAAATGGGGGTGGCTGATGTAAACAGTAGAGTTTGAACTGAAATCTTGGGGAGAATTTTTACTGTGTAATTCAAACTGTAGTAAGGAACCCCTTCATCGCTTTGAGTAACAGAGTGATGTCTACACATTAAAATGCACTTTGGGTGTTATCTAATGGAGTCCAATTGGCTGCTCAGAGACTTTCATGTCTCCTCTGGATAGTACCTATTCCTAGTTAAACATACACTGGAAATAAATATTTTCTCTGTGTTGTCCAAACTCATGGAAATGAATAATCCATGCACAATTATTAAATGATATTGCTTTTGATATCAACATTCTCTTCCTTCTCATTTCTGTCAGAAGTCCATATAAAATCTTTTACCTTAGTTTATGCAATGATGTGTACTCAAGTTTGTGTGTGTGTATGCACGTGTGTGTACATGTGTTTATAATAACTAAGGGAAAATACTTTGGTTTAAACAAACCTAGGTACTGTCTTTCCTGTACTTTGTAGCAGCTGGTAAGCTATTTGTGCCTAACTTATCTTCAGGTGCTACCTACAGATGATTTTATCCTCCTGAAGAAATGTTGTGAAGACTTTTTTCTGATTCATACTGGGCACTGCATGAGTGTTGATATTCATTCCTTTCTGTAAGTGAGAAAAAAAACTTCCTGATTAACTGGGTACCTTGAAATAAAAAAGATAATTAAAAATAAAAGAACCTCAATACCAGAGATTTATATATTCTCTATCACACTCTTTCCTCTCTGTGTCTTTGTCTGTGTTGGTGTCTGTGTTCCTCCTCCTCCTCCTCCTCCTCCTCCTCCTCCTCCTCCTCCTCCTCCTCCTCCTCCTCCTCCTCCTCCTCCTCCTCCTCCTCCTCCTCCTCCTCCTCCTCCTCCTCCTCCTCCTCCTCCTCCTCCTCCTCCTCCTCCTCCTCCTCCTCCTCCTCCTCCTCCTCC
Source organism: Perognathus longimembris pacificus (assembly GCF_023159225.1). NCBI lineage: Eukaryota > Metazoa > Chordata > Mammalia > Rodentia > Heteromyidae > Perognathus > Perognathus longimembris. The sequence goes on from NC_063172.1 coordinate 38,026,764, forward strand.
TCCTCCTCCTCCTCCTCCTCCTCCTCCTCCTCCTCCTCCTCCTCCTCCTCCTCCTCCTCCTCCTCCTCCTCCTCCTCCTCCTCCTCCTCCTCCTCCTCCTCCTCCTCCTCCTCCTCCTCCTCCTCCTCCTCCTCCTCCTCCTCCTCCTCCTCCTCCTCCTCCTCCTCCTCCTCCTCCTCCTCCTCCTCCTCCTCCTCCTCCTCCTCCTCCTCCTCCTCCTCCTCCTCCTCCTCCTCCTCCTCCTCCTCCTCCTCCTCCTCCTCCTCCTCCTCCTCCTCCTCCTCCTCCTCCTCCTCCTCCTCCTCCTCCTCCTCCTCCTCCTCCTCCTCCCCTCCCCCCTCCCTCTCCCCCCACCCCTCCCCCCCCTTGGTGGTTCTAGGGCTTGAACTTCAGGCCTGGGCTTTGTTGCTTGAGACTAGTGCTCTCTCAGTGTTGCACGTTTGGCTTTCTGGTGCTCAGTTGGGATCAGAGTCTCATGAACTTTTCTGCCTGGCCTAGCTTAGTACTTCAATCCTTGGACCTCAGCATTAGGATTACAGTTATGAGCTGCCTGGCTTTCACTTGTCCGATTTTTAAACCTGGTATTTCTTATACTTCTTGTCTGTGGAAAAAAAATTCTAAGACTGCTTTAAGTTACTATATTATTTATTTTCACATAATCTGTTAAAACCATGAAATATAGGTCCTTTTGCCATCACTTTACTTACAAAACACACATACAGAGACTCACAAAAATTAAACAAATCGTATATAGACATTTAGTGTGTAATGTCCTTCCAAGTCATGAATCCTAGAAAGAAAATATTCTTCAGAACATCTAACATTCCTAACCAGGATGCTGTCAGAATATTCTAACAAGTTGAAACTCTGGCCTATAATGTATTTACTTACTTAAAAATAGGAAAAGGTATTTTGCCATTTTAATATGTGTTTTAATTGTAGTGAACTATGGCATACTGTTATAACATGCATGTATTATTAAAGAGGAATGTCCCCTAATTTTCACTTCCATTTTAATCTAGCTATTTCAATTTTCAGACTCCAAAGCAAACTAAATAAATCAGATAGGGAAGGAAGGTGTCCAGTTCACAGTATATCACATTATATACCTAAGAATCACGAATTTTATTTTTTAATTGTTATGTGTCCAGGCATTGGTGGTCCATGCCCATAATCCTGGCTACTCAAAAGGCTAGAATCAGAGGATCAGAGTTCCAAGCCTGCCCACGCAGAAATGTCTGTGAGACTTTTGTTGCCAGCTAATCAGAAAAAAAAAAGGTGAAATTGGAGGTATGGTTTAAGTGGTAGAACATTCAGCTAAGCAAGGGCATAAGGACCTGCATTTGTCTTTAGTACTGGCACAAGTAGATAAAAATAAAACATTAAAAAAGTGCTACATGAGCACCATGAATGAAACTCCTGATTCTATTTATATGTCATAAAATGTGTATTTATTTTATTTTTATTACCTTTAGTTCAACATGTCAGTTAAAATACATATTTAAGGTCTACTATTGGTGTAAAATCAATTTTGGGAAGCTGGTTCACTTTAACTTTATATTAAATATGCAAATAATTATAAAATATCTGAATTTTTATTTATTTATTGGTGCCCATCCTAAGACTTGACCTCAGGGTGCCAGCCATGAGCTTCTTTTGCTCAAGGCTGGCACTCTAAAACTTGAGCCACAGCTCCACTTCCAGATTTTTGGTAGTTTAGTGGAGGTAAGAGTCTCACAGACTTTCTTCTGTGGGCTGTCTTCAAACAGTTTCCTCATATCTCAGCCTTCTCAGTATATAGGATTACAGATGTAAGCCACCAACAGCCAGCTCTTTTATAAATATTTTATTCACAAATGAAAGCTGATGGGGCTGGGGATATAGCCTAGTGGCAAGAGTGCCTGCCTCAGATACACGAGGCCCTAGGTTCGATTCCCCAGCACCACATATACAGAAAACGGCCAGAAGCGGCGCTGTGGCTCAAGTGGCAGAGTGCTAGCCTTGAGCGGGAAGAAGCCAGGGACAGTGCTCAGGCCCTGAGTCCAAGGCCCAGGACTGGCCAAAAAAAAAAAAAAAAATGAAATGAAAGCTGATGTATTGATCAAACTTTTGCATTTTGCTCTTACAATACAATTTCAAACTCAAAACATTGCTCTAAAGTGAGAATTATGGAAAGAAAAGCATTTGTCTTTATTGACATTAATATTTGTAATCAAATTGGATAATCTTATTTAAAATACCTTTCATAACAAATATCTGATTTTTAAATCTGTAGCTCTGGATAATCTGCAAGTCAGCTTTAAATGAATGACAACTTTTCTATTGCCCAATAGATAATTCAGAATGTGTACCAAAGTTACACATAGTCCAGAAACACACACACACACACACTCATACATACACACATATATATGCATATCACACACACATTTGTGTACATACATGCATTATTATGAAGCCTGGTATAAAACTATGTGATTGCATCAATGTAATAATTTTATAGTTGATTTTGTAATTTGCACAAACACGTTGGTCTTGTTTTACTCTGGAGTATCTTTGTGAAAACTATTAGGTGTGGAAGCCTAAGGAAATAGAATAGGGTCTCTTTAAACAGAAATCCATAGTGAAAGGCTCCTAAGATTAATCTCACTCATATGGACAAACCAATTTCACTGGTAGAGTCCTGCATTATTGGCAAAAGGGATACCCAGAATGTTGGGATGAGTCATGAGGAAGCACTTACTGTACCTGCTGTTTTTGTTTAATTTACATATTAATGTTTGGTCCAAACAGCTTTATTTGTAAGCTGTTAATTTATCTGCTATACATACTTGAGCACTGGGGAATTTTATTTGCTTTGGATTTTTTTCCAAACCCCAAAACTATCCATACATAAACGTTCAGATCTATACTATATGAAACAATTGTCTGTTGGTAATGAATTGAAAAAATAATACACGGTCTGGGAAACACCTAAAATGCAATTTTTACCAACTTCTACATTCTTATCTATTCCTATATTCAAAAACCAACCAGTTGTACATGGATATAGGTCAGTTGCTTCTATCCATGTAAACACATGCAGGTGCAGAGAAACAATTGTGAGTACACTCTGAGGGACATGCACACCCACTCTGGTGACTCAGTACACATCAAATTCATTCCGGTATTTCTGTAACATCTTTGGCTTGGTTTTCTGCTATTTCTCTCTTACCAGAGTCTTGTTGAAATTTACATGCTCCTGTGAGGAATTCTATTCTGGTCCTCTAGAGGTAAAAGTTTTTACCCAACTGTTCTCCAGATTTAGTTTCTCTAGATTTAGAAGTAGAAATGAACCATAAAACTACCTGAATGTTTTCAGCTATTCAGATGAGCCTCACTATGATATATTCTTTATATTCCTTCGCTCTACAACCTAAAAGTATTTTCCCAAAGACTTCCTAAGAATATGTAATCATGATTGTCCATAATAAGGCTATATAATGGGAAGAGGTTGTATAATGGGATCTGAGCTGATAAAATACTTCTCATAGAGACTGAGAGATGAGGGTCATATCTTTATTTATTTATTTGCTTGTTTGTTTCTTGTCCATTGTAGGGCCTAGGAACTGACCCTGAGCTTTTTACACTCAAGGCTAATGATCTAATACTATGAGCCACAGCACAACTTCTGATTTTCTAGTGGCTTATTAAAGATAAGAGTCTTACAGATTTTCCTGTATTAGCCGACTTTTAATTGAGATCCTTATATCTCAGCCACCTGAGTATCTAGGATTACAGGCCTGAGCCACAAGCTCCTGAATGATCCTATCTTTTCTCCATAAGATTATGTCAAAATACAGACATGGTTTGTAGATCCTTGAGCAAGATATTTCTATTGTTTCTAGTTTTCTAAACTTCCAAAATAAATACTCTAAATGAAAGGAAGCAAAGATCCTATGTTCAAGACAAAAACTCTTAAACTTATACAAGCTAAAGTGAAAGGTAAAGGCAATTTGATCATAGGTAAGAGATATGCCACAAGAAAAACAAAAACACATTCAAGAACAATGTAAATTTCCTTTGACCAGTGCTTTCTTTGGTGTTACAATCAAAAATGTTAAATAAAACAAACTTCTTGTCACTAAACCTTTAGACTGAAAAACAGGCACTTGGTGAACAGACACTCAGTGAACTTGTGTAATTCTCCTTCTCATGTGCAAGCATGCAAGTCTGTAGTAGCTTTCAACTTTATGAAGGTCTCATTAAATAAGTTGTAGGAACGGAGGTATTTTTTCCATATTTTCCTTGGAGAAGTAACCTTGAGCTTGCAGTTTCAAGTAGCATATACTATTTACAGAAGCCTGGCCTTTTTTAAATCTGCCTCTCTGCATCACAGAACCCCTTCCTCTGAATGAGTCAACTTTTGTCACTGTTGTGAAACAGTCCTTGAGTATAGCAGCACCATGTCAACGATGCTGCAATAAGCCTTTTAGATACTTCTCGTATGTACTAAGCTCATAGCTCAGAAAGAAGTGCCTGGGAAATATTATAATGTACATATAGAAACAACATTCTACAGTGAGAGTACAATATGTGGCATTTTACTTGGAATTTGATGATGAAAAGATTATAACCAACTATTTTAATAAGAAATAGTGTTTTTAAAATTATTTCAATTATTCTGTCACTCAAGCAATTTCCTTTCCAGTTTCTATTCTCTTTGCTATCATCACAGCCTACACCTTCCTAAAAACTACAAATTTTGACTGCTCTATTTGCCTACAGTTATGTGTGCAGTCAATTTGATCATCCTGAGGCCAAATTACTCAATTTGAAATCATTTTTATCAAACCTTAGGAATGTCTGTTATGCCCTAAACATGAGTCAAGCAGTGAAAACTACCATTCACATTCCCCCAAACTTGACTCTAATGTGTTTCTCATCCCTGGCACTCAAATGTATATATACTGTTATCCCAAGTTCAGCTAGGTGATAGATGACTTTTTATTGAAATCAGCATTGATGTTTAAATTATTATTCTGACTAAACTCTCAAAGAATCAACAACCCAATTAAAAAATGGGCAAAGGAGCTAAATAGAGATATCTCAAAAAAGAAGTATAAAGGGTCAATAGACACATGAAGAAATGCTCAACATGCTGGCTATAAAAACAATCTCTAGCAAGTAAAAGCAATCCTGAGAATCCATCTCACCGTACTTAGAATGGCCATCATCCAAAATACAAACAACAACAGATACTGATGAGGATGTACAGGGAAAAAAAAACCACCAATATGCAGTTAGTGGGAGAGTAAACTGGTGCAACTACTCTGGAAAGTAATTTGGAGTTTTCTCAAAAACTAAATATTATAGAACTATTCTGTAATCCAGTGATACCCCTCTTGGATATTTATCCAAAAGATTACAAATCAGCATACATTAAAGGTGCCTGAACAACTATATCTATTGCTTTACTATCCAGTGGAGCCAATGTATGGAACCAAAAGTTCTTCAGTGGATCAAGAAATGCATTAAAAAGAATGGTATTGTGTCATTTGCAAAGAAATGGATGGGCCTGGAAAAAATATGTTATGTGAAATAAGTCAGCCTCAGAGATAGAATGCATATATATTTACTCTTGTATGTGGAAGTTAGATCTAATTTATAAATATATAAGTAAATACAGTGTCATATGCATGTATACACAATATACTAAACGAAGCTTTGTGTGTATTCAGGAGAGAACTGAATTGGTGACTTCTTAGAATATTTAACTCACATTCTAACAAAATCAATACCAGGAAGTTTGTACTTGAGATGTGTATAGGGGAGGTCAGTGGGAGGAAGGGCAGATGAATGAAGAGAGGCAGTGGAGGGAGAATGCAGTCGTTATATTCAATGCATGTCCTATGAAACCGGGAACATGGATAGAATGCGTAGGACTGGGTACTTATAAACTGACAGGTTGAATGGTAACCCCTTTGAACAAACACATAAAAATATAATTTGAAATAAATAAATACTGCAAAAAAATTCTGTTCTGATATACGGCAGGCTTCTGACCTGTTGTACTCTATAACTGTAACTTCAGTTTCTTCTTATCTCTCTCTCAAAAGTGTATTGTAAAGTTTAGGAATTATGGGAATATGAGCAATAAAAGCTGCAGTTGTTGTGAAAACTACCATTTTAAAAGCACAAAATTATATTTCAGAGCAATGTAAAATGTTTTATATACATTATTATTTAATTTACCCACAACCTCGTAAGATGGGTAATGAAACCCACTGTACAAATAAAGAAACTAACCACAGAGAGGTTAACATATCATTTTTTCATTTTTACATTTATGTAGTTGCATGGATGGATTTAAAATCAACAAGTCAGTTTATGAGTACAGTGTGTCTTGATCAATATCACCCCTTCTAAGATTTTAAATCAAGTTTATGTTTTACACAACCTTCACAAGCACAATGTTAAATATGGATGTATTAGAAAAATTGACTATCATGATAGAATTAGGACATGCATCACCTCATATAGTTTTTACTTTTTTGCTTTCCTTTTGTAGTGACATTACTTGGGATCTAATCTTTTAGCAACTTTCAAGTACACAAAACAATATTTTAAAGTAGAATCACCATGATGTGCATTAAATCCACAGAACCTTATTTTAAAAGCTAAACTCTCAAAATAGTTCAAATCTGAATTTGTCTTAAAGGACACAAATGGGACAAAAACAAATCCCTGATCATGAGTAATGTTGCATTAACTCATTCATGATTCTTAAGAGAAGTGGTATAATTTCTCAGATTTTTGAAGGGCTTATGACTTCGAAAGAGCTCAGATTTATTAAAACACATTCTCAGTTTCTTAATTAGAAACAAAAGCCTTGGGTAATTTATCTTTAGATTCTTTGACACTCATAATTTCTGACACAGTAGAAAAATCAATTACATGATATGATAAATGGATTAGCAATAATTCAATATAATGATATGTGATAGAAATAGTTCCTTGCACATAAATCCATCTTTTTTCATCTTTGAACTTGAGACTGTCTCTGAGTGGTAGACTCATGGAGGGGCTGGGAAACCTCTCCCTCCAACCCCATAACAACTACTATTTGTTAAGAAGTCACTACCATTGGTCTTTTTTTTTTTTTGCCAGTCCTGGGGCTTGGACTAAGGGCCTGAGCACTGTCCCTGGCTTCTTTTTCCTCAAGGCTAGCACTCTGCCACTTGAGCCACAGCGCCACTTCTGGCCATTTTCTGTATATGTGGTGCTGGGGAATCGAACCCAGGGCCTCATGTATATGAGGCAGGCACTCTTGCCACTAGGCCATATCCCCAGCCCACCATTGGTCTTTTTGGCACAAACTGTATAGAGGCAAATAGACTTCCTGAGTCACCTGACAAATACACTGAGGTGTCCACATAAACCACACATGACTAAATAACATAGAACATAACTGAAAATATTCTTAGAATCTTCACAGTTGAGATTCTATCTCAACAGGAGAGAAAACAAAGCAGTACTTGTTTCAGTAATGCAATTTAATTTACTGTGTCTGATTTTGCTTTTTTGTCGTTGTTGTTATTAATAACACTTTGCCTAGTTAAGAGAAGACATATGTAATTCACAAAACACTAATTTCATATCCAAACTATTGCCCAAAAGAATAATAAATGTATTTTGCCCTTGATGATCCAAATATTATTCTGAGGTTTTCTCCTGTACCAGCTGATGTAGACCTATGTTGTTTTCTTGCTATTGAATTATTCTAAGGTATTTACTTTTCCAAAAAACCCTATAGGCTTGGTACATTTTAAAACATTTTTGCTAGTTTTGCAAGACCTTTTATACTGTGGTTCCTTTCCTTCAGATTATAAGTGCTCAGTATTTAATTGTGACTTATTGCTATACACCAGTGGCAGGCTCAAACCTAACCGCATTTTCACAGCTCTACTCTTTTCAGCAAAATATCTTCAATTCCTAATGAAATATTTTGAAGTACAATTTTATAAATTAAAACCTATGTGTTGTGTTTTCTAATGGTAGCCATGCTTATTCCTTTTCTGGTAGAAATATTTCCTTCATCCTAAGTCTTTTTTTATACTCAGTTATAAATGAGAAACAATGGAATCGATTAAAACTTTCTAAAGCAGCTAAAATGGAACTGAAGAAATGTTGCAGACTGAATTGTACACTTACGTTACAATTTAAGAGTGAAAAGTGCCCCCAAAGGCCCATGCATTGAAGGGTAGGTAGGTCCCTAGCTGGGGATGCTATTTTAGAAGATTCTGATTTCTCTCTCTCCCAGCCCTCCTCTGCCTCTCCCTCTCCTTCTCCCCCTCCCCCTCCCCTCCTTCTCCCCTCCCCCCTCCCTCTCCTTCTCACTCTCTCACTCTCCCTCTCACACACTCTCTCTCCCTCTCCTCTCCCTTTTTCTCCCTGCTCCCTCTGTCTGTTGCTTTCATGCTCTCCCTCTCTCCTTCTCTTGCTCTTTCTACGTCTGTATCTGTCTCTCTCCTTTCCTGTCTGAGCTGAGAAGAACAGCCTTGGCCACATTCTACAACTGCTATGATTCTCTGCCTGAGGATAAGATCAGAATGAACAGAGCCAAGGACTGTGGAAATGAAGCCAGAGACCATGAACCAAAATAAGTATTTTGTCACAGCCACAAACAGTCTTCACTGATACACTACACAAACTTCAAATGTTAAATCTTTACTCCCTAACATCCTAGAAAGATATTTAGGGGGTAAGTCCTTTGAGAATCACTTAGAGCTAGATGAATCCATACAGACAGGATACATTTGATGACATGATTGTCTCTACTTGAGAGGACAGACAGAAAGAAGGAGAAAGCAGCCAGATGTGTGCCAGGAAATGAATCCTCTCCAGAACCCAGCCCTGCTGATATCGTGTTCTCAGATTTACACTCTCCAGAATCGTAAAATATGATAGTTTTGGGAAGTAGTGCTATAGCTCAACATGGTAGAGCACTAGCCTTGAGCAAAACAAATTTAAAAAAAAAAAGCTAAAGGACAGCACCCAGGCTGAATTCAAGCTCCATGACCACCAACAACAAAAGATATTTCTTGTTTATTCAAGCCATCCAGTTCATGGTATTTTGTTACAGCACTCCAAGCATACTAAAACAGGGAGTAAGTTAAATTTGGTATTAATTCAATGGAGTAAAGAAATACTATATTCGTGTCAAGAAATAATTCCTATAGAGCAGCTGTGTTTTCTGAACATGTGGCTTGACAAAGCAACACTTATCTCCTGGGATGCACATATGCACATTCTTGGTGTCTTGAAATAATGTTTATGGCTGAGAAAAAGTGAAGAAACCCACTGCCCCACTCTATTAAGTTCTACCTTGTGGGTCTTAAAAATGTTTGCCACCTACTCTATCACTTTTGTCAATTCTTATAAGTTAAAACTTCATTTCCTTATTTGTAAAATAGTGATCACAATGAAACCTAAATCATATGGTGAAAATAGATAAACAAATATACTTAAAGCATCTAATACTCTATCTACTCAACACATATGATGATTTGATACCTGATCTTGTTTCTTTTATTACAACATTTTGTTTTATTTTATTTTCACTATTGTTGGTTTATAGTAATAATACTTTATACAACAAAGCACTTCAAAGTTCTAAACATATGTTTATATAAATAAGGTTTACTGTCAAATACAACTTAATAATGTTTACCTGGTACATGTAAATAGTACTCTAAATTGTAATGGCATTTTCATTCTTTTGCACCAATGCTAAGCAACTAATAAATGGCTGTAATAATAAGCACAACCCATAGTAAACTATGAAAATCCTATATGCCTAACATTGTCTAAACTATGTCTAACATTACCCATAATAAATTATGGCTAAGCCAGCTGGAGAAAAGTGTCTAGAAGAAAAGCCAGTGTCCATTCTGAAACTTGAGGTAGAAATATCAGACGTGTGTGAAAATCTGCCCAAGACCAACTTCTATCAGCTTCTGTCTTGCCAAACAAATCTGTTCCATATTCTTATCTGGACCTGGAAAACCAGGGTGTAAATCCCAATAGATTTCCTGACTGAGAATGCTCCACAGTCACCAAAATGTTACTGGTTAAAAAAAAGAAAGAAGAAAATCCATGCAGGCAGTGATATTTTCTAGACAAATTCAGTGCCATTTCTGTTTCTTCCTAGGTGCTCAGTAACTTCTAAAGTATCTCTTTCTGTTCTTTCTTGTTCACCCTTCACACTAGTCTACCCTACTTCTCTGTTTTGTTTTCAGGGAGTAGCAGTAGCAAAGATATCCTGGGTCCAAACACCAGGAGTCAGGGAAATACACAGAATTCTCCCTTAGAAAATTTCAGTCATTGACTTTCCATATGAGTCATAGTTATTGTCAATATGTTTAGGTAGCAGCCCTCCCAGATTAGACAAGATTTCTAGACACATACTCTGCTGGCTTCCTGTTGAATAGTTGTATTGTTCAGTTTTTCTTTTCTTCATACTAATTCTAAGCAAATGGAACGAACACAAGTGATACAATATGATCTATTGGTACACAGGTTACCACAAATTTGGCAACTTAAAATCACACATATTATCTTCTCATAGGTTTGAGGACAGGAATGTAGGGAGTGAAGGTGGAAGGGTCTGGCTCACAGTATTTCATGGTTCAATTTCCAGTTGGGTTGCACTCACTAAAGGGCCAAGATTTCTCCTCCAACTTCACTGTCATGGATGTTACCATTACCTCATTATGTCCTCTCTAAGGAACTATTTGCATAACGTGACAGCTTGTGTCTCCAAATAAGTGAAAATGAAGACATAGGAAGATGAGGGAAGAGGAAAGAGAGAGACAGTTGGAGAGAAGAGAAGAGAAATTGAAGTCATGGCTGAACTTTATGATTTCATCTTGAAAGTCAAATATATCACTTTGCCTGTATTTTGTGGTAGCAACCCCTTGACTCAATGTAACTGTGAAGAACAGGAGTTAGGAATCATTGGGACCACCCAAAGTATAGCTGATACATGCTCATTCATCTTTCCTAGCTATGTGCTTTGTCTTAGAGAGATAAAAATTATGAAAAGCAGCCTATCCTATCCAATAAGTAGGCAGTAGAAAAATTTCTACCAACCAAACATTTGGTGATGACTTTTGAATTTTAATTGTAGGTGTGGATTTCAACATAGGTGAAATGAACTCCATGTTATGGAAACGAGTGATATATCACTATTGTAATTACTTTCAACATGCCATGTGAAACCGTAGCTTCTATTGTTGATGATCCTCTTGTATCCCTTTCCTGTGGTTGTACCTGCACTATCACTGTATCTTATCTGAGTACTCTGGATACTGCATATACTGGTAGTAGAACTAGGAAAGTGAAATGAAATACGAAACTCAAGAGACACAGGATAAAAAGAAATGACTACAAAAGCAATACTTGCAAAACTGTTTGGTGTAAACCAACTGAAAAACTCATGGCGGGGAGAGGGAAAGGGGGAGGGGGAGGGGGGAATGAGGGAGGAGGTAACAAACAGTACAAGAAATGTATCTAATGCATAACATATGAAACTGTAACCTCTCTGTACATCACTTTGACAATAAATAAGAAAAAAAAAAGTCTGGTCAGTAATACCATATACAAGTAAATATTAAGAGCATCAGAAATATTGAAGGGAATTAAAGGATGTGTTACAATCAAATTGCTTATAAAAGGCCTGTATTGTACAGACCCAAATACACTTGAAGAGTTGGCAAACAATACATAGAGAACAGGACATAGAGAAGGTGGTTGTTTTGTGTTTGAAGATTAAGAAAATCTTATGAAAATAAGTACATTTCTTACCAAACTTGTTACCTCCTCCTTCATTTTGATACGAAATGTACTCATTGCCTTATGTATGAAACTGTAACCCCTTTGTACATACTTTGACAACAAATTAATTAATTTTTAAAAATCTTATGAAAATGACATGGACAATCTAGAAGTTATATCATAAGAAAGATGCTGACTTTCTGCAACTTTCAGAAGGCAAAATATAAAATGATGTCTGTCTAAGGGCTGACTGATCAAGATTCATTGTATTCACAGTTTTGTTTAATGGCAGTTTTATGTACAACATAAAGATAATTTTTTAAAAAAGAAACGAAGGCAGATAAAATGATACCTATCTTATAAAGCTCAAACACCAAGTAAACTACTGTTTGTTGAGACAAGCATATAGAATTTTAAAAAAGGAAACACAGTATGAAAAATTTAAAACTGACATTGATGATTACCTCAGAGGAAGTAGGAGCCTGAATATACACTGTAAGAAAAAAAAGTAGATTCAGTGAATGGTGCTAGAGTCCAGTAATGCACTAGGTTTATAGAATTGTAAATGCTAGAACTCCAAAAATATTTTATGTCGGCAAAACTACGTCATCATTTGTTAACACTCAGAATACATGAGCAGAAGAAAGGACATATGAAAATGCATGAAAGGGTAAAAGAGTTTAGTTTAAAATGTAGACACAATTTCAACAAGAAAATGATAATTAATGCATTATCTTTTATTAATACAGTTCAGTATTCTTCAGTGACATTGATAAATACAAAGAAAAAGAGATTAGAGATATGATTGAAAGCCACTAACACAAAACTCAAAATCCTGAAAGGGAAGCAAGTAGTGTTTCTGTACTAAGAACCAAGAGGATTGGTTGACTGTTAATAAGATCATGGCATATTTCAACTAAGAATCTAGAATAATTTGATTTACTGATAAGCTGCAAGAGCAGTTATTATTTTCATCATAAGGAAAGAGGTTCTAGAGGTACATTTTAATTGCCTAAGACTCATCAAATGCCAACAACTTTTGTTCCTAGTGGAATTTAAATCAGTGATACTATATTTACCAATTTGCCCTTTTTAAACTACTGTGAAGCTACAAGTAGTCTTTAATTACATTATTGTCAATTATCTGTAGAATGGTAATTAGTTGAAGGCCTTGGCAAATCTTTCTGATTAAAAATATTGTGGCATGCTCAACAGGTCATAAACTCATATCCTGATTCTATAAAGCCTTGCTTTATTCCTTAGACTAGAATGGCACTATCCTTGGAAATGGGACTTAGGAAAAAACTGAACAACTGATGACAGAAATATGAAATAAAATATTTTTGTCTGTAGTAACATATTTGCCATTAGATCTGTTTTATTTTTGTCTTACTATATTTCTCTTAATAGCCAAAAAAAAAAAAAAAAAAAAGAGAGAGAGAAGAAAAGCGGGTGGGGAGGAGGCAGAGATGAGAGAAGTAGGAAGGGATAGAGGGTGGAAAGGAGGAGAGGAAGAAATCCTTATGACCAAGATTTGTGAGATTTTTAAATGTTTTCTTTACATTATTTTGACTACAGGTATATTTTCATTATCCATATTCTCTCTACTACCAATGTTAAAATCCCCCCCTTTTCTTTTTTTTTCTTTTCTTTTTCTCTCTTTTTTCTTTTGTGGGTCTGTGGGTCTCAAAACCACATGCTTGCCAGGTAGATGTTCTCTATGTGAGCCATGTCTTCAGCTTCTTTTTGAGTCCATTATTATTATGGCTAGTCTTCATGGAATGTGATTCTCTTACTTGTCCTTGCCTATGTCCCTGGGGAAGACAGGCTTGTTGGACTGCATCCAGCCTTTGGGATTCCCCTGAAGATGGGAAAGAGACGAATGCCACTGTCTCTCTTTACTGTAGTTATCTATTATTAGCCTTCAAGTCATGACTTTTTTTCCTTCAGAATTTTATCTCCTGGTTCAATGCCATTGCCTTTAATACTACACGAATTCTAGATGGCCTTAGTAGACATGTAGATAATTTTTCCAGTGTTTGGCATCTCAGTTATTTTATTTCCTCTGCAGTAATTTTGTATTCTATCCTAACTCAGAGTTCTTCCTATACTTATACCCTTATTGCACTTAAAAATCTGAATTATCATTACAAATCTCAAGTTATCATAATGACCACCACTGTGCTTCTTTCCACCTTGTTCTTGGAAGCATCATGAACCCAAGATTCTTATAAATATCCATGAATTAAAGAGTTGACCATAAAGTATTTTATTAATTATCTTGTCATTGCCTTCTGCATTCTGTAAGTATTGACTTTTTTTAACATGGCACAAAACATTGTGATAGGCCCAAAATATACAGTCCTTACATATAGCTACAATTTATCTTTCACTCTAATTTTCATATTCAGTGGAATATACCAACATTCAATGAAAGCAGCTCTTCTGGGGACTTAATATCTGCATAAACACAGTGGAATGAGGCTTGATGAGAAAAATACACCCACATAGTGAATCAAGTTCACTTTAAATTCATGATCATGAATTCTACCTTGGAACCATTCCAAATTTTCCTGTGTTCACAAGTTTATGTTCTACCAGCTGAAAGAAAACAAACACAAATATTTCAGTTTTTTCCCTCTACATGTTCATCCACAATGTTCTCTAAGTTGATAAGTTACTTTATCTCTTCATTATTCACTAAGCAAGCTAAAGGTTTCAGAAGAAATTTCCTACCACTATTTGTGCCAACCTACCTTAATCTGCTCTCTCTCTCTCTCTCTCTCTCTCTCTTACTCCTCTTACTCTCTTTCTCTGGCTCTCTCGCCCATTTTAGCCTACCTCCCACTTTCATACACCAAACTGGACTTACCATCTCAACTGAATATTTTTAAAACAACTGTTACATGACTGTTAAAGCCTACTCATCTAGTAATATCACCTACCTTTGCCCCCTTCTCTCTGCCACATGTGGACATAGGTATATCAAATTGCATTTCTTCCTATAGTTTTCTGTATCTTCATGAATGAACTAGAGACAAGTTCAGTCTTTCAGTTGCATGGATGAAACACTGAGTGTTATCGTTGCCTTTATTTTTTTTTTTACTGTTTAATTTCATGCATGTTGTTCCTGTTCTCCCTGCAATATATCAAGAATCTTACCATGCTGTCCATCTACATTGATCCGAGCCCAATAGCATTTGTGCCTGACTTCTTTTACTAACTTCATTTCTTAAATCATATTGCATTCCTACCTCTGGCTGTTGATCCTCAAGAGTAATTACCCGCGTAATTTTGTTAACATGGAAATCAGATTACGTGCTTTCTCTCCCCAAACCATCCATTTTTCTCTATGTCCGTCAGACTAGAATAAAAGCCAAAATAATCACTGAACTATCCTGTGTGCTGAAACTTGACTTCCTCTTTTACCTCAGCATTTTCCTGCTTTGGTGTATCTTTTCATCATTTCTCATGCTATAGTGTACTTTACTTTTATTTTCTTTACCATGTATTTCTCCAGTATCCCACCTTACAATAAAAGTTATAAAGGCAATTTTTTGTTTGTACTTTTTGTGGGGGTGGGCTATTTTGGTCATTATGTTGTCAGAGCCTACATAGCAGGCACGATTCAATCTTGCTCTAGATCATGGTGATGGTGTTACATCTATGAAATTTCATGTAGTG
The DNA here is from genome assembly GCF_023159225.1 of Perognathus longimembris pacificus. NCBI lineage: Eukaryota > Metazoa > Chordata > Mammalia > Rodentia > Heteromyidae > Perognathus > Perognathus longimembris. Next base: position 38,042,265 of record NC_063172.1, read on the forward strand.
ACTTTTTAGAAACAATGAACCCTGGAATCAGACTGAGAAATGTGATTCCAGCTCTGCCTCATCCTGTAGCTTTCAAGAGTTTCATGGCATCTCCAAGGCCTTGTATTCCATTTTTAAAGTCCACCACTCATACCTCCATTTTTTAAATGGAGACAATAATCAACTAACTTTTGGACATGGCCAAAATTAAACTAGAAAATGCAAGTAAAGTATTGAAAGTTCCCACAAGTAGAGTAAACTTTCAGTAGAGTTAGTGGTTTACTATTATTGCTAATGAGTATTAGGTTTTTCCTTTTTAAGTTTGATTCTCACTTGTAAGTAATTTTATAATAAGTTCTTAGCAGTTGAAAATGGTTATAACTTTCTTTTTTTAAAAGAAAGAATAGTTTACACCAGTGTCTAATGTACATTACTTCTTTCAAAGTCAGCTTGTTTGTGAAACTATTTCAGGGGCTCTTTTCCTGTGTATTGTTATATGGGAACCAGCCCCATCATCTCATTCATTCTTCGATGGCAAACTCCCAAAAGGCAAAGCATGGGATTATTTAGTTGGTATTGTGTTTAAAAACTAGTACATTGAAGGGAATTATCACAGTGCCTTATAGAAATGGCTAATAAAAGGGTTTTTCTACAAAAGCTATCCATTGAAATTTTTTGCATTTATGGAACGTATGGAACGTCGTCATCTATTAAAAACTTTGCACTTGATCTCCAACTGTGATAAATTTTACACTTGGAAATCACTATTAAAAAAAAAGAAATAAACTCTTGATGATTCAGGAATGTAAAACATACAGTTTTCATGAGTAGTCAGAAGGCATAAAGCCACACTAAGTAAATGTAGAATTTGTAGTACAATTTACGTAATAGGTAGAAATTTACTGTACGTAGGAATTTATGGCAGGATATAGCAGCTCATGATAAATGTATTTTGTTAGGTTTATTTTTGCTTTGATTAGAATTGGTATTTATTGAGATGACACTAAAATTCTAGTTCATAAGACTGCTAGTTTATAGCTCTTATTTTATACTACTACTTCTTCCTATATCCCCCAGAATTAAAACATTAAAGTCCAGTTCTCATAGTCATAATACCTGAGTTCCAACAGTTGATTTATTAATTTAGTGTTCTGTCTTTGACAAGAATATTTTTTATGCCTTAATGTACTCACCTATAAAAAATGTAGGGGCCATTTCTTCCCTATGGTTTCATTTTTAACTGATTTGTTAGGATTATGTTATATATAAAGCTTCTAAAGTAAGATGTTTCTATAAACATATATGATGTTTACCATTATGATATTTTCTTTAAAATTTTAATTATATTTTAATCAGTATTATTAGTTTCTGACATTGTTGGCTCTTTCTTAAAATTTTATTCTTTGTTTTTCCACTTTCTGAACTTGTTATGTCTTTATCCCCTACTTCTGCTTTATTAACTTTTTATAGCATTTTATTGGATTTTGCCAGTAGCAATCAAAGCCAGTGATAAAATCCTAGCACAGTTGAAGTAGAACTTCTCATATTTTTAATTGGGTGATAATTCAGTAACGCTAAATTATTCTTTTTCTCTGTTCTTGGATATGATTGACATTGACTTTAACTTCTTGTTTTATCATTTGTCCAGGAAATGACTTGTTTCTTGTAGCTGTTCATGAACTAGGACATGCTCTGGGACTTGAGCATTCCAATGACCCCACTGCTATCATGGCTCCTTTTTATCAGTACATGGAAACAGACAATTTCAAACTTCCTAATGATGACTTGCAAGGCATCCAGAAGATATATGGTAGGTTTCTATTTAGTTAATCCAACACTGAAATGTAAAATTCCTGCAGTTTTCATGTCTGAGAGATACTCTAAATACCCAAGATAAAGAAAATTGAAGAAAAATTGATTGACCTGATACAATATTTTTTGTAGGTTTAATTTTGTTGGCAACTATCTTAGGCATCTTATATGTGATATACAAAAGTATTAAATACTGATACTTTTTCAAATGGAGATTCATTCAAATTTTCAATTATGCTAAGTTCTACAGAACTTTTGTTTTATGTTTTTAAATTAATTTTATTGTCAAGTTGATGTACAAAGTGGTTACAGTTATATACATAGAGTAATGAGTACATTTCTTGTCAAACTTGTTACCTCTCCCTCATTTTTCTCCAATTTCCCCTCCCCTGATCCCCCCAAAGTTGTATAGTTAATTTCCAACTTATTGCCTTGTGAGTATCAGTGTTACACTGTATTGCCTTTTGTCCTTTGTCTCACCGTTTTGACCTTTCTCTTTTAAAATTCAGAAAAAAAAACAGAATGAATACCATTAAAAACAGTAAGAAATGCAAGACTTTTGTACAAGGTACTGACTGAGCCTGGTATAAACTGACAGATTGAATAACAGTTTCTGAGCTTTGTGTTAGTTCCCGTTTTTGATACTTTTAAAGGACCAGTTGTGCTCAAAAGCATAATAATTACTAACTCATAGAAAGTCAACTAGCAATAGTATGAAATATAACTCATGGCTTAATATAGTAACGCAGAGCAAAAATATATTTTAATATGCTAGTAGCATTTATATTTATTGGATTCAGTCAGGAGATGCAAATTTAAAATAAGCAGAGAGACTATTATGCATATTTACTGTAATCCTAACTCCCTCAATACACCCATTGACCTTTATAAAGACATTTATTTTACACCTAATTGTTAAGAACGTGACATTTATAATTTACACATAGCAATGAGTTATTAAATTAATGAAGTGAAGCTTTTATTTTTGCAATACAAAGACAAATGGGTGCTATCTGTATGTTAATCTGGAGTATCCAGAAGATGTTATTTGCATTTTTAAACAGTGTAGTTTAAGCTCACAAATTTGTTCTGCATTCATTTGTTTTTTAATTTTAATATCTCAGTTATTCACATTTTCTTAGAATTAAAATAATTTAGGAACAAAAAAGGTCAACTTTGTGCTGCTCTTCATTTTTGTAAAGACACCGAGAAAAAAGATATATGTGTCTCCAATTCAAAACTAAAACAGTTCTGATATTGAACTGAATTATCCCTGCCTCATAGTATTTCATCAGAAATTTCTCTTGAATGATTAGGAGGAAGCAGTCTCTTTCTCGTGACCTCATGAATTAGTTGCCTGAAGATTAGCAAAACAGTCTTCTTCCCCTTTATAAGTATTAAATGTGAATAGCTCTATATTTCATTTTTAAATATAAATCCATTAATCAATGATGCAGAACATATGTATCAAGTTAAATGCCTAAACTTTAGCTTTACTAGAAGCTTCTTTTTAGGAATACTTCACATTAATATTTGACTAATGGCATTTTAATCAATAGGTGTTTTAGATTTCATATTTAAAGGAAATAGTCCACCAGCAATTTAGCAAAGCATTTCATTACAATAAAGCAGTGAAACCAGTGAAAGTTTATAAAATATGGTTGAAGCCATATAGTAGAAGAATGTTTAATGAGTTCATGTTTATCTTTGGGAACTATTTGCATAAAATAATTATCACAATCCACGATAATCTTGAGTAGTGCTTACATGCCTGACTTCAGTACTCACTTTCATTTATTATTGTTATTATTATTATTATTAATATTTATTTTCAAAAGGTCCACCTGACAAGATCCCTCCACCTACAAGGCCTCTACCAACAGTGCCCCCACACCGCTCTATTCCTCCTGCTGACCCTAGGAAAAATGACCGGCCCAAGCCTCCTAGGCCTCCCACCGGCAGACCTTCCTATCCAGGAGCCAAACCAAACATCTGTGATGGGAACTTTAATACTCTAGCTATTCTTCGCCGTGAGATGTTTGTTTTCAAGGTAGGCTATGACTATTTTTCTTTTCTTTTTTTAAACAGTAGATCAAGTGCCTAGTGTTACTTTTGAAAGCATGTTCTCATTCATTCTAAAACTACTTTCCCAGCCCTCTCACAGCTAGGAGATTAGCATCCAAAATAAAGGAATACACAAATGGGCTTAAATATCTAGCAGAAGATTGCTATAACATTCTATTTGGGGAAAACATTTCTGTCAGCAGAAGCGAAAATGCCTGAAAATGTGAGGGTGAAAAAATGCTGCATGTTGTGAGGAGATGAAATGGCATCATTTAAATCTTGAATACAGACTAATCATGATGGTATGCTTGGGAGACTTCCAGGCACATTGAGACTATCGCCTCTCTGGTTTACATATCTTCGTAAGATCCTTATTATTTCATTTCACATTACTGCATTGTTTAGAACAAATATCGATCAATTTGTTTTTAATCAAGTGGTAACCATTTGAGTTAAATCTTCTTTAGTGTTCTTATCATTTTGACTGTATATATTTATATATATATGGCTTTTCTTGTTTTTTTTTTTTTGTTTGTTTGTTTTGTTTTGCTTTGTTTTCTTTAGCTAGTCCTCAGGCTATAAATCAGGACCTGGGCACTGTCCCTGAGCTGCTTTTGCTCAAGGCTAGCACTCTACCACTTGAGCCATAACGCCACTTCTGGCTTTTTCTGGTTACATGATGCTGAAGAATCAAACCCAGGTCTTCATGCATGTTAGGCAAGCACTCTACCACTAAGCCACATTCCCAGCCCTACATGGCTTTTTTTCAATAGCAATTAGGGTTTCTCTAATTCTTTTTTTGAAACATTAGAAAAGAAGGATAGGAGCTGGGGATATGGCCTGGTGGCAAGAATGCTTGCCTCATGCATGAGGCCCTGGGTTCAATTCCCCAGCACCACATATACAGAAAATGGCCAGAAGTGGTGCTGTGGCTCAAGTGGCAGAGTGCTAGCCTTGAACAAAAAGAAGCCAGGCACAGTGCTCAGGCCCTGAGTCCAAGCCCCAGGACTGGCCAAAAAAAAGAAGGATAATTTTACATTCCTTAATGCAACATCTTAATTTTACTGGATTCTCTATTATAGTACTCTATTATAGTACTCTATAGTACTCTATTATAGTACACTACACATAAATTACATATTACAGTGTGAACATACTGTAATACTAAAACATAATTTTCTCCCTCAATATTTATAAACGGAGCATAAAGATTGAAGACGAATACAAATACCATGGCACTCAAGTATTTACATAGCCACATAATCCTATCACTACCCAGTTCAGAGCAAAATAATGTGTTCTTATTTTTAGTAGCCATGGATCAATACATAGTGAAATATTGCCCTACTTATACCGCATTTCCAGTGTACCAAGGATATAGTTTAAAAAATATAGATTGTAGTCTAATGCTTGAAAGACAATGTACTCTATTTCCTTTATCATAAAATAAGAGCTAGATTTGATATAATGTGCATGAGATCATTATGCTTTCCAGAAAAAATCAATGCATGACTCCAAACACATGAATAGATATTGAATTCTATAAATATTCTGCAGATATCACCATTCATTTTCAAGTAGGCTAATGATTTTGGATTTGACTAAAGAAAATGCTTACTTAAAAAAAATGCATGCTTGTGTGTGTATGTATGTGTTTGTGTGTGTGTGTGTGTGTGTGTTTATATGTGAATGTATATAGCCACTATTAATGTGGTGGGTGAAGTTCCACAGTCTGCATGGTAATCCATCATTACTCACAGTTATTTTGAGGCTATAACCAGATCAGCTAGTTAAAATGGAAACACAAGGCTGTAGTTGTCCTTTCTTTAAAAACAGCAGGATTCTGTTTTCACTGTTTTGGCTAAATTTCTACTCTGAGTATTGATACTTTGATGAAGTCACAAAAATGACAAATTTCTCTGAGAACATGATGTGAAGTTTGATAATACAGGCATTCTTTTACATTATCCTTGTCTGGCTGAAGAGATTGCTGTTCTCAAATTGGCATTCATGCACCTAGCAATCCATTTCACCTTTTTCTTTGCACTGTACATTGTAGGTGCTTACTTAGTGATAATGCACAATCTGAGATCCTCTGATCACTGCTTCCTGGACTTGGAAAAACATGTGGAATTATACCCTGTATAATTAAATAATCACTGCAGTATCAAAACAGCTGTATCAAGTTCATCCCTAAGATCTCCTTCCCTAATCTCTCCTATTATATTTAATTCCTTAATCAAAACTTTATATGGGATAGACTTACTAAAATCTGACTAGTTTTTATTTTCTTTTTCTTTTGATAGTAGGAGGGCTTGAAACTAGGGCCTCCCTAGACACTCTATCACTTAGACATTTCCTTAGTGTTTTATTTGCATTTTGTTTTTGAAATTGGTTTTTACTACCTTTGGCTGGGCTCATCTCACACAGTCTTCCTCTCTGTGCCTCACTAGTGGTGGGTTGTCCAGCACGTGTAACCATATCCAGCCTATCTGCTTTTAGTTAATAGCTGTCGTGGGTTGAGTAGCTACTGTGAGCATGAATGCATGCTAGGTAAACATTCAGAATCTCTAAATCCCATAATAACACTGTATTATCAATTTTACAATTGGCAAACTGAGAATCAGAAGAGTGAAGTCATTATTCCAAGTTAAGTATGTATAAATAGTAGTTTTACACAATTCTACTTGCCTCCAGACATTTGATTTTTCCCAAGTCTTGCTGTTCTGTTACATATAAGAAATAGATGTTGCAAAAGAAAGTTGAAACAGTAAATTTATATATTTTGAATCTACATTTATATATTTTGAAACAGGAAATATTCAGCAATTATTTACTGTGTTCTTACTGTATGCCAGACTGTTTTAGGCATTGGTAATATGATACAGCCCAAAAAAGAACAGACTTGGTTGTTGTGGCTGGCATCTGAGTTTCAGGGATAGACTGGTTGGTGCCACTCTTGAATGTTAAGGAATGTGAGAGACCAGGTCTGTGATGGATTTCTGAAATGCTGTTTTCCTTTGTTCATGGCTACTGCTTTCTCAGAATGTCCCTGAACATCAAGTTTACCTTTCTTTTCTATATTACCATTGCCGTATCCATGTTCTGCCTGGCTGAAATGGCTCTCTGCCAATCGGTTTCTTTTTGAGTTCCCATATCCTTAATTTTCATCAATAGGATAATCATTTTTTCACATATTTTTCTCCTGTGGATTATCCCTTCAAATGTATTTAGGAATACTCATTGTTTGATCTCATCTTTACTAATGTAATTTGGCTTTTCTACTTTTCTTTTTTTTTTTTTTTTTTTTTTTTTGGCCAGTCCTGGGCCTTGGACTCAGGGCCTGAGCACTGTCCCTGGCTTCTTCCCGCTCAAGGCTAGCACTCTGCCACTTGAGCCACAGCGCCGCTTCTGGCCGTTTTCTGTATATGTGGTGCTGGGGAATCGAACCTAGGGCCTCATGTATCCGAGGCAGGCACTCTTGCCACTAGGCTATATCCCCAGCCCTACTTTTCTTAATTACTAGTTAAAATCCTTTTTCGGTGATCAGTCCTCTTTATTCAATACTAATGTTTATCTTATACTTTATATCTGAGGTTTTTCACCCAATCCTTCACAGATCAAGCATCTTGCAGATGTGTGTTCCATACCAACTGCCTCATCAACCCAAAATCTATCTAGTAATTTTTACCATTAGTCTCTATAGGCATGCAGTGCATTCTTAATGTATTATCTTCCCTCTTTCTCCTGGCTCTATGTTTCTTAACTAGGCTATAAACTTGCTCAGAGTAGGGACTATGTCTTATTGGCTTCAGAGTGTTCATGCCAACAATAAAACAATTCTATCAACAAGCTGCAGGTACTTTCATGTTTCTACTATAGTAATCAACCAAAATGAAATTAGGGAAATGTGATCATTCTAGTTCTTTTCCTTGTCCAAGTATGTTGATGAGTATTATTTACTTAAGTGTTATAGGTATGCTTTTTAAGCAAATGATGAAAAGAAAATCTAATTTAAAAAAAAAAAAGGAAGGAGAGGCAGTTTTCTTTTACTAGGAAGAACTTTTTCTTTACAAGAATTTCAGCATCATTTATTTTTGGTAACTGGTTTCCTCTCAAATGATTCAATTTACATTAAGACTTTCAGGTATCCATGCATTTAGAGTGAGTTCATCTTTATCTGTGTTTCAGTTGGGTGAGGTGAACATGTATAAGTTATATATGTGAAATATATATGTTTATATATAGTATATATATTATATGTTTATATATATATTCCATTTTAATGTCTGCATAAGAGAGTTAAACCATGCAATTTCTTAATCTTTGGGGAATGTAAACTACCCTACAGCAGGAACTGAAAGTCAAAGCAAAATACCCATAACAAAGGAAGCCTTGTCCTTCCTTTGGAGAAGGTCATTTAAACTACTCCAGGAAGAAAGGAAGATATTTTGACTGAGCTGATAATAGCATGATCTGAATCATTCAAATCGATAATCTCAATGTACTTTTGGACTGCAAAATAAAAACTGTGTGTGTGTGTGTGTGTGTGTGTGCAAAAGATCAAGGCAGAATTAGACAGGGTTGTAACAGTATACATTCTAAAGCATAAGATTTAATTGTACACTAAAGAATACAGTATTCATTATGGTAACTATTCTCTTGAAGCTGGAAATATGAAGAAATACTTTGTCTAACACCTGGGAATCTTTTATGAAAAACAAAGTTCTATGTACTAGTCAGTTCTTTAAATCAAGAGAAATAAGGCGAGTGCTTTATACTAGAACTGGATGGGCTAATGAACAGGAACAGCTTTTGTGTATCTTCTCAGTGTATAACAGATTTTCAGGCTCTGTGTAAGTGTTGTATGGTGAGAAAATAGAGAAGATACATTTGAAAGGTCAAATTGGGAGTCTTTATTAAAAGGCCAGCGAATGCAGGTAGACTCTTGTTACAAATACCTGGAGCCCTGTAAATACACTTAACACTGTCAGAAAAATGAGCCATGAGAGCCAGAGAAGAAAGAAAAAGCAGAAAAAATAGTACCAACAAACCAGATCTGCTCCATTGGAGAGCTGAAGTGAGAAGCCATGGTGACTGGAGAAGAGCCAGGAGATAGGAGACACGACATGAACATGGAAACATGTGGCATGGCATAATGGCACCTAAGCTGTTCTAAGCCTAAATAGGGTCAGGTCAGTGAGAAGGGTCACAGGGAGCTTGAGAATTCAAGATCCAAGATTGGAAGGTCGATTAACCTGTTATCCAAGTTCCCAACCCCTGCCTCTAGTAATTCAAGCACACTCATCACCTGGGGCGGGGGCTTCCCTGCCTCCACCAAGAAGACAGATGATGCCACTTAAACCCAAATTTCTATTATCCACCATGTGGCCAAGATGTCACCAGTTAAATTTCAGTATCCTTACTTAAGGAGAGCATTTATTTCATTATTTACCAGAAAACACAAGTCAAAGCAGATATCACTGCTGGCTTCCTTTGTCATCAAATTCATCATCATTCTTAAGTATAAGTTTTCCCTTGATGATTACTGACTTATTTCTACTAAAGAAGTCTAAATTAAAGTTAAATCCAAGGCTTAGGCCAGTTTCATTTGGCAAAAAAAAAAACCAGTTATTTGTTTTGTGTTTTCTTAAAATGGAAGATTTTCACTGAAGGGGGGGGAGAGATAGAGGTAGATATGTTTGTAGAGATATATAAGAATTTGCCATTCGGCCAGGCACTGGTAACTCACACCTGCAATCCTGGCTTCACAGGATGCTGAGATCTGATGAGTATGGGTCCAAGCCATCCAGGACAGAAAAGTGCATGAGACTTTTATCTCCATTTAACCACCAGGAAAAAGAAAGAAAGCAAAAGACAGGCTGGAAGTGGAGCTGTAGCTCAAGTGGTAGACTAAAAAAATAATCAAGGACAGCACCCAGACCCTGAATTGAAGTCCCTTTACCAGTACAAAAATATTGCTCTCATTTACATTCATGATAGTGATTTGTGATTAAAATCCTTCACAATTGGTAAACCTTGAACTTCTTGACTCTACCCTATATAAGTATTTTATATTCTCACTTAATCACTATGTTCCCATCTCAATCCAAGGTATCTAACTTTTGCCTTAAATATAATGTCTTCCAAATTGGTGTCCTATTGCTCCTCTCAGACCTCTTTCTCTCAGATCTGTTTTGCCAATACTATCTATCAAATGATATTGTAAAAAGATGTATTAGATTATAACATTGGTGGCCAAAAGCCCTGAGTTAGAATAGAAGCTAAGAGTTCTATCTGTTGACCGTAAGGTTGTGCCACCCTACAATTTCACTACCACTCAGATTTCACCTCCTCTTTCTTATTTTGCACTGCCGTTTACTCAATCACATCCACTCTTTCCCATCCTATTTTTTCTAATGTTCCAAGTTCTCCTGGATTTGTATTTTGAGACACAAATTAATGACATAGTTTGAGACATTTTTTATAGCAAGAAAAATAATGTGCCAACTTTTACTAGTATTAATAAATAATCTGAAATTCCTTGCAGTTAACAGCTTAATTCTGGGCAGGATATGTCATCTGATAATAGAACATGTAATTGGATCACAAGTTATGGAAGATCAAAGATGTTGATATTCAAGACACTGTTAGCAGAGAATTCATTCAAATTTTATTATGGTAAAAATCATAACTTTGGTAATATTTATGTAAACATTTTAGAAGATAATAGAATTGGGTATAAAATTCCATTTCATTGTAAATACTGATTTCTAAACTATTTTTATTCACTTACTGTTTTTCTTTAATATTTTAGTAGTTTGACATTTCCCTTACTGCTTAGCTATTAAAGCAAATGAATGAGTGTTATACAGTAGGAGTGGGTTTACAGTCACTGAGTTTCTTTTTTTCTTTTCTGAAAAATCTGTTTGAGATCTTTTATTTCCCTGCATGCTGAAGCTGAAACTCTCAGTTAACTATGGGGTAGTCATCACTGGGCTTGGAAGATTATCTATCTTTAAAACCTTAAGGTATTTATTTGTTTTGGTTTTTGTAAAAGAGTTTTATATGTACAAAGATTTAAAATAAATAACATAAACTTCTACTCATATGAAGTTTATGTAACAGTCTACCTAAAACTTTGCATGGACACAAACAGAAAAAAATTAAAACTCTTAATAAATATGCCCTGAAATAGTCTTTAAGAAAAGGAAAATATAACAACCAATTTTACTGCATAATTTAAAACTAATTTGTGGAATGGTTAAGCAATTCATAAGATTCAGCTTTACTAGCACTACATTTGGTAGCATTGAATAAATAGTTATTAAGGGAATAGTGTTTTTTCTTTTAATTCTATTACTAGCAATGAAACTCCATGAGCAAATTCTTCTTTTAGACATTTTATTAGTGAGAAAATTTTGACTGTATTATTCACTATGCTCTTCCAAGGCTTAGACAAGTATTTGTCAATAGCACTTCATAATTATTTCCTGAAATGACTACAGTTTTCAGGAACTATAAACAAAAAGACAACAAATTGCCCAAGTTAATGATGAAAATTGAAATGAGTTGAACTAAGGGAGGGATGACAATGTGCTTGGATGAAAAGACATTGTATTGGAAAATCATTACTATCTCACATTATTCTACCCATTATAAATGCTTATACTCATAATTCTAATAGAAATAGACTCTTCAACATTTTAATTTATATGTGAAGAGGATAATAATTCAAATTTTTCAAGTCTTGTACAAAGCATTAAATCCAGTTCTATCAATCACCAATTCGCCTACATAGCATGATTGTTTTGTTTTAGTTCTCAGAGTTTCAGAGTGACTTCTGCACCTACAGATATTTCATGTGCTTTAAAGGAAGAAAAATAAAACAGAAAGATATAGTAAACATTTCAGGGGAAGCAGATAATGCTTCCTGCACAGAAATAGAGCTGAATTATGCTGCTAATCTTGGGCACAGATTGTCTGGGTAAGCAAGAATTTTAAATTCTGCAAATTGCACTCAAACAATATAAAAATTTGTTTACAGGCAAAAACAAGAACTAAACTTTCAATGAGTAATTAGAGGCTTCTGAAACACTTACTGAATGCTTGTTTGTTTTTTACAGTTACTAGTTTTTATGTATCGTTCGAATGATCCATCAATGGACAGATTTGTTTGCAAATTCTACGTACCATTCACAACCAGAATTTTTCTTATTATTTCTATTATTCTGTCTTTTTTCTAATTATTCTATTTCCTCAATATTTGTTGTAAAGATGATGTTCAGAGGGTTTACAGTTACAGATGTTGAGTACATCTCTTTTTGAACAGTGTCATCCCTTCCCTCATTTTCTCCTCTTTTTTTCCCTCTCCAACCCCCTCTCCCTCGAGTTGTATAGTTCATTTCCAACATAGTGTCTACTGAGTTTAGCTGTTGAATTAGTTCAATTTTTGTCCCACGACCTCTGTGCTTCCCCTCCCCAAATCAGATAAACTTACATATAAGCCAAGAGATACAACTTTTATATTGAACCTTGCTTAACCATAAAGAAAATAGAATTGTTTTCTAGTATCAGGGATGAACCAAGTACCGTGTGGTTTGCTAAACAAATATATGACCATGGGAGTCAGGTCCCCAACATTTTAGCTTTCAGGTTTCATTTTTAAATAAAGTGGGGGTTTTTTTGTTATTTTTTTTTTACCTTTCTGGGCTGGCTTGGAACCTATAATCTGCTCACCCTCACCACCTACATCTCCTCACCCACTGGTGCATTCAAAGTATACTACTATTATAAAAGTGACGTATTTACATATATTGAAATAATAACGTGTGTATCACTCATTAACCACCTAGGATATATTAGATATTTTCTCCGTGGTTTACATCAATTATCATGTTTATATCTCATGTCATATAGAAAGTGAAATAAAAAAGGTTTAATCGTCATATATACCAGTTCAGTTCTAAATTCTACATGAACTCCTTGTGTTAATTCTTTCTATTTGTTTTCGGGAATCAACAAATTGTTACAGAGTAGTAAATTAAAAAATAAAGGACGATCTCAAAACATTATTACCAGAAAATCAAATTTCTACGAGTAACTTGTAAAGAAATATACAGAACTGGGGCTGGAAATATGGCCTAGTGGCAAGAATGCTTGCCTTGTATACATGAAGCCCTAGGTTCAATTCCTCAGCACCACATATATGGAAAATGGCCAGAAATGGCACTGTGGCTCAAGTGGCAGAGTGATAGCTAGCCTTGAGCAAAAGGAAGCCAGGGACAGTGCTCAGGCCCTGAGTTCAAGGCCCAGGAATGGCAAAAAAAAAAAAAAAAAGAAATATACAGAACTTTCAGGAACAAAATGTTAGAGCTTTATGTCAGAGATAAAATAAGATTCTTATAAGATTTTTGATGAAAAGAATCAATCTTGACAGGCAACTGAGTCTCATGCCTATGATCGTAGCTGTTCAGGATGGCTGAAATCTATGGATAGGCAAATCCTTGAGACTCGGTTTGTAGTTTACCATCAAAAAGACAAAGTTGGACTTGGGTAAAGAAAATTCACAGTGAACCATACATACACATACACACATGTGCATATGTGTGCTAGTACTGGGTCTTGAACATGAGGCCTTGCTATACTGATTCAGCTTTTCCACTCACAAGTGGTACTCTACCACTTGAGCCATGTTGGTGCATACAGATATTTATTTCAGCATTATCTACAGTGAAATCCACATGTGTTCATCAAGAGAAGATTGGCATTAGACATTGACCAATTACCTATTCAGTGGAAAGTGATGTAATTTTAAAGAACAAGGTTACTATCTACAATTTAATTTTTTAACATTGAAACACAGAGTAATTTTTTAAACCTCGTATTACAGGGAAACATTGAAGTACAACTTTCAGTACCTAAGATTTTGTCATAGCTTTTGGTTTAGTTATTCACTGAACATTTTTATTGTTCTTTTCATTATTTTTATGACTATTTAGTTGTACAAAGGGGTTGCCATTTAACGAAACAGTTTATGAATACAGTGCGTCTTGATTAATGTCACCTCTTTCAACTTATCTCTCCCAACCAACACTTCCTTTCATCTTGAAAAATTTGTAGGATATGCACTGAATTTTTTATTTCATTTTCTCTACTTCTCACTGAACCTTTAATCATGATAAATATGTTATTATGTTGTTGTTGTTGTTTGTCTTTAGCAAGAGGGTCTTATTTTAAGGATATAGATAGAGCTTTATCCTTCTTTTGACTATTGTTACCAGACTTAATTGAAATAATACTGCCCATCTCCAGAATTAGACATTTTACCTCAAAAACAAAAAATATTGTAGAAAACTGAAATACCTTTTCTCAAATATGCCCTTTAACTCTGCTACAAGGATGAAAACGAACAATAACAGGGAGGTAGTACGGTGTGTAGTGTTTCATAGAATATATTTGACATGTGTCCCCAGACTGATGTGTCTACGGAGACTCATAAGTTGCAACTCAAAGACATTGTGCATGACTCTAAGATTTTAAAAAAAATGCTTCCAAATTTAAGATACTTCATTGTTCTGTGTTACAACAAACAAAAAAATGTGCCTAGTTTGTGAATTAGTAGCCCAGTGAATAATCATTCATCTAGAAAATAACAAAGAAAATCTCAAAGCTATAATACTATTCATCACCACTTTCTTGCTAGTATGAAAAACTTTCACAAGTAAATCTGAGTTACCTGATGGAGTAGTGTAACAATGCTATAGTATAGAATATAATGCAATCATTTGAAAGTACAATGCTGAAGAAAGTATGAAACAAAAAATTGTAACTGCAGTGTACACACAAGTAAAATAGGAGGATATCATGAGCTTTGTTATTTGAAATGTGTGCACTGAAAGGCATAAAAAAGACTAGAAAAATAAGGGAAAGTATAGAAGTGTGTGATATATTAAGTGATGATGAAGTGATTTCATTTTTAAAACATATTGGTGAGCAGGAGGTATTATAGTATACACTGGAATTTTCTTAGATTGTGACTAAATCATTTTAGTCGAAACGATGGTGATACAGCTGAATTTTATTAATTATCCTGGTGAGCAGACTTCCAAATAGATAAAGATCTATACCTACTGTACATTTCTTCCAAAAAGGAATCACCTCCAGGGATTCTATCTAACTACCCATTTTGTTTTCATTCAGTTTAACCATTTTGAAGCTCTCATGGTGACAACTTCTAGTACCGAATTATTTTTAAAACATGCAAAATAACAAGATATTTAGAATTAATCCAGAGGACATTGTTAAATTATTTTATTTGAAGGCTATCATGTAGCAAAGTTTTTCAGCTCCAGAAACATTGGTATATTATAAATCAAGAAACCAATATTCAAAAAATGATCAAGTAATAGCATCTGTCAGGTGATGATCATGTTGTTCTTATTACACAAGTAGTAGTAGTAGTAGTAGCAAAACCAAAATTTGACCTTGAAGTTATTGCCAGCATGTCTATGACATCTTTCCTGGCCTTAAAGAACTTATGAATACTATAGCCCTTTAATTCAGGAAATTGTTTACTGTTTACTAAATAATCATTAGATATGGAAAGGAAATCTTCACCAGACTGTTCCCTCTTCCTTTCCTCAGTCTGAAGGACAATATGTTAGCAACTAATGCACAGACTACCATAGAAGCACTTAAGCACTTACTTAAGCCACACACACTGAGAAAGATGTTTTATTCAGATTATCTATTTTGCATCTTTTAGCCCAGAGTTATTAAGTTAGGAGGTTTGAAAGCTTAGAGTACAATGGAAATACATTCCACTTCACTACAGAGATCAAGGCACAATCATTGAGACATGAGGAAGAAGAGACAGACTATTTCAATAGTGACATCACTGAGAACTTGAAGCTTTATTCAGCTACTTGGGAGTTAACTATAATACAATATATAGTTGTGTGTGTGTGTGTGTGTGTGTGTGTGTGTGTTGTGTGCTGTTATAGATATACAAGACATAGCTAATTAGCAAGAAGTATTGAAGTAACTAGTGAGAGTGGACAGCAGAATTCCTAAAGAGTGGGATTGAATGGGGGAATTGTGGCTTAGCAGTAGAGTGCTTGCCTAGCATGCATGAAGTCCTGGGTTTGATTTCTCAGTACCATATAAACAGAGAAAACTGGAAGCATCACTGTTGCTCAAGTTGGTAGAATGCTAACCTTGACCAAAAAGAATCCAGGGACAGTGCTCAGGCCCTGAGTTCAAGCCTTAGGACTGGTGGAAGGAAGGAAGGAAGGAAGGAAGGAAGGAAGGAAGGAAGGAGAAAGAGAAAGAAAGAAAGAAAGAAAGAAAGAAAGAAAGAAAGAAAGAAAGAAAGAAAGAAAGAAAGAAAGAAAGAAAGGAAGGAAGGAAGGAAGGAAGGAAGGAAGGAAGGAAGGAAGGAAGGAAGGAAGGAAGGAAAGAAGGAAAGAAAGAAGGAAAGAAAGAAAGAAAGAAAAAAGAAAAGAAAGAAGGAAAGAAGGAAAGAAAAGGGAGAGAGGAAAGGGATTGAAAAGGACTAGAAACACAGGAATGTGGGGGACAGGACAAAAAAACAGTCCTAACTGGTTGCTGGACATTGAATCTCTGGAATTGCACACTTCATTTTTTTAAATGGGGATTATCTGTGGCTCATAATGCTGAAATTGTAAAAAAGAATCAGGGAAAGCTAAACAAGTCCTACCTGGAGTTACACGAAAAGTATCACTTCTTTTATGTACCAGAAGATTAGGACTTCTGAAAAAGGAAGTTATATTGTTCTCTTTTGTCTTTAGGAATAGTAATCATTGAACTTTTATTCAAAAGAATGGTGCATCATATTTTAACCTACCTAGTCAAAGACAGAAAGCATTTTTATATAAATGTAAGTATGGCAATTATTAATCTCCTATTTTTGCCCCTCATAAAATTGCTGAGTTTCTGCATTCTGCAGACTGCCCTACTTACATGTGAAATATATTTGAAGTAGTTGCTGGTCAGATCATTAGACAAAGAAAGGCTGTTTGGATCCTTGAGCTGAAGCCCAAAAGAGCTGATGTAAGAGCTGGCTGTCCATGTGCCACTGACACATAAACCTCCTAGTTTATAATCCTGAAATACCTTGGAAAAGAGTCAACATTTTCTAAGTAACTGCATTTGCAATTAGAAAGGCTAATGTTGGAACCAGTATGTTTTTGAAGTTTTTCCATATCATTTTATGAATTTGTTACAAATTCTTATTTTTATTTAGAATTTATGTTTAACTGACATATAAAAGCAAAAATACATACTGTGGGGCACCATGTGATATTTGGTTACATTTTTACATACTGAAATGTTTAAATGAGAAGACATATATTTGTCCTCAACTCTTATACCTTCCATGGTAAATCATTCAAATCCCTTTCTTCTTACATTTTAAGCATATAGTACCTTAAGTTGTCTCGTTGTGTAGAGCATGCCAGAATTACTCTCAGCTAACTTTTTCTTAGTAACATTCATCAACATGCTCTCAGCCTACCACACCCCTATGTGCCTAGCCTCTGGTAAGATTTTTGTTTGGTTAGTTTTTCTTTTTCCTGTCCTGGGGCTTGAACTCAGGGCCTGAGCACTGTCCCTGGCTTCGTTTTGCCCAAGGCTAGCACTCTGCCAACTTGAGCCACAGTGCCCACTTCTAGCTTTTTCTTTGTATGTGGTACTAAGGAATCAAACCTGGGGCTTCATGTATATGAGGCAAGCACTCTTGCCACTAGGCCGTATTCCCAGGCCCTCTACAAGATTTTTAAATTGACTGATATTAATGTCTTAGCAAAGTTCACAAATATTCTCCCATTTTGTAGGTTGTATCTTCATTCTATTATTTCCTTTTCTAGTAATAAAATTTTTTTAGTTTCATTTATTCTGATTTATCTATTTTCTCCTTATTTTTTACTCTTTATCTTTGGTAAGGTCTCTTCCATATATGTGCTCATGTCCTCAAACATTTTCGCTATATTTGGATACTTAATGAAGGCTTTTTTGGTGGCAACTAAATTTTAATATCTTTTCTACTTTTGTGAAGAATGACATTGAAATTTTGATAGGGATGCATTAATTTTATTGATTGTTTTTAGCAAATTTAAAATATTTTTAAATGTACATGTAGTCAGGTTTCCCCAGTTGCATACACATGATAAATCAGATAGTACAAACAAAAATATATGATTAGTAATGACAGCATTGCTGAAAATAAATTCATACGTTCTACTAAATATTCATGTGGGTATAATTGTCCATTTCTGGATATATATTGGAGATTTTGCTTTATTTCTTTTGAATAAATATATATTGTGATAATTATAATACCCAGTCTTTGCTAAGGCTATGTTGTATGTAAGAAAATGAAATGTAGTAAGATTCAAGCAGACAAGTCTAGGCCATGTGACCAAAAATCCACTATTAAACTTGAGTATCTTTAGCTAAGAGAAAACAGTTTGTTACTAGACCAAGATTGTTTCATGAAGTTACAGTCATGAGCTTCAGAATACATTCACTGACTAATCAGAAGAAAACAAAATCACAAGTGTTGTGTACAAAGAAGAATGGCATAGTTCAACAAAAATGTACAAAATATTCCCATTGTTTTGAAAGCCTGGCCAATGAGAGGACCAAGAGCTTTGCTATGGGAAAATTTCCTGACCTCACAGTGAAGTACTCTCTCTTTTCTATAAGATGATAAAAAAAGAAATCTCAGTTCAGGAGACGTGACTGTTAGTGCTAGAACAGGCATACCTTGAAGAAAATTGCAGCTTGGAGCATTCACATTTCTTATGTATCAAATATAGAAAAAAATAATTTCTACTTCCATTCCTCACAGCAAGGTAAAATATGTGAAAAATATATGAATATTTCCAAATTGTTGGATGGATTTTTTTAAATATATGGTACCTGTTCATCAGTTTTATCCTCATCCATAAATGGGCAGTGTATGTTAGATTTGGAGATTTCAACTATTTTTAAAACTAAAAGTTTCATAACAGAGAAGTTGGTAGAATACCTGTTTGGAATGATATGAAACTTGGAAAATATGGCAAAACTCAGAAACAACAAGCATATTTTATTTTAAAAATTTTAGGGGAGATACCAGGGTTTAAATCAGTCTTGCTTGATAGTCAAGAGCACTACCACTTGAAGCACTGAATCCGATTTAGTAAAATTTTCTAAATACTGCCATTTTTCTCAACCTGATTAGCTCTATTGAAATATTTTGGGGTTTTATAATGAACAAATTAGTTATTATGTTTTATTTAAATTATATAGACACAGGTTGAATATTATTGTCTATTGAGAATCTAGCTGTATATTATTCAATTAGCATTAATTTTTTACAAGTTTCTTCTTTACATAATATAGACTTTGCTACTTTTCTTTTTATTTATATGTAAAGTGTATTTTCATAATATTATATTTGGATTTTCCTTCAAAGATGTAAAATGAGTCACATTAATCCTGGGCACTAAGGCTATATTATTTTATATTGTGTCACCTATTTATTTATTTATACTTATTTTTGAGATAAGTGTCTGTCATGAATTCCCTGCTGGCTTGAATTCATAATCTTGCTATTTTACTCTCTTTTTAAAAAAATTTTATTATCAAACTGATGTACAGTGAGGTTACAGTTTCATACATTAGGCATTGGACACATTTCTTGTACTGTTTGTTACCTCGTCCCTCATTCCCCCTCCCCGATCCCCCTTTCCCTTTCCCCACCATGAATTGTTCAGTTCATTTACACCAAACAGTTTTGCAAATATTGCCTTTGTAGTTGTTTGTCTTTCTTTACCCTGTGTCTCTGGATTTTGGTAATCCCTTTCAATTTCCTAGTTCTAATGCCAGTATACATGGTTTCAAATATACTCAGATAAGATACAGAGATAGTGTAGGTACAACCACAGGAAGGTGATACAAGAAGATCATCAATAATAGAAGCTACAGTTACACATAGCACATTGAAAGTAGTTACAACTGTGATATAACAAGCATTTCCATAACATGGAGTTCACTTCACTTAGCATCATATTATGTGTTCATAAGGGTATAGCTATTGGGCTCTTGTGATCCTCTGCTGTGACTAGCCTAAACCTGTGCCAATTATTCCCTATAAGGGAGACCATAGAGTCCATGTTAATTTGGGTCTACCTCACTTCACTTAGTATAATTTTTTCCATGCCCTTCCATTTCCTTACAAATGGGGCAATGTCATTCTTTCTGATAGAGGCATAAAATTCCATTGTGTATATGTACCACATTTTCCTGATCCATTCGTCTACTGAGGGGCATCTGGGTTGGTTCCAGATTCTAGCTATGACAAATTGTGCTGCGAAGGACATTATTGTGCTGGTGGCTTTAGTGTGATTTTTGTTTGTGGTCTTTTGGATAGATACCCAAAAGTGGGGCTGCTGGGTCATAGGGGAGTTCTATGTTTAGCCTTCTGAGGAATCTCCATACTGCTTTCCAGAGTGGCTGAACCAGTTTACATTCCCACCAACAATGAAGTATGGTTCATTTTGGCCACATGCCCTCCAACAATTGTTATTGTTAGTTTTCTTGATATAGGAAATTCTTACTGGGGTGAGATGGAATCTCAATGTTGTTTTGATTTGCATTTCCTTTATGGCCAGTGATGTAGAGCAATTTTTCATATGTCTCTTGGCCATTCTCATTTCCTCATCAGAGAAGTCTCTTTTTAAATCTTTAGCCCACTTGAAGAGGGGGCTATTGGTTCTTTGTGGTTTTGTTTTGCAGGAATATAATTTTTTTAGTTCTGCATATATTTTAGATATGAGGCCTTTTCCGTTGAATGACCGGTAAAGATCTTCTCCCAATCTGTGGGCTTTCTGTTTATCTTGTGACCTTTCTTTATCTTATGTCCTTTGTTTTGTCTTATGTTTATCTTATGTCCTTTGCCCTGCAGAAGCTCTGCAATTTGATGCAGTCCCATTTGTCCAACCTTTCTTTGATTTGTAGCCTTTCTGGGTCTTGGTTAAGGAAGTTCCGTCCTGTACCAAGGAGCCCAAGTGTTTCTCCTACTCCTTCCTTTAGTGTTTTCAGGGTGTCTCTTTTGATTTCGAGGTCTTTGATCCCTTTGGAATTGATTTTGGTGGAGGGTGATATATGAGGATCTAGTTTTAGTTTGTTACATATGTTGAACCAGTTTTACCAGCACCATCTGTAAAAGAAGCTATCTTTCTTCCAGACTATTGTTTTAGCTCCTTTATCAAAGATTAAGTAGGCGTAGTTGTGTGGGTTAATTTCTGGGAATTCAATTCTGTTCCATTGGTCTTCAGAAGGCCGTTGATTTTTGAGGGTTTATTTTATATCCTGCAACTTTGCCAAAGTTTTGGACAAGCTCTGGTAGCTTGCGGGTAGAGTCTATGGGGTTCTTTAGGTATAGGATCATGTCATCTGCAAAGAGAAAAAGTTTAACTTCATCTTTTCCTATTTGGATCCCCTTTATATTTTCTTCTTGCCTAATTGCTCTGGCTAGGAATTCTAGTACTATGTTGAAGAGAAGAGGAGAGAGTGGACATCCCTGTCTTTTTCCTGATTTTAAAGGGAATGGCTTTAGTTTTTCACCATTTAGAATTATACTTGCTGTTGGTTTGTCATAGATTGCCTTTGTTATATTCAGGAATGTTCTCTGGAATCCCAGTTTTTCCAGGGCTTTCAGCATAAATGGGTGCTGGATTTTATGGAATGCCTTTTCCGCATCCAGAGATATAACCATGTGGTTCTTTACCTTCCTCCAGTTGATGTGGTGGATTACATTAATTGACTTGCATATATTGAACCAACTTTGCATCCCTGGGATGAATCCACTTTGATCGTGATGTATGATTTTTTTTTTGATGACCTGTTGAAGTCAATTGGCCAGAATTTTGTTGAGAATTTTTGCGTCTATATTCATCAAGGAAATCGGTCTGTAGTCCTCTTTCCGTGATGAGTCCCGGCCTGGTTTTGGGATGAGGGTTATACTGGCTTCATAGAATGTGTCTGGTAGTGAATGTTCTCTTTCAATTTCATTGAAGAGTTTGAGAAATATTGGTGTGAGTTCTGTTTTAAAGGCCTTGTAGAATTCTGCAGTGAATCTGTCTGGACCTGGGCTTTTCTTGGATGAGAGATCACTTATTGCCATTTATATTTCAATACTGGATATGGGTCTGTTTAAAAGTTTTAAATCTTCATGGTTGAGTTTGGGGATATGATTCTTTTCTAGGAAATCATCCATTTCTTCCAGGTTCTCTAATTTGTTGACATAAAGGCTTGCAAAATAGTCGTTTATTGTGTTCTGAATTTTGGTTGTTTCTGTGGTGATGTTACCTGTTTCCTCTGTTATCTTATTTATTTGAGTGTGCTGCCTTCCTTTTTTGGTCAGGTTTGCTAGGGGTCTGTCTATCTTGTTGATTTTTTCAAAGAACCAACTCTTTGTTTTGTTGATTCTTTCGATGGTTTCTCGTCTCTAATTGATTTAATTCTGATTTGATTTTAATTATTTGCTTCTGTCTATTGACTTGGTGTTTGGCTTGCTGTTCTCTTTCAAGGAAATTAAGGTGCTTCCTTAAATTATTAAGTTGCTGTTTCTCCAGTTTGTTGTTGTATGCACTCAGAGATATAAATTTTCCTCTGAGTACTGCCTTTGCTGTGTCCCAAAGGAGCTGGTACTTTGTGTCCTCATCTTGGTTGAATTCCATAAACATTTGAATTTCCGTTTTAATTTCTTCAATGACCCACTGATGGTTCAGCAGTGTGTTGTTTAGTCTCCATGAATTGTAGGATTTTCTGTGGCGGCTGTTTGAGTTGAGCTCTAATTTTATTCCATTGTGGTCTGAGAGAATGCAGGGAATGGTTTTGATACTTCTGAATTTGTACAGATTTTCTTTGTGCCCTACGATGTGATCTATTTTGGAGAATGTTCCAAGTGCTACGGAGAAGAATGTGCATTCTGTTGTTGCTGAATAGAATATTCTGTTGATGTTGGTTAAGTCCAGTTGGTCTGTGCAATTGTTTAGTTCTGTGGTTTCTTTGTTCAGTTTTTGGTGTGTTGGTCTGTCCAGAGGTGATAGTGGAGTGTTAAAGTCCCCAACTATCAATGTGTTTGGGTCTATGAGTGTTTTTAGAATCAGTAGTGTTTGTTTGATGAAGTTGGGTGCGCCTGTATTTGGTGTGTAGATATTTAGGATGGTTATATCTTCCTGTAGGTGAGATCCCTTTATTAGTATGTAGTAACTTTCTTTGTCTCTTCTTACCTTTTTTAATTTGAAGTCAATTTTGTCTGATACTAGGATTGCAACTCTGGCCTGCTTATAGGGACCATTTGCCTGGTAGATTTGATTCCAGCCTTTCACTTTTAGAAGATGTTTATTTTTGCTGGATAGATGTGTCTCTTGGAGGCAGCAGAAAGATGGATCTTGATTTTTGATCCAACTTATGAGCCTATGTCATTTGATTGGAGAATTAAGTCCATTAATGTTGAGAGTTAGGATTGAGAGATGATGTTTGTTCCTTTCATTATCACTATCTATTTAAAAACTATGTCTTCAGAAAACAAAGGGGCATGATCTCCCTGATATATGACTGTTAAGGTGGGGGGAGGAGGAGACAGTAGATACCAGGTCTGTGAAACCAAAAACTTCTTTTCAAATGGTATTTCCCAGAGGTTTGGGTCAGCGATCCTACACTATGTAACTAAAATCAAAGAACTACTCAACATGTAAAGGCCAAAAATTGACCTCTCAGTGGATCATAATAACTCAAAAGCTATGTATGTACGTTCATATAACATTATTGTCTATTGTTGACATTACATTTAAAGCTCTAGGCAAAATTTCTTCGACGCAGGCCACGTGGCTATTGTATATGTTCTTGGTACATTGTATATTGTATATATGTCTACCGACCTAGGGAAGGGAAAGAAAAACAGGATGTAATATATCACAAGTAATGCACACACTGCCCTACTATGTAACTGAACGCTTTTTGCACAACACCTTGTCAAAAAAAACTTTTCTTTAATTAATAAATAAATTGCAAAAAATAAAAAAATTAAAAGCTGTGTCTTCCCATTTCTTTATCTGATAATCTGGTTTACTATTTAGGGTTCATTTCTCTTTCTGTATTGGGATCTTGATTATTTTCCCTGTATAGTATATCTTTGAGTATTTTTTGTAAAGCTGGTTTGGTGGAGATATATTGTTTCAGTTTTTCCTTACTGTGGAAGACTTTTATTTGACCTTCAGCTATGAATGAGAGTTTAGCTGGGTACAGTATTCTTGGTTGGTAGTATTTTTATTTAGAGTTTGGCATACCTCATTCCAGGCTCTCCTTGCTTTCATGGTCTCTGCTGAGAATTCTGGGGGTAATTCTGATTCTTTTTCTTTATATGTGATTGTTTTCTTCTCCCTAACAGCTTTAAGGATTCCTTCCTTGGACTCTATTGATTCTGTTTTGATCATAATGTGTTGGTGGCATGTTCTTGTCTGGTCTGGTTGATTTGCGGTTCTGAATGCTTCTTGTATGTGTATGGGCCTATCCTTCTGCATATTTGGGAAGTTCTCAGCTAATATTCTGTTAAATAGATTGCCTGTTCCATTATCTTCTTTCTCCAGGGTTTCCTCAATACCTATTAGCCTTAAAATGGCCTTCCTGATTGTGTGTTGGAGCTCATGGAGTGATCTGTTTTGTCGATTGGATTGGTTTTGTATTGATTTTTTTTTAATCTGTCTCCATAGATTCTAGAGCATCTTCAGCTACTGAGATTCAATCCTCTGCTTCAGTTAGTTGGGACTGTAGGCAAGCTACTTGATTTCGAATCTCTTTTCCTTCTGACTGGTCTTTCCTGATGATGTCCATGTCATCTCTTAGGTCCTGCATGGACTTCTTTACTTCATTAACTTCATTAATTTGGTTTTGAGTGCTGTCTCTCAATTCTTTTAGCTGGGTAGCTATCTTTTCATTTGACTCTTGAATTTCATTTATCTTTCTATTTGTCGAGGCCATGAAATCGTCTATTACTTTATGGAAGGATTGCTGTATTGATTCAAGCTTTTCATTTATCATGTTTATCAGTAGACTTTGTAGAGCATTTTGAGGGTTCTCTTCTATGTCTTTGATTGACTGCTCTGCTTCCTGCTTGTTTTGAGTGGGAGCTAAGACTCCATTGTTTGCCATCTTTCTTGTGTTTCTTCTGCCCATTTGGATTGGGAATGCCAATTTACAAGCACCTGTGAGCACCATTTAAGACCCAAAGCAGACCTTACCATGCACTGTTGTGTAAATCTTAGAAGTTCAGAATTATATGCAGATACCTTGTATACCTGTATATAAAATTAGATTTGGTGTTCCTAAAGAGTACAATTTCAATATAACCAATCCTGAGCTGTGTATTCAGTAGTTACTTATTTACAGTTACAACCCTATGAGCAATTCTTGTTCTTTTTGGACTGGCTTTCTCTGTGAACTCCTTTGATTCACTCGAATTAAGCAGGGATACCCTCTATCCAATAACCAGGAGTCAATGAAATCTGGAGGTCCTGGAAGTAAGTCAGGAGGGTAAGTGAGAGGTACTAAATAGAATAGAGTAAAATATATGGGCGGAGGGTGATCATTTTGGTTTAGTTGCAGTGACGTGGAAATGTGGAGGAGAGTAGAATCAGTAGAAAGAACAAGGTTACAATGATAGATAATGGAGAGTTAGCAGTAAAGAGTGGAGGTGTTATTCATAGGAAAGTAATTTCTAATGAAAGAGAATGCAAAGAGAGAAAGAAAGACAAAATACTGGAAGACAGATGCACAAAACAGAGAAAAATTATTTTTTATCAAAAAGGAAAGAAAAAAAACAAAAATGAACAACCAAAAAAGAAAAAAGAAAGCTTAAAAAAATGTTTGAGGGAAAAAAATGGAGTCTTCCTTGTTTGGGTGGGCTTTCTACAGTCTCTGGTTTCCTTGTGATGGTATGCAGTCTATTTTGCCGCTTCGCTGGTATGACTTGCAGGGGTGGATCTGCTCTGACCCTCTTCCCCTGTTAGTGAAATCCTGGGTCTGTGTTTCCCACAGCTTGCAGGTAAGACTTGGGTGTCCTCTGTAGATGAGAGACATGAACAGTCTCGGGAACCACGGCTCCTCTTGTATGCTCTGGGGCAGCTGCCTTTAACACCTGTCTTTTAATAGGCTGTGGACTCAGTAGGGCGGGGCACCTCTGGCCTGGTTTACCTGGCTGAGAGTTGCTTGCCTGGGGGAGGTTCCTCCCTCCTGGGCGGGGTGGCCTCCTAGGCAGAGATGGATATGGAATTCAGCTCTGAGCTGGGAATTGGGCTTCCTCTGTGACAGAACCATTTATCTGTCTTGGGAACTGTTTGTTCTCCCGTCTGGTGTTCCGTGCCGCCTGTAGCTGCTCGCCGCTTTTGCTTTTAATTTAGGAATTCCGGCGGGCAGGGCGGGCACCTCTAGCTCAGCCAAGTCCCAGGACAAGCCCCCCCCACCTGGGCAGGGGTCGTTCTCCTGGGCGGAGCTGTCTCTCACTGTTAGATCCCTCTTGCCCTTCTCAAAGATGGCCACTTTGTCCTTGCTTTCCCCAGGCCTGCTTTAGTTCCAATCTGGTCTGACCCTATGCCAGTGTCAAAGATGGTGCATTGCTCTGGTAGTGGGGGAAGGGCTACCTTCAAGTAGCTGCTCTGTGGGCACGAGTGAGAATGTCTTTCGTGGGTACTCATGCTTTCTCAAATCGGCCCATCCATGCTCAGCCTGTGATCCGCGTCTGTCCGCCACCATCTGGAGGATTTCTCCCTGGTCTCAGTTGAGTGCTTTAGCTGTGTGGAGTGAGGGGCACTGTGCCGGCGCTGGCACTGGCGTGGCGGCAGAACGCCTCCCGGAGCTCAAATCTGTGTTTTCAGACCAGCAAAGTCTATTTTTCCTTCCTGGCCAGAATCCCTGTACTGTTATAACTTACTTTGGCTGTCTTTCTAGGAGTAAAAGTTTCTCTGGGGTGGGAAAACTGCGATGTCAGCAGGAGCTCAGCTAGGGCTCTTCTGTTCCTCCGCCATCTTCCCGGAAGTCCCCTATTTTACTCTCTTAAATAGCTGAATTTATAAGTGTGCAAAACCATTCCCAGCTATTTATATTATTTAATTTTTTGCTTTCTTCTTCTTAAAAAGGCAAGAATGAGTTGGCATTTCCAATTGTTTTGTTTCAAATATTATTTTAATCTATAAGAATATTATTTACCCTCTAGATTCTTGGTGCATTGTTAAAAATTGACCTTGCTCAAAGAGACGTCTGTTCTTAGCCCTTATATGATGTGAGGTAATAGATTTCATACGTTTTAGGTGTCTCTATTTATAGCAAAGTCTGCCTACACTGAATCTTCAGGTAACTTCCAGTACTCACAAATCCACCCTTTGAAGGTGCACATTTTGCAAATGTTCAGTGCTTTAGGTAGGCAGATTTCGTCTCAAGGATGCTGGCCATCTCTTTGAGTGCACTGCAGGGGCTATGTCCTCAAATTTCAGAGTTTTGAGGGACAGATCTGTCCTCTGGCTGTAGTACATGTGATTCCTCACAGGATTACAGTGTTAGAAATCATAGTATTACAATAGTTCCTCATGTTGCCATTGATGGATGAGTCTGTCTGGGAAACATAAGAAAATGAAAACACACACATTCATATAGCCCATATTTAGACAGTACTTGCTGGGAGAAGGTGGGACCCCTGCATAAGGATGGTGTATCATGCATTTCAGTGGTCTCCACAGTGCCTGCTGGAAGGCTTCTAATCAATCTTCCTGACAGCAGCTGTCTCTAGATGGAACTCAGTCTGGCAGGAAATTATATACTTAAACCTCAGATGATAGACCAAACAATTAAATTCTTTGTTCTCCAAACCAATTCTGTTGCTCTTTAAAAAGAAAAAGGGAAAAAATGTGATTTTTTTCTTGAGAATCAGGAAGCAGAAAATTAAATTTCCTACTTTTCAAAATAATGCCCCTGTTATTATTTGTATTTGAAATAAATGTACTTAAATAAGATATTAAAAAAAAATAATGTATTGAAAATTACTCTTGGGACTAACCAGTTCTTATGTTAAAAATTTCATTTAATTTCTGCAGAATTATTCAGTGTATTGTATCTTTCTTCCTTAATGCCTTCACAGGAAGCAGGTACTCTACCTACAGTGATACCCATTGAGCTTCTCTCTGTGAAACTCAGAAATATTCCAAGAACTAGAATAGGCCTTTTAGCCTTACCTGAACCTGTGTGCCTAGAAAGTTTATTCCAGCATCAAGAAACAATTTCTTTTGCTCTCTCTGTGTTTTAGAGTTGTAGATTGGGCTTGTAGATGTATTTAATCAATATGGCACAATAATGTAAACTAACATTTTGTACATTTCTTCTTTAGAAAGGATATTTGAAGAATATTTTTAGAACAGAATTTTTGTATTACAAAGCCTTGTGAGTACAAATATTAAGTTGCTGTTGGTTTAAAGCTTGTAAAAGTGCTAGTAGGCTTTCTTATAACACTGTCTTATTTACAACTGCAATTCCAGTGCCATTCAAACAGTCTCACTTTGGAAGTGAAAAATAGGCATTTATTAAAGGAATGTATTTTAGATTATCAGTAGTGGTGAAATCTTTTGAATACTCAACTAATAACTTGATGAGGGTATTCAAGAGGAACTCTGAGAGACACCTTTACATTGTCATGGGATAATTAGTTAATCAGGTGTAGATTCAGGTTTAAGGGCTATATTCAATTTTCAAGCATGCTACTAAGGGCAGAAAATCACTTTACAAAACAATACTCCCTAATTAATCAAGAGAATTTCTTGTTGGGAATCCATCACACATTTATAAGTGGGGGAGCTACTTCTAGCAAGTTTTAGCAGAATTGGAATTTGACAGTTTTCCATCAATCCATTTTTGTTGCTATAAAAAGAAGTTTACTTGAAAGTGAGTAACTTCTGGGGGGGAAAAGTTCACCCAACTCCCAGTTCCAGGAATGGGAAAGCTCAAGATAGTGTGACAGCATCTTGGAATGGCCTCCTGCTACATCTCGGCAAAGCAGCAGGTAGACATGGCAGCAAAGGAGACAGCAGCATGGCAGTGTGAAAGAGAAGGAGGAAACAAAGGAGAGAACTCATGGTCTAAGAATCTGCTTTCATGTTAAAGACATTAATCTCTGCTATAAGGTCCATCTCCTAAGGCTACTATACTGGCAAGTTTCAATATTAGTTCTGACCAAACAGATCATGCCCTAATTATAGCGCTTTCATTCACACTTCATCATGAAATAAGCCTTCTCATATGCCTTTCCTGTTGGATGAATGAGGAATGAACGCGTGAGCAGTAACAAATATGACCTCATACACAGAAGACTGAATCCAGAGGTTAAAAAAAAGAACCCAAGGCTTTCAATCAGCACTCCCTGCTATGCAATTATGACATATACTGCTATCCTGGACAAAAGATTATAAAAGATTCTTTAATCAGTACCATTTTCACTCTATCTGTGGTGATACTACTAATAAACTTCCCAAAGTTGAAGTCAAAACAAAATTAATAGAACATTTTAAATGACTTGTAGCAAATTGTCACCTTTTCCTGATACCACTAACCATTGCCAATAGTAAAATATTAATGTACTGTAAAATCCGTGGAGCTCTGCCTTTTTATTTTTATATCTAATCAAGTCCGTTTATAATTTTGTAACCACCACGAGGCCCACCCTGAATTACAGTTGCAAGCTATAGGCATTAATAACATGGCAACAGGCAGGAATGAAATAAACCTTTGAAAGTGGATCAGAAGCCAAAAAGAGAGAAACTGAAATCCTTGTTAAGAAGCAGGTCTGAAAGCTGCTCACTTTCCTTAAAGACCTTTTCCATGTTAGAGCACAGAGGGGTTTCACATAGCACACCAATAAAAAACCATTAGCTACTGTCATACTACAAGGGACCAACAGTTTTTCAAGATACGTCACAAGTAAATGGTCAGACTCTCCTACTGCTGCCATTTCACTTTCAAATTGTGTTTGAAGTATTGGACAGAGAAGACAGAGACCTAACTTATTTCAAAATGTCTATATTTACTTCTCATTTCCTTAAGAGCTATGTATTGCAACATCATAAATATTTTGTAATATATTTAATAGGTTAGAAGAATAAATGCCCATTTTTAAGGGTATAAACTAAAGAGTAACTAAAACTTGCTGAGTGAAATATACTAATTCTTTTCTGGACCTCACATTTATAGTTATCATCTGTAAATGTTTCTGAGAATAAGCTAAGAGTTCACATTACACTTGACTCTAAAAAAAAATGTTTATTTTTTTTAAAAATCAGTTAATATCATTAGTTAAGATTTATACTCTGCTAATTGCTGCCAATAATTTTGAATGATTATAATTATTTTATAAATGTGTCCATGATTTATGACATAATCTTAATTATTTTATTAGTGATTTTTTAATTGAATAATGTCATAGCATGTATCTGTTGTTTTTTAAGAATTCAGTCAGGCTGGAGATATGGCCTAGTAGCAAGGGTGCTCGCCTCGTATACATTAGTTCCTAGGTTCAATTCCCTAGCACCACATATACAGAAAATGGCCAGAAGTGGCTCTGTGGCTCAAGTGGCAGAGTGCTAGCCTTGAGCAAAAAGAAGCCAGGGACAGTGCTCAGGCCCTGAATCCAAGGCCCAGGACTGGCCAAAAAAAAGAAAAAAAAAGAATTCAGTCAGTCAAGTTATGTAGAAAACATTGGCGTAGAATAGATATTTTACAGCTCCAATATGGGAAAAAAGAAATGCATGTAATTATATTACACCGAAGATATACTATGGTACTTCTCCCAAACCCACAGTATGTCGTTTCTGTTATTTGTGAAATAAAGAACTCTTTCTGTGATTTACAGGAATCCACTCCAACTTGGTCTAAGTCCAAGATGGACCTCCTTATTCTAAGTAAATTTTGTGTCATTTTCTCTTCCTAAGATAAGTTAGCATTGGTCTGGGGTTAATTTTCATATATTCCAAGAGTTTGTTTTCTTAAATATCTTTCATTGTGCATTTCAAATATAGCCTCATTGAAATTAGTACTGTTTATATAAACATAAAAAGGGAAAAAAATAAGTTTCTTTTATCATGTGTTTATCTATAAACCAGAGACTCCTAAAACAAGGAAAACCCACCTTAATTATGCACTCAGGCAGGGTAACTGAAGTGACCTCTAAAATGATCTCTTGTGCTACTGAAAAGACTAGTCAAAGCTCATGCTTTGATAAGCCTGGAAAGAGAAATCCATGAAACTCCATTTTAAGCAACAGCTGGGAGTGCTAATCCGTGTTGCTGTCCTCTCAGCTATACAGGAGGCTGAGATGGGGAGGAATACAATTCCAGGCCAGCCCAAGCCAAGAAATTTGAGAGATTTCATCTCAATGGAAAAATCTGAGTGTGGTGGAATGTGCTTATCATACCAGTTACCCTAGCAAGTGTAAATAGGAAGATCATGGTCTAGACTAGTCCAGAGAAAAATGATAAAACCTTATCTCAAAAATAACCAAAGCATAAATGTCTTGGAGATGTGGCTCAAGCAGTAAAGAATAATGAATGAGTGTGAAGACACAAGTTTAAACTCCAGTACCAACAAACAATACGATTATGTAAGTGCAATTATTTTTAATTTTTAAACTTCTGTTTTAAGTTTTATTGTAACCCAGAACCAAGAATGACAAAAATTTAGATATCAAGGAATATTCAGAGTATCAGTCTGAATTACATTATACTTTGAGATGTTATAAATGACCAAGAAGAGCTAAGTGGTATAAGTGCCTACAAAGCACAAGTGGAAATCTAAGTTCATTCACTAGTATCCAATAACAGAAATAATAACTTAAAAATAAATAAGAGAAATGACCAGAAGAAGACCAGCTCTTTTCCAGTTTTGGGAGCCACAGGGTCTCAAAGTCTCATCCTTGGACCTATGGGTCAGGGAACATAGGCGTTACAGGTCCTAAAGAATTAAGTCCACAAACCATAACCATGAAATGCAGGATGATGTGTCAGTCGAAATAGTAACTTAGCAATTTACAGTGAAAGTTATAGTGATCCAGTATAACTTATGCCCAGGAAGATTTCTACATTATAAGCCATATTGTAATCAAATGGCAGTTTTAGTGGTATTAGAACCCAATAGGCCCAAGTTTTATAGTTAACATATAGTTAAAAAGTGTATACAATGACAAGTGTTAAAGTTTCAAATCATACATTCCCCTGGATAGTACTAAAATCATCTGTTACTTTTTAATCCTTATTTTCTAGACAGTGAACACTCTAAATTGACCTTTTTTCAAAACCATTTTTCAATAGTCTGTATGTGTATGTATGTGTATGTCTGTATATATATGTATATATATATATAATGTAACACTTATTTCTGTTATGTTTTTAAGCTAGATTTTCACACATCTCAAGATACCCACCAACACTACAACAGTAGTTATTGCTGTATATGGCCAAACTCATCTTCTGTAGGCTACATTCCATTTAGCTTTAATGGAAGTAAATTATGTGAGTCTAGGATTGAGGGCTCATACCTGTAATCCCACATATGCAACAGGTGGATCAGGGAGATTATAATTCAAAGTCAGCCCAAAAGGAAAGTTATCAAGATCCTATCTCATCAAATAAGCTAGAAATATTGGCACATACCTATAATTTCAAGTATGTGGGAGGATGTGATAGGAGCATCACAGTCTGAGACTGGTCTGTGAAGAAACTTAAGTGCCTCCCTGATAAATAAACTATGACATAAAGAACTAAGGGATGTTATTCACATGACACTACAGGTAGCACACAACTAGCAATCACCACAAAGCCCCAAGTAAAAACCTAGCAGCTTCTAAAAAAAGAAAAGAAAAGAAAAGAAAAACAACAGACGTAAACTTCTCTACATTCTCTTTTTCTAACTTTCTAGTTTCTGTGTTTCAGATTTCAAGTTTGATGAATGTGACTGGCAAAAAAAAAATCAGATTGTGAAAGAAAAAAATGTATTTTTAATTTGAATATGTCAAAAAAGTGTATTTGCACTGTGAATAATGTTAATCTTCACTTCCTGTCCAATGCATTCACTGATTTATTTATGCAATAAAGATTTATAAGGAACATGTCTTTGTGTGGCAGCCTCTTAGGATCTAAAGGTATTACATGAGTTCCACAAAATTCTTCTAAAATAAGGTTTGTGGAAAAGAGGGAGTGAATGAAAAGTCAAACATATTTAAGTACCTGTGACATCAATAAATTCAATGATTTGAATTTGTTGATCCCCAAAATGAAATTACTCTAGGTGAAAAATGCATTTTAGAAACTCAATAAGAAAGTAGAAAAATGTTTTCTCATTTTCAGATTTTTCTAAGACTGGCATACTGAAATCAAGACCCATGTGCCCATGTTCATGACAAAGGTATTTAGTAAAACTGTAATTCTGTATAGATTGTATCACATAATAGCGCAAATCATTAATGTTACTTTAGTATTACCTAGATTTTCTATATCCTTTTATTCTTCAAATTGAGATTTGAAATTAAGTTTGAAAAGTATAAAAATATACACATAGTTGTGCCGGTGTCTTTGGTATGGTCTTGCTTATAATCATTTTAGGTAGATGCCCAAAAGTGGGGCTGCTGGGTCATAGGGGAGCTGTATGTTTAGCCTTTTGAGGAACCTCCATACTGCTTTCCAGAGTGGTTGAACCAGTTTACACTCCCACCAACAGTGTAGTAGGGTTCCCTTTTGGCCACATGCCCTCCAGCACCTGTTATTATTAGTTTTGTTTATTTTTCTTATTTATTGTCAAAGTGATGTACAGAGAGGTTACAGTTTCATACATTAGGCCTTGGGTACATTTCTTGTACTGTTTGTTACCTCCTCCCTCATTCCCTCCTCCCTCCTCCTCTTTACCCTCTCCCCCCATGAGTTGTTCAGTTGGTTTACACCAAACAGTTTTGCAAGTATTGCTTTTAGAGTCGTACATCCTTTTATCCTTTGTCTCTCACTTTTGAGATTCCCTTTCACTTCCATACTTCTAATACCAGTATATACAGTAACCAGTGTACTCAGATGAGATACAGTAATAGTGTGGGTACAACCACAGGAAGAGGATACAAGAGGATCATCAACAACAGAAGCTACACATGGCATGTTGAAAGTGATTACAACAGTGATACAACAGTCGTTTTCATAACATGGAGTTCATTTCACTTAGCATCATCTTATGGGTTCATAAGGGCATAGCTATTAGGCTCTTGTGATCCTCTGCTGTGACTAGCCTAAACCTGTGCTAATTATTCCCTATGAGGGAAACCATAGAGTCCATGTTTCTTTGGGTCTGGCTCACTTCACTTAGTATTTTTTCCAAGTTCTTCCATTTCCTTACTAATGGGGCAATGTCATTCTTTCTGATAGAGGCATAAAAATTCCACTGTGTATATGTACCACATTTTCCTGATCCATTCGTTTACTGAGGGGCATCTGGGTTGGTTCCATATTTTAGCTATGACAAATTGTGCTGCGATGAACTTTGTTGTGTTGGTGGCTTTAGTGTGTTCTTGTTTGTAAAAAAAAAATGTACACATAGTATGGACACATTTTTAGTGTAATCATTATTTCCAAAGTAATATTTTGATTGTTAATTAGCCAAAGAGAATAGAGAAGATGGGCCATATTGTCACCAACTCACACAGTTTACCACAGGGTGGGCTACTGATTCAATTCCCTGAAAAACTGTGGTCTATATATAACCCAAAAGAAAGAAACCAGAGCCAAACGTATGTAACCTTAAAAATTATAGCCAGACACGAGTGGCTCTACCAGACTATTTGGGAGTCTAAGAGTGAGAGGATTGCAATTTGAAACCAACCTGGGCAAAAGAGTTCACTAGACCCCTTCTCATCACATAGCAGGGCTTAGTGGCATTCAGCTGTGTCCCAAGCTACAGGGGAGGCTAAGATTTAGAAGATCTGAGCACCAGGCCAGCCTCAGGGATAAACTCTGTCTCTGGGGCTGTGGCTCAAGTGGTAGAGTGTTAGCCTTGAGCAAAATGAAGCCAAGAAGACAGTGCTCGGGCTGGGGATATGGCCTAGTGGCAAGAGAGCTTGCCTCACATACATAAAGTCCTAGGTTCGATTCCCCAGCACCACATATACAGAAAACGGCCAGAAGGGGCGCTGTGGCTCAAGTGGCAGAGTGCTAGCCTTGAGCAAAAAGAAGCTAGGGACAGTGCTCAGGCCCTGAGTCCAAGGCCCAGGACTGGCAAAAAAAAAAAAAAAGAAGACAGTGCTCAGGCTCTGATTTCAAGCCCCAGGACTGGCCAAAAAAAAAAAACAGCACAATTAAATATAATACAAAATCATACAAAACACTGAAAATGGTTTTGAAAACCTTTCATTGCATTTCAATTGTGATACCAAAGAATGGTACCATAGGGCTGGGGTGTAATTGGTAGAGTACTTGCTTACTAAGTACAGTCCCAGTGCTGCAAAACAAACAAACAAACAAAAAGCCAAAACAAACAAGAAAAACCATCTATGCTGTCTTCTACAGGAAAAAGGATGGGGGGGGGGGGGAAAGCCTGTAAATGTATAGGTTCAGATATAAATATCAGCTAACTACATTTTGTTTTCCATTTGCATTTGCTTCAAATCAACCAGAGACAAAACACTAACAGTGGTTAAATGAAGATTTTATTAGTTCACTGCTCATTCTCTGTATTTGTAGACATTTTCAACATCTGTATTGTTTTGTTTTTTCTCTTGTATTCCCTTCCTGTGGTTTTACTCCTGCTAATACTGTAACTGATCTTAGTACCCTGGATACTGTATATGTGTATTGGAACTAGGGAAAGGAAAGGGAATACCAAAATCGAGAGACAAAGGATAAAAAGACAAACCATTGCAATAGCTATACTTATAAAACCAATTTGTGTAAACCAACAGTACATCTCATGGGAAGGGGGGAAGGGGGAAGGGGGGAGGAGGGCAATGGGGGGGGAATGAGGGAGAAGGTAACAAATAGGATAAGAAATGTACTTGTCTTTATGAAGCTGTAACCACTCTGTACTTCATTTTGACAATAAAGAAGAAGAAAAACTGAAGTATAAAAAAAGAGTTAAAATGTATTGATTAAAAAAATCTGGGATCACATGTGCAATTACCTACATTATGGCAAAATGTCATATAATCTGTACAAATATTTTTGTGATAGCTAAAAACTACTCTAACTAGTAACTGTAAGTCTATTAAGCCTCTGTCTACTAGCCATCTAAATTTGTTAGTGTAAATATGCTACAGCCAACATTTTAGTGCTTTATAAAAGAAATATATTTTACACCTCACAATTAAATTTAATAATGCTCCTTTTGATATATATATATGTATGTATATGTGTGTATGTGTGTGTGGATTAGGAATGTAAAATCACTCATTGTGATAATATACAAGTGTATTATAAATGCATTAAATTCATACTGAATTATTGTTTTTCATGTTTACTGTAGAACATTGTAGTAGGTATTCTGCAGTGTAAAAAACAAAGCCATTCATATCAAATTAACTATATCTTTTCCCAACATTTGGAAAGAAGAAATAAGGATTATAACTTGAAGAAGAAAAAACAAACTGCTAAGGGAGGCTTAATAGATGTATCTGGCAAAGATAATGGCATTCTAGGACACTTTCATTATCTTATCACCACAGCTGACAAACATTAGGGGAAAGTCTGTTTAAAGCAAACATTAGAATATACTTGCTCAAAAAGGCAGTCATGAATGTCTGTAGTGATTTTGCAGGCATGATTTTCAGGACTCATCATTCCAAGCTCCACCAGCAGTAATTCTGGAAAGGGTAAAGCAGAAGCTCTTCTCAACACTTTGGATACTGCCTGTAGTTTTGCAAAATGCTCAGCACACAGAGCCACTGTAGTAGTAGATGAAAATAACATCACAAGTTATTCTTTAGATCACTCCTAAATTCAGTATTATGACATTTTCCTTCATATTTTTAATGCAGCATCTGTTATAGTAACTACTTCAAATTCAGAAAGGCAAAGTACTTACATAAATTAAATAGAAGTTTTTGAGGAAAATGGAGTTAATATACTCATATTTTTATACCTTATGCCAAATATATGCCATGATTTGTATAGTCTTCACATAATAAAAATAGTTTTGATTTAGTTTAATTTATGCCAGTAAATCTGGACAGCAAAAGGATAAGCAACCCCTACTTTATCACTTAGTATTTATTTATGTTAGTTTTTTAAAAATCCCAATTAGAAACACAAATTTATAATCACTGATACACAGTTTAATGTATAATTTACTAAAACAAATGTGCATTTTATCTGCTTTTTATAAATAATATAGAGTAAGAAAGTGTTGTACAAAAATGTAGCTGTGTATTCAATTCGAATTTGAGAAGGATCTGAAAAGGAAGTAGAACATCGATGTGTGCTAACATTGACATATATTGTCTTTCTATCTTTTCCCATGTCCCCTGCACACACACACACACACACACACACACACCACCACCACCACCACCACCAACAACAACAACAACAACAACCACCACCACAACAACAACAACCAAAGCAAAAAATCTCTACATATTAAAAAATATTTAATCAGTACATAGGCTTAGGGAGAGTCCATAACTTCATATAAAAGAACTCTGAACAATAATATTGCAATTCGCTTTTGTATTCCTCCTTTGTGATATGGAAATCATGATGATATTTTCAGGCTTATCTTTTAGTTCATAGGCCATACAATTAACTATTGAAGACCAAACAATAACAACAAAACAAACACCAAAGAAACCCCACCAAAAGTCTCATTCCTTTTATAGTTCTCCAAATTCTGGTTATAAAAACAAACAAAAAAAAATCATCAAGCATGAATATTCAAACCAGAGAAGCAAACAACTGATTTCAAAATGCTCTGCAAAATGCTTTTATTGCTTTCTCTATAAAATTGGAGCTACCATTTAGTGCATACAATGAGCTGGCAAATGGCTGTGTCATTAGCACATCTACCATGAATTACAGTCCTTTATTTTTGACCTGAAGAAAGATGTCTCATTTGCAATAAAACTGTGTTCTCACTGAATAAAAGTTTAGGGCTATTTTTATCTAAGGTACACAGGGCAGTGCATTCAATTTACTTTCTGACTACCTATTCAAAAGTTGTCTCCTCAATCTTTTTCTATCAAGCATAGTGTTTTATTTTCTTTCACAATGCCTCTTGTTCTCTGAAATTCCCTTCTTTATTTGTTTTCATGAGAATATGTACCTCATTTGACTTATCAAGCTATTATACCCTTCAGCCCTGGAACAGTATCTGTGACTATTTGTTGAATGAGCAAAAAGGGACAGACATAGAGATGGTGAGATAAATCAGAGTCTTTTGGTTGGACTGGGATTTAGGGAGAATGGCTGACCAATGTTGCACTAGAGTGACCTCCTGGAAAATCTTTAGGCTCTCTACTGCTTCTATGTGGCTCATACTTACTGGCACACTTAAACTGTAGCATGGAAATAGTCAAATGACCAGTTTTATATTATATGCTATAACTTTTCCCATGGGCCTAATTATCATTTTATTTTTAAAGGTTCATGCCAAGTTTCATCTCCTCCAGGAATTCTTACTTGAAGTTATGGCTTCTATACCCCAAAGATTCACATTGACTTTTCAATGACTCCCTATTTTTTCCAATAAAATCCTATGTGTACTGTAATCCTGGACAGTGTTCCAAGCCATGCCATGGAGGGTGCGGAAGTGAGAGATTGTATAAATTATAGGAAGATTCAAAGGGTGGAGACGTTGTTAGATATGTTTCAGCCTGATCTTCAAGCAGACCCAGTCTTTCTCCCTGGATTCCCCCAGACACAAGAGGAAAGATGTGGAAAATGGACTAGCAAACCACTAATAATAATATACTGAAGAGAAAGAAAGTCATCAACACATTTCTTAAAAGCCCTGAGCAAGTGCAGAGACCAGGAGGAGGGAGAAAGACCTCAGGAGGCTGCCCAAGAAGAAATGAACCACAGGGAAAGAGATTTATTTTTCATTCAAAGGGACACAAAGTTACTTGTCAACAAATTACTGGTTAAAGGCCTATGCTGAATTAGAAATTTGTTCCTAAGAGATAAGTGTAGCATGGCAGAGTATTCCCAAGGAATTATCAAGCAAAAAACCTGGAAGATTCCTAAGTGACTGTGGTATAGAGTTCAGGAGTAGTTGTGGTCATAACAAGAGAGACTAATCCTCATTACCATTACTTAATTGCTTTATGCTAATATGCTCTTGAGAACATTCCTTCTGCTGCCATGGTTATGCTGGGGCTTATTTACTTAAAAACAGTTCAAAAGGTAACTGCTCTGTCTTACACTGCAGGTAAGTCTTTAACAAACAACTTGACAGTGCAGTTCTAAGGCAGTCCTGAGGGAAGTAGCAATACCACAATTGCAAAAAGAAAGCCCTGAGACAGAGTTTATTTTTATCCAGTGAAACAATGGAGTTTTAGCCACTATGTCCTTCTGGCTTAAGGGAAAACATGGGAAAGTTCTATAAAATATAATCAAAGTAAGAAATAAGCAAATAAATTACCTACTCGTTCACCAAAATAGTAGAGGCATCAACAATTATTCTGGTGTGTGCAGTAGCAATCGATAGAAGATGAATGAAATGAAATTAGTGATTAAGACTTGGAGCTATGTGAACATATTGAAGTTGAACATAACAACAGGAGTCATTTAATCCCAAAAGAGATGATAGGTGGCTGAAAGATTGATAAGTGATGAGGAAGTTTGGAAGTCTGTGGTGGTAGAGGATGGAATTGTCTGGGCTTTTAGATGACAACTCGAATAAGAGTTCTAGAATGAGGGAAGGTGGTATGTGTAACAGAAAGAAGATGCAATAATCGAAGAACCATCAGACTGGTTGTGAAAGCATGAGTGGATGTACCTACTTATAGGATGAAGAAATAAAATCTGAAGGACAGAGGATCCCAAGTAGATATGATGATGAACCCAGTAAGAAGATGGAGTAGTAACCAAGGTGAAAATATGATTATATGTGATACAGAACTAGAAATCTAGTCCCTTGACAGGATATCCAATGACATCATCAATAAAACAGAATAACTAAACACAGGCATGCAATGAAAGAGGAAAAGGGGGAGGAAAAACATAAACACCACTTGTGAAACAGAAAGGATCTGCTATCCTCTACAGCTCTGTGCACTGTTTGTTACTTCAACAGCTATAATAATAATTTTTAACGTGTGCCATGAGTTAAGTACTAAATGACAAAATGATGAAACACCTCTAGAATGAGGACACTAAGTGAACAAAATAAAACAGGAAATAAAATTACAAATCAAATTAGGCTCCAAGGGTTAGGAGAAAAAGTGGGATTGGGTAACAAGTTTATCTAGGTGGCAAAATTCCTCCCTGCTTAACTAATAGTCTAATGTTTGAGATACTATATATATATATATATATTTTTTTTTTTTTTTTTTTTTTTTTTTTTTTTTTGGCCAGTCCTGGGCCTTGGACTCAGGGCCTAAGCACTGTCCCTGGCTTCTTCCCGCTCAAGGCTAGCACTCTGCCACTTGCGCCACAGCGCCGCTTCTGGCCGTTTTCTGTATATGTGGTGCTGGGGAATTGAACCTAGGGCCTTGTGTATTCGAGGCAGGCACTCTTGCCACTAGGCTATATCCCCAGCCCTGAGATACTATATATTTTTAAGCAGGGAGGAATATATATATATATACACATATATACATATATGCACACATACAGATTCGCATATATACATATATGTATGTATATACCTATATAAACACATACATCTATACATACACA
Source organism: Perognathus longimembris pacificus (assembly GCF_023159225.1). NCBI lineage: Eukaryota > Metazoa > Chordata > Mammalia > Rodentia > Heteromyidae > Perognathus > Perognathus longimembris. The sequence goes on from NC_063172.1 coordinate 38,083,085, forward strand.
CATATATACATATATAAAACATACATATCTATCTACACATCACTTTTGGCAAGGCTTCAGAGATCTACAACTTCTCCTTTTTATTAATTTTTATTATCATTAAGTAGTCGTGTAAACGAACTGCTAAAGAACCAAGCAGTTTAGGAGTACAATGCAGCTTGACCAGTGTCTCCTTTTAAACATCCTCACCCACTCCTCTTTACCCATCCCTTCCCTTTCTTTTCTTAATAGTGTAATATATATACTGTCTTATTCTCTTGATAGTTACTGTGTGGTTAAAAAGAAGGCTCTAATTGTAATTAGTTTTATATACATCCTAATATGAAGAGATCACTACAAATTTATTCCTGAACAATTAACTGTCGGTCATTGTGTAAAATGCATATTATTTGAATTAACAGAAAAAGATCACTATTTCTAGAAAAATGCTTTTAAAAGAATAAATTTAATTCACTGTAAATGCCTTCTATGCAGTGAAATAATACATAGTCATTTGTTATCAAAACATGTTTCTTTTCTTTCTTTTTCTTTTTTGCTTTTTGTTTTGTTTTTCTTGTATCATTCTGTTTGGTTTTGGTGCTATTGGGCCTCTAGGTCTATTTTCCACTGGCTATTTGTATGATGGAGTCTCTCCCCAGCATGTGTTTGAGCAACAGTCTGGCAATTTTTAGGCTTTCTGCACTGCATTTTTTTTTTTTTCATTTGTGAGGATGTATCTTAGTTTGGGGTAGATTGTTAGAGGACATACTACTGGGTCAAGAAAACAGTGCATATTAAATTCTGTGAGACTTCACCAAGCTGATCTTCACAGGGATTGCACTGTTTACATTCTCATCAAGATTATACAAGAAATCCTATTTCTATATGGCACCACACTAAAAAAATCTGATAAGGAAGACATAGTATCATACAGAGTTTTCAGCTTATATTTCTCCCATAATTGAATTTGTTCATCTTTGTGTTCATTTTGCTTTCATCATGAATTATCTGTACGTTTGTTATTGAGTTTTTATGACTTAAAAAAGTTTCTTAAACACTATCCTAAGTAACCCTTTGTGGGCTGGGAATGTGACTTAGTGGTAGAGTGCTTGCCTAGCAAGCATGAATGAAGCTCTAGGTTTGATTCCTCTGCACCACATAAGCAGAAAAAGCCAGAAATGGTACTGTGGCTTAAGTAGTAGGGTGCTATTCTTTATTTTTTATTATTTTTTTTTTTTGCCTTTTCAAGTTTTTATTTTTATACATTTTTTTGTATTAAAAAGAAAAGCATAATTACCACAAATTACAAAGGACTAAAGCAGGACTAGAATAATGAATGAATCACTTCAGCCTGGAAAGCAGATACTCTCAATAATATTAATGTTAAAATACAAGCTCATTCAAGTATTTTACTTTTTTTTTTTTTGTCCTTTTGAATGTGATGTCCTAGAGCACATGGTAGACAATGCACTATGAGCGTAAGTGGAGCCAGATGAGTTCTCCTCTCCAGGGAGAAACAGGCTGGAAGTTCTTATCTTCTCTGCCATCACCATGGCCAAAGGAGGAGAGGACCGGGGTCTGAGGGAGAACTCGGGGACCCTTCCACACGAGTACTTTGGGGTTTCCTATTCAAGAGTCCCAGATGATCCAGACTACCCAGACTTTGGGCACCACCACCACCACCACCACCACCACCACCACCACCACCACCACCACCACCACCACCACCACCACCACCACCACCACGGGCGGCCTCCTCTCCTCACAGTGCGCTTGCTCCCGGGTTCGGGGGGGCAGCCCAGAGAACCTGCCCCTCGCCAACCCCAGGCACGCAGACCTTCTGCCTGCCGTCCTCCCAAAGGACGCTCTGCGGGGACCAAGCCTGGTGAAGCTCTGGGTTTGATTCCTCTGCACCACATAAACAGAAAAAGCCAGAAATGGTACTGTGGCTTAAGTGGTAGGGTACTATTCTTGAGCCCCCCCCCCCCCCCAATAAAAAAGAAGAAGAGGCACCTCAGGGACAGTGCCCAGGACTGGCAAAGAAAAAAAGAAGAAAGAAAACAACCCTTTGTTATCAGCAAGCATTTTCTTCCTGTCATGGAATTTACTTTGCCAATGGCAACTGCCTTTTTTTGTTAAAAAGAGTATTTTTTTCAGTGAACTATAATACATGAAAACAAAGTAATATTTCATGTAATATAGTTAATATTTAAGAAAACTCAATATTATAGACCGCTTGTTAGTGCAGCATAGGTTATATATCTAATTTGTGGATTTTCTATTCCATTATTCTGATGAGTCAGTATTTTTAATCACCTTTCAATATTCTACTAATATAATTTAAATTTTGAGCCATTTGGAAAAAAATCGTTTTTCACTATAGTATGTTAAAATACTTTCTTCCCATTGTATGTATTTTGTTTTAAATATAAAGTGATGAACCCAAAATAGTTACAAAAATATCCTAAAACAAATGAATATACTAATTATGGCTTTGTCAATATTTTTAATATCAGTGAGTTCACTAATTAGTTACAGATGCAATGGGATATAAGAATCTAGCATATGATATTGACATAACTGCAATGAATATACTTCATGAAAATTCTGAAAATTTCTGATTATTTACTTTTTCTCCATGTATGTAAAGTACATATACATCAGGAAGCCAGCTTAATGGTGGAATATATTAGAGACAATGGCATTTGTTCTACAGCATTCTCTACTCTGATTCCACCTAGTTGGGTGTCAGTTATCTTGCCTACAAATCCTATTCAAGTAGAATGTTTTTCTTGTAGTCTCATGACCCTCACACATCTTTTGATACATTAGGTAAACATCTGGTGCCTTCAAAAGAGCAGTGGCCTGAATGGATAAGTGATTTAGACATCTACCTTTATCTAAAAACTCATTGCTGGCTCCTGTCTAGGAATCATAGTTTTATCCAAGCACAGTTCCCTATTCAACCCCAGGCATCTGTGAATCTGGCTCCCAACAGTTACTCCTCCCTGAAAAGATCCACCTGGGTTGCTCAGATATCTCTTTCTGATTGAGAAGAGGTAGACACAAATTCAGGCCTCCTGAATTTCTTTTTCTGCCTTTTAATTATTCCAATAAATTCTCTCGCCTCTTGTATGGTGTAAAGCAGCAAGACTTTGTCTTTCCTTTGTCATTGTTACGTATATGATTTCCACAAGCTTGTAAAACCAAACAGATTATTGCTTATAGAAAATCTGCATATATTTTCCTAATGTGTCTTCACCACTAATGAGTCCCCTTGATTTGAAAAGAGTCCTGAAAATAGCATCTTCTACTGATAGTCCATCAATCACATCATCACTTCATATTCAGATGGCACGGGACACTTTCTTGGTAGAGCTCTCAGCAGCAGTGCACTGTAACAGCACAAATTGTAAAGGAAATAGAAGAACGATAACCTGAACTCCTTACTTCTAGTTACTGCCTCCTTACATATATTCCATAGTACTTTGAGGATTTATCTCTGTGAACAAAACATTTTTTATGCGTCTCATGTAACATGAAAAGCTAAACTGATATGTAAGTCCTCATAAATGTATAGACCTTAAAAGAATATCCAAGTCTAGGTAGAAATTTCAACTTAATTGTTTTAGCACTTTTTTTTACAAGTCTACTTTGCAGGTGTGCTAATGATGATAATTGCTAATTTATTCAGTCTCCTTTTATCCACTTCTATTACTACTACAGAAAAAAAGAAAGAGGAAGGAGATCAGAAATGTCACATCAAGAGATTGTTTTCAGGGGGCGGGGCGGGGGGGAGTCCTCTTGTGAGGTTGCTTTTCATTCTTTCTCTTCCCCTCCAAAGTCAGAACAGAACTTACATTGTTTGCAAAGTTGGAAACAAATACGTTTTTCCTTTATAGTTCAAAGACTTAAATATCATATCCTCTAGAAACAGAATATGTGCTAGACATACGCTTCTTCAAGTAGAATGTCTTTCTTGTAGTCTCATGACCCTCACAGAGCTTTTCCTTTTTATAAATAAGGAAAACATCTTGTTCATAGACAGGAAGACATGTAGGTTTAATTTTAAAGCTTTGGCTTTTAAAGGATTACTTGCTTTTTACTTTGTTCTTTCCTCAGTTTATTTTCTTTAAAAAAAGTATTTATAAAGTATTTCCTGAGCAAGGCAGTTTTCTCGAACTGGAGATCTATACATGAGCAAAAGATACACCTGTCATTTATAGAGGTTAGATCAGTATGAAGACAGAATTAACAATAATAAAAAAATGGGATAAAATAGTGATAAATGCACCAGAAGAAAATCATGGTTGGAAAGGAGGTGAGGAAAGAGAGCAGATGTGTGTGGGAGAAGTGATGGGCTTCCTTCACTTTTAGATAAGGCTGCTGGAGAAATGTTTCATATGTAAGGAGGGTTTAATGTGTGCAGAGACCTGAATGCCATTTGAAATCTTCTTTCTCTGAGGATTATTCACAGTCCCTTCTTCTGAAATGGCAGTCTCTGGTGGCTGTGGTAGAAGTCTACCTCCTTTTTTGACAGAATGTGTTCTCAATTGATTGTATCGTTGCTTTCTGCTAAACTGACAAGCTGTGGCTAAGGTGCATAAGAGCACAGCCAGATCATCTATAATTTAAGGGACACTGCCAAGGTTCAGTCAAAGGAAAAAAGAGTCAGGGATTCTTTAATGGTGCCACATTACCTTCTGAGGTTTTGCAAATTGAGTGTATTTATCTTGAGGCAGAAGTTTCATTTCTCCACTTATTAGAGGCAAGTTGGAATTGTATTCCTATCTGCTGATGGCAACCTGTGTCTGTACAATTCACCACTGGCCTTGTCTTCATATGTGGAGACAGTGTAGCAATATGAAGGGTTTCTGTAGCAGAAACTGGGAATGAGCTTTGTGTGTCATTGTCCTTTCCATCAATAACCAATAATGTTATTTCTTTATAAAAATCTAGTAGATGCATAATCAACTTACTTTTTTTACTTTACAATGTACGTTTAATTGATTTCATAGATACATTTTATTTGGAGGCTGGCAATATAATAGACCCAGTTGACAACTCTTGTTGTAGCTAGACAATGATGATATTCCTGTGCATGACCCTAATATCATATGCTCATATTCTGTTAGCAGCCACCCCTAATCTTTATGCCCATATACATTTCCCTGGATCAATCTTTTCCTGAAATCACTTTTTAAAATTCATTTAGTTTTATTATTTCACATGAACAAAACCATTTTGTAGTTCAAATTACCCAGTGGCATGAAAGTTATCAAGAAAGGTTAATTACATAAGAAGCTTGAAGGGAGAAGAAAATGCATGGCTGGAATTAGAATATAGCAGCAGTCTGAAGAAGAACAATGAACAAGAGATACACTTTAAACAGAAATTTTTGTAAACAGAAAGTGTAAAATAGTTTTTAATCATAATGTTAATAAATCCACCCAGAAGCTTGGTATTTGGCCAGATTTCTGGAAGTTCTTTAAATTTAGTACAATAATCATGCTATGAATTAGAAATACATTTGTAATTAGCTATGTGATAATTATCTTGGCCAAGGCCACATAATAACTCTGTTAGAGAACAGAGCAAGAATAGGGTATGAACTCAGACCAGTTAAGTTATTCCTTCTCTTCTAAATGACAACTAGAATATGGTAGGACTACTCAAGGCACCTAAGAACAATTTAATATTTATTTGTCTTTATGTTATCTGCAATCCAAGAATCCTCAGTAGGTGTACACATGTATTAGTATATGAATAAATGATAAAGTCCAGGAAGTTCAGTCAGACCAACTTATTGTTAGTAAAAAAACTTGGGGAAACAGCGTAATCACTAATTTATTACTGTCTTATTTCAGAGAAAGTGTCAAGAAATGGGAAAAAGAATTGAAAATATTTTTGTGATGTAGCCCTGTCCATCTAGTACAAATGTTTAACTTCTAAGTGAAATTAATTTGTATAGACTAAAACTTGAAGTGAACTTTGACTTAAAATAAAATCATTCATGCATTGGATAATTATTTTTAAATATGCTTGGTTTTCTCACATTAAAGAACCATGAGTGGTTTTCATTCTGAAATAGATAATAGAAATCACTTAAAACCAATATTATAAGATGTACCATTCTGAGTAGGTTTCAGGGAGTTTATTTTGTTTATTGTTTTCTTTTGTCTGTCAGTACTTATGTAAGAACTCTGGTTCACTACTTCATGAGCATGTTTAAGTGAACAAATCTGATGTTATTCACTAAAAGAAAGAAAGAAACATGGCCTGTTCTGTGACTGAGTTTTGGTTATGAAATTGAATAGCACAGACAAAACAAATAGATTATTTTTTAAAATAGCCTTTTTTTCCTTTAAGATAACCAATATTGAACATCCCAGGACACATTTTGATGATTAAAAATAAAGAGTATTTACCAATACACAGCAAAATGTGAGTGAACTGGGAGGTGTAACTTCACTTTTTAGTCCCCAGCTTCTCAATTATGAAGACTTTGCACATACGGAACAATGCAAGAACTCATGTAATATGCACATGTGGCCATAGTGCCAGCCAGTTCTCTGTTTTTTATTTGTGTTTTCAATCTGGATGCCCAAATAATAAATTAATCATAAGGGAAAAGCTAGCTTATGGGCAGAAACATTTACCTTTTCCAATATCATGCAAAGTGTATCTGTTACTTATCTGAGTGTGAATTTTAATTTCACAAGCACTACTACTAATTACCTACTATGAAAAAGTTGAAAAGGGTCATCTAATTATGTAAAATGGAAAGCTTACTTATTTGTAATTATGTTTGTAATCATGCAACATGATTGAAAATTGGGGTATTTACTGTAAAGGTTTTACCAAGTTTACTACAAAAATTAGTTAGCTCTTTCTCTGACTGTTTTGGTTGTAAGCCATTGAAAATGGTACTAAAATAGCTTCACAATTGTCCAACATTGGGAAAAAAGGCTGGCCAGTGTGTTCACTGAGTGATGAGTTTGCTTGGTTTGCAGGACCAGTGGTTTTGGCGAGTGAGAAACAACAGGGTGATGGATGGATACCCCATGCAAATTACTTATTTCTGGAGAGGCTTACCTCCTAGTATTGATGCAGTATATGAAAATAGTGATGGGAATTTTGTCTTCTTTAAAGGTAAGCATGTTTTCCACATCTTCTCTGTCCTATGTTGGTCAGTTTTTTCCATTGACAACTATCATATATATAGATGAATAAGTAAATTTGGTTCTGATTAGGTAGCAGATGAATTTTATAAAATGAATTTATGTTCAATAGTGATACGTAAAATAAACATATACGATGCATATATCTTTTTAATTTTTACTTTATTACCCAACATATTCAAGTATATATTCAAGTTTTGATGACATACTGTTCTCTAGGAACTTTATATTTAAATTAAAAACATCAAAAAATAAAAGAAATATAATTCAGTTGCAGTGGCTCTTATCTGTGTTATGGCTGCTCAGTAGGCTAAGCCCAGGAGTTGGAGATAAGCCTGGTCAACATAGCAATATCTTGTCTCAGATATATGAAAAATGGAAGAAAGAAAGAAAAGAAATAGTCTTTTCTTTTAAATATTTTCCATAGAGTATTTGGAGTTGCTTTTTTTTCTTTATTGGGTGACATCTCTATCATAATTCATTTCCACATATTATCCTTAAATTTTTACTTCAGTTATTCAGCTTATATAGATACCAGTAAAGCAAGAAATAAATCAAAAGGTCAAGAGAAGCTTATGAACAGAGAAATTTACCTGCTTAAAAGCACATGTAATATGTTGCCAGTTACTTATCTGAGTGGTAAATTTCAATTTCACAAATGCTATTAGTTGCCTATTTTGAAAAAAATATCACCTAATAAAGTCAACTATTCCTCTGTCCTCAAAATTGGACAACAGTAAACCTTGAACATGGGAAAACACAGGGAAGAGATAGACTGAGTTGGAGAATTATTGTGACCTGAAACTGTGAAAAGAATATGACTGGATTTGGCAGTGAAAGCATGAAGGACTGAAATATGAATTTAAGGAAGCAAAGGGAAATTTCCACCAAAATCAGGAATTGTTCTCATGATCAAACTGATATAATTTGATAAGGAAAATGAAAGCACAGGGAAACTCTTGTAATATTTTCAGTGAGGTTCAGACTACCTCCATAAAATGAAAGTGTGTCCTTGGAATTTATTTTGTCTTGGCAGATTATACTTGATAATACAAAAAGGAAGGAAGGAAGGAAGGGAGGGAGGGAGGGAGGGAGGGAGGGAGGGAGGGAGGGAGGGAGGGAGGGAGGGAGGAAGGGAGAGGAAAAGAAAGAAAAAATAAAAGATGGTACAAGCTACATGCCTGTGGCTTATATCTGTAATCCTAGCTACTTAAGAGCCTGTTATCTAAGGATCAAAGTTCAGATGTAGCCCAAGCAGATAATTCCATGAAACTTTTATCTCCATTTAACCACCAAAAAGACTGAAGTAGTATTGTGGCTTAAGGTGGTAGAGTGCTAGCCTTGAGCACAAAAGCTGTGAGTTAATGCCCAGGCCCTGAGTTCAAGCCATGGGACTAGCAACACACACACACACACACACAACACACACACACACACACACAGAACAAAAAGTACAGATTTTTATGACTATGTGAGTTCTGATGTCTCATGATGTTTTTCACACATACTGGTAGCTTGAAATTAGCTAGATGTGAAATACTTGGCCCATGTTTGCTTCCATAAAACAGAAAGAAAGAAAATACCACCTTTTGTTGTTGCTGGTAATATAATTACTATTTTTTTCTTTACTGTTGCTGAATAAGTATATAACTGAAGTGGATGTCTAATCTATCACTGATTAAGGCGAGGATACCACCTAAAGAATTTGAATCTTTGACGTACCCCTTGTGGTTACTGTATATGATTCTGGTACTCTGGATATTGTATATACGCTTATCTGAACTAGGGAAGAGAAAGAAAAATGAAGGAGGGTGTAACAAATATGATAAGAAATGTACTATCTTATTATGTAACTGTACCTTCTCTGTACATCACCTTATCAATAAAATTTAATTTAAAAAAAGAATTTGAATCTTATAAGCATGATATATGGAAGGAGATTTCTTCCCCTATACCCTTCTTTGCTCCCAAGAGTGGAAACAAAGAGAAGAGGAAAAGGCTAACCCCTTGGGCTGTTCCAGGAGGCCTTTTCCCCTGGCAGCATCAGTAGTGCTCTCTGACAGAACTGCCTGAGGGGAAACTGTCACAGCCACAAACAAGTGGTGAAAGAGCTTTATGATGTCTCCCAGGCTCTTCAGTTTTATGCCCTGTGCTTTTCTCCCCTCACTGGTGGAATGGCTGGATTCTTTTCATATGTCATCAGCCAACATAAAAGGCCAGTCCTTTTATGTAAGCAATACTTTCAGATTAACACACAGCATTTTTAAAATGCCTAAAGTTAACTCCAACATTCAATTATAAATTGCATCAGTGGAGATGGATCTTGTTTCTGATTTATTGATACCCTTTCAGTTCCCACATATAGTGTTGGGTACATAGTACATCCTCAGTAAATACTTTCAAAGATGTAGGTGGGAATGCAATCATTAAATTCAATGCATATTCTATAAGATTAAGAAAACTGAGGAAAGTGGTGTGGTTGAGAGGTATGGGGGAGAATGGTAAAGGGGTGAAATTGATCAAGATTCGTTGTCTTTACATACTACATTGTGGATGACAACTACTTTGTACAACTGCTTAAAAATACAAATAAAAAATTTTAAATGTTTTGAATAAAAAGAATGCCATGGAAACTGGAAGGGTCCTCAGGTAGCCGAGGGCCAGCTGTGAGTGAAAAGCTGAATGAGAATAAGCCTAAATTGAAGCTTCAATGTTAACACAAATTTTTTTTAAAAAAGCAATATCATGAAATACTAATTTGACTCCATATGTGTTCCTTATTTTCCTGGTACTAACAGCAACAACTGTGTATCCTGTCAGAAAGTATCTAACTTCTCGCACAGTAGTCTCTTGTGATCCATTGTACTCTTAGGGCAAAATTTGTTCTGTGGATCTGGTGATTTCAAAGACATCCCCCACCCCCACCCTCTGCTTATTACCTTGCTTGATTTACCCCACCTTCAGATTAAAACTCCCAGATGTAATGGCATCTGGTGGGGGGGGGGTGGAATCCCCCATCCCTCCAAGAGTCCACCACTCAGAGACAGTCTCAAGTAAAAAGATGAATTTATTGGGTAAGCTCGGGATGGACCAGTCCCAGTTTTCAGAAAAACATATAACACAGAACAGGGAAGTGGCACAGAGACTTACTTCCAGAGGATTTCCAAGTACCAACAAACCAATTCAGCTCCAATGGAGAGCTGAATTGGGACGCCATGGGGACGACAGACACAGGACTAGAACATGTGGCATGGCGTCCTGGCACCTGAGCTGGCTTGCCCCTAAATAGGGTCAGGTCAGGGGGCAGGGTCACAGGAAGCTCCCAGTTCCAAGCACTTGACAGACAGGTTCAGTAACCTATAGGCTATGTGCTGACCCTGTCTCTTGGGGTTCAGGAACTCCCATTACCTGGGGATGGGTCTTCCCTTCCTATAGGAATCCAGGCAAGCCCACCAAGAATTGGTGTGCAGATTCAGGGGGCATGGGGCACTACTGTTTACAGGGAGAGGGAAACTTCCAGGGCCTCTGAGCAGAGGGGTCTGGGGAGATAGTGGAGATAGAGTTAGCTTCTGACCTCTTTCCCTGGCCAGATCTGACCTCCATATTACACCGAATACGGAGAAGAGACATAAGTTCTCCTGCTCCAAACCAGTTATTCTCCAGAGGGAGCCAATAGCTCTGGTGATGCCACCAAGGTCACTATCACCCTCTGGTCTCTTCATCACCAGTGACAGAAGTGAAAAATAAAGCTCTAGAAACATGGCCTTCTGATAGAAGTCACAGCTTGACTAACCATCCCCACAACAATCACACACAATCACAAGGAAAGCCTCTGCCTAACACTAACTTCTTATGTAATTTATTCCTTCAAAAAGTCCAGATAGTGACCATTTTGTGTTTATCTCCAGATAGCCAACCCCACTCTGCTCTCTGAGTCAGGAGGAGATCTTAGGTCTTTCTCTAGCAGCACAACCCCTTCCCCACCTCTCATGTACTTTTTATCCATAGCTTTACACTAGGACATCTACTTCAGAAAGATATTCTTTCCTCTCTTTCATGCTGTCACAGCCTCAGCATTTTTACCAACATTTCAAAAGTTGATGACCAAAGAATAAACAGTTTAGGTTAAAAAGCCTAAATACAGTCTCTATAACACATCCTTTGTTTCTTTCTTTGTCATTACTCTTATTTCCTTACCATTAAAAGTGTAAAATTATTTGTGTGTCAGGGGCTGTATACTAAATAAGTCAGGCCAAGGTTCAATTTCTTTCTGGTAGACTTCTGTCTTATTAACTTCTTACTTATTGCATGAGTTAAGAATAAAATGAAAGCCTTAGTTTATGTGGCTATGTTTATAGGCCTATGCCAATTTGCCTACACTAGTCATTGTGGATGACCATTGTAGAAGAAACTGTAGTGGATTTAAAGATTGTTTGTGCCTAAATTGCTCCATTCAGTAGCCCTCTGCATCTTCCTTTATCTGATCTTGGTCTTTGCCTTCCTGTCTTCACAGTGTTATTTTTTTTAATGTTATTTTCTCCTGTTTTCTAATAGAATGTAATTGTACCTATACTGAAATTACATTATCCTTTATTATCCCTACTTAATGAAAATCTATGTTCAGATATAAAAGTATTAATTACATACTTGCTGAAAACTTTATATGTTAATGTTGCTTTTATCTTACATAATGACATGAGTATTTTAGTTATAAAGTATATTGTCTTAGTAGTATAAAAATAAGCATATCACCCATGTTAGTTTTCCAACACAGCATCACAGGACAAAGAAATGTGGAGTCAGAGCCCAGACACTAACAGTTAGAACTTCTAAGTCCTAGAGAAAGCATTGGTCAGTAAATGTGTTTCAGGAAACCATAGTAGAGAGTCATGCAGTAGAACTAAGAGTCACACAGAGCAGTACTCATCGAAGGTAGTCTATTGCTACAACATGCATAATGATGAAGTGCTGAACTATAACTTGCTTCAGTAATGAGGGGTATTTGAAAATACCCATTATTCTCATGTTGCCTAACAGATATTCAAAGTAAAACATGAAATAATTATATTAAAAGCCACAGCAATAAAGAAAAACCTCTCTTTACCATATCTTGAAGCTTATTTTGCTTAGCATCATCTTATATGATCATATATACATAGCTATTGAGCTATTGTGTCCCTTTGCTAGGATAATCTTAGACATATGCTAATTATTTAATGTACTATGTGAAGTTATTTCTATTTTCTTTAGTTTATTTCCTGTGGTTTATCCCATTATCATGTACTTGATTTTGGTACCCCGGGTATTGTATATACATTTATCTGAATTAGCGAAAGGAAGATCTCAATTTTTTTAAGTAGGTAGGATTACAGGCCTGAGCCACCTGCTTCCTAAATATTTCTAAGGGATTTTTTTTCAAAATAGTGAGACAAAGGACATAGGGTGAATCAATACATCAAGGGTACTCACAAGACAATATGTTTGAAATGAGCTTTATAACTTGAGGTGGGGAGATAGTGGGAGAAAAATGAGAGAAGACAAGTCTGACAAGAACTGTACTCACTAGCTTATGCATGTAACTGTAACCCCTCTGTACGTCACAATAAAATTAAATTTTAAAATTGAAATAATTAAATCACTACCATGTATCATGGCTAGTATAAAGTTCAAGAGTATTTATAAAAACACAAAAATACTGCCCCCCAACTATAAAATTTATAACATCAAGTCTATTAAGTATTCTTCTGGATATGGTATCTAGTGTTATAAGAAAAGAACTATGAAATAAAATCATCCACATTGCAAAGAAAAAAATCTTTACCTACAAACCAATATGTGTATCCAATATGTATAAACCAATGTATATCTAGATTGTGTTCAAACTAGCTTTACCAATTGATAAGTGAAGTTAGCAAAATTGTAGGAGACAGCGTAATTATAGAAATATCAGATGTTTGTGTGTGTCTGTGTGTATGTGTATTTGTGTGTGTATGTGTGAAGAGCTTAGAAACTCTCAGTTTTTACCCTTTCTAAGCTATTTCTAAGGTAAAATCTTAGTGTGTCTCATTTTCATGAATATTGGTAAAAGATATGGAAATCATCAAAGAATACAGTAGGGCCATACTGGACCACAGCATAGCCATGTTCACAATTTTACTGACCCCCATTTCTGAAGGAGTGATATAAAGAAGACCAGGTAAGCCCTGCGCCTGCAATCAATTTCATTGTACAAACTTTAAGAACTTGAGTTGTGTGTGTGTGTGTACATGCGCGTGCACGCGCATGAACTCAAGGCCTGGATGCTGTCCTGAGCATCTTTTGCTAAAAAGTAGTGTTCTACTATTTGAGCCCCAGCTCCACTTCCAGCTTTATAGACTAATTGGAGATAGAGTCAGATAGACTTTCCTAACTTGGCTGTCTTTAAACCATGATTCTCAGATCTCCTTTTTTTTTTAAGTAGCTAGGATTACAGGTCTGAGCCACCTGCTTCCTAAATATTTCTGAGGAATTTTTTTTTCAATTCTTAACAGTAAGCAGACTTTCCCTTTCTTGTGGAAAAAGACACTCTCTTTATAATATGAGATTATTTGGTGTGGAAATATCTTTAGAAATTTATTCAGAACAAAGGCAATCAGTGCCTCCCTTTTAAGGCATTCTGAAAATCCAGAAATCTCTGGGAAGTTATCTCCTATCAAATAATAGCAAAGAAACTTGAATTGAAAGAATATTTTAAGGCTACGTCATCTAAAAGTACAAAACACTGGGGTATCACACTGCAAAAAAAACTGTATGCACTTATACATTACCAAATTTTACTAAACAAATTTATCTGTAGCTTTATTGTAATCTCAATCAAAGCATTTGCAGGCTTTTATGCAGTAATTGTCAGGCTAATTTTAAAATTCATTTGCAAAATACCTAGTATAACTAAAACTATTTTGAAATTATTTTAATCTTATTTTAAGGCTATGGTTAGTATGACTGTGAGGTCATCAAGATAGAAAATATGCATCAGTGGAGCAGAATAGACAACTCAAACTTACATGCACAAGTAACTTTTGTCTTAGTTTTTTATTTCCTCTGAAAGGTACAGGGGAAATTTAATTAAGAAAAAGTAGACTTTTTCAGTAATTATACCCAGACTATTGTATATCTGTATATAAGAAAACAACCATGATTCAATTTCATGTCTCTGGTTAGACAATACACAATATTATACACAATAATTAACTCAACATGGTTTTAAGCTTAATGATTAATTCTCATTCAGATAACAGTTGGGGAAAGGAACAAGGAATACAAAGAAGCATTAGATAATTTAGGATTATTAAAATGTTTATTATACTGATAATGTTGAGCCTTTGAAAGGCAGGGAAAGAGGAAAAGAGAAGACAGGAGCAATTTGGTTTTAATCTTGTATATGTGAATATTCAGGGTTTCCAGCAACATTTGTTAAATTGGGTATGTTCTCTCCAACGTACAATTAGGGATCCTTTGTCAAATGTCAGGTGAATAGATTCATTTATGGGTCCTCTAATCCATTCCATGGTTCTATGTCTTTTTATATGCCAACACCACAATGTGTTTGTTACTATAGCTCTGTAGTATAATTTGAAATGTGAAATTGTGATGCTTCCAGTATCTCTATGTGGTTGCTGTATTTTTTATTAGGATTTCTTTGCTTATTCAAAATCTTTGTGCTTCCATATGTGTTTTAGGATTTGTAGATGATGCTTAAAAGTATGGACATTTTAATAATTTTTTTAATCTATGAGTATGAATGGGAAGCCTTTCCATGTTATGGTGTCATCTTAAATTTTTTGCAAAGTTTACAATTTTCTTATAGAAATCTTTTGCCCCTTGGGTTACGTTATTCATAGGCATATTTTGAGTCTACTATGAATAGGGTCATTCTATTAATTTCTTTTTCAGCTTGTTCATTATTGGTGTACATAAATATATTTAGATATTGTAACATAATGTATTGCTGAAGGTGTTTATCAGATCTAGGATTTTGGATGGATCCTCAGAGTCCTATAGAATCATATAAACTGAAAATGGATATTTTGACTTCAATCCCAATTTGGCTCTCTTTTATTTTTTTCTCCTACTTTATTGCTCTGGCTAGAAACTCCAGTACTATATTGAATAAGAGGAGGGTAAGTGGAAGCTCTTATTTCATTACTCACTTCAGGGCAAATAATTTTGTTTGTTCCCTATTTAGAATGATATTGGTAGTCAGGAGCCATCTGTTCATACTTATAATACTCAGCACACTGAGATCTGAGTTTAGCAGTTCGGAGCCAGCCCAGACAGGAAAGTCTGTAAAACTTATCCCCAGTAACAGCCAAGAAGCCAGTAGAGTTATTGTGTAAGTGGTAGATTGCCAATTTTGAAATGTAAAAGCTAAGGAATAGTGGCTAGGTTCTCAGTACTAGCACACACCCAAGCACACATATAAAATGATGTTGACCTTTTTGTCTAGTTTCTTCTGAGTTTGTAATCATAAAAGGATATTGAAATTTTGCAAAGGCTTTTTCTGCATCAGTTGAGATGATCATATGATTCTTGTTCTTAATTCTGTTTATGTGCTGCATTTTTATTATCAATATACATATATTGTAGATACAACCACAGGAAGGTGATACAAGAACATCATCAATAGTATCTACCCTATCTCTGTACTCTTATCTGAGTATATTGGAAACCGTCTATACTGGTAATAGAACTAGGAAATTGAAAGGGAATACCAAAATTGAGAGACACAGGGTAAAAAAAGACAACTACAAAAGCAATACTTGCAAAACTGTTTGGTGTAAGTGAACTGAACACCTCATGGGGGGAAAAGGGAAAGGGGGAAGAAGGAGGGGGGAATGAGGGACGATGTAACAAACAGTACAATAAATGTATCCAATGCCTAACGTATGAAACTGTAACCTCTCTGTACATCAGTTTGATAATAAAAATTTGAAAAAAAAATACATATACTAAAATGACATTTCATACCTGAAAGTATAATCTCTAGATGTGTTGTTGATTTCAGCAGGCAAGAATTTTATTGAAATTTTTTTCATCTATGTCAATCAAAGAGATTGGTGTACAGTTGTCTTTTATGTTGTATCCATGACCAATTTGGGAATGAGTACAATGCTCGCTTCACGTAATGACTTGGGTAGTTTAGCTTTTATTTTTATTCCATGGAAAAGTTTCAGGAGTATTGGTCATAGTTTTTCTGTAAAGGTCCTGCAGAATTCAGCAGTGAATCTATTGGGTCCTGGAGATGGGAGATTCTTTTTTAATGCTTTAATCTCATTGCTTGTTACAGATGTATTAAAGTGGCTCGATTTTGATACACCAAGTTTATCTACAAATGCATTCACTTTCGTTTTTGATTTATGAAGTGGCTGAATTAGTTAGAAAGACTTACAATAAAAATTATCATACACTTACCTCCAGCAAGTGAACGTATCATACTCTGTGCTAGTCAGCTCTTCTGCTGTTATTCCCGTTAATCCATAGAAGAGGGTAACATTTTCTAGGAACTTAAAGCAGATGTTTACATTCACAATTATGGGACATGTTCAGACTGAGTGGTTATGAGATAATAATATCAAAAAGTCTGCATTGAAAATTGATCTGGGACAATCTCTTTCAATAAATGAAAATATGTTTTAAAGTAAAGCTGCTGGAGTTGTCAAAAATCAGTAATAGGCTAAATCAAGTTGATGCACAGTTGTCTCAGAATTCTTGTTGCTATCACTTAATAATTTTAAGCAGCTCTTTTTGTTATGTTTGACAACTTCACTTCCAAAGGCAAAAAAATCATTTGTAGAATGGAAACTAAAGTATATGAGGCAGAATAGAGGATAATAAAGTTGGAGAATAAGAGAAGCATACAAAATATGTGCAGCAAAAGGGAAGAATCATCTAAAAATGCATATCTTCAGAAGATGGCAAAGAAAACTATTTCAGAAACAGTTTCTATTATTTTCACTTTTACTTTACTTCAAATGAATATTCATAAACAGGGGATTTATTTATGCTAGTTACAAATTGTGCTCTTGAGATGCTAGGAAAGTCTAATGAAGTTATTTGAGATAAAAATATTTGTTTCTTACATAACACAGTGGATAAGTAAAATAAATTGTCTATTATGTTAGTGGGTTCTTACCTACTTGCTTTATGTTGGAAATAATGGAAAATTATTTCTAGAGTAACATTTGTTTTTCAGTGATGCTAGCACATAAAAATAATTGTAGAACATATGAATTCTTATTTTGTTGAATGAAAATCAATAGAGAATTTTAATTATACCTTTTTATATTGCATACTGAAAGGAACTAAACATTTAAATAAGATGTCCAGATATTTAACCATTAAAAGAGTCCATTGATAGTCCATTGCCTGAACTGATTTTAAGAATTCAAAAAGTCTATGATATATTTCTATTATGACTGTTTCTTTTTAATCATTCAAATTGCAGTCATTTCCCATCATTATTACTTTTAACTTAAAAAAATTCCCTAATCTTCCAAAATTTGTTAACACATTCTTATATTCACTGTTCCAGTTTGAGTTCCCCCAAGGAGCAGATACTGCTTGAAGGTCAAGAGGTGTGTTAAAGAGGGAGATGAGTCCCTGAAAGATAAAAGGGGAGCAGGCAACCAGAGAGCCTATATCTGTGCTACAGCTTTTGGGAGTGTTGACAAATGTAGTGGTGAACTCTGGAGCAGACATTGCCTGTTACAGGAGACTCACACAAAGAAGAATTGGTCAGACTTTATTATCCTCCTATGTTCTATGTTTGGTTATAAGCTTCTGGAGGAAAAATAATGTGAACAAGTAATGCATAAGATGCAAAGGCACTTAGCAGATAGTAAGTTCTGTTTTGAAAGAAAATCAGACCTGCACACCTCAGTAGCTGCCAAGTTCCCACAAAAGCATTACAAATATAACTGGTACCGTGCAATCTAGGGAAATATAAATGAAGGCTATTAACAACATCTTATAACCTTCAGACATTGACATTTATCCACATTTCTTGAGTTACCTATGCATACACAAAATAGAAATTCAAACATAATCCAAATAGATGCGCTAACATAAATAAGTGGAAGTAATTATTTATTGTGGCATTATTTATTTGAGGAGATAAGTTTGATCAGTGCAATACTGTTATGTAATAATGACAATTAATGCTGATATTGAATCATATTGGGAGTATATTATATTTTTTAAGTCTCATTATTTCTGGAATTCTGAATTAAAAGTGTCATGTCTTATATGCAAATTAGGAAAGGAAGGTTTAGATACAATTACTTGCCCAAGATCTTATAACTTGTGATTGGGAGAGCTGTTATCTTCTACTTCTTACTTAAAACTTGTTGAATACTCCCTTACCCCAAGTATCTAACAAAGAGAATATTATGGCTTTATGATAATTCTTTCATATATACATGTATACATATATATGAATAATACTTATTGAGAAACCCAAGTGGAGGCTTTTTGACATGAAGAAAACCCAGATATAAGTGAATTATTGTTTTATTTCTTTCTATAAAACATTATACAGTCAATGCTTTCTTCTTCTATGATCCCTGTCTTTCTTAGCTACTGACTTTTGCAAAGGCAGGTCAAAGAAGATGATGTGTAAGTAGTTATTGGCCTGTTCTTTACAAAAACAAGCACAGTTAAAGTAGAAGATACATACTTAAAACTAGAATTATATGAACACTGAAGAAAGAAAATACAGTTGATCTATTTTTGATCATTTTAAAATAATAAGGCCAAAAAAAGGACCTTATTCCTGAGGATAGAACCAACAAGCATGTATAGGAAATGTTGCTTTATTTAACAAATTGTGTTTATTAATAAATGTAATTTTTAATTAATATGAATAATGCAGGAAGTAGGAAATCATAAGCACTTCTGAACATTAGAATGTGAACTCCTATTCATACTTGATTTGGGATGTAAAATTAAAGTTAAAATTAGAAGACCGGGGCATAGTACAAATCTACTACTGATTGGGTTATGTGATTTGGGGCACATCACTCCCTTGACCTTTAGACAAACAAAGGCATATTGGTTCTCGAGTACATTTTTCGATTTAGTGCATCTGAGGACCAGATTGCACTAATACTAGTAATAGTGACTTTGGCATGGGTTATTAGGAAAACATGTAGGAGTCATCACCTCCAGAGTAGGCACTGTCCTATTGATTAAATTACAAAGTCAATTGTCATGTGATACTAAGTCTTTCCCAGTAAAAAAATAGTTCATCTAATTTAACTCTTCATATGATTACTTTATTTGTGCCTTCATCCTTTACTAGTCTGGTCACTCCACCAGAGCCTGGAACTGGGCATGTTGTCTTCTCTCATTTACCTGTTGTTCCTTATGCAGACACTTGGTTTTAATAAGGAGGTACAGAATAGATGGAAGGATGAGTCTCACTGAGAAAAAAACAACATCAACAACAACCAAAGTCACTATCATAGAAGATCCACAAAGTTCTCTCTAATGATAAACATATTTTGAGCTTATTTGATTTATATATCAAACCTTTCTCTAACAACAACTTATTAATATTTTTCTGTGCATTCTGCCAAGTACAATGTTGGTAAGGATCAGTGTTTTTCCACTTACTGAAGAATATGTCCACCTCATATGAGACTCAGTAAATCGTTTCATTCTGCCACAGAAGCAATATTTTCCTTGAAAAAATCAGACAATCTGATGTTAAGGTAATTAAAAATCTAGCTCATGTATGCAAAGGGAAATTAATTGGGCATAAGTCTCACACTCTCACAAATTAAAGAACAGGAAGTAACTTCAACTTTGTCATGTGAAAAATTTTAATGCATTAAGATTTGAAAGGCACTATATAGTTATATTTTCTTAATAAAGAGTTGGAAAATTAAATGTTAGTATTCAGTATATCCCTTGATCACAGCCTGGACTCGGGAGCCGAAACTGCTGACCACGTGTGCAGGATCAGGGCCCAGACTCAGGAGCTGGAGCCGCCTGCATGAGTGCAGCCCAGACTCGGGAGCTGGAACCACGAGTCTGTGTGGCCCTCCAGACTGGTTATTATAAGGCAAACATCACAGTCAAACGTGCCACACGCAGGTGACCAATGAGGATACAACACTTACAGAGCCTGCTAGGCCGCACGCAGGTGGCCAATAGAGTTACAGTCTGTCTCATAGTATCTGTTTGAACCAACCTATCAGTCTAGTTAGAATTGGTGCATAGATTTGGCAGGGCTCACATGATGCAGGTGGATACGCCTACTCATAGGAGGACACGGTTTTAACCTTGACCGTTCTTTGAACTTTTCATGCTTCAGGTGGTCAAGCAGTTTATACAATCTTATCTCAGTGAAGGGGAACTTCCCTGGATAGGGTGGGGGAGATCTTACTGAAGATGGAGTTGGCTTCTGCTCTAATCTGAGCTGGAGTCAACCTGAAGTTCCTCCACAGCTAATGATGACACTGGCCAGATCTGACCTCCCTATTACAAAAGAAACAGTGAAAAGGACTGTTTGTTCAAGGACAGGTTCCAAAATCAAATGCCCCTATTCCTTCTCTCATAGTTTTGTATATGTTGGGTGCCCTCCTCCCCTAAAAGGTGTGCTCCTGGTCTGATTGGTCAAGAAGTAGGCATGTGTATGAGGAGTTTTGTGATTGGGTTCCCTGTCCCAGAGTATGGGAGCTTTTCTAAGATTGGATCCCCTATCATAGTGCAGGAGTATAAAAGATGTGGATTAAATGGAAGCTGAGGAGCTTTCTCTTGGCGATGGCTAGCCACCCAAGGCAAGTCTGGGACTTGCGACCTTTAGACACAATGGGTAATTATTACTGCCTCACTCTTCCCTATCATGTTGGAGCCAGTCTTGGCCACCATCTTCCATCCTAACAATTTAGTCAGAGAGGCTTTTCTTTAAGATTTTAGGACCTTCATCTTATCAGGAAAACCTGTGTGGTGGGTGCCTGCTTGCAGTTTCAGCTATTCAGGAAGCATGGACTAGAGGTCCACCTTACATAAGAAGGGCTTTCCAGAGAAATAATCCTAGGTTAAGTTATGAAAGGGTCACCAGATTCTTTCAAGACAGAGACAAAGGAATTGAGATAAGCTAACTACACTTAAAGGACCTTTGAGACAGAGGAATTTGAGTGAATGTGATAAAAAAAAAAAGTGAAAGTTTGAATACAGATAAAAATCAGTTTGCATTACAGGGAAATTCATTTAATGACCTAGAGAAGGAAAATGAAAGGAAGACATACTAGACACAGGTTGATAAGAAAGGACACTTGGAATAATTAATGCTAGAAAAATTTTCTTAAGGCCCTGGGCCAGAAGGCAACCCGACATTGGGTTAAAGCCAGAAAACTTTTCAACACCTATGAGGGCCCAAATATACCTAAGGTCTTATAATTGTAGATTCAAATTTTCTACAGAGCTGTCTTCTTTGCTTAGTAAAGAAATAAACCAATTGGGTTACTGAACTAAGAAAGATTTGTGGTATGTGACAGCAACTCACAGCTCAAGAACTAGACACACTTTCCATTTGTATCAATATACATTCTGGCCTCTATCCCATTCATAGCACTACTACTGTTTGCATTCACTATACCCCCTTTTCTGTTTCAGTCCAGACCCTTTACTCAGTTTCTACCATCTCACCATGTCTGGTACCTATGACTATCGTTGATGAATAGACTTCACACTATATGGTACATATTCATTTCCTCTTACTGAGTGGGAAAGTCTGTCAAAATTTCATAGCCACACTCGCAGAAGCATGTTTTGCTCATCTGGTTATAGGGCAAGAAAACAGAGAAGCTACATTTTTTTTTTTTTGCCAGTCCTGGAGCTTGTACTCAGGGCCTGAGCACTATCCTTGGAAAGACAGAACAGAAAAATAATACTAACAAATCAGATCAGCTCCAGTGGAGAACTGAAGTGGTACATCATGTCAGGAGACAGGACATGATCAGACAGGAGAAAAGTGGCATAGCATAACCCTGTCTGAGCTGGCCCAGGGCCTAAATAGAGTCAAGGTCAGGGGACAGGGTCATAGAAAACTCAAGTGTCTCCTGAGTCCAAAGCATAGGTCTAACAAGCTCAGTATGTAACCTATTGTCCAAGTCCCCAACCTGCCTCTAGGTACATGCATCACCTGGGAGGTTGGACTTCTCCTTCCTCCTCCATGAAGACAAGATGGAGCCAGTTAAACCTAATTCCCTATCCACCACATGGCTAAGATGACACCAGTTAGATTCAGCATCCCCACTTCAATCTGTGGTCAGTTGATGAACCCTAACTCTGCTGCTTACTCTCTAACATTTTGTCTGGGTCTAGGGATAGAGTGATCATTTATAGAGACAATCTGGAGAACAAAGGATGAAGTAGTTACTTTTGGAAAGGATGATGGAAACACCTAGTTCTAGTGGCAATAACAATGGGCTTCAGGAAAAAAAAAATTCCAATAAAAGGAATCCAAATCAGTTGACTGTAATGATTGCTTGAATTTGAAAAGTAATGAACAAAGAGATGTATGAAATGAGCCACTGAATTAGGGTTATACCATTTAATTAAATAAGGAGAAAAAAAAAGGATAAATTCAGACTTAAGTATTTGAGATTGTGATCTTATACTCTTTTAGAAGAAGAGAATGAGGGAACAACTTGCTGGTAAATCACTTGTTTCTAGGACTTTGCTCCCAGAAACACCAGTAATCTAGAACTGAGTAAAATAAATTGAGCTCAGAAAGAAGCATTCAGAGAATATAGCGAAAAACAAACAATGATAATAGGTTAAGAATAAATGATTGTTGAGGATATTATTGACTTGAAGACAGAACATTTCAGCGAACTATTTATAAAATCATCTTTCACTAAGAAAGGACTATAGACTACTGGACAGACATGATGACAAGGTGCTGGGCCCAGTGTGCCTGAATTCAGGACACCAAAAGTATGTTGTGTGTAGAAAAAATTCCAAAGAGCCATTGAACTGACTGGACTGTTTCTCTTTTTTCAATATGGTATTATCATGTTCAGTCCTGAATAATGATGGCTTTGAAATATTCCTTCTATTTCTTTTTTTTTTGGTACCACCCTTAAACTGAATGATAGTTTTCCAGTCAGGAGAAACTATGGGGTCAAAGGAAAATGACTTTATAAAACTAGACATATTTATGAATATTTACTTAACAAAAGGCAAAGATTCACCCAGAAAATGTTTCAATAGAGGGAGGATTATAAACACTGCATGTTTAAGAAATGTACTCACTCCCTGACATATGAAACTGTAACCCATCTGTACGTTGACAATAAATAAAAATGTAAAGTCTCTGATACCTAAGAATTTGCCTTAGAATCACTTCTTTATGGCTAAGTTTTACATCTTGTTTATTTTTAAATTTAGAGCACTTTTTACTACATTATTAAATAGTTATTCTCTTTTTAAAAGTAACACAAATTTTGTTGATGGCAATAATTACTGTTCTTGAAATAAAACAAATGTTTGTAAAACAACATCAAGGCCTTAGAGGTGACAGGTACTAAATTATTACAAGACTATTTCTTGCATGATAGTTTATATAACAGGAGTTGACATTTACCTTCTAATGTGACAGTAAACTAATACATTCACTTTTATCTCATACAGGTAACAAATATTGGGTGTTCAAGGATACAACTCTTCAACCTGGTTACCCTCACGATTTGATTACTCTTGGAAATGGAATCCCTCCTCATGGTATTGATTCAGCCATTTGGTGGGAGGATGTTGGGAAAACCTATTTCTTCAAAGGGGACAGGTGAGTGCATACATCATGTGTTAGAGGCATGTACTTTTGGTGCAGCCTCTGCATAGATATAAACACAAGAATGAATGCAATAGAAATAG
Source organism: Perognathus longimembris pacificus (assembly GCF_023159225.1). Classification (NCBI taxonomy): domain Eukaryota; kingdom Metazoa; phylum Chordata; class Mammalia; order Rodentia; family Heteromyidae; genus Perognathus; species Perognathus longimembris. The sequence continues at coordinate 38,107,165 of NC_063172.1, forward strand.
TTTTAGAATAGGTTGAAACTAATATTTAAGACAAATTATTGTATAATACATTCAACTGTAATGTTCTTATGAATGCATACATTTATGCATTTGTTCTTTTTCCCAATGATTTTCACATGCCTACAGAACCATGAGAACATGTATATATGTATTCTTGTAATATATTTTATTATACTTTTACTTCACTGTATGTAGAAAAAAATACTTTTAACCACAGGTTTTGTGCTTCCACAAAGTTAAATGTTTTTACTTTTCACCGAATTAACTTTAGGCATTTAAACAACTTTATTTTAGTCACAAGTTCTATTTCTTTTGTCTTTTTTTTTTTTTTTTTTTGTCCATGTATGGCTTGAACTCTGGACCCAGATGCCGTCCCTGAGCTCTTCAGCTCAAGGGTAGCACTCTACCACTTGAGCCATAGCGCCATATCCAGTTTTCTGGTGGCTAATTGGTGATAAGAGGTTCATGGACTTTCCTGCCTTGGCTGATTTGAACCTGGATCCTCAGATCTCAGGCTCCTGAGTAGCTAGGATTACAGGTGTGAGCCACCGGTTCCCGCCTCCTCACAGGTTCTATTTCTTAAGGAGCTCTTTGGATACCAGCAAGCGTGTGTGTGAAATATTAACAAACTATCAAGAGGATAAATACTTTGAGCTTAAAGCGTAATATTCTTTCTCAGTTATTTTACTTTCTCTTTTTGTCTTTTTCTTTTGTGACATTGCTAACAGGGTCCATAAAATGTAAGTAAAATGTTAGTCTTAAAACTCACAGCAGTTCCTTGGTCTCGGTAGCTCCACCCTACCTACTTTTTAACAGACAATATACATAAAATCATATTAGATGAAGACTATATTTTTACAAATTTAAACCCATGCCAAGAAGCAAATTGATGAGAATTAAAACACAAACTCCAATTACTATTTTCAGTTACAAATTTCAGTATTGCTACCTGGGTCACAATATAAAACTCACAAATGGCTTTCTCTAGTTTACGGATGGGCATAAGCATGACATTGTACTGCTTTACAGAAGTGTGTATGTGTGCATGCACACACATGTGCACCAGTTCTAGGGCTTGAACTCAAGTCCAGGACACGACCCTGGGCATTTTTGCTCAAGACTAGCACTCTGACACTTGAGCCATAGCTCCACTTCCAGATTTTAGCTGGTGAATTGGATATAAGAGTCTCATAAACTTTCTTGGCTGGCTTTGAACTGCTATCTTCAGGTCTCAGTCTCCTAAGTAGCAAGGATTATAGGTGCAAGCCACCAGCACCTATCCTCACATGTAACCTTTTTCTTTTACTACACATGTATGACGAACAGTCTTTAATATTCAAAATGCCAGTATAGAGTTTTCCTTACTATTTTTTCCATAAAATAACCCTATACAATATCTGCAGCCTAAGGGAAAATGTAACTAAGCATACAATCTATTCCATTGGACATTTGTAATTTCAGACAATACAAATCTGAGCCATACCTGGACCAAAAATATCTTATAGCTGGCCTCCACAATGGACAACAATATGTCCATTTTTATTAAGATTTTTGTCAGTGTACATTAGTTTTAGAAACAATTTTCATTGTGATAGGTCCATATATTTAAACTACATACATCAACCTCATTTCATCACTCTCTCCTCTCCCCTTCTTAGAACAAATTATAATATGTTTCATTGTTCTGCACTCATATATTTCTATAAAATACATGGCATCTATGAATGTATACTTTTACATTTATTGTTACTAATCTGCAAATTTATAACATATTCTGGGCTTTTGTTGGTAATAATAGTGGTGGTTGTGGTAGTAGTGATGATTTTGCTGTTATTTGTTTTCTTTTTGTCTTGTTTTGTTTTTTACGCATTTGCACTTAATAGCCCAGGCTGATTCTGATCTCACTGTATAGCCCAGGCTAGCTATCAATTCACAATACGCCCACCTCATCCCTTCAAGTGCTAGTATTAAAGGTGCTTACTGCTAAGCCCACTTAATGTATCATATGAATGGTTAATTGTCCAGTTGCTTTTCATTGCTTCGGTATGCTGTCTTAGGACTTAGAAGAAAGTGATAGAAAGTAGAGATTTAGAGAAGTTAGCTTCTAGGGGTCAGAAAATGAAAGTTCAGTACTTAGAAAAAGTTTGAAGACAAGTTTCATATACGATGATAAAACCATCATTCTATTATTAACTAGTCATCTTTCTGTATATAGATTTACATCTAAAAATCTTCTCATTCTAAAAAGTTAGCAATTACTAGAAAATTTGAATTTATAAATTAAATATATACTACCACAAATTAGGGAAACCAGTAACAAATTTATAATAAAATAAAGACAAATCATAAATAAGAGAAAGTTTTTTTGTTATTTATTTATTTATTTTGCCACTCCTAGGGCTTGAATTTGGGGCCTGGGGCCTGTCTGTGCTTCTTTTTCTCAAGGCTAGCACTGTATCACTTGAGTCACAGTGCCACTTCCAGACATTTTCTGAGTAGTTTATTGCAGATAAGAGTCTCACAGACTTTCCTTCCCAAGTTTGCTTTGCGCTGCAATCCTCAGATCTCAGCCTTCTGAGTAGCTCGGATACTTGTGCTTCTTTGTCTTAAATTACTATAGGATCTCTAAGGTATAAAATACTAAAAAATAAGGATTCCAAATAATTTTCTTATGTTTGGTCTTATGTTGAATGTCATCAGTTAAAAGTATTTTATAAACAGGTTACTTCATATTTGTGTTATCATGTAATGCCATAGTCATAACATTTATCAATGTACTTAGTCTATGTTTAACCTACCAAACTCCCTTAAGTACATATATATATATATATATATATATATATATATATAAACTTGCCCATTGTATTTTCAGTAGCTCTAATGCAGTTCCTTAAGATTTTTCTATCAGTTACTAGTATACTCTTCTTAATTCATATGGAAGTTATTTTAAAACACATATTACATGGCCTGTGCCAAGCTATAAAGAACTACTAGTAGGAAAGCCACAAGAGTCCTATTCCTGTGGCTCTTTCTGTTGAAATAGACAAGTAATAAATAGTAAACAAATCAATGGCTTTGACCATTTTATATTGAGAAATCCCACTGAGTACAAGAAGTTAATGAGTGACAGAGACTGGTGGATGGTATTGACTGGCTGGTAAGTCACTTTGGAAGCTGAGGAAGGCTTCGCTTGTGTATGGAACCACAGTAGTTTCAACCATGTGGCTAGCCAGTGTAGAATAATAAGGCAATCATTTAGGAATGAAGGATGATCATACAACAAACAAGAAAAAGATTTGTAGCATTATGTAATGCTATTGTTCTAGCTTCTGGGTAAACAATGGATTTGAGACTGGAATTAAGACTGGGCTCTGTTGGCTTACAACTGTAATTCCTATAATCCTCAGGAGGCTGCAGTCTGAGGATCATGGTTTTAAACCATTCTGGTCAGGAAAGTCCATGAGACTCTTATCTCCAATAAAGTCCCTGCCAAATGTCAGAAGTCAAACTGTGGCTCAGTGGTAGAGTGCTAGCCTTGAGCAAAAAAGGTCAAGGACAGCTCTTAGGCCCTGAGTTCAAGCCCCTGGGCTCTTACCAAAAGTTGAGAATGGGAACAGGACAGTGACATAAGAGATGGAGCAAATATATTTTGAATGCAATAATAATATCTTGTTCTTTTGCTTTATATATTAGGAAAAAGGAAAGAAACAAAAAGTCAGTGGTAATTTCCAGATTCTGCATCTAAATAATTGAGTATTTAGTAGAGAGTCTTAGAAAAAAAATTAGGAGAAAGGCATTAAAAAATCAAAACGTTCATATTTGCTGAAGTGCCTGAGCCAGCCGGCAGTGGCAAAGATGGGGTATGGGAGGTCTGCATCTTAAGATTGTAACTCAAGACTGCAGCCATGTTTATTCTTAACTTCCAGTTTATATGCAGTTTAGGAACCAGGGAGCATAGGGTTGCTAAAATTCAAGAACACAAAAAGGCTTTGAAGTTCGCAACATCTGATGGCAGTAAAGACTGGATGAGGTTGATTAAAATAGGAATGGACTCCAGCGGACATATTAAAGCAATTTGGGTAGGGGCAGAGTTACTAGTAAACAAATGTCCTTGTACTTAGCATATCCTTGTGATAGCAACACAGCCAGAGGTCAGAATGAGATTAGCTGCTGGCTCCCCTCCCAACACTGAAAGACCTACTACATGCCAGGTGAGAGAAATCAAGAGTGTAGTTGAATAGTCAAGTTTGTCTCAGAGCATAGGTCAATCAAAAGCACAGACCTAATGGTAATTGAGATACAGGAAGTACTAACAGTAGAAGAAAATTGTCTAAATGCAGAAGAAACTAAAGAATACAGGAAATTATGGTTCTTTAACTAGAGCTATAAATTCCAGTGAAAATATCTACAGTTTCACATGCAGCATGAAACTCATTCCCACAAACTTCTACTTGCCCTTTTCATAATAGACTATAATTTGATACTTGGAAACATTTCGATCTTCGTAGCATTTAGCTCTAAAATGCTATGTTTCTAAATAATCTCTCTGTAGATCTTTTCATAGATATGTCTAAGCTTCTAGTGCCATATTTCATACTCAGATTGACTACTGAGATTTTAAGAAACTGTCAGATAATAAGGTGAAATGTTCATCCCCTTTATAAGTAAAAAACAAACAAACAAACATAATACCACAGAGAGTAAAGGGGAAATATTTTGATATATTTATCAGCATAGTACATTAGTATTGTCTATTCTACTGAATGGTTAAGCATGTTTCTTAAAAGTGAGATTGTGATAAGATTACTTGGTAATGGGAAAAGACATGTACCCTTATGTTTTGTGGCAGTATGATGGAAAGAAGGAATTTTGACTTCAGAGTAGAGATTCTCAGTCAGATAGAGAGATGACTGGGTCATGTGAAATGAGCCCTGTTGTTGTTCCTTGTGGAGTTTAATATCTAACAATGTTCCATTCAATGTTTCAATATAGAATGGTATGGTCCTTTTTTCTTTGCCTAGAGGAATTTAAAATTATCTATGCTGTTACATGAACATCTCTTATTTCTTATGGCTGTCTAAAAGTCTAAAAACTAGAGTCTTATTTTGAATTATTAAGAGTGCTTTGTTCAAAGAATCATTTACTTAATGTCATAATCCTCCATGAAAGAAAACTAATGAATTAGAAGAAAAAGCCATAATAGATACATTTTATCATTTACTGGCTCTCTTGAATAAAATTAAAACTTATATAATTTCTAAATTTTAACTGTTAGTGAGTTTATTCACAATAAAACTATTCATATTTTCTTTAGTTTTTAATAAATCCATAAGCTCATTTCTCAGGAAGACACATTTTATTGCCTCATGAAATATGGTCAAATGTCCAAAAATCAAAATACATATTTATAAATCTTGCATATTTATAAGATAATCCTAAGTAGTGCTAAATAATTCCAATCACATTTAAGTTCACTGGATATTTCTCAGATAGACTCAATAGACAACCTGAGGGTTTGAGCTTAGGTTGAGTTTTTCTGCTTGTATAACCATACCAAATTCTAGTTTACTTTATCTGCTAGAAGAGAGAAATGTATTTAAATACAAAAAATTCACATGAGAATTACATTTATATTAAAAAGTCTAATAAAATTTATATACCATGAATATTTTCTTGAAATGTGATCTGCATGCATCGTATGTGGCTTGCAGTTCATTACTAGTAGTAATTGGTGAATGGATCTTTGAGTAAATATTAAAATGAAAATTATGCCCAAACAATGAACATCTACTGATCGAATGAAAGTATCATGCAAGTTTGGATGGAAATTTATGACAAGAATAAAGTTGCAAGAGAAATACTAGCAACATCATGGAATCAAACCGAATTATGAATCAGGCAGGTCATGTGAATTTCACCTGCATCATATTAAAGTGAGAAAAAGTAAGTCAATTTTCTTTGAATAAAATGATTCCCAATGCTCTGACATTGATGGAACTGGACAATCAAGTGATTGTTCATGCTGCATTTATTCTATGATATTATCACAGAGGACACTATAGTACATTATACAGAAGATGGTTGTGTAAATTATTATAATTATATACAATACATCATAAAGTGTAGGTGCTTTGTAAAACAATTATAAAAAGAAAATGTTTTGATTGTAAGGAGTGTTTGGTATTTAGAGATGTAAAATGTGAAAAATGGCTCTCTCAATATTTGTGAAATAAGGTTTTTGACTATTTTTCCAGGCTTTCTTTGGCTCAGTGAAGAAAGCAATTAATGTATATAACTGTTGTAAACTCTACTGAAGTATTTACTCAAGAGGAGAGCTCTTTATATTATAAACACAATCTCAACCCGACAAACCATACTGTGTCCTTAGAGAATATTCTATGAAAAGGGATGCTCAGAAGTAATTTAAAAGGAGATTTCTCTATGAACAAATTATGAAAGAAAATATACTTCAAGTTTGCTAGCAATATATAGTGATGGTTTTGCTTCATTGTATTCTGCAAAAATATAGTAGTGATACACCATTTTTATCAGCTCATTGCTTCTCTCAGAATCTTTTTCTCCTCTCTTCATCATATCTGCTTACATTTTCCCTGTGATGAGAACCTATGGCAAATACCTATGAGAATTTATTTCTCATTTTGTGCCTTGTGGCTTCCTATTGGAATCCATTTCTTCTTTTCATGAGAACATTGAAGATGCAGAAGTTCCTTTTTTCCAGATCTTACTTGAGTAATGTTTACAGGAATTTATAGCACACATTTCTGAACATCTTGATTCTGTAGATAAAGGCTTCTCCATAAATCTAGCACAGGAAAAATAACTGGAGTGGAAATTGTTTAACTTTTTAAATTTTCAAGTAAAATGACTAACTCAGGCCCAATGAAGTAAGTTTCTTCTAAACATGTAGGTACTCCTAGCTTTAGCAGTTTGGTGAGGGCGAAGGAGCATTCTTAATGAAATTTGGAAGATATCTGCAAGTCACCATATATTTGAAGGGTAGAGTCATGTTGAAGAGTGATGACTTTGAAATCAGATAAACCTGGTTCTGTATGTGCCTGTCATTTTTTGACCAAGGGTTTGTTGTGATTAAATCATGTAATCCATATGGTGTTATGACCCATAGACTTAACATTATGCCTGAAATGGGCCATAATATTACTGTGAACTCCCAGTGGTTTTATCACATTATGTTAGACTTTATGGATATTCTAGGTACACAAATGTCCTCTTTTAAGTCATATAGATGCTAATCAGTAGGGTTATTGAAATAGAAGCCTAGGGGTTCTGGAAAAGTTGCCTTATAGACCACTCTGCAGGAACAGAGGGGTGTAAGAATTCTAACTATAACTGCGCTTTACTTTCTCCTATTGATGATACATAGATAGATAGATAGATAGATAGATAGATAGATAGATAGATAGATAGATAGATAGATGGCTCAAGTCAAGAACACTCCTGAAGTCTACAGTCATATGACTACATCTTCACCAACACCAATAACTCCACTTTGGTGTCTTAATTTATCATAATTAAAACAAACAAAGATGTGCTTTTCTTTTCTGGTCCTGGGGCTTAAACTCAAGGCTTAGGCTCTGTCTCTGAGCTTCTTTGTGCTCAAGACCAGCACTCTACCACTTGAGCCACAGTCCCAGTCCTGGCTTTTTTCTGAGTAGTCTATTGGAGATAAGAGTCTCCTGGACTTTCCTGCCCTGACTGGCTTCAGTCTTCAGATCTCAGCCTCCTCAGTAGTTAGGATTACAGGTATAAGCTTCTGATGCTTGGCCTTTCTGTGATTATTTATGCAATAGCAACTTCCTTCCAGAAAATTAGATCAAAGTCCTCAAACTATATTTCACTTCCTTCTCACATACCAAATGTAATACATTAGGAAATCCTTTGCATTCTTTCCTCAAACTGAATTCCTTGAATTACCATCCTCCCTGTAGGTCCATTCCCAGTTCAAGATGTGGAAGGCAATATCAACTGGTATCCCTACTTCAAACTTGTCCCTTTCAATCTATTTTATTACTGAAACTGATGTATTCTTTTCAACAACAATCCATATCTTGAAGCTATCCTTCTCAAAATATATATTGGCTTCTTCTCTCTGTCAATGCAAAATCAAAGACTACTGTAGCATAAAAGCCTCTCTGATCTCAGTCTTCTGCTCTTGCTCTATATTGACTATCCACTACTAAGTGAATTTTAGTTACTCTAGGTTCCTGGAAGATGGTGATCTGCTTTTTAAATTTTTTTTTTATTTTTTAAGGTTTTTAAATTTCTTTATTGTCAAAGTGATGTACAGATGGATTACAGTTTCATACATGAGGCAGTGCATGCATTCCTTATCCAACATGTTACTTCCTCACTCATCCCCCCTCTCCTGCCTTCCCCCCTTCCTTCAGACATTTCTTTAGTGTGATAAGCCTACACAATATATTACCATAAACATTTCCATAGAACTTACATTGAATTAGGCATTATAAGTCATCTATAGATGACCTAAAAGTAAGAGAGGGTTCTGTACAAATATGCCTTTTTCTATAAGGGGTAGTACAGTGCATTCACCTATCATGACCAGACTCTGGCTTTATTTATTTATTTTTGGCTTGCTTTATTTATTTATTTATTTATTTATTTATTTATTTATTTATTTATTTATTTATTTTTATTTATTGGCAAAGTGATGTACAAAGAGGTTATAGTTTCATATGTTAGGCCTTGGGTACATTTCTTGTACTGTTTGTTACCTCCTTCCTCATCCTCCCCTCCCCCATCCCTCTTTCTCTCTCCTCCCATGAGTTGTTCAGTTGGTTTATACCAAACGGTCTTGCAAGTATTGCTTTTGGCGGATCACAAGGGCCTAATAGCTATGCCCTTATGAATGCATAAGATGATGCCTAGTGAAATGAACTCCATGTTATGGAAGTGACTGTTATATCACTGTTGTAATTACTTTCAACATGCCATGTGAAACTGTAGCTTCTATTGTGGATGGTCCTCTTGTATCCCCTTTCTGTGGTTGTACTCACACTATCATTGTATCTCATCTGAGTACGCTGGATACTGTATATCCTGGTATTAGAACTATGGAAGTTAAAGGGCGTATCAAGTCGAGAGACAAAGGTGATCTGCTTTAAGCATATCCTCACCATGAGAACTTAGTGTTTCTAGTCCCTGTGTCTGAAATTTTCTCCTACCAAAAAATACATGTGTCATTCTTCACTTCTGTCTGTTCTCTGCTTAAAATGTCAACTTGCCAAAAAGCAATTCTCTGTCTACTAGTTAAAAAATAGTATTTATACTTTCCTAGATAACTTGTCTTGTATTTTTATTGCTCTTAATACTTCCTATCAAAATACATATTTATTGATAACTGGATTTGTGGTCTATATTATAGCACACAGTCTAAAATACAAGATCAATAAAATCTAGTGCCTACATGTTTTGCTGAAAATGATATATTTTGAAAATTAAGGTTCAATATTCAAGAATATATAAATAGATAGATGTAATGCATTACTATAAATTGCACACCATAGTATACATAGCGTTTATTAATTTTAGTAGTTCAAATAAATACTCACTTTAACATATGCAGGGTATACACAATAATACTCATTTTAAGAAACAGAAAAGGAAACAAATTACTTATGTGCACTTACTTTCTAGTGATTTAAAGCAGATGTTCTGTCAACCAGTATCAGGAACACAGGTAATAGTGTCAAATATTTAGTGTTTACTATAACTGTTTTCATATGTAATTTTTCCCATGCACCTATTGTTACTGTTTTGTCCTTTTAGGTATTGGAGATATAGTGAAGAAATGAAAACCATGGACCCCGGCTATCCCAAGCCAATCACAGTCTGGAAAGGCATCCCTGAATCTCCTCAGGGAGCCTTTGTGCACAAAGAAAATGGTATGCAATGGAGACATTGTACATTTCATAAGTTTCAAGTTTGAATAATTCATTATTCTTTTTTCTGTGCTAAAATAAATCATTAGACATTATCATGCTATGACTATTTGCAATATTTATACTTGTATGACCTCCCTCTGCTTTCTCCAATTACACCTACCATTATACACTAGGCAGTTGTTTTATTTCAGCTTATTCAGTTAAAAATCATTACAAATATATAATATTAAGACATTAATAGATATTTCATAAATGATAAAGCCCTTTAAATTATCAAACATTACAAATTTCCCAGTACCACAGTTTGACGTATTTCCATTACCAAGATTTCAGACTATTTCTTTTCTAATATTTACATTATGTATTTCTCTCTCTCTCTCTTTCTCTCTCTCTCTCTCTCTCTTTTAGTCCTGTGGCTTGAACTATGGACCTGATCACTGTCCTTGAGCTTCTCTAGCTCAAGGCTAGTGCTCTGCCATTTGAGCCACAGTGCCACTCCTGGCTTTGTGTGTGTGTATCCATGTGGTACTGAGGAAGTGAGCCCAGGGCTTCGTGCATACAAGGCAAGCACTCTAGCACTAAACCACATTCCCAGCCTTACATTAGCTAATTCTTTTTACTAATTTCTCAAAAGTGTATTCAGTTACTATAATGTCTGTGCCCATGCAACTAGTATGTTATTGGATTGAAGAACAGATAAATGTAAGCAAAGCCATTGGAATCTTTTTAACTTTTGTGGGATGCCCAGTAGCATCATAGTAATTCATTATGACTAAAAATTGAAGGTGAGGATGCTTCCAGCTGTATGTTTCCCACTTTATAAGCATAATAAGTGTATTAACTTACCTTGAAGGTCTCTTTTGTTGTCGATCAATAGTATTGTTCAGTTTTGATCATCTAATGTATTGTTATTTGGCAAGACCTCCACATTCCTTTATCCAAGCTTATTAAGTAATTACATTCAACATCATTAGCATATTCAGATACTAGCTCCCCAAAGAAAAATTTGAATCAGCATACACCTGTTTTCATTTGGCAAGTTGCTCTGATTACAAAATTGTCCTTGTAAAATAAAAACCACAGCAGAGGGGCTGGGAATATGGCCTAGTGGCAAGAGAGCTTGCCTCGTATACATGAGGCCCTGGGTTCGATTCTCCAGCACCACATATACAGAAAACGGCCAGAAGTGGCACTGTGGCTCAAGTGGCAGAATGCTAGCCTTGAGCAAAAGGAAGCCAGGAACAGTGCTCAGGCCCTGAGTCCAAGCCCCAAGACTGGCCAAAAAAACAAAACAAAAAAAAAAAAAAAAACAACAACACAGCAGAGCTTTTATGCCATTGAACAAAATGATTTCTAAAATGAAGTGACCTGAAGTGAGGATCCCTCTTAGAAGAAATGTCTGTGTGATGCCACAGCTCTTTATTCCAGAAATGATACCAAATATCATCTTTGATGTTTCACTAGAAAAATTGTTATGTATTCAAGCTATAGATGAAGATGAAGGTTTGAATCCTATTCTCACAAAGGGCTTAGGAATACACACACACACACACACACACACACACACACACACACCTTTCTGAAAAGAATGGGTAACTAATTCTACTTGATAAAGTGGAAATGGGGGTTAAAAGATGGCATATGCTAAACTTTTATCTTTGCCTCTGATGCAATAAGCCTCCATAATATAAGGAGAAAGAAAGACTTCCTTAATGACTGTGAATTCCAAATTACATATTCTGGGAGAAATAGATAATTCCCCAAGAACATTTTATATTAAATGTACCATTACTACATTTCTGCTTCTTTTGCCTTTATTTGGCTATGCACTTTTGGTTTTGTTTTACATCACAACAAAAATTAAATATAATTAGCATAGTCACAAAGAAACTTTACAGGAAGGAGCTATGGAAAGAAGAAAAGACTAGATATGTGCCTTTAAGAAAATTGAAGTCTGTTTTAGAGAAAATGCACATTTCTACTTTGTTGGGACCTTACTAAGTTCCAAAGACTATTATTTGTAATCATAGTGTTTTAGAACACCAAATGATATATTCTATATTCCTCTAAGTTATTTAAGCCTTCTTATACCACCTTCTGATTGAATAGAAGCTACTACTAAACATAGAATTGTGATATGTTTCATTTTATTCCTAAAAGAATTGGGAATAACCTTGAAAGTTAAATAAAATGTGGCTAAGTGACACAAATTTAACATTACGCAAATAAGTCAAATAAAGAGATAAAAAGAGAAGAAACAAAATAAGCCACACCTAGTACAAGAAATGAGATATAATATAAGACACTATATAAACCAGGTTATTTTTAAGATTTCTAATAGAGAGAACCGAACATCTCCTGTCTGATGATTTATTATGATGTTTTTTCCCAATGACAAAAAGAACCTATTGCTTAGGAGGAGTACAAAGATGCCTGATACTAAGATGATTAGAAATTTCCCTTGAGGTGTAAATGGGTGAGAAACCTCTTTACAATATATTGAACAATCACCTCAGCGGCAACCTGAGGGTAAATGGCATTACACTTTATGAAGCTGTTTCAGCATCCTCCACTGTAGGTTGTGATTATCACTGTAATGTATAATCCTGTGACAACATTCGCATGAGCTAGCAAAAGGATGAGTTTTTCTTTTCAACGCAGAGCAGAGTAGATTCTCTCTCTCGCTCTCGCGCGCTCTCTCTCTCGTTAGGTATTTGAGGACATAATTCCTGGAACATACCACTCAGATCTAGTTGATCCATTAGTGTTTAAAAGTAGCCTATTTTACTAATACCTCGAGGCATATATAATATCACAAATATGTGATACCTGCATGTATTTTTCCCTGCCAGGCTTTACATATTTCTACAAAGGAAAGGAGTATTGGAAATTCAACAACCAGATACTCAAAGTAGAACCTGGATATCCAAGATCCATCCTCAAGGATTTTATGGGCTGTGATGGACCAACAGACCGAGATAAAGAAGGACACAGCCCACCAGATGATGTAGACATTGTCATCAAACTGGACAACACAGCCAGCACTGTGAAAGCCATAGCTATTGTCATTCCCTGCATCTTGGCCTTATGCCTTCTTGTATTGGTTTACACTGTGTTCCAGTTCAAGAGGAAAGGAACACCCCGCCACATACTGTACTGTAAACGCTCTATGCAAGAGTGGGTGTGATGTAGGGTTTTTTCTTTCTTTCTTTCTTTTCCAGGAGTTTGTGGTAACTTGAGATTCAAGACAAGAGCTGTTATGCTGTTTCCTAGTTAGGAGCAGGCTTGTGGCAGCCTGATTCAGGGCTGACCTTCAAACCCAGAGGGTTGCTGGTCCTGCACATGAGTGGAAATTCACTCATGGGGAAGCTTCCATGATGCACAGTATCTGCCGTTCTTCAGTCCTTTGTCTTTCTTTGTCATTCAGTTCTAGGCCTTCCTCTGCACGCCCAATGCCCAGTTAAATTTCAGGATCAATCAAAAAAGAGGAAAAACAAGAAGAAAAGATTCTTCACAAAGGTTTTTAATATTTTTTTTCCTTTTGAAGTCTGAGCCCATTTCTGGGAAAGAGAGATTATTTTTACCAAAAAAAAGAAAAAAAGAAAATAATAAGAAGAAAGAAAAGCAGAAGACCCAATTTTTTTTCTTTAAAGCAAAGGAAAATACAGTTTCAACAACAAAAATCCACCATTGAACTTTCAGGAAAGTGTGAAGACCCAAAACAGCTTTGTCTCCAAAGAAGATAGCTCTGTGACAGCTAAGGATAGTCTCCTACGCAGCCCTGTGTCAGGTGGGAGTTCTGGAATACACATGCAGGACTTACAGACTGTTGGGACAGCCATTTTCCAACAAACAAGGGGCCAAAATATCTGCAATATAGTAACAGCCTTAATAATACATCCATTTTTCGTTTTATACAGCTGTTCTCAGCTATGTCCTCCTCAATGTTTCATCACATTTATATTCATAGCTATATCACACAGGACCTTTAAGTTGTTTTGAAGTGTTTCTAAACCTTTTCTTGCCACTGACCCTGTCCAGCATTGTGATAATTTCCCAGGTTGTATTAGGCCATTGCCCCAGGCCTTTCATGGGTCTGTCAGGAATATTCATTATAAACAGAGCAAGAAGCAGTATGCCTCTGAAAGAGATCTAAGTGACAGTTATTTTACAAGGATTTGTGACTCTATTAACACATTGTGTAACCCTTTGAGAACTATCAGACCAGCTTTCAGAGTCTGGCAAGTTGTAGAACAGGGCAGTGAACAGTCAAGGCTTCAAGAACTTTGGTTTCTAAAATATATCTTATAATCCCATGTAATTCTGAAATTATTCATAGTAATACATAAATGCATTTATAACAAAGATAAATAATGTTACTTGCCAAAAACTTTCCTGGCAAATAAAACAGATATTTTGCTAACAGTCTCTCAAAAGAGTGAAATTTTATTCGAACAAGTGGTTATAACAGCTGAAGTCTTTTCTTTTTACCTGACATATTGAATTTTTCTTTTAAAATCTATTGCATGAAAATTCAGTTTGCCTTAGTTCATTCAGTTACCATTGCCATTTTAAAACTGAATTAAAGGTTGACTCTGAGGTTTTATGAGACTCTTCAGTGCATGGCAACCATAGTTCTCAAAGGGTTAGTGTGGCTTCTGGCAATCAGCCATCCATTTGATCACTGACAGAGCCAAGAGACCACCAAAGCATTTCATTGTTGAGTGTAATTTATCCTAACAGCAGTATTGTCATTTTCATGTGACCTGCAGAGCAGGTTTGTATCAATATTTTTTTCCTAGAGAAAAGTCAGCAACTGACAGACCTCTTTATTGATTTTTAGGAGCTGCTTCTTGCAGTGAAAGGCTTTACAGCCATAGGGCTGTGAACTTATTAGAGATGGTCAGAGGGAATGCACCCCATGAGTCAGACTTTGGCTTTGTGTGAAAGCCAGCTTTAGAGGGGATTAGCTTTTGAAACAAAGAACAGCTTGCCTTGAACTTGATTATTGATCTGTTGACTGTCATTAACAACTTAAACATTGTCTTCTGTGAAAATTTTCCTTGAAGAGTCCTGTTCTCTGTCTTTGCCCTTTGACCTTTAACTTGCAAACTGGCACAAATGGAAGGAATTGTGATTTTGCTTCACCATTGGATTGTTATTCTCTAAAAACCCAGTAAGCATGAGCTGTTTCCTAAGTGTGGGGAGAGAGAGAATGTTGATTGTGGATCTGCAGATGGATACTTGCTCTTTACATGCACGCTCTAAAACCGCCCTGTAGGTAGAAGTGATTTTTTTATTTCCTTTTAATATAAGTTCAAGCTTAATTTCATCACTTTAGTATGACTTACAAAAACTATAGGGGAAAAACAAAACCTCAAATACTTGAATGGCCAGTGTGGCTTTTATATAAAGCAGGAATTTTATACTAGTGAAAATTTCTTACTCATTTGCTAATAATACACCTTTCCAGATGATTTTTAATGAGTGTAGGTATACATTCTTATTTGGAAATGGATAGGTTGGCTGCCTTGAATTTATATTTATACTCAACATAGCATGAAAATCAGAATGTCTTTTGGTTAAACTACATGTTTATGATTTGGTTGGGGAAAATATTTTCTAATCCTGGGTGGCATGTTGAAAAGTCTTGCAAAATGGGTGTTTCTTTACAATCTGGACTTATGTACCATAAGGCGAAGGGAAAAGAACAGTTAGGAAAAAAAGAAATGGCTGTACATTAAAGCATTATGCATATGTATACTATATGCTGAGCAGACATGAAGGGTTATGAACATGAGGGCCAAAAAAGCATGAGGAGAACCAGACTCAGCCCTGTAATGCTACGTCAGTGCTTCCATTCTGTATTCGATATGATGCTGAAAGCACAGAGTTAGTCACTACTGCTGAGCATGGAGGACTTTATAAACCTAAGTTCATTTATACAATGTTTGCTTGTGAGAGGGTTTAATCCTTTCAAGACCTTGAATTCCAGAAAAAAAAAGACTGGATATTATATTTTGCTAAAGAGAGAAATGAACTATGTCATTTTGGGACGTGTGCAAATCACTGAGGAACTCCATCAAACTGCATTGATTTTTTTTTCTCTAAAATGAGAAACTGAATAAGCACTCTCTTGCTCTTTCCTCATTCATCACAATCTCCTGACTCGTCATAAGACTGTAAGTATATAAGGGCTAGAAAATAATCATGACATTAAGAAGGAAGGTGTCTTTCATGCTTGAATTCTGGCAAATGTCATGAGCAAGGTTTGAGTGATATTTACTTGACTATGAGAAGAAGGCTGTATGATATCAAAAGGCCTATGTGCTGTTCTCTTGACTAGGACATTTAACTGGGATTTCAACTGTGTGTGACACACTAGGCACTTTGTGAATAAGGTTGCTGACTCTTCTTCCACCTGGAATTCGCTTGTTTGTTTTCAAAGATGTCAATTTTAACTGAACAGTAAAAAGGAGAGTGACTAATCGAACACACTAGAATAGTGATTAGAATCCAGGTAGGAATTAATTTCCATAGGTCGTTAACATATTACCTGAGTGTCTGTAGAGACATGGAACTTATCAACCATTTTTCATTATCTCATTATGAATAACATGAAAAAATCATACCTAGTGCTTTCCAACTTGAAATGAAAATACATTTATGCTCCCAAGAAAGAAACACTTCTCTTCTATTATTTTTCACTACCTTACCAAATGTAAGTTCAAGCATAAAGAATATGTTCTTTACATATAATGACTGCATTGTTTGTAATTTTAGTTAAATATTGTTCTGTATATTATTAACTGGATTGAATGAAGTACTAAAATATCCTATCAGTTTGAACTGCCTGTGAAGCAGTAATTCCACATCAGTTCTCTAGAGAAGGTTGTGAATTTAAACACCTGACCCATTTGAGAACAAAATGTTTCAGAAATGGAAGGTAAAGCAGGTGAATACAGACATTTTTTACAACTGCAAAGGTTACAGAGCTACATTAGAAAACATTATGTGTTGCTAGCAAAATTACCTTCTATTATCAATCAGAGAACCAGGCTTTTCTGAATCAAATGTGATAAATTACTAAGTAATGATTACCAAAAAAATTACTAAGTAATAAATGATACAGGTTGGTTTGCTAACATAAGCTAAATGTTACCTTTGTCATTCCATTTGCTTACAATTCTTTTTAGTCATAATACATAATTTGGCTTTCCATATATTATATATTTATTTTTGTTTACTTTTTATGGGTGATGAAAATCCATTGTGGTGGATGAGAACTTTGTCCAACACTCAGTGGTCATTTGAATACCGGATGATGGTGTATATACTGGATTCTAGGCATAGTGCTGTAATAACTTGCAAGTTCTACAATCTTGTGTTGATATCTCTAGTATGGTACAAATACAGATCCATGCTTTGTGGATCTTACAGTAGAATAGCAAGTGTGTCTATACTGACTAAACCAATGTGCTGTTGAAGAGGAATGAATGTTACTATCAAATAGACATGTTAAACAAGAGTCCTGAAAAGATTCTGTTTTTTTTTCTAAGTTTTTGGAATTATTATTTCCAGAAACTTTAATAAAGACAGTGATTTACTTATAGTTTTGAGTCTGTGAGATTGTAGTATATACTGAAACAACCTTGGTCATGGTAATGAAATATTTTTCCACAAACACATCAAACAATTATGTAGTTCTTGATGCTTCCAAGTACCACAGATGTCAAATATATCACCTAAACAAAAAATGGTAAAATTGCAGATGACATATCATAAGTATCTATAAATAAAACCTCAGTTTGTGTAGGATATCCCAAAAGGTATCAAGTCCATCATATTGGAGAATTTAAGCATTCCTTTGGATTTCATGAACCTTTATGATATTTGTTGTGACCACAGGAATAAGTGCCAGAGCATATGAATCTAAGTTACAGGTTCCACGATGCCTAGGAAAGGAACAATACACTACACCCTGACAGTTTAAACAGGTATATTTTTAAAAATTTAGAACTTTATGTACAATTAAGAAAGTAGCAATCAGGGGCAGTACCAAACCATAAGTATGAAGAGAACTATTATGCTTAATAAATACAGTGGCAGTGAAGAGAAAGAGTCTTTCATAAGCTATAAAGATATGTGCTAGCACTCCTTAGCAAAACAATCAAATTTTACCTTAGTGAGCATAAAAATAGTAGATAAAAAATGCAACTTGAAGATCTTTTGCACTAGTGATGGGTATCTAATTTACCAATGTACATATTCCCCAGTGGGTTTGATGTTACCCATGTAAACACATCTAATACTCACACAGACCCTTCTAGGCCAAACATATCAGAAGTAGCTGTTCAGTAAACTCAGTTGGAAAGATGTATAATGTCAAAAGCCCATGAGAAAAGCCATTTCCCTAGGGTAGAACTTTACCTCAGTAATCATATACCACAAAACACTTGACATAGTAGCAAAAATGCTGCCTTAGTGTTCTAGTAGCAACTAACCTTAACCTTTGTCTTTAATGTATTGCTCAAATAATTGCTCTTTTCCTTTTCTATTGGTGGAAATTTGAAGTGACTGAAATATTTCAGGTCAAATTAATAACATCCAATTTGAAACATCTTTAAAATATGTCTACTTTGACATCTAAACCAATAGTATAGAAAGCCTAAAAATAGAAACTGATTTGACATACTTACAGAAATTGAGGGGGAAAACATGATATTGTAAAATTCTTGTCAATTATCTGAAAAGAGTACATAAGTAACAGCCTTCAATTTTGTAACACTCTTGTGAGCTTGGAACTAGACACAACTTTCATCTGTTTTTAGAATGCTAATTCTTTATACTAAGTAAGGGTATAGGATCATTAGTACTATAACAGACTTCACAGGCATCCAAAGCTAATATATTTTAAGGAAAATGAGGGCATAACTGGTAAACATGGTCAAAGTGTAATAAATATAAAATTTATACATGGAAATCATTTATATATTGAGATTTCTGATATTTAATGCCTTTTCAATTTAAAGAGCAATGTATCTTTGAATTTTTTTTGCATATAATAACATAAGATTGGAGATAATGTTCAGATTTGCACTCAATGTATCCTTATGTTAAATGATGCATTGAACAGTGTAGGAAAAAATTTAAAAGCTAGAATGTTGTGCTAGTTCATGTAGCTTTGCCATGTGCTGTACTATAGAGCTGGATTTCTATGCCCTTATGAAGGGAGAAAAATTAGTAATTATAAATGTGAAAATATACTACTACATATCAGGCTGCTTAGCATCAAAGCCAGGTATTTTTAACTCTTATTTATGAAAGCTGGAGGAGAGATGATGAAAAAGAATGAAATGATCAGCTTTTTTACTTATACATGTTCCTTGACTGCTTAATTCACTTTTTATCCATGAAAAAATAATATCATTTGCTATACAGGTATTTCTTTAGCACTAAATTGGATCCCAGGCACCATCACATTGAGTGACATAGGCCAGTGAATACATGTGTACATATGATGAAGCTTTAGTGAGATTTGACTGCATGTTTTTAGGTAGGGTAGGCTATGGTGTTGCCCGTATTCACCATCTTGTATATGAATGTATGTTGCCATGTTGGCCTGTCTTGCCAAAATATGGATGAATAAAGCCTGGCGTGAACTGTGTATTTGAAAAGTCACTAGGATGCATGCTCTTTGCTTTCATATAATGCTGATTTGGATCTCTCTCTCTCTCTCTCTCTCTCTTTCTCTCTCTCTCTATCTGTCGTTCTGGCTCTCTCATAAACACACACACATACACACATGCACATCAACAATGTCATCAAGATAAAATATTATTTGAATGAATGACTTTGGTAGTAATGCAATAGCTATCCTTAATCAATGTTTTTCACTGAGTATAATTTTGCAGACATTGTATGACTGCCAGTTTTCTCACACCTGTAGCACAGTCTGGGTAAAAAATAGGTTTTGAATTATTTTTATCTTGATTTGGTATAGTCTACATTGTCCTTTTCTGTAATTATTAACACAAAATTATCATCAATATTTTGATTTAAAACAAACACGATTTCCATGTAAGGAGAGGTGTACCTTTTTCTCTCTCCTTCAATTCTGGCACCATTGTATTGCTACTACTACTACTACTATTGATTTTTATCTCTTCAAATTAAGATGGTCAGGAAGGATAATTCATAATGGGTTGTCTTATACAGTCTGCCTATATTTGCATTCCTTTCCATTTCCACTAATGTGGATCTTTTTTTAATTTTTGATTAGGTTTTACTTTTTGTTTCTCTTTATAAAAACCAAGAGTGAGCATCATTATACATCAAAAGTGACGCCCACGAAATATCTGTTTGCTCTTCACTATTTTACTTCACCAATTTTTGTGCAAATACTTCATCCTTTTAGATTTTGCACACATCCCAGTCTCTTTCATTGGCTTCTAAGAACAGCTGTTCCCGTGAGAGAAGTGAGATGTCGAGTATAATGGCTATTGTCTATTGACACAACTAGGAAAATTTGTTTTTAGAGAATGTATCTTAAATACTCATAAAGCAAATATAGTGCTCTCTTGAAGACACATCATGTAGACATGAATGTCTAAAGCCTTGATTCTTTGGTCTATTTCCCTTTAGGCGTAAATTACATATCTATATATGTAAGAGATAGAATAAAAGAATGAGGGATAATAAAGCAGCTAGTTTTCACTGTATCAGCATTTCTGTGTGGACCTCTATTTTCAGGGGTTTTAGAGGCTTGGCCATAAAATGTTGCTTCAAGCTTAAAAGTCTCAATAGATTTTTTTAAGGTATCTAATTTTAAATAAATATATTTTGTTTTGTATTATAGAAAAAAATAAATGGAATTTACTAGTTCAATTTTGAACTAATATAACTTTTAATAACCTTAATTTTTTAGCAAAAACATAAAATCTAAATAGTTCATATTCCATTGATGATTTTTAAGAGAATCAGATATTAACATTGAGAAATTTGCCTGCTTCATAGTAATTTATCTTTGAGATCTTTTAAATTCTGTATACCTATATTAACATGGTATTGATTCAATGGATCAATATGATAATAAATGCAGACTTCTGAAACCCATAAACACTATCTGGTAATATAGATTTGGAAATATATAGTATATATTAGATATACATATATTTACTAGATAGACTAAGGAGATAAAAGCTCACCTAGACAATTTGTCAAATATATATCAGATATTTTTAAAAAATTGCATAGACAATTACAAAGGAAAGTTGTTGCTTAGATACACTGTAAGCATTATATAACTTCTTATGAAAATCAGTTCCCCTTTTTTATTGTGGATATGGGAAATTAAAAGAATTAAAAGTAATGCAGACTTTATTTAAATAATATTAAACTGTGAAGTGGAGAAAATGCCAGAAAATTAAAAACTTGGGCCATTACCGTGTGGTTATCTAAACATATTTTACTTTAATTCCCCATGATTGTTTTAGTTATGGAAGACAATTAAAACCTAACTTTATGTTTCTAGATTGTTCACTTTATGCTATATACTATTTTATTAAGTTTCTGAGGTTAGTTTTCTGAATGCAAGGAATTAAATAATTACCAATTTATTTGTTGAACGAGTTTTAAGGTTTACAAGTTATGTTTCTGTCCACATAGGATTCTATACATTTTACCATCTTAAATCCAGCATATATAGATTTTTTTTTTCAGATAGCTTCTACTGACAAACACAAAGCTTGTTTGTGTGCAAATATAGGCTAAATAAATGGTGCTAAAGTGTATTATGACTGTCAGATATAATCAGGCAAAATTTTGTGGTGCTTAAATTAATTTTTCATTGATTTTATTGATCAGTGCATTGAACAGTGTTTATTCACAAGTTGTCTTTTATTAGTAAAATTGAGGCCTCATAGCACGTTGTTAAATAAAATGGTTGACTAGTCTATGTAACAGCTCACCAAGCTATTATCTCTTTAACTACTTATAATGTTGCGTCATTAAAGGTCAAGGGGTCAAGCTATTAATCTCATTTCTATTGACCATTAACATGACTGAACATTTTCACAAAATACTTATGTTTACAATGCTATAACCCTTTGACTGCTGCGGCAACCTTTAACCACACAAATGTCACAAGCTAGAATCATCAGCATGGTTCTTGCCATGGCAATCAAAGAGTTAAGGGCTGTGCAGTGATTTGTTTTGTATTTATTAATTTATATTTATTTTGTTTCCATTCAAGAAGGGGTCTCGGGGTGGGGCAGTTTTCGTCTGCTGTAAGTGTCTTAACCTAGGGAAGGGTTAAATGGCTTTTTATACTATTGCATCTTCTGTATTTACCATCAATTCATTGTGATGTAATTTAAAAAAAACTGTCAATAAATAAGAAAACAGAAAAATGGCTCATAGATATTGTGGTTTTACTCAATGAATGATTTATCTTCATCACCAATAGTTAGGTTATGTTCTATAGAGTAGTTTTTGTCTACACCTTGCTATTCATTATTAAACAGAAAATGAAATAAATAGCTTGAGTAATGTAGGAGAAAATTGTCTATGTGTTTCACTGAACTAGAACTCATAATAAACTAGTTGCATCAACTAAAAGATTTTTAAATAGTTAAGTGTATTATAACTATGATCTAGAACAGGAGTGCATGAGGTGAATTTCAGTCAAGTGCTCATTAAACATAAAATGTGTTCATTGTTTAGTTTTTTTATTATTATCTTTGCTTATATAAAAGAGTTGCCATTTAACAAAAGCAACTTATGAATGCAATGTTCATATTTTTATACTTTGGGTAGGTAAATATGTTATTTAAATTGATATGTCATGACTGTCTAGGCAAATTTATTCAGTTGTAGGATGTTATTTAAGAAATATTCCTGGGCTGGGAATATGGCCTAGTGGCAAGAGCGCTTGCCTTGTATACATGAAGCCCAGGGTTTGATTCCCCAGCACCACATATATAGAAAATGGCCAGAAGTGGTGCTGTGGCTCAAGTGGTAGAGTGCTAGCCTTGAGCAAAAAAAGCCAGGGACAGTGCTCAGGTCCTGAGTCCAAGGCCCAGGACTGGCAAAAACAAACAAACAAAAAACATAAATAGTCCTTTTCTGGAGAGGGCAGAATTGGGAATTGAATCCAGGGCCGTACATAGGTAAAACATACACTTCACCACTTAAGGTATGCACCAAACCTTCCTTCTCTGCTAGTAATAATATTTTAGTAAGGGGAAGCTACAATAAGAACTGATCCACAGAAAGATAGTAAAAGTAAAAAACATATTGTCTTATTTAATATTTTAATTATCTTGAACAAATAATCATGAAACCTCTTTGAGAATAATTTATAGGCAGATGTGATCACAAGTTGAGGCAAGAGCTGTCTGAAATTCAGATGTAGTATCTGTCAAGGATCCTAAAGAATACCTGAATTTTAAGAGTTTGGAAATAATATTGTTAATAAAGCAAGAATATGTTCTCTTATCCAAAGTCAAGTTCTAAGAAATTAATTGATTACTTTTAATTATTTTTGAGAGAAGATCTCACAATGAAACCTAGGCTAACTTCAAAGTTATAATTCTGCCTTATCTTTGAGTGCTGAGACTATAGAAATTTTACCATCACAGCCTCATGTTAGAAATTTAAACCCATATACAAATGAGGCGCTCCATTGAAGATCCAATTAGATCCTACAAGATTTAATTGCCTCATATAGCAGAATGTAGACCAAACACACAGAGACTTTTTTGTGCGATGTTTCTTCTGTGTTTTGCTTTTTGATGGAGAGAAGATCCCTGAGACACACATGTATGAAGAGTTTAGAGGAAAACTTCAAAATAAGCATTACTAGACTTTTAGAACATGCCAAAGAATATAAGATGTTTAGCCAATCAACGAGTTGTTTTTTCTTTTTGTATTTGTGAAAGGAATTTAAACAAAATAACTTTTTATTTGGTTATGCTTGTTAAGGATGATAAACCATAACTATTAGGCCAAACCACAGAACGTGTCTTCCTTCTTCTTGTTCATCAAAGAGGGAGAGGGAAAAGCTAGAAAACTCAGACTCAGTAGAGCATTTTTTTTCTTATCTCCATGGATTTACATGTTAATTAAATATTAAAAATACTCTTATGGCACATATACACATGTATTACATACTGTTTCATCAAAATCAAGTGCCAAATTCAATAAACACCTTCAAAGAATAACATCCAGGTAAGGTTATAGAGAACATAGTAAAACACCTGAGATATTCCAGGAACATAAATATTTACTAAGGTGACCTATGATGTTTGCATATGTAACCCTATTTTAAAAGGACTTCAAATAAGTGTATCTTCAATCTGAATTTTCCCTCTCTGCTATCCCCTCAAGTTAATTTCAAGTGAATTATACTAACTTACCGCTAGCTCTTCCATTTCTGCTACTACTGCTTCTCCTTTCTTTTCCTTTGTTTCCTTTCCCTCCTTTGGTTATTTCTTTTTAGGAAAAAAACTAGAACTACTGTTTTATTATTTCCTCCTTAAATATTTGTTGGAGCATTTACATCTCCACTGGACCTGTTTTTTCAGATGTGAATTAAATATTTATTGCCCAGTCCAGTCTCTGTCATTTCCTGTCTTGCCTTATTGACAATATTTAATAATAATATTTACTCAGATGTCATTATTTTTCTACACCTTTCCTGACAGTGAAACTACACTTATCTCCAGAAACTAGTGACAACCTGTTGCATAGTTAGGTCTCAATAAAACCTTCATTTGTAGATATCAGACATCGAAATCTTTTCCTAATATGTCTAGCTAGTTCTTGCTAGGTTGCATAAACCTCCCAATATGTTATTAATCACCTTGTTTAACCGAGTTTCTTTGTCTCTTATTCACATCTATCGCTTGAGTGGTATGGATATAATACATTTTGAAGTCCCTATTCACACTCTTCAACCACCTACTGGACATTTTAATCTAGAATCACTTTTTAGCCTCTCGGATTCAACCTCTGTTACAAATCAAATTCATCACCATCTTTCACTTCTCTCAAAAGAGATGCTTCTTCCTGAATGGTCTCTATGAGCCTACCTACATTTCCTGGGACAACAATCTTTCACAAAAATTATTTCATTCCAGTTTGAAGAACAAAAATTTTATGTGGACACCTCCAAAATCTATTCTCTACATTTCATTCAGTATTTTTCACCACTATGTATTATATACCCAAAGCTATCCAGATATTTTCCTTTCCCATCCATGGGTTGATCAAGCATTTCTCTCTTTTTAAATCCTAAGTGACCCATCTTTCTTTTCCCTAGCCTCACTAAGTAAACAAACTTGTCCATCTTTGATACTTCATGCCATTTCTTTCTGCCATGTTTTGCCTATAATGATCCCAGAATAATTAATATCACCTACCTTTTACTTCAAAATGTCCTAGTGTTATTAATAAATTGCATGATCATATTCAAATAACTTTAAAATATTTTTAATAAATATATAGTCTTATGTAAATTTGTTCACAGGATTCTTATTAATACACAGCTCAGAGGAATATATTATTCTCCATCTTCTCTGTTTCTCTCTCTCTCTCTCTCTATCTTTTCTTCTACTGTCACAGTTTATACAGTACATTTTTTAAGGAAAACTCCCAGTTTACACTCAGCCAAACTTTTTGTTTTATATAACACTATACTTAGTGTTAGAATTTGCTTTATTGTGATTTTTAAATGCATCTTAAGCCTATTTTCTAGTGTTAGAATTTGCTTTATTGTGCTTTTTAAATGGATTTTAAGCCTATTTTCTAGGAATCTTATGAGCAGATGTATTAAAAAATATTTTCCAGGACCAAGTATTTTAAAAAGTTAATTTTGAGACTTTCAAAAAACATATTTTATTTTAAAGGTCTTTTAGATTTGTCTCTTAAGTTATAAAGTAAACCTAAATTTTAGAGTAATTTATATGGCCATATTTTACTTATAATCACCTTGGGGGCTGGGAATATGGCCTAGTGGCAACAGTGCTCACCTCATATACATGAAGCCCTGGGTTTGATTCCTCAGCAAGACATATATAGAAAAACCAGAAGTGGGTGCTGTGGCTCAAGTGGTAGAGTGCTAGCTTTGAGCAAAAAGAAGCCAGGGACAGTGCTCAGGCCCTGGGTTCAAGCCCCAGGACTGGCAAAAAAAAAAAATAATACTAATACACACCTTGGTAAGCCAATGGGGAGTTCTTCACCAACAGTAGCCAAGATTCATGCTTTTATTAATAGGGCAGTTATCAGGATTTAAAATATTTGAAAATTTTAATCCTATTTTCTCAAAGCTGATGTTAGATAGCAAAGAAATCTTTACTAGTATACTTATCATAAGGGGCAAAGCAATTCCCTCTCAAAAGCGACATGAATATCTGTGAAGTTATCAAGAGGGAAATTCAGTGGTGTTGACTCTGATGCTAGGTATAAACACAGTGTTCGGTATGGAGTTAATCTGGCATACTGCAGCAGGAGTTCACAGTGAAAAATAACCATCAAGAATAAAGAGAGGGGGGCTGGGGATATAGCCTAGTGGCAAGAGTGCCTGCCTCGGATACACGAGGCCCTAGGTTCGATTCCCCAGCACCACATATACAGAAAACGGCCAGAAGCAGCGCTGTGGCTCAAGTGGCAGAGTGCTAGCCTTGAGCGGGAAGAAGCCAGGGACAGTGCTCAGGCCCTGAGTCAAAGGCCCAGGACTGGCCAAAAAAAAAAAAAAAAAGAATAAAGAGAGGAATAGATAAGCAGTTCAAAGGCAGGAAAAAAAGAAACCGTCTTTTTAAATTATGTGTTACTTTGAATGATACTATTGAACCATGATGCTCACAATAACCATAACTTGAGAGCCCTCAAGAATTTTTGTGGTGTCTGATATACATCCAAACCCATGATGACACATGCAGGCCCAACATCTGTTAAGATATGTGGCATGTCATTTTCTTTTTTTCAAAGTTCTAAATAAGCAATAGAACATAGACCTTCCCTTTCCTTGTTTTTCAAGGACCTAGGGAAAGAATGTACAAGAAAGATGGCAGTAGCAATATTTGGAAAGAAGTCAGGCAACATCTAATGACCAGCTTCATAGACACAAAGAAACCAAATCATGAACTGGTAGGGTCAAAGAGAGAAGACATTTAAAACACATCACATGGTGTGCTCAGGCTGGGAGACTGGAAGCGCCATGTTCCTGTGGAAATGTAGTGAATGAGGCTGACCAAATTAAGACTTGAAAACTTCACAAACAGCAGTCAAGTGTTCCACATCTTATCAGGATTCTATGCCTTTGAGTTATATCTCCTGTGTGTACCTGGATGCTCTATTTTGTCCTGCAGAGATAGCAAAGAGAAAGTTCTGGATGGAGAAACAGCACTTGCTTCTGTACCAAGAGATTACATGGAACCTCTGGTTCATATTTCAAGTGCTAAATCCTGAGACATCCCAAATTCTTCCTCTGCCTTATACATGAAGATCAACAGTAAGTATCTTTTGTTGTTGTTGTTGTTTGTTCATTTGTTTTGTTTTCCCAGCAAAGAAAATTGAATAGTCTTCTCTGGGAATCTGAAAACCTAAGAGGAAACAAGACATTTTTTGGCAAAAGTTTCCCTAGAAAATAGCCCATAAGATAAGACTTCCTTAGAGATAGTGATGGAGGGTTTGTCCTGGTGGTCATTGGTTACAAAATCTTACTACTAAATATTTCTAGGTGTTTGATGAAAAGACACAATAGTAAAATGGAGAGCAAACAACCAAAAGTCACAGAGGAAATATTGTGCAGGGAAAATAACTTTTGAAACTTTAAAAAATTTACTTTAAAAAAGTAAAATCCTTTTTCTTGGAAGTTAAAAACATGGTAAAAAAAAAAAAAAACAGTTAAAACTTCCCTAGAGAAGCTGGAAAAGGAAACTGAATTGAAGGAAATATAGAATGTCATAGAATGGAACACTAAGATATTCAAAGACAACATAGGTTGGTAACTCATTTCTATAACCACAGTTGCTTCAGAGGCAGAATTTAGGAAATTGTGTGTTGATGTCAACAAATAGAATGTTAGTGAGATCTCATTTCAACCAACAAGTTAGATGTAGTCCTATGTGTCTTTAACCCCAGCCATGAAAGAGGTATTGGTTAATGAGCATAGTCACAGTCAGACCTAGGCAAAACCAGGCAAGACTCTACCTAAAATAATAATAATAACTATAGCAAATCAGGCACTGAGAAGGCTAAATATGAAGATCACAATTGAAAGCTAGACATGGCAGGAAACTCCGTAGGATTCTTGTCTTCAATTACCCATTAAAAAAAAGCCAGAAGTGAAGCTGTGGCTCCAATGGTAAAGCACTAGCCTTGAGTAAAATACTGAGAGACAGAACTCAGGACCAGGAGTGGTATTAAACAAATAAATAGTGCAAAATTGATTTTGGTTCATGGTGTGGATCATGTGATAGGCATAGGGCCTAGCAGGTACAAGATCCATAGCTCCTGGACCACTTCAATAAAAATTAATAAGTAAACAACACACAATCAGGTCCATATACTCAGTAAATAAAACATTCAAATACTGGAGCTCTAGAAGAATAGAACAGAAAAATCAAACAATTCTATTACTTTGACTCCAAAGCATGAAGAACAGGAATATCTCTAGATGTTTTTAGAGAAGATATAATTTGCTTATAATTTGCCATAACCAATTAGAATGGGCTGAAATTACCCTAAAGAAACACCAGAACAATGAAGATCATAGGATGACGTCTTCAACATTTCCTGTGAAGAATTATTTATCTCGGTTTAGAAACCTACATTCTCACAAGTATTTATTAAATGTAAATTTCAATAAAAACAATTATGCTCTCAAAAGCTTTCCCTCCTATGACCCATTTCGTAACTAGAACATATGTTTTCCTAAATAACAAAAATTCTTGAAAAGATTCTGGACTTGGTAAGAAGAAACCAATAAGTAAAGGGATTTTCCAAGACTATGGTAGAAAACACATTGAGAAAGCAGCTGTGCCCTGGGTATATAGGGCAGTGGAATCAGAATGCAACAGGATGGAAAGAAGCTGGTTAAGGGTCTCATGCTTGTCTCACCATCTTTTTGTTTTGTTTTATTTTGTTTTTTGGTAGTACTGAACTTTGAACTTAGGGTGGTTCCTTAGATAGGCTTATGCTCCACTCCTAGAGCCCTAACTTTATGTTACTTAGTTTCAAAATGGTGTCTAGACTTTTGGGGTTGTTTTTTTTTTTGGGCCTGGGCTGGTTATGAACTGTAATGTTTCAGATCTCAGCTAGGATTATACTCTGGTTTCTCTTCAGATCATATAAATCTTTCACCTTTTACTAAGTAGCTAGGATTGCAGACTTAAAAATCCACCTCCTGGTTTAAAATTCTTTTTTAAACTTAAGCTACTATACCATGTACTCCATTCAAACAAGAAAATAGATTAACCTTGAGACTGAGACAGGAGACTTGCAAATTCAAGGCCAGTCTGGGCTGTAAGTAAGTCCAAGGCTATCTTGGTCTTACATAATGAGATGCTGTCTCAGAAACACAAAACAAAGCAAAACAAAAAAAGAACAGAAATAGAGAATAGGAGCCTGTAAGATCAAAGAAACCATTTTTTAGAAGGAAATTTTATAACATAAAGGCAGAGCTAAACCGCAGATATTAGACTTAGAGAGCAACTAATCTAAATAGGAGAGTGGATGACTCTGTCAGATAGGTATATGTATACCGGCATAATGTAAAATACAGTAAAGAAAGAGAAAACTAGAGATTATTTACATGATTGAATTTATAGGAAATGGCCCCTAAGGACACCTGAAAGACATGTGGGTGAATTAGAAATTAGGCCCAATAATAGTGAAAGAGATATAAAATAAGGTAATTGTTAAATTAAAATGATTGCTAATTTAAGGAACTTTAAAAAATTATAGTAAGGATCCAGTTCCATGCTCAGTTCTGAATAATACACTATCAGCATAATGGTAAGACTAAATTTTTATATAACCAAAAGTTATAATGAAACTAGACTGGATATGGAGAAGGGAAACAAAGATGGCAGAGGATGATAGCTCAGATTGAATAACATAATAGGACAGCCATAGGCGATGTCAGTCATAATTTGGTTAGATTAAAGGTAGAAGAGCATGCCTTTCACTTGGAAATGCCATATTAAATATCAAGAAAAATCTCAAAAAGGGGCTTTTGGAAATAATGCAATGTGTGTAAGTGAGAGGCTGGGAAAGGTTATTTATTGTTGTTATTTTAGCACTAATGACATACCTGTGGGAATCTACTGATAGAAAGTTTAAGCTCAAAAGCAAACCATGGGCAACATATGCTGTCTCCATTGCTTTTTTGCCTTTGCCATTTCAATACCAATTTGATTGAATTGTTATTTTCAGTACTGGGGACTGAACTAAGTGTTGACAAGTGCTCCACACATTGAGCTATTTCACAGTCCTCTGCTTTTACTTTGCTTTTCAGAAAGGGTCTCAAGCTTTTTCCAGGACCAGCCTTTAACTGTGACCTTCCTGAATTTTCTTCCTGAATAGCTGGGATAACAGTCATGTTCCATCATGTTTGGCCGCTTTTCTCCTTTCCTCCAGCCTTCTACCATATTATTCCCTGATAGTTTACAATCTTTGTGTTCCCTTTCTTAATAAAGAAAAAGAGAAACCATGAAAATCCTGAGAAATTTCTTTCAACTACATATACCCATTGCCCTATGGAGATTTTTAGTCAAACAACTTAGGAATGGCGGGACTTTTAATTTACTGATTGGGAGACATTTACTTCAAAGGAATATCTGTTGGGCAAGAAGTAGTCAGTCATAATCTATAAGAGGAAGTAAAAAATTTCTAAGTCATCTTCCCTACCAGAGATGAGACTCAAATGAGAGAGTCAAAATTTCAGATAAAATAGACAAAACTGAATGTTTGAATAAAATACTTGTGACATTAGCATAATTAGCACAATTGTTTTTCAGTGAAATTACTAATTATTATTTCAAAACAAATGATTAATGTTTTGTTGTCTTATGTTCAATATTAATTGAATCTTGTTTACATAGCAAACATTTGCTACAGTGAGATATAGAATGTGGAGAATCAAATAGAGATGTCAACTTTTTGGAGGCTATTACACCTTATCATAATTAGTACATTGTATATAACACAAGATGTGTAGCACAATGCATTACTATATCATGTAATGTGTGATATAGAGAAAAGTAATGGTTCCAGTGAGATAACAATAGATTTCAAGTATCAGTTCTGTTTTGGATAAGGGAAGTGTTGATAATGGTAGTAAAGCAAGAAAAAAGAGGAAGGAATAAATAGGCAGAAAGGAGGAAAGTCAGCATTTTATGGACAGGGAAAGTAAGTGAGAGTATAGCATATTGATGGAACAAAACTATTAAAGAACTGGAATAGAGGGGCTGGGGATATGGCCTAGTGGCAAGAGTGCCTGCCTCATATACATGAGGCCCTGGGTTCGATTCCCCAGCACCACACATACAGAAAATGGCCAGAAGTGGCGCGGTGGCTCAAGTGGCAGAGTGCTAGCCTTGAGCAAAAAGAAGCCAGGGACAGTGCTCAGGCCCTGAGTCCAAGCCCCAGGACTGGCCAAAAAAAAAAGAACTGGAATAGAATGTATCTGGTAATTTTATAAGCTTTATACTCTGTTTAAGTGTATTCATTTTTAGGTAATGCCAGGAAGACATGATTGCTTTGCATGCACCTGATACTCCTAACTGAGATGTTTGTTTTCAGAGTTCAGAGGAATAGAAAGATCAGGGATTGCTTATCTATCCCAGTTATAGACTGAATGATTACAAATATGTCTGTTTGAAAGGGCGATGTATTGGAGAATGATGGCATATGAGAGTAAAAATGATCACTAAACTATACCCTATCGTTTCTGAGAATCAGGTACAACCAAAGAAGGCAAGGATTGAAAAGGCATGGTCTCTTCTTCTGTGTAGCTCTGTGAAGTTATCAGAGATAAGAGGACATAAAAAACTATAGGCTTAAATAAGCATTTCTAATAATTCATGAAATCCTAGAAATAAAGGATATTATAAATTAAATTAGTATTTTTCTTGGCTCAGGCATTTACTGAACTCTATAGAGTCTCCAGACATTGGTAACTTTCACAATCATAATACTGAAAAGAAAATGCCCCCTTTCTCTAATATGTTACCAAATTTTCCTGTCCATTAACGTGTAACCTCATTAGTTTCTTGAACAAAGCATGCAATTAAAACTGAGAAAGAATAGATCCTTGGTAATTGAAAAGGTAAATGAAAGAAAGGTTCATATTGCTCCTAAATTTCTAACCCACTAAGATCATAATCATTGACTTTTCTCAATCTAATGAGGCTGTATGGCCTTATTTGCACACTTTGTAATCAGTCATAGTGCTACACTCTGTGAGAAGGAAGTCATTATAATGTGAAACAATGGTGGAAACAGTTTGCATACAAAAGTATCTCAAACTCGAATAACTTGCTGTGATATCATCCAGTGCTTGGAGAACATGTATAGGAATGTATTGTGAAAGGACAAGACTCAGAAGAAAAGATTCTTAAATGGCTAAATGTGGATGTCTTGCATTTTACACAAGAAATGTTAAGGAAGACACACACTCCCAAATAATTTCTGACTTGGTACTGTGTGCTGTCTGGTATTAAACTATCACATTATCACATAAGCATCATAAAACAAAGGAAGCATTCCAGTAAAATTTCATCTCTAAGTGGAAGCTGTGTGGTAGTTGAAATCCAAGCAGATTTTGAATGGACAAGGTGCATAAAGAAGAGGGGTGCATCACCATTTTCCATTAATTCTCTCTAAAGCTTCAGAAGTTTCCTGAAAGGAAAAATATTATGGCCTCTTTGGGGGTTACTTGACATGCATTTTTCAGATGAATTTCAGTATTGAAGTTGCCTGTTGCAGTGTAATAGTCCAATTCAAAAGGCACTGAACAAGAGTGTGGGAGAAAAATCCTACTAGTGATAAATCTTGACTTGGCCTAGAAAGAGATAGTGTAAAGTGAGTGTCTACACTGATTCACAGACCGTGGCTGATCATTTGGCTGGATGATTTGAGAGCTGCACAAAGACAAGATGGGAATCACAGTAGCTAATTTACCAGTGGGCATTCTTCATTGTCTCAGGTTTTTAGAAATGGAGTAGTCACTTTTCAGAGCAGGCTTTCTTCATCACTGAAATCAATACCAATATAAATGAGGATATTTATCATATTTTGGATTTTATGTCTATGAAATATGATGATATATTAGATGCAATGACTTTTTTTTTTAAAAGAAAAGGTACAGGACGTGTGACATTGCTGACTGGCTTGTAGATAGCCAACTATCTGCTGTTATTTGAACTAGTAGCAGGGTTCACCAGAGTATTCTTAATGGTATTTGCTTTCACAGAGAAGCACATATTTGGGTCTAGTAAATGGCCAATTAAATTTTGAGACAATAACTGGGGGATATAGCTCAGCGATAGAGCAATTGCAAATAATTTTAGAGCAAAATAAATAATTTTCAAAACAAGACGAATCATCTCTTTGGACATCTTGTTTCTCATTCACAAAATCAATTGTTTCACAGAGCTATTCTATTCAAGAATTCTACAGTTGACTGAAATTAAATGATTATTTAAATAGCAAAGTTTCCTAACAGACATAAAGTTTTAAGCCATGTGCTGATGACTTATGTATGCAATCCTAGTAACTCAGGAGCATAAGTCTGTGAGACTCTTATCTCCAATAAGCTACCAAACAACTGGAAGTGGAGTGGTGGCAAAGCTTAAGGACTACACTCAGGTCCTGAGTTCAAACCCCAGGATTAACACAAAAATATTAAATGTGAAAATAACAATCTATACACTAAATGTAGACTCCAATACTTTGCCTTAAGTATGCATGCCAGCTTGTGGACTATTTTAGGATAAAATAATACCAGTTTGTATCCTATTTTAGATACTGATTTTGTATAATGCTTCATTAAAAGCAAATTTTCAGAATTATTTAAAGATGTAATTTAGGATGCCACATAGACTCAAGTCGCACATAATTTTTTGAATTATGTTTAACTACTACTTCAAATATTTTTGATAATAAGCTAAGGTTTGGAAACACAGACAATGACCATTGGTTGTTAGTTGTTTTCTGAGAAGACTCTTGGCTTAGCCATCAAACATCTTCACTTTTCCTAGGGCAGATGCTAGCTGGCATAGTTCCCTTTTTCCCCATAATACATAGCCAATGCTTGAGTACAAAATAAACTGTATGTATATTTTTGTACTTGTCAAAGTACCTTTAATTTAATGAGTAAGGATAGCACAATGAAGGCATGACCTAGATTATATTTTTTTCTAGATAAAGGAAGACATTTTGTAGACCTGACAACTGGAAACATCTCAATTTGAATTTGTTTGTAGCTGTGAATTATTCAGTATACTGTCTGATGTGAAATTCCTTCATTTCTTCACTAGTCATGAGATATAACACCTCTTAAAGAGAATATTTAATTATGTAGATGTTTGTGTGAATTATGCCATTAATCATAGCATTGATTATAATTCAGTCTTTCGGAAGTCTTCTATTTTTAAATGGTCCCCTGAAGTGGCATAGTTTTTAGCCATGACTTTTTAGTTTGCAGTCTAATTGATAGATGAAAAATTCATTGTGCACAAGTCAAAGCTGGGGTTTATGTTGAAAAAGTAGTTATTTTTGTCACTTCCTGTTTGCTAAAAAGCATGTTCTGTAGTGCAGTGTCAGTAACTGAGCTCTTTGTCTCTAGTTGGTGGCTCTGCATGTAGCATGCCCTGAACAACACTGTCTAGCAGGCAAAGCTAAGCTTTTTGTTGACTTTCTTGGCAGCACACTCACACTTCCTTACTGCCCCTAGTTCTTTTCATCCAGCATCTGATATGAGTACTTAGTTGTCAACTAGCTTCCCTTAAAATATGTAATACTCTGTTTTCTCTTGGAGGCACCTGCATTTCCCTAAGGATCTTGAAAACCGATATTCATTCAATCTCTAAACCAGAATACATTTATGACATAAAAATAATCAAAATCACTTTTAAAAGATGTCTACCTCTCGTTAAGACTTTCTGTCATTTGGAGTAAGCAAACCATTTTTAGTTTGCTGTGAGAGAGGTTAGCAGTGTGAAATCATTCCTGAAATTGTTCCTAGCGTGTAAAATGAAATGATTGAGCAAGATCATTCAAAGTCATTTCAAGCTTCCAAAATATCAAGGTCTTCAGGAGGCAGATTGCTTCCTGGTGGGTCGAGTGGGATGGGGTTGAGCAGGCTGTTGCAAGGCACTGGCCATCTGCTCCCTGGGCTCCAGCATCTTTGATGGCATTGAACATTTGAAATCTCTTGGATTCTAGCATTAATAGCTGACAATAAGAGAAGGATTTTATCATGATAACAAAAATTGTAGAGAGTAAGCAAAGCCCTTTCTACAAGAGAGTATGTAGTGTTAATGAAATTTTAACACCAGAAATTATCCAAATGCCCACTTTAAACATCACTCAACTCAAAAGCAAAAAGACACCAAATGACAAATGAATTACAGTTTGTTCCTGTATTAGTGAAAATATCTATTCTCTTCCAGGAATATGTAAGGCTGAAAGCCAGATCTTGTTAGATTTTCACAATATTTCACTCTTATTGGTTAGTGTGGATGTAACAATATGGATTTCTCCTTATCAGAAAACCTCTATCTAGGACTGAAAGTATAGCTCAGAACCTAATATGCAAATGGAAATCCACTTTCCACATCTGTAAATACTAAGTACCATCTAAGCACCAAACTAGTCAAGGTAAGATTTGCTTTATTTCTATACCTGGGCAAATATGCCTTCTTCACCACTGGAAGTTAGGCTTGAATTTGGGGACAGACTTCTGTCCTGGACCTCTCAGAGTTCTTTCTACCTCACCCTGGAGTTGCAAGAGAAGCAGCACATAAGCCAGGCTTATGATGGCCTCCATTTCTCTTTATACTCCAAATCTATCCTGTAGTTTTGAAATTACACATCTAAGCTCTCTCTGCCCGCTGCTAAGAGCCAGCTACCTCTTGTCACCTCAGATTGTTTTCAGTTGCTACAACTGAGTACCACAGATTGGATAATTTATGATGCCAGTTTTATCTGGATGATAGTACCAGGAGCACTAAGTCAAAAGGATGCAAACTTTGCATTCTATATGGCCCTCTTACCACTCCAAAATATGGTGGGATTTGGGAGAGGAAAGAAGGTACCAGGAAAAAGAAACGTGACTTGACTTTACAATTTCCAGGCCATTTTCATTCCAAAGGCCTTAATCTATGAGGGTTCAGCTATATAATCTAAACACCTCCTACTATGCTCCACTTCCAACTACTGCCCAATAAGGAATTAAATATCTATCGTATGAAGTCTGAGGGCAGAAGGAATATACCACACCATAGCACATCATCCATTTTCAAAAGAAAAATTTCATACAAGTTCTACACATAGATTCAGAGTTATTTAGGCAGACAACTAAAAAAACCCAAGGTACCCAGATATTGTGTGTGTGTGTGTGTGTGTCTGTGAGAGAGAGAGAGGAGAGAGAGAGGGAGGGAGGGAGAGAGGGAGAGAGAAGGAGAGAGAAATTGTCAGCTAAGCATATGTGGCTCATATTCTTTTTAGACATCATATAAAAAGATACCCAGCAAATCTTGAAATACTAGATAGAAGCAAAAGCTGCCTTGTTCTACTTCCAGTAGTGGTACTGGGTATGGAAGAAGAATTTATGTGTTTCAAACCTAGAAAAATTGAAATTTCTATAGTGTTTTTTGTTTATGAATCCATTTTATTATTCTTTCACTGGATATTTTGGATGTGACAAATTTTCCTAATCTCAAAACCTCCATGTTGGACTTGGGGTGTAGGTCAGGTGATAGAATATTTGCCTAGCATGTGCAGTGCACTAACTCCATTCTCCAGTACTGGAAATAAAATCTCCTTTTTCTCTGTCACTCTGTCTATAGATGTTTATAGTTTCATCTCAATTATCTGTGTTTATTACTATTCCTTTTTTTTTGAAACTACATTCCCAGGATTTTTTTTCATTTTTTTACATACATAAAGTAATGAGTACATTTTTTTAAATCAAACTTGTCACCCCCTCCCTCATTTTTTCTCCCACCTCTCCAGTGCCCCCCCCAAGAGTTGTATAGTTAGTTTACCACATATTGTCTGGTAAGTATTGCTGTTGTAATGGCTCACCTTTGTTTCACCATTTTTATTTTCCCCATCCCTTCCCTAATTCAGACAAACATATACAATACCCAGGGTACCAAAATCAAATACAGTGACAACAGGGGCTAAACCATAGGGAAGATAACAAAAGAAAAAAAAAGAATAATTTCACATAATAGGTTAAAAATATAACAACAATGATAATTGTCTTGTTTCCATATCTTGGAATTCATTTTGCTTATCGTCATCTTATGTGATCATATGTATATAGCTGTTGAGCTATTGTAATCATCTTCTAGGACTATCCTAGACATATATTATGACCAATGAGGGAAGTCATAGAGTGTATGTTTCTTTGGATCTGGCTCACTTCACTCAATATGATTTTTTTTTTCATTTCTTTACGAGTAGGGCAATGTCATTGCATCTGGTAGAAGCAAAGGATTCCATTGTGTATATATACTCCCATAAAATTCTTTACACACAGGATCATAACCTCTGAAGAATTCATGTCACAAAATCAAATACCAGGATACTTTCTTAGTTATTTTGTTTAATGTGTTGTCAAGTACTTTAGTTGTAGACCGAGAAGAGAACATTATCTGTGTGTCTGTGAGCCAAAATTCTCCACTCAACAACTTTGTCTGTCATAAACCTTACAATCTTTTTATTCTTCCTCTTTTTATTCTGTTTTTTTAAGTTAACTAACTCAATCCACTTATATGAACTATAAGTTAAATACTACTGCTGAATTTACTGTTAATAAAATCAAAATCAAAGTATTCTCTCTTCTGAACATACATCTGATTAGGGAAAAATATGCCTCTGTAAATAAAAATAATACATTCTATACAGAAGTAGACTATTTCCAGGATCTAGTTATAGCAACATTAAGCTGTCATCTAAATTTCACCCTTAATCAGAAATAACATGTATATACTATTTTATGTATATACATACTATTCACATACACACACACACACACACACACACACACACACACACACACTCCAGTCCAGTGTGGTGAAAGCATATACTCTATATCTCAGCTACTCAATAAAGGAACTGAATTTGAGGCCAGCCTGGGCAAAGTTAGGGCTATATTATCTCTACAATAAAATATAGACAAAGAACCTGGCACTAGTGACTCCCATCTATAATCCCAGCTACCCAGGATGTTGAGATCTGAAGATCAGAGCTTAAAGTGAGGCTAGACACTCAAATTCGAGAGACTCTCTCTCTAATAAACCAGAAAAAAGGAGGAAGTAAAGACAGGACTCAAGTAGCAGAGTGCCAGCCATGAGTGAAAAAAATTGAGCAAGACTGTAAGTTACCAACACAAGATAAATAAATAAATAAATTATAAATTATAAGTAAATAATAAAAAATAATGAAAGCAAAAGTACTAGGGGCTCAGCTCATTGGAGGAGCCCTTTCCAATATATGTAAGGTCCCAAATTTAATCCTCATACTAGAACAAACAAATAAGTACAGGGGTAATTGACAAATTACAAAAACAGGAATTACTCTGACATACTATCAAAGCACTGTCATTGTTATGTTTATAATGATTACTGATGTTTCAATGTTATGAGTATTACTAAAATCAGAGTATCTATACATTTTATAACTGTTGGCCTCTTCCTCAGGCATCTTGAGATTTATTTCCCTATATTTGCAGTATTTATCTCTCCAAAGTTTTCCTATTTTGATTTCCTATGAGGCACTTTCTGGTATAAGAGAATCCTAGACGAATAAGGCTAATAGTTATGAAAGCCTCTTGAAGAAATGCTGAGTTTGGTAACATGATTAGGGAAAACATTTGAAGGGATTTCAGTCACGTTAGAGAAGTTCTGGAAGTCCTCCAATGATCTTCTTTGAATTAAACCTTCAATGTCCCTCAAAGATACACATATTATGGACTTGGTCCTAGAGAAGGTTCTGGGATTGTTAAAACCTGTAGGAGAACTTTCATGAGGAGGTGCTGAGATTATTGAAATGATGGGCCCTCAAGGGGATACCACATGCTCCTTGCCATTGCCATTGGTCACCCATTTCAGAGAGCTAAGAGCAGTGGGCCTACTTACCCAAATCATAAACTGCAACATACATAAATGTGAGCCAAATAACTCTTTTCTTTATGAAATTGACCATCTCAAGTATTTGTTATAGTGATGAAAAGCTGACTAATACAGTATGTCATGGAAAGAAATTCTCTCAATTTTTATGTCCTTCAAAAGATTTAAAGGAACAAGATATCAAGAATGCTGCTTCATGCAATTAGTCCAGGCAACATGTGTTGAAACAGGTGTGAAAAAGAAATCATGTTGTAGATAAAAACATGAATAATGTTGTGAGGTATATCTGCTGTAGTCACACAGTTCTCATTTTTAGAGGAGAACTTACTTGCTCTACCCTAACTGAAAGGAAGTCATGAAATTATTAGATGTTGGGGTGGGGAGCAGGGAGATACTCTATAATATAATTGCAGATTTTCTGGCTGCACACTAGAGAGTAAATTCAAATCTCTGCTGCTTACCGTGTTCAACAATGAATAAGAATACACTGTAAGCCATTTTCCAGACAGAAATAACACGAACCACAACCTTTTGTCAGATATGAGCATTTAAAACAGTTGTTCTCTTAATTACCTCTGTGTCTTCAGAAAGCAGAGAGTGATGGAGGTGCTGGGAGTTGTATAGGGAAGACTAAATATACATGAGAGCTAATTAAAATGTCTGATCCTGGACTATAAGAATAATAGCTAAAACTTGTTTTATTGGAAATTTGACAAAATTTGAATATGATGCATGAATTACAAAAACAACTTGTACTCATGGAAAATTACTTGGTTTTGATAGGTGTGTGTGTGTGTGTGTGTGTGTGTGTGTGTGTGTGTGTGTGTGTGCCAGTCCTGGGGTTTGAACTTGGGGTCTGGGCACAGACCCTGAGCTTTTTGTTTAAGGCTAGTGATCTAGCATAAGATCCACAGTTTTATTTCTGGCTTTTTGGTGCTTAACTGTAGAAAAGTCTCGGAAAATTTCTGACTGGGCTGGCTTCAAAAGGTGGTCTTTGGATCTTAGCCTCTTGAGTATCAGGCATAAGCTACCAGCACCTGGCAGTTTCCATAGTTTTTGAAAGAAAGTATGTAAGAAATGTCCTTTGCATAAGAAATGCCAAATGAAATACTTATAAAAAATAAAGTGTGATTGATTTTCATTTAACTCTCAGATGGATCAGAGAGATTAAGAAAGAGAATTGATAATAAAGCAAAGGGAACAACATGTAAACAATTTATGAAACTTCATTAATGATATATATGAGATTATTAGTCTTTAAATGTTTCAATGAGTCAGCAATTATATTAAAATGTAAAGTGAGGGAAGAAAAAGGGAAGGAAAGAGAAAAGTTGGACACTAGCCTAAGGTTTAGAGTGTCTGTATTGAAGTAGTAACAGTAGATGAGTGGATGGATGGATAAAGGAAACCCTTATATCATACAAAATCAGCCAAACTGGGTGTCGGTGACTCCAACTTGTAATGTCAGCTACTCAGGAGACCGATCAGGAGCCTGATAGCTCAAGGCCAGCTCTGGCAGTAAAGTTCAATAGACTCCATTTCCAAACTAAACAGAAAAAAGTAGGCATGATTCCAGTAGAGGGTTCCAGCTTAGCAAGGCTCAAGCCCTGACTTCAAACCCTGGTATCACCACCCAAACAAAAACCAAAAATCACCTCTATTCATTTGGTTGATAGTTATATTTGTTAGATGATCTTGCTCTCTGTTTTCTAACTCCTGAATTTTTTTTTGTTTGTTTTATCAGATTGTGCATGGATTTTCTTTTCCACCCCTCCCCCCGACCCTCTCTTTTTTTGTTTTTTTTTTTTGGTCTGCATAATAGTGACATTTATTTTAATTATTTATTTTTTTTCTTTATTGTCAAAGTGAAGTACAGAGGGGCTACAGTTTCATATGTAAGGCAGTGAGTACATTTCTTATCCAACTTGTTATCTCCTCCCTCATTGTTCCCCCTCCTTTCCCCTCCCCCTTCCCTTCTCCCCGCATGAATTGTAGAATTGGTTTATACCAAATGGTTTTTGTAAGTATTGCTTTTGGAATGTTTTTTCTTTTTATCCTTTGTCTCTCAATTCTGCTATTCCCTTTCCCTTCCTGCTATTACTGTAACTGATCTTACTACCCCTGATACTGTATATACGTGTATTGGAAATCCTGAATTCTTATTCTTCAAATACAATAAAAGCCAGGCTTTATGTTGTTGTTGTGTCACTAATGGACAATGAAGAATTGTCCTGAGCTAGATGGTAGATACTATTTGTTATTCTCCTTTTAAAAAAAATTGGATTGGGTATTTTTTGTTTGTTTGTTGCAGAATAATGCTCTGTGTGTTTTAAAACCAGGAGAAGACTAATTCTAGAGTTTAAATGGTTACAAAATATCTCTACCCACCACGAACATAGCAACTGCCAATTTTTAGATGTGTTTTACAGCTTGTTTGTTGAAATTGTAAGTATTAATTTAAGAGGTACATTTACATTTTATTGTGGAGAAAATTAAGTGATGGTTCTTCAAACACTATCAATGTGTAAATGATGTAATGGAACCAAACTCCCAATGGCCTTTGAAAGGCTAAATTGGAAAATGCATTCTCAATGCATTTTTAATTAAAGCAATTGAATATAAGCAGTTGAGACAAACAAGGAATTGGAAGCCCTAAAATTTAATTTATCACTTTGATAGGGCAGATTATGGAAATTGTATTTTAAATATAGGTCTCTGTTGGCATTTGCTATAAGAACTCCATCAGATACTGTGCTGCAAGGCATACTCCTGGTCTTTCAGTTAATTGTCTGCTTGCTTAGCTGATTAAATAAAGATTAGCATTTATTATCTTCCCAGCATTTTACAAGCTTTCATAAATGAAGCTAAATAGCCCTCCTATGCGTGGACAATCCTCCAGCTTTACTCTTATTTACAGAGAGAGAAACAAGGAATCAAGTGTCCCATTGACAAAAGTAGAAAGTCATACATCTTAGCTTCCAGCTAGGTCAGCAAACCATTTCTAATATATTCAATCTCTTGTTCAAAAAATTTTCAAGTCACTTATCAGTTTTATGAAGAAATGAACCTGGCAGGATGTTGGTCTTTTCAACAAGAAGAAAAGGAAAGAAGAGGCTATTCAGTTAACTTTACTTAGAGCTGATGTAGCCAGTTGCCATAAATACTTCTTAAAGCAACACCAAGATATGATTTTACAATTCTGGAGAGTGGAAGCCTCCAGAAATAAAGTTACCCACAGGCCTTATTTGTCTGGAAGGCCCTAAGGCAGAACTCAATTATTATGGCTTAAATGTGTCTACTTCCAAGTTTCTTAAGCTGCCAGGATGAGAGCGGTGGGAGGTGGTGTTGAAGATTACCTTAGGGGATGATCAGCCATGAGGACCCTTCCCTGATGAATGAGATTTAGGCTCTTGTCAAAGAAGTTCCATCTGGTTTTGCTCTTTCCACACTTGTGCCACGTGAGAACACCCTATTAAGTCCTCTCTCACCATTTTGTCTTCTGCCATGGAATAGTTCAGCCAAAAAAGAACTTCATCAGATGCTGTTCCCTTATCTTTGGCTCCCAAGAACTTCAAGAAAGTACATTGTTAATTCATTATCATTACTTGGTCTCTGGCATTCCATTACACCAACACAAACATATCAAACAACTGTGACCTAGCTTTTGCTGGCTACTAAAGGTCATCTGCATTCTTCAGCTCATGGCCTCCTCTACACCCTCAAACTAACAGCCCAATAAGATCATCTTCTCTTTCACCAAATTTAAAATGACTACTTCATTTTTATAAAGATCTTATTGTTTATCTGGTCTGCTGAAGCAATCCATGGTAATCTTTCCCTATCTCAAGACCCTTAATTATAACTGCAATTTTCTTTTTTCCTATAAAAATAAATTAATCATAGATTATGGGATGGGATGTGAATATCTTCAGCTGACCTCTATCCAACTGACTACATTTCTCAAAACTTACATGGGGAAGAAGGTAACTCATACTCTCTCTTTCTTTCCTTTGCAGTCTCTCGATGTAACTACCAAGGTAAAACAAAGCAAAAAATACACAACTGACCAAACAAACACAAATAAAGAAGGAAACTCTCAATTGAAATGGAGAGCTAAGGGAACAGCATAATGCCGCCTAGTACATCAGAATTTTGCGGTAGAAAGAGACAGCTTCTGATGGTCTCTGTAAGGGGGTTAAATTTCTAGTTGATGAATAAGCAGCCAAGAAAAACAAGTGAAACAAA
This sequence comes from Perognathus longimembris pacificus, assembly GCF_023159225.1. Classification (NCBI taxonomy): domain Eukaryota; kingdom Metazoa; phylum Chordata; class Mammalia; order Rodentia; family Heteromyidae; genus Perognathus; species Perognathus longimembris. The sequence goes on from NC_063172.1 coordinate 38,150,717, forward strand.
ACAAAACAAGACATCTTCATTCTTAAAATTGCCTAAACCTGAGTTTTCCAAGAATTTATATTAAATTACTTTCTGAACCATCTTCTCTACTGGCTTATGAAACAGTGGACTCCTGACCCCTAACATGAACCATAGTAAAATGTCGCCATTGTGGATGAAGAAAACATGGGCTTTAACTTAACCTTCTCAATCTCCCTGATGCTGCTAGTTCTAACCAGGCCTGGACATTTACCTCTATGTAGACTATAGGCTGATTATGTGATTCCCTGAGTTTCAGTTGTTCTTTCTGTTAAAAGGACACAATAATTCTTACTTCATGCATAGTAAGATGATCCATGAAGACAACCCGGCATATAGTAAATACAGGAAAAATCAAAATGAGAATGACAGAAACAGTGACATTTATTAAGATGTACAGAACTCACTATCTGACTTGTTCAATTGAAATCTTTTTGTACAACTGCTTAAAAAATATATGCTAAAAATAAAAAGTAAGAGAATCCAACATTCCTGAAGTCTGTGCAGCTCAAGAACCTTCTCCAATCTCACTATACACAAACACATTTCACTGCTTATCTTGACAATGTGAGGAGTATATAATCATAAAGCTGAGGTAGATTAGGTTAGGAAATATCTTAAACAATGAACACATATTGAGCTCTTCCCAGCATGGTTCTAAGGCAGGTATCAAAATTCACATAAGGTTCAGAGAAGATAAGTCATAATGACTCATCATAGAAAATACTATCATTTGATTGTGGAAGTGTAAGAAATTGGTAAGAGGAATGGAGAGCAGACAAACATTGCCTCCCTCATCACTGAGATGTTGGTACAAAAGGTAGGGAAAATAAGTTACGTTTCTTCACAAATGAGGCCAATGGCCAAATAAGTGGTCCTGACAAAGAGCTTTCATGCTCAGTTTTTAAAGCCTTGAGTATAGACCAAAACATGATAAACTACATGCTAAATCCCAAGCCATCAGTATCAGCACATAATCTTTGTTATATAGCCAAAATGTATGTTCTGGCTGATTGCCCATACTAAATACTAATGTTTTGTTTAACTAATTACAACGTTTCCTTGCAAAGAATAGTCTGGGTGTTAGCCTAGTTTCTCTCTAAGTGACAGGCCCTATTTTAAATTGCTTTATTCAGTAGTCTGCCACACTATGAAAAGTATACAGACCTTGGGCTCTCAGTTAGTGAAGTCTTTTGTTCTTCATTTCCGATGTAATCTCCACCCAGTTCTTCCTGATCCTATTCCATTAAAAAGTAGTCTACTACCTTAAGTTGGCCATACCACCTACAAGTCCTCACTCAACACTGTGAAGATTCAAGAGAAAAGTAGTGTACAATGGGTATGTGCTGGATGCTTTCTTTCTAAAGAACTTGTAGTGTGTTCCATGTTAATTCAGTTTGGAGACATTGGAGCTGCCCAGCTGGACTTTATATTCTACCAGTGCAGGCTAGAAGGTGCTTTGTAGGCTTCTATTACTTTTAGTAAAATTCCACTGCAACAGAACAACTCAGGTGTCCTCTAGAGTTGTTTATAATAGGATGTTATCTTTATGAGAAAGAAAGCAACACTATTTCCAGCTGCTCTTGCTTTGGAGGTTAAGCTCTAAAAAATCACTTTCTATCAGCAGACTGTATAAAGTGCAGCTTGACAGCTGGCCTCATCTACTTAAATGCTATTTCATGTTATTTAGTTTAAATTTTCTTTTATAATGCTAGACACAGATAAGAGACCCAGGTGCTGAATAGCATATTTTTAGTTCTGGTGAACCAGAGTTGGTGAGAGTAATAAGGAAGAACAGCTAGCAAACTTATTTGAATTAAATCCAAAGCATACAGTCTATGCTTTCATGAATTGTACCAATAGTGTGAATGCAAATAAGAAAAATTGATTCTGTCAGCAGAACTATACAGTATAGAAAATAAAATAACTCTGATGGAAAAAACACAATGAAATGAAAATGCCATATTTGTACGGTTTGTCTATTTCTTTCACTATGGCTTTCAAAATGTAAATGGAAGAAATAAAACATGCCATACTGAGCAGCATTATTAAATTTCAGAGACATAAATTGAGAGGGTTCTTTTGGTAAGATTTATAGAATTTTCAGTCTCTTCTCCATGGGACCAGATATCACTTATGGTGAAATACAAGTTCAACTCTTGGAGAACCCATTTGTGAACCAGAGCATGATTTCAATGCTATTGCAATATTAAGTTGCTTACTTGCTACTAACACAGATTGTCCCACAAAAGTTGTACCATTAAGTGCACTGTTACTAAAGAAGGGAAATGCTGGTGCAGATGCACTGGAATTGTCAAGTGCAGAGTTCTAGATTATTATTCTATTAGCTGGGAAGGCCTCTGGCTATAAGGAAGTCAGGTTGTGGGCAGCATCACTCGACGCTAGGCACCTATTCAGCTGGTCCATGGGTTATTACATTGATCAGACAGTATTTTTTAAAAAACTATTTTTTTTTACTTTTGTCCATGATATATTTAAGTTTTAACATCATTGGTTTCCTTACCACTTTGAAAAAAATATGGAAGTTGTTAAAATCGGTTTTCCTAATGAACACATCCTGGAATAGGGAGGTAACTAGAAACTATCATGTTTGGAAGTTCCCAGCTAACCTCTGTGAGGTTATTATTTCTTTTTTTTTTTTTTTTTTTTTTGGCCAGTCCTGGGCCTTGGACTCAGGGCCTGAGCACTGTCCCTGGCTTCTTCCCGCTCAAGGCTAGCACTCTGCCACTTGAGCCACAGCGCCGCTTCTGGCCATTTTCTGTATATGTGGTGCTGGGGAATCGAACCTAGGGCCTCGTGTATCCGAGGCAGGCACTCTTGCCACTAGGCTATATCCCCAGCCCCAGGTTATTATTTCTTGACAGCAGTAATTTTCCATGAGTATAACCTAGACTGAAGTGTGACAATGCAGGTGCCAGAAGCTCATGCCTATAAACCTGGATACTCAGGAGTCTGAGACCTGAAAGACACTGGTTTGTAGATACTCTGGGCAGAAAAGTCTGGACGACTCTATCTCTAAACTAACTGAGAAAAAATAGACTTGAAGTATAACTCAAGTGGTAGAGATCCAGTAGTGAACAAGCAAGCCAAGTGAGAGTATAAAGTCCAGAGTTTAAATCCCAGAGGGTCAGGAAAAAGTGATGTGTATGTGCCTTGTTATTCCTTTCTTTTAATCTAAAACTGAACAAAAGCACTGGGATGTAATAGATAATGAAGGAAATTATCCAGAAAAAATCCAAACATGTACCAGAAAATTAAATACTTCGATAAATAACATATAATAAGATAATCCTTATAGCTGTTTATATTAAATAGTCCTGTGGTATCTATTATGTGCAAAACTCAATAAAAGGCTATGGAAACCAAGTAAAGCATGTGATACTAAGGATATTCATAGACTAACAAAAGTGAGAAACAAGGAAGATAGGGTCATGTAAAGAATAAATGACCCAACTATAGTTGATAAATAGAATAGTCAACTTTTTTTTTTTTTTTTTTTTTTTTTTGCCAGTCCTAGGGCACTCAGGGCCTAAGCATTATCCCTGGCTTCTTTTTGCTCAAGGCTGGGACTCTACCATTTGAGCCTCAGTACTACTTTCAGTTTCTTCGGTATATGTGGTGCTGAGAAATTGAACCCAGGGCTTCATGCATGCTCAGCAAACACTCTACCATTAAGCCATATTCCCAGCCTAATAGTCAACATTTTATAGGATTCTTTGTATGCTGGTCACTATGTTATATACCTTGCATTCTTTTTTTCCCCTTTCTTTTTTTATGCCTTGATGAGATTGTTACTAAATTGTTCTCTGTTTATGTATGAAGGAATTGAGATCCAGAAAGCTTAAGAGACTTGTTCAATATTACACAGCTGAAAGTGATTTATTAAGTGATTCTTCTATTCCTTAACTCATTCAAACTGGCAATTATTTACAATTATTATGTGCTGAGCACTTTTCTGTGTATTGAGAAATAGAGCAATGGACAGAATATTAAAAATCTTTGCACTCTGGTTTATACTTTAATGAGAATTGGTTCAGGGATAAAGAAAACATAACAGAAGTATTACATAGTTGTGCTGGTAGCTTAGTGTGGCTTTGTTGTGATCATTTGGGTAAATACCCAGAGTGGGATTGCTGGGTCAAAGAGAAGCTTTATGTTTATTCCTTTGAGGAAACTCAACACAGCTTTCCAGTGTGGTTGAACCACTTTACATTCCTCAACAGTGTAATAACATTTCCTTTTGGCTACATTCCCACCAGTATCTGTTATTATTTTTATTTTTTACAATAGCCATTCTAACTGGGGTGATGTGAAATCTCAATAAAGTTTTGATTTGCATTTCTTTTATGGCCAGAGATGTTGAACATTTCTTTGTGTGTCTACTGGCCATTCTTATTTTCGCTTCAAAGAAGTCCCTTTTTAATTCCTTAGTCCATTTATTAATAGGAAGTTTGTTTCTATGACCTCCTTTGTAATAATTAGTATACACTTAACATAGTCCTAGTAGAGCATCATAATAGCCCAATAGCTATGCACATATGACCATATAAAACAATGCTAATCAAAGTAAACTCCACAATATTGAAATGAGTTGTTGTTTTTTAGTCTACTGTTTTCAGTTATTTCTTTTTTTTCCCCATCCTCCTCTAGTTTATTCCTTGTGGTCACTGTTTTTTATTTTGGTATCCTTTGTCTTGTATATAAGTTTATATGATTTGCGAAAGGGTAGGGTATCACAGAAACAGTGGGGCAAAGGGTAAACCAATGCAACACTAACACTCTCTAGACACAATGTTGGAAATGGATATTACAACTTGGGAGGAGGCGAGTCAAGGGGAGGAAAGGATAAGAAAATGAGGGAGGGAATAGCACTGTTTGAAAAGAAGTATACTCATTACCTTAGGTAACTGCAACCCCTCTGTACATCACCTTTATAATAAAAAAGTAAAAATAAATACATAGTAGGAAGCAAAAACTATTGCAAATATTTAAACAGGCTAGAGTGACAATGGCTTAAAATGGTTAGGAGTAAAGTGGATTATTTTGTCTTTTCTTATTTTTATTTCTTGAGGCATAGTATTGATATGTAGCCCATGCTATAGGGCACCCTTGAAATTGTCATCTTCCTGCTTCAGCATCCTTACTGTTATTACAGGTTTGTGCCAACATCTGCAGTTTGGCAGACTATTTTTTATAGGGTATTTTGGATAACCTGCCTCAAGAGGTAGTATTTACACTGCTTTCAGTTTATTTAAAAATTATGTAATTTGTGCTCAACGAGGTAGCACATTTTCCAAATCTGGAATAAAACAGAGATTAGTATGAACCAGGCACAAGGATGGTATGCAAATTTATAAAGTGTTTCAAATTAAAGAGAATACAATAATCTTGTAACATTTTTTTCTTCTGAAAATAATGTGTTAACTGTAGAATATTTAGAGAAGTATGAGCACTTAAAATGGGTGAAAGTGAAAATATCTAATCCAGGAAGTAATAGGAAAAATACAAATTGTCCATTATCTACCCCCTACCAGTAACTGCTCTCATTATTGCAATGTTGGTCACATGAAATATTTAAAACAGTGAAATTATACTACTTTATAGCTCTGTCTGGTTTTTTTAGAACTTTGAGTGATAAATATATTTCAGTATTACTATTTGTATAACCTGATTTGAATGTTTAACTATGTAAGTGAACCATAGTTCCTCTAACTTTAATGTGAGATCTGTTCTTTCTGTTGCATGTATTTCTTACTTTGTAGATTTCACCACTGGGAATATTAGCTTGATAATTATACTCATATATAACTTTCCGGCTTCATAAATATTTATCTAGGATAAATTCATAGCTGATGAATTTGGGATATATATATTCATGGCATGTATACATTTGGTAATAATATATTATATAAAATATAACACATAATATATAGAGATAAATTTGCTTTTTTAAAAAATTATTTATTTGTTGTCAAAGTGACATACAGAGGGGTTACAGTTTCATACATAGGCAGTGAGTACATTTCTTATCTAGCTTGATACTGCTTCCCTCATTTTTCTCCCCCTTCCTCCTTTCCCATTCCCCTCTTGCCATGAGTTGTACAGTTGGTTCACGCCATCTCGTTTTGTAAGTATTGCTGTTGCATTGGTTCCTCCTTTATCCTTTGTCTCTCCATTTTGATATTCCCCTTCCCGTCCCTAGTTCCAATAAACAATATACAATATATATATACAATACCCAGGGTACCAGTATCAGTCTCAGTGATATCAGGGGTGAAACCATGGGAAAGAAATACAAAAGAAAAAGTCAGAATTTCACATGATATGTTGAAAATAACAACAACAATTATAAACCACTTGTTTCCATAATGCATATTTGCTTTCTGTAAGGCTCATATCAACAAATTCTTCCATCACCCTTTTATAACATCTAATTCACTGTGCTCTACTTACCATATTGTTATGGAATATACACCAAATAATTTTGTGAGTAAAAAGTATCACTCTTGTTATTATTTATATTTATGAAATTTATCCTTTACTGAAAAATACCTTCCAAATTCAGACCCCCCCCTAAAATAATCCATATGTTTGGTTATTGATTGTATGAAAAGAAACTTTTTTGGAATAGCTGTTTTCTAATCTTTGCTATAAGAAGTTCGATGGCTGAATTCACTTCAGTCTTCAATCTATCTATTCATTATTTTGTTTATTTAGTTAAAAAATGTTTATGTAGTGCTTGATGTATGACAGGAAGCATTATAACCTTCAAGGACAAATATTAGCCAATCTAAGTCCCTGCTCTCATAGAGTTTTATGTTCTTGGGGAGTGGGAGAGGGTAAGCTGTAAAAATCTCAACATGTAAATGCAGTTTTTCACATTGAAATAACAGCCTTGGAAAACATTAGCAGTAAGTCAGAAGGTAACTTTCATGATTTTTAAAAATATTTTGTTGACTTACCTCTAGAGAACTAGAGTGGTGACTGAAATGTGGTGGGTACATAGTGGTTATATGGTGAATAACAAAACATCTAAATAAAATAAAGCAGGGTAAGAGGACAGAACATATAAGATGATGGTGGTGTGCCATTCATAAGAGAGACATGATGAGTTACCCTTGGTAAAAACTGGAAAGAAACAGATCTGAGTTTCTGTAGCCAGCCAGGAAAATAAGGATGGAAGATTCATAATGACAGGGGCATTCAGTTTGAGTGAGGTGAAAACCCATCGAAGCTTTCTAAATATGTAAGAGGGACAGGATCCAACCTGCATATTAAGAGGCCCACTCCATCCAGTTTGAGAGGATACCAAAAACGAGGAGTCGCTAAATGAACTTGTTGCAACAATCCATGCAGGACTGGTGGCTTGGAAGAGAGCCCTGGCAGTGCAAGCAGCAAAAAGTGTTCAAGTTCTGGATGTAGTTGCAGGATGGAGCCCACAGAATTTATTGGTTTATGGAGTGTGGTGTGAGAAAAATGAGTCAAGGATGAAACTCCTAGCCTGAGCTACTAGAAAGATGTTGTTTTTGACTGGAAAAACTATGGGGGGAAATTAAAGAAGTTTGAAAGATTACTTTCATATATTCACACTTTATTATTAACAATTTATGATGAAAATACTTTAAACAAGCCACCTGAAAATTTTCCACTATTGTAATTAAGATGAAAATTACTGAAGGAAAATCAAAACAAATATATTTTTTAAATATTTAATGCTATACATACCATATATGTGATATGTTTTCTTAAAATTCAATACAAAGTAGCATTGTCTTTGAGGTCCTCAATTTTTTAAAATCATATGAAGGGAGAAGGGAGTCTTCCCTTCACATGAGAAAACTGAGTTGATTTTTCATCTTAGAAGACCCCAAAGTTAAAGATATGCATGTGTCTCAGTCTGTCTGTGTTGCTATTGCATAACTACCATAGGCTAGGTAGTATAAAACAATGGAAAATTTCACAGCTTTGGACTGAGAAGTCCAAGATCATGACATGTTAAATAGGCAGTGGAAACTTACTTTGTGGCTCACAGATGCAACCTTCTCACTGTGTCTTCTTATGACATAAGGACAAGGGAACTTTCAGGGGTCCCATTTATGAGGAACTAATATTATTCACACAAGTCACAAACAGACCATTGCACCATGAATGTCTGATACACATGTCAGTACCCTGGGGATGGTCAATTTGCACTGCTATCACCTAGCAAGAATGCCCTTCATGAATCTAGGTATGATTTTTTCCAAGTTATTGTTGTTAATTTTACTTGATCTATTATCCACTGGCTGGTAAGCAAAAGAAATGATTGGTTATGCAGGGCTTTTTTTGGTGTTAAAATCAATCATTCTAATTCTTATTATAAATTAGTACAATAAATTAAAATGGATTCATGTGAATATCTCTAGCCATCCTAATAATCTCACTTTACATTTTATTTATTTATTTATTTTTTGGCCAGTCCTGGGCCTTGGACTCAGGGCCTGAGCACTGTCCCTGGCTTCTTCCCGTTCAAGGTTAGCACTCTGCCACTTGAGCCACAGCGCCGCTTCTGGCCGTTTTCTGCATATGTAGTGCTGGGGAATCGAACCTAGGGCCTCGTGTATCCGAGGCAGGCACTCTTGTCACTAGGCTATATCCCCAGCCCCACTTTACATTTTATTGATAAACTTAATCATAAACCAATAATTTAAGGGTTATTCTGTAAAATATCCAAAACAACCTCCAAAGCTTTCTTGTAAAGGAATAGATCTGGTGTTAATTGCCCCAAGATGAGTGCGAGATCTTAGCGACTGTAGGTAACTGTGTTATAGTTTTTATAACCTCCTCTGATTTCCTGATGAACCAAGAGCTTTTCTTTAAAGGAACAGAAACAAAAGACACAACAAATGGGTTGGAAATCATGTTTGGAAAATTCTTTGTAAGAACAGAGCTGGGGTTGGAATAGGGACTGAAGTAGAGAAACATAGTGTTCTCCAATGCTGGGGTGCTAGACAAGATTAAGGAATAAAGCATTTTAAAATGGTATTAGTATATGGATGTATTGGTTCACTTCCTTCTCTTTCTCTATCTGTCTCTGTGTGTCTCTCTGTGTCACTATTTCTCTCTAAAGAACAGCAAATTATACTTGCAACAAATTACTATTAATAACTGAATCATTGAAACATTCTCATTTTTTAAAAAAGTTAGTTTCATTGTGAGTAAAATTGACCCACAGTTCTAATGCTCAGAAAGTCATCCTTCTTTGTGACTTGCAATCAAGACTTTCCCCCGTGACGCTTATTTCTATGAATACAGAATCCCTCAGGGCCCTAAACTCAGGAAGCTTTCCACATGCATCATAAATTTTCTAGTGACATATTTAACCCAACTTCCTCGGTTGGGGCTGGTGTGTTAACAAACAACTCCTCTGACTTCCTAGAACACACACCTTTATTGAGTTTCCAAATGACCGTTTTTGGGCTATTGGAACACTACACAAAGCTCCCCTTTGACCGTGGGCTTATTGAAGGCCACTTTGATTCTTCCATCAACACTGGAGACTGCCAGAATATTTTCATTTTTTTTCCTGTGCCTGTTGGCAGTAGGAAAGAGGATCTAATGAATCAATTGTCAGCAAATGTGGCTTTCTTGGATTGCAGAAAACCCAATGACACATCAGTTGCACTTTTAGTTTATAGAACTGAATGTGTCACTGTTCTTCCTCTCCTGAAACTTTGCCAATTAGGAAGCAGATTCTCCCATCCAGTATTTCAAAGCCTTATTCAGGAATTGACATTCATGTTACAGATTCAGCAATGGGCCCTTAAAAAAAAGCCTTACAGCTAAATGATTCTAATTTCCATCAGGGATGACACCCTATAGACAGATGCCTGAGAAGCTAAATAAGTACACTAGGTCCTAATTGCTTTGGAATCTTTCAATTCAGATACAGGGAACACTTTGATCCTGTTGCTTAACTCTCTCCCTCTGTTTTTTTTCCTCTCTCTCTCTTTCTTTCTATGAGAAGGTAAACATTAGGCTTTAATGGGCTGTACTAATAATAACTGCTCAAAGTAGTTAAACAAAACTCCAGTTCTTTCCAAGGCTGGCAATGAAAAGGAAAGTTTTTAAAGGAAGAACTGTAAGTATCTGAAAAGAGTGCTGAATTTAGTGGGGAGAACACTGGAGGAGATATAATGAAGTTGAAGGTAGGTCAGAAAACTCCAGTGAAATTTGTGCTTTAATACTAAATCAAAAGTAAAATCTAAAGTAGATTGAAGGACTAGTCTTTCATCTCTTTCCATTTTCTGAACTCTATCAATGCATAGTCCTCACAAGTTCAGAATACTTCTTGAAAGTCTTATTTTATGAATATGGTTGATATATTTTGATTCAAGAGATTAATTTTAAAATACACTTTTTTCATTTTTTCTTTATTTTCAAAGTGAATTACAGAGGGGTTACAGTTTCATATGCAAGGAAGTGAGTACATTTATTGTTCAACTTGTTGCCTCCTCCCTCCTCCACCCCCACTTCTCCCTTCCCTTCCCCCCCCCCATGAGTTGTACAGTTAGATTATACCAAATGGTTTTATAAGTATTGCTTTTGGAGTAGTTTGTCTTGATTTGGTATTCCCTTTCCCTTCCCTAGTTCTAATACATGTATATACAGTATTCAGGGTACTAAGATCAGATACAGTGATAGCGGGGGTTAAACCAAAGCTAGGCACACTGAAGCTCAGAGCCATTAGGAAAATAGCACAGATAGGTTAGCAAGTAACAGAGTTTTCAATGTCAGACAAATATGAGTTTAGTATTAGAGTTTCTAGTGACTTAGAAAATTTTGTCAAGCTAAAAAAATTGTCGTTTCATTTCCCTTTCTACAAAGTGGAAACAATAATAGTACCTGTCATATAAAGTTGTGAAAATTAACTAAGAATATCATATAAGGTACTTAGTTATACAAGAGGAAAAAAGGGTATGGTTTCACATGGCATGTTGAAAATAATTACAACAGTGATATAACACTTGTTTCCATAATGTGGAGTTCATTTCACTTAGCATCATCTTATGTGTTCATAAGGGCGTAGACATTGGGCTATTGTCACCTTCTACTATGACTAGCCTGAACATGTACTAATTATTCCCACTGAGGGAAACCATACAGTCATTGATTTTTTTTTTTTTTACAATTCTATTCAGCTGCTTACTTCAAAATATGAATTTAAAGAACAGGTTTGTGAAGGAGATTTTGGTAGTGGGAAACAGAACAGAGTATGTGGCTGGTTGGGTAGTATGATTCACATTCATGTGTAAGTTCAAGGTAGGGATGAGGGAAATTTTGATTGGCAAAGGCAGAGGAAACATTGAACAAATACTCAGTGATTTCTATTCTTTACTGATATATTTGATCTGACATGCAAATGGAGTCTACTCATGTTATAAAGCATTGAGACATTTGGTAAATGTATGAACACATTTACAAAATGAAAATAAAAACCACAGAATTCCTCATGTTAAACGAATTATATGTTTCACAGTCAATGTTTGTTTACCAAGTGCTTCCCATTCCTACTCTTCATTTTGGAGCAGAAGCAGTAGGATGGGTTAAGTCTGAGCTGAAATGACTTTCACATGAACAGCACTTGACAGCTTTCGCCTATATATTTCATGGTGTTCTGTGAAATGACTTGTACAACACCACGCTAAATTATGCTGAAAACAGAAGTCATCTGCTGCGCACACGGGTGTGATTAGTTCACTCTGCAATCATGCCTTTTTCCTAGCTCCTGATAATTATCTAAAAGAAGATCCCAGAAGAGAAGTCAAGTGCATCTATTTCTGGGATCTCACCAGAAATAGTACAATTTTGAAGTCTAATCATTTCCTACAACAAAGATTTTAGGCTCTTCAACTTCTCAGCTTTTGTCAGTTAAAGAATTTCTACTAAGAATTCCAAATTGCAGCTTTTCAGAGACACAAATGATATAAATTCATATTGCCAAAACCTTCATTCTTGTTTGGTTCAAGAGACTCTAATTTCATTAGCTTTTAATTGGCCCAATGTAAGATCATATTCAGTAGTTTTCCTTTCTAAATATTTCACATGGTCTCATTTTTGAAACAATGCGTTCTATTAAATGCCTTATATAGTAGAAAGAAATATAAACAAATTTTGAATCAATATATTGTCAATATATAGATCTCATCACTATTCTACACTATCATCAAATAAACATAAGCCTCAGTAATATACTCTGCTACTAACAAAATCAATAACAGAATCAGTGGGCTGGAATTTTAGTCACTATGAATTTGGTCCCATTACTTCTAGGCACTTTAATATATTTCCTCCTTTCAGTATCACAAACAAACTTTCATGTTATACACTATAACAGCTAGGCACACTGAAGCTCAGAGCCATTAGGACAATAGCACGTAACAGAGTTTTCAATGTCAGACCAATATGAGTTTAGTATTAGAGTTTCTAGTGACTTAGAAAAACTTTTTCAAGCTAAAAAAACAATCAAGTTTCATTTCCCTTTCTACAAAGTGGGAACAATAATAATACCTGTCATATGTGAAAATTAACTAAGAATATTATATAAGGTACTTAGTTATAGTGCTTGACACATGATAACTATCCAAGATATGTTAACTGCATTCTGTGAAGAATTTATTTAGGGATATTGGTGAGACAGTGACAGAGCTAACTCAATGTTAGTTTTCGCTAAGTTCAGAATCTGTGACCTTAGTTATTATGTTCTGCTACCTTCTAACCATATGTAAAACAATGTGTACAGATGGACCACAAATTTTCTAGTTTTGAAATATTGCCATTTATCGTTATGAAGATGTGTCTTATTTCTTCATTTGAATTAACTCAGGGTAGTTCATCTGTATTTGTATAAATTTGAAATAAAGTTTTGAATGTAAACTTTTTGCTTGAATTAAAAATAACCAGAATGAAACATCCTTGTGAATAACAGCACATAAAACTCAAACATTTTTCTTCATAAATTCATTTTTCTTACTTCTCACATTGGACATAAGGCACAAACAGTTGGCAGATCAATATTTTATTTGTCAAGAAAATTGGATGCATCAAACAAAGGATTGGTCATCAGGTTGAAAAGTCACTAAAAGAATTCAAATACCTCAATTACTCTAGTTTACATGAAGTTGTTATAATTTCAAGTAATTCCTTTCCAGCATGTAATTTTATGGGGGAAGAACATAGATGAAAGGAGGACTAAGTAAAGATAGTGATTTTATGTGGTTGTGGCCCTAAATATATGCTTTGCATAAAGAAGTTGGCTCAGGAGAGAATATGTCATGTAAGGATACATTTTATTTCTGGAAACAGAAGATTCTAAAGCACTGTTTGTATCTTTGGAAAAATGAAAATTTCTTCCAATGGAGTAAGTAGTTCTCATTCACATATATTCATGACAAACTCTGTTTTCGCATTCATGTCCCTTGTGAGATGTTTATCAAGGTACATCTTGAAAGGGAGGAAGTTTAGTGAAATACTTACTATAAAATTACCTACTATTTATAAATATAAACCTAAATTTCTTTTAGTTTCTATGAAATGCTTCAACATAAAACTTTAAAGGTCACATATTAATTTAATAAAAGGGAAGGAAAATAAAGTCCACAGTCCAAAGATTGATACTATCCATAGAAAAAAAATCAAGCTATTCTGTGTCTTAAAACACAGTACATGTTTGAGAAAGAAATCCAAGTAGTGGGATATACCAAAATATGTTGAAGAGGGAACTTTTACCCAAAGAAAGGACAGGCAAAGAGTTTGATATCACAAAGCTTATCAAAATAAAAAATGATTTGAAATATTTCAAAATACAATAAAATGAAATTACCTTTCTTGCTTCCATTGCTACCTCACATCCACCCCATTATGTCACCTGTACAAGGATAAAGAAGGATCAGAATTTCCTCAACTGTAGCCAGGTCCAGCACAAGCGCTTCACCTACAATCTTGCCCACAAAATTAATAGAAATTATTTGCTCTGATTCTAGGTTATATTAAATAAATTCAAGAGGAAATTATAGAGGCTGAATGCCCAAAAGGTAAATCTCAGGAATGTATTTTCTAAAATGTAAAAGAACAAACTTTGGGGCCTCACACCCACACTCAAACATAATAGTATACCATTTAAGCCACACCTCAAGTGCAGGGTTTTGTGTGGTTTTTTTTTGCTATTTAATTGGAGGTTGAAACATGCAGATGTTGTTTTGCTTCCAGGATAGCTTTGAGCCATGATTCACAGATCTCAACCTCATGAGTAGCTAGGATTACAAGCATGAACCACTGATACTCAGCTAAGAATAGGTTTTGTTGTGATTTGTCATTAGCTCTGAAATTAACTTTTAAACGTATTTCCTTCTATTTGAGATTTTTTTCTTCTCTTCTTTCACAGCTTTTAGGATTTTTTTTCCATTTCTTTATTGTCAAGGTGATGTACAGAGGGGTTACAGTTTCATATGTAAGGTAATGAGTACATTGATTATCCAACTTGTTACCTCCTCCCTCATTTTTCCCCACCTCCCCCCTCCCCATTTCCCTCCCCCCCATGAGTTGTACAGTTGGTTTACACCATAGAGTTTTGAAAGTATTGCTGTTGAATTGGTTTGTCTTTTTACACTTTGTCTCTCGATTTTGGTATTCCCTTTCCCTTCCCTAGTTCCAATTACAGGTATATACAATATCCAGGATACTAAAATCAGTTACAGTGATATCAAGGGTAAAACCATGGGAAAGAAATACAAAAGAAAAAGGGCATAATTTCATATGGCATGTTGAAAATAACAACAATGATATATTACTTGTTTCCATTGAAAGGTCTTTCTAAATCTAAAAATTGCCATTTCTTTAATATTTCTCTGAGAAAACAGAATGTCATAACTATGTATCTTCTCTCTTTCTGCTCCATTATTGATCATCAGATTACTTGTAAATATTTTGATGTATTTTAGAATATTGCCAGCCATTTTCCTTCATATAGAATAAAGAACACAATGGAAATAAAAAACAAACAACCCCCCCCCAAATGTAATCATTACCTCATTTGATTAACTGTACTCAACTGTAAATCCCACTCATCACCTTTTCTATAGAGATAAATAAAATAAATGTATTCTGAATTTTTTTTAATATATAAATAAGTCAGAATGGGTAGACAGAGTGAATGCATGAAGTACAGTTGGGTTCAACAATAAGAAAAAATGTAGTGGAAATAATCGGGATAGATTCACTGTGTCCTGAAGAAGGAAGTAGCCATGGAAACTGCAGACAGTGATGATTATCTGATGTAGATTTTATTAAGAACATGTCAATGTTTGCCATTCTCTCATCTCTTTAACTGATAAGTAAATATCATCTCCATGATATCATCTCCATGAATTAAAAAAAAAAAAACTATTTCCTTGAATTCTAAAATATATTAGACTTTCAGGGATGAGAAATACTTAGAATATCCGAACTGAGGGCTGCATAAGGCCCATAAAATCATTTAGTATATACAAGATACATGCTTCTCAAATGCTTCATATACCTCTATTAGTTTTTTGAATGGCCTGAGAATTATGTTACAAATATCCAATTGGCCTTGGCAGATAAAAGTTTTGTGAAGGTCGGTAACTACCATGGTACTGGTACTGGTTACCATGGTAACTACCATGGTACTGAGTAAAATAACTAAAAAAAAAAAAAAAATCTAGGCTACATGGAAGACATAAAGCCTGTGCCACTGTGAAAAATTTGATATATTTGGATGCAGAAAAAAAGTCAAATTTTAAATTCTAAAGTTTTATACCTGACACTAGTAGAAAATAGGGCTGAGGACAAATTTTAATTTCAAGATGTCTCTGGAATTTTAGATTATTTTTTAACAATTAAAAATTCTTTAACACCTAATTCACCTGTATCCTTACAACTCACCTTTCAGGTTATTTAACCACTAAGAACATATAAAGTTTCTTAGAGTTGTTTGTGTCTGGTTACATGTAGAGGATGTTAATAGCTGATGGTGTTTAGCTATAAGGACATAATCTCTAATTACTTTCCTTACTCATCTGCATATTTAATTTTAAGTAGTACTACATAGTTCTGTAGTTTCTACATCATTCATTATAATGACTAAATCATACCTTTACTGTTGGAAATTTACTTGGTGATTCTTCAATCATTGTTTGTACAATGGATTTCCCTAACCTCCCTCTACCTCCTTTGGCAAGACAAAATACAGAAATATTTGCAGTTTATGCCTTTTAAAATCTATTTTCTTCTCTTGAATATTTATCTTAGAATCAATATCCTGAAATATAAGTTACTCTCCAATAATTAAATTTATTTAGTTAAATTTTGTCATATGTACATAGAAATTCCATGTTTAGTGTTCAATATATTTGCTCATATATAGACTTTCTAAGTGTCTTTTTAAAAATTGTTCTTGTAAAGTGATGAAGAGAGAGTAGTTACAGTTACATATATCAGATAATTAATAGATTTCTTTTTGAACAGTGTCACCTATTCCCTTATTTTATCCGATTTTTCCCTCACCCCAACTCCCACAAGTTGTATACTTCATGTTCAACAGTGTCTACTGTGTATCACGGCTACATTTATTCACCCCATGGACCACTTTTTCTGTGATTCCACTTTATTTACCCAAAAAAGATAAACTTATGTACAAGACAAAAGTTAGGAGCTAAAAAAAAATAGGATGGAAGAAAGACAGCTTCTTTTACAAATGGTGCTGGCAAAACTGGTTCAATACCTGCAACAAATTAAAACTAGATCCTTATATATCACCCTGCACCAAAATCAATTCCAAATGGATCAAAGACCTCAAAGTACAATCAGATACCCAGAAAACACTAAAAGAAGGAGTAGGAGAAACACTTGGGCTCCTTGACACAGGATGAAACTTCCTTAATAAAGGAATAAAGAAATGAAACAAATCAAAGAAAGGTTGGACAAATGGGACTGCATCAAATGGCAGAGCTTCTGCAGGGCAAACGACATAGCTTGCAAGATAAACAGAAAGCCCACAGATTGGGAGAAGATCTTTACTGGCCATACAATGGACAAAGGCCTCATATCTAAAATATATACAGACCTAAAAGAAATTAATTCCTCCAAAACAAATTCTCAAAGAACCAACAATTCCCTCAATAAGTGGGCTAAATACCTAAAAAGAGACTTCTCTGGAGAGGAAATGAGAATGGCCAATAGACACATGAGGAAGTACTCTAAATCACTGGTCATAAAAGAAATGCAAATCAAAACAACATTGAGATTCCACCTCACCTGAGTAAGAATGTCCAAGAATGTCCATTATCAGGAAAACTAAAAATAACAAATGCTGGGCGGTTGGAGGGGAGGGGGTGGCCCAAAGGGAACACTACTACATTGGTGGTGGGAATGTAAACTTGTTGAACCACTCTGGAAAGCAGGATGGAGTTTCCTCAGAAGGCTAAACATAGAGCTCCCCTATGATCCAGCAGCCCCACTTTTGGGCTTCTACCCAAAAGATTACAATCAAGACCACACTAAAGCCACCAGCCCAATAATGTTCATTGTATCACAATTTGTCATTGCTAAAATATGGAACCAGCCCAGATGACTCTGGATACTGTATATACTTGTATTAGAAATAGGGAAGGAAAAGGGAATATCAAAATCGAGAGACAAAGGATAAAAATATAAATAATTCCAAAAGGAATACTTATAAAATCATTTGGTGTAAACCAACTGAACAACTCATGGTGGGAAATGGAAATGGGGATGGGAGAAGGGGGGAGAAGAGGGAGGAGGTAAAAAATTATACAGGAGAAGTACCCACTGCCTTACATATGAAACTGTAACCCCTTTGTACATCACTTTGACAATAAATAAATAATTTTTCAGAAAAAAAGAACTAATAACCAGTAAGCTATATACTGAAATGGTACAGAAATCAAAAACAGTGAAAAAGGAGGAAAATACAGAAACAAAATTAAAAAAGCAAATAACAAAAAACTTCCTTTTTCCCTTTCTTGGAGTTCATTTTTATAAACATCATTTTTATGATCATATGCACATAGCTATTAAGGCCTTGTGATCTTCTCCTAAGAATATTCTCACTGCCAGACCCAAAGAAACATGGACTCTATGGTTTCCTTCATAGGGAATAATTAGCACAGGTTTAGGCTAGTCACAGCAGAGGATCACAATAGCTCAATAGCTCTGTACATATAAACATATAAGATGATGCTAAGTAAAATAAACATAATTTTTATAGAAAAAAAGAATATTCTCACTATGTGAAAGTCTAAAGTCCTATGTAATTTGTCAAGTCCAACTGTATTTTTTTGTCTTTACCACACTTTAGTTACAATAAATGAGGGAAACCATGCAACCTATGTTTCTTTGGGACTTACTTAATGTAATTTTTTCAAGGCTCCCTAAATCCTTATGACTGTTAGAATTCATCCTTTCTGGCAGATACGTAGGATTCCATTGGGTATATATGCTGCATTTTCTTGATCCATTCATCCACTGAGGGGCATTTGAGTTGATTCCATACTATAGCTGTGGTAAACAATTCTATAATGAACATACTTGTGCTGGTAGATTTATGGATCAAAAACCTCAATATAAGGCCAGATACCATGAAAATATTACAGTAAGAGGTCGGAGAAACATTAGAGGTCCTAGGCATGGGTCAACACTTCCTAGATAAAGATCACAACAAATTAAAGAAAGACTGGATAAATGGATTGAATCAAACTAAAAAGTTGCTGTGTGGCACAGGACATAGCTGGGAAGATAAATAGAAAGCCCACAGAAATGGAGAAGATCTATATTAGCCATATATCAGACAAGGGCATCATATTTAAAATGGATTTAGAGATTAAAAGAGAGGCAAAGGATAAAAAGACAAACCATTGCAACAACAATACTTAAAAAACCAATTGGTGTAAACCAACTGTACAACCCTTCGGGGAGTTGAGGGGGAAGGGGAAGATGGGAGAAAAATAAGGGAGGAAGTAGCAAGTTGGATAACAAATGTACTTGCCTTACATATGAAAATGTAACCCCTCTGGACTTCACTTTGACAATAAGGAAGAATTCTAACCCCCCCCCATATACCCTCAAATAAACAACCCAATCAATACAAAGAGACTTCTCAGAAGAAGTATGAATGACCAATAGACATATGAAAGAATGTTCAACATCTTTGGCCATTAACTTTCAAAAATGCTGCAACCTAATCAATAAATGAAATAAAGACTAAAAGAGAGACTTCTCAAAGGAAGGAAAAGAAATGGCCAATGGACACATGAAGACGTATTCAACATATCTGCCCACCAAAGAAATGCAATTTAAAACAACACTGAGATTCCATCTCACCCCAGTAAGAATATCTATTATCAGGAAATCTAATAATAACAAATGCTGGAGATGATGTGGCCAAAAGGGAACTCTAGTACATTGTTTGTGGGAATGCAAACTTGCTCAAACCCTCTGGAAAGCAGTGTGGAGGTTCCTAAGAAACATAGAGCTCCCCAACAACCCAGCAGCCCCACTTTGGGGCATCTACCAAAAGACAACAAGTGAGACCACACTAAAGCCACCAACACAACTATGTTCATCGCAGCACAACTTGTCATCGCTAAAACATGGAACCAACTTAGATGCCCCTCAGTAGATGAGTGGATAAGGAAAATGTGGTACATATACACAGTGGAATTCTATGCCTCCATCAGAAGGAATGGCACTGCTCCATTCATAAGGAAATGGAAGCACTTGGGAAAAATCATACTAATTGAAGTGACCCAGACACAGAGAAACATAAACCCTATGGAATCTCTTATAGGGAATAGCTAGTACAGGAATAGGCTAATCATGGTAGAAGACCAAAATACTCCAATAGCTACACCCATATGTCCACATAAGAACATGCCAAGTGAAATGAACTCCATGTTATGGAAACAAGAGTTATACCACTGTTGTAATTATTCTTAATATGCCATGTTAACTCATACTACTTTCTTTCTCTTTTACCTTTTCTATTTGTTTGACTGAGTGGTTTGTCTAGTTTTGTTTCTCTTGTAGTCCCTTCCTGTGGCTGTACTATTGCTACCACTGTATTACATCGAGTACCCTGGATATTGTCTATACAAGTAATTGAACTGGGGAAGGGAGAGGGAATACCAAAATTGGAGACAAAGAACAAGAAGAAACCATTCAAAAAGCAACACTTAGAAACCATTTGGTGTAAACCAACTGTACAACTCTTGGGGGGAAATGAGGGAGGAGGTAACAAGTAGAACAAGAAATGTACTCACTGCCTTTCATATGAACCTGTAACCCCCTGTATCACACTTTTATAGTAAAGAAAAAAAAAAGAAATGAAAATCTAAACAACATTAATATTCTCCCTCTCCCCAGTTAGAATGGCCATTATCAAGAAAACTAACTATAAAAGATGCTGGTAGGGTTGCAAAAGGGAACCCTACTACACTCTTGGTGGGAATGTAAACTTGTTCAACCACTTTAGAAAGCAGTATGGAGGTTTCTTAAAGACTAAACATAGAGCTTCTCCATGACTCAACAAGTCCATTCCTGAGCATTTATCCAGTAGAGTTCTTTTTAAAATCAAAATCAAATCAACTGATTAAAATGGTATTTTTAAATGAATGGATACAGACAAATTAGAGTAGCAACAACCTTTCGAACCAAGTGCTATAATCAATAATATGCTTTGGAATTTAACAAAACAGTCAAATCCCAATGTTTACAGAGATGATATGTTTCCTTTTTCACTAGGAAAAAGAACATTTACAATACATACCTCCTATGGTGTCAATAGAATAAAACAAATGAAGACAAAATAACTGTGAGAAGCGACCAAACAAGAGATTAATAAACTGAAGATCTTTTGTCTTCCTTCTGGAGAGAACAAACGATGTTAAAAGTGTCTACATTAAATCCACTATGATTTGATACCTAGCATTATAAAGTGCTTTGTTACTTCTTTGTTTTGTTTTGTGCATTTTCCTTTGCAATATTTGTACCTTCTCATTCTTAAAGTAGTTTTCACAGTATTATTAGACTCTAATATCTCCTGGACAGAACATTGGCATTCCTTCACAAAACTGGTCCCAAATAGCTTGAAAAGAGTCCTAGATTTTACAATGTCAAGGGTAGTTGAAGATACCATTTATTTTTGTCTTGCATAAAAATCGTAATTTAAGAAATATTTCATTTTTGATTATACAGGAGTTGTGCTATATGAACATGCTATTAAGGTGATCAAAATTTAAGAATTTTTTAAAGCAAGAAAAAGCTCACGAACCACAAGCCATGATTCTTTAAGGAAACCACCTAAACATCAAAAGCCTTAACTCCAAAACCCACATCAATTGATGCCAGACTTTTTGTGTAATTGCCCAGATAGTTTTATCTGTGTGAAGGAAATTATGACATATAGCTGCCATGTTATGCATTTTGTTCAAGCAAATACTGTGATTTAAATATATGTAAGTGATCATTTGAACAACTGAGGATACCCACAAAATGTTATGGGCCATAACAAGAGCTAGCAGAGCCATGCAAAGAAACAAAATTTGGAAGAAGATCACTCTAACTTTTGAGTGTTTTTTTTTTTTCTCTCTCAGCAATGTACTTTTCTATTTTTTTAATTAAAATTGGTGTAATCCCTCTCTTAACTAGATAAGGGTTAGAAGAGGATGCTTATTTCCATCTCATTCAATATAAAAGTTTATATCATAATATGTTCTAAGCTTTTATTTTTTTTACAAATGTGTCTGATAGAGTACTGAGATTTTCCTTAACAAAATCCACAGTCAGTATGCAGATAACATAGTTATTTACTTGATGACATCTTTCAGTGTTCATCTCCTGAGGCCCCGTACCTATTGTTAGTCTATTGTTAGCAGCCATTCAGTTTGTTCATTTGAAACTACTTCTTTCCCCCCACCTTTTTTTCCAGAGCTGAGGAACGAATTCGGGGCCTTGCACTTGCCAGGCAAGGGCTCTTTGGCTGAGCTAAGTCCCCTGCCCCTTGAAATGATTTCTTGTTTCCCTTTCCTTCCTTTTGCCCTGAGCACCTCCCTCATCCTTCCTGCTGAAGCAAAATCCTCCCTTTAGTTCTAGTTAACTGGCTGCAGGAAGCCAATCTCCCATTTTAAGCTTCCTGCCAGAAAAATGGAAAGAAGGCACACCTCTGGATCACCAAGACCTCACCCAGTACATGGATTTCCTGCCCATTGTCTCTCTCCTCTTTTTAAATTTCTGCAATAAAAGATCATTATTTTCACAGACCCCCTCAGGTAGAAATTTGTCAACCAGAGTCTCTGTCTTCTTCAGGCTCAGCTTTGAATAAACCCGTTTTTATCTACCATTTTCTGTCTCCCAGGTTTCCTATTGCAGCCGTAGGAAAACAGACAAAAGATTCCAGGCACAGTATCAAGTGGGTAGAAGGAGGAAATATGTATAGGAAAACAATTGAAGCATCAATTCTCATGGGGACAAAATTTGACTTCCAGAAAGAAAGCCTATTGAGAACTATGTTTTAGTGAAAGAAAGAAGCCATTCAAACATTTCAGGCACACACCACTCAAAGAGAGGTCCACTTATATCCTCATGGTTCCATATTCTCCCACAGTTTTAACCACCATAGAGAGTTCCCCTGGCCAGAGGATGATCAGGGCATCATCTTCCTCTATAGACCTGCCCAAGCTAAGAGGATTTTTCTTGGGTATCAATTATTTTTCTAATCTCATTATCACTGAAGCCTTAAAAATACATGGATCATTTCTTCTCAAGCAAGTTTTTTTTTTAACTTGGCATTTTTTTAAAAATTAAATTTTATTGACAAGGTGGTATACAGAGGGGGTACAGTTACATAATACGGTAGTGAGTACATTTCTTGTCACATTTGTTACACCCTCCCTCATTTTTCTTTCCCAACCCTAGTTCAGTTAAGCATATATACAATATTTAGTGTACCACAATCATATGCAGTAGCCACATGAGGTATGCAAAAGGAAATTCACCTAGTACATTAAACGTAAAGACAACAATAAAATCCTCCTGTTTTCTTCTCTTGGAATTCATTTTGCTTAGCCTTATCTTACATAATCATATGTACATAGCTGTTGAGCTATTGTGATCCTCTGATAGGTCTATCCTAGACCGTTTTATGTTTGTTTAGTAATTGTTTGGTTTTAGATACATAATGTAAAGTTGCTGACCCAAACACGTGGAAATACCATTTGAAAGAAGTTTGTTATTTTGAAGACCTGGTCTCTACTGTTCTCCTCTCCTTCCCTCCCCCGCCCCCCCGCCCCTCAACAATCATATATCAAGGAGACCTTGTGCCTTTGCTCTCTGTGTTCTAGGCTTGTCTCACTCAACATTATTTGTTCAAGATCTGACCATTTCCCTGTGAATACCATTATTTTATCATTTCTAATCGCTGTGTAGTATTCATTGTATACAGGTACCACAGTTTTTGAATCCATTCATCTGTAGCGGGGCATCTGGGTTGTTTCCATATTTTCCAGCAAGTTTTTTGTTCTGTTTCCATCCACCAGTGCATGTGTGAAGAGCTCCCCGAAAATATACTGGAGTCTGCCTTATTTTAGAGCACTTAAATGTACCAGAGGGACACTTCAGTTGGTAAAATTACTAATGTATTGTGTCATATTAATGAACTGTTCTGAAGCATCCTTCTAGAGAGCAAAATGTGTTTGCAGAGAGTAGTGGATACTGAACAGAATCTATTTATAATTCACTCACAAAAGACTTTGAAATCATTAATCAGGTTCCTGATGTTCTGGGGTTTTATATTTTAAACTCCAGAGTATTTGGGAATTAGCTACTCTTTAATCATTTCTCAAAAGGCAGCTTTCTCTACTGGAAAAAAGAAAGCAAGGACCAGCCAGGGAAAGAAAACAGGTTTTAAGTTGTACACCAATGCCAATTGATTGGTAATGGCTTCTTGAAGTGCTAAGTAGGAAAGGATTCTGGGACCATGTAGATGCTTAGAGTAAATGAGTATTGCAATCGATTAGCCATGTCTGTCACACACTCAGGAAAAGGCACAGTTGTGTGACACAGATATGCAAACTCTGTATGTACAGTGGCAATAGAGTCCTAATTTCCACCATGGAATTTTCATTTTAGAGTACTAGACTTTGAGGGACTTAAGTTTTCACTTTCATTTTTCTTGTCAGTGAAAAATAGAAAGAAAATTGCAGCTTAGTTTTATTGTGATAATCAGAAGAAAGCCAGTGGGCAAAGGCGCCCAATTTATTTATGACATATTTATTTATTTTTAGTTTTATTTTTAAATGATTTTCTAAATTTTCCTAGTATGTAATGAAATTCTTTCTGGTATGTAGGCATACCTACAAAAAATATTATTATGACTTAACAATATTTTACCTAGGTATAGGTTGCTCATGCCTATAATTCTAGCCACTCAGGTGGCTAAAATCTATAGAATACAATTGGAAGTCAGCCCAGGAAGACAAATTGCTAAGAGAATGTTATCTCTAACTAATCATCATAAAGTTGAAAGTAGAGTTATGGCTCAAGTAGTTAAGCACTAACCTTGATGAAAAAAATCCACGTAGGCCTCAGAATCAACACACACACACACACACACACACACACACACACACACTATTAAATACACAAAAGCTCCTTAAAATGACACAAATTTATATTTCATAAGAATATCCTTATTATTCCCACTAGACCTAGAACTGATTTTTTGAGGTATGAAAGGCTTTTTTAGATTCCTTACTTAAATGTAAATATATCTCTTAAACTAATATTTGTTATTGATCTAAAATACCCTAAATAATCCTGCCAAACTTGTGAATAAAATATAAAATAGGAAGTAACACTAACATGTTTGATAAGCTCTAACCTATTTTTACATCATTAGGAGTAATAAGTAATGTGTGACTTTGGAGTAGCATTTTCATTATTATATAGATACTGGTTAAGGAGAGAATCCAGGATTAAAATTGATTCTTCTCTTTAGATTTTAAGATATGATTATTTGCTTAGCTGGTGTGTCTCAACAAATGTCACCCATTTTTCCTCTAACTTTGTTTTTAATTGTTAGGCAAAAGAGTCTCTTTGATTCATTGCTGCCTCTACAGGCAGAGGACAAAATAATGAATTCTCTCCAAGTGTCTTACAAAATTGGTTTGTTTGCTCTTTGTAGGGCAGCACTGGTAGGTTTGAGAGGAGAGAGCAGTAATTAACGGTGGCAGAGGAAAGACAATTTAAACTGAAAATGACCACATTCCCTTCTCTCTAATTGACAAATGAGCTATGGGGAAGAGTTTGTAGTGTTAGGATTTGGTGTACAAAACCCAGGGGATATCAGCTAACAATGTCATTCATTGTAGACACTGGTTAGGAAGCTCCAACAGCAGATGGAAAGGTGAAAAATAGAATCCTTGTTTATCCACACATGTGGTCTTGCCTAAGTGATGGGAAAATGTCTTTTCCCCCACATAGATTAACTTATTCATATTTGAATCTTTCTATTAGTATCTTATTCCTTGGAGTAGGAAATTAGAACACATCTATATCATTTGCATCGGGTCAGTCACACTAAATTCATGAACTGTGTTTATTTGTTCATAGTTTAAATCATTTAACATTAGGCCAACTAAGTCTCAAGAGAAATAATTTTAAACTAAAAGAGAAGGAGTTCCTTTGAGAGGTATGTCCTTAACTTGAATTTATCAGTTTTAAAGCCAGCATTTCTGGCTTTAACATAGCACAGAAGTCCAAAAATACAGAACAAAAAATGGAAGATGTAAACTGAATTCAGGAAAAAATATTTTTTTTAAATACTCAAGGTATAACTATGCTTGATATGTACTCTAGTGATATGCATCTTCTTCGGGATCCAAATCTTTTTCCTTTGGTCCTGATTTATTAAACAAAGACTTTCATGTAAAACTCTTTAAAGTTGTTTTTTGTTTTCTCTCTGAAATACCGACAGAGAAAATCATATAAGAGCCATCACATATGTGGCTGAAGAATTTTTTTATGGTTTATGCATGTTTAATATCACATACTTCACATTTTGCTTCAGGAAACCAATATTGGCCCAATACTGGTTGTTTGAAACACTTCTCTCATTGTTTCCCTGAGAACTGGGATGGGAATCCTGAAGAATTTCTCCCCTGGCTGTAGAACAGTGTACTTCCTGCTCACCCTGTGAATGTTGGGTGCCTGGTTTTAAATTATTCTACTTATATTTCTAGTCTACTAGTCAAGCTTGTTAAAGGCTTCACACCCACACCTTCTGCTCATTTCTCAGAAGGGAGGAGAGATTTCTCATAGAATCAATATGAAAAATACATGGAAATTTCTTGTATCACATAACAAATGCTTGGTAAAAATCAAATTTGCGTTGTTAAAAAAAAAAAAAAAAAGAGCCTGCATGGGTTCTTACAATGCTAAGGATCTTAGCTGAATTGTAAAGCTAACTGCCTGCTGCATCTGCTATTCTATTTTGCTCTTTGTCTACTTTCAGTTATGTTACAAAATCATTTGAGGACACACATAAACACATATACACACATGCACATGAATATAAACATCTTTTGAAAACCACTATAATAAAATAATATTGTATTAAATGACAGGACTCCCTGCAATACTTCCAAAGAATAAGACACAAGTGAGGTTTGAATGATAAGAAGTTTTCAAGAATATTGTCGTTTTCTAATGGTAGGAATTTACATTATTTGCTTTTATACTAGACTGACAGGGTTTCATTTGTAGTCAATGTTCAACTATCTTTCATCTAAAGAATGGAAATATGAAAAATGAAAGAAGAGGTAACAAGGTGGATAAGAAATGTACTCGTGGCCTTACATATGAAACTGTAACCCTTTGTACTTCACTTTGACAATAAAGAAAAAAAATAGAAATAAAAATTTGTTTGAGCTGAAGTACAACATACACAGAAGAAACAATACACAGATCATGAGGGTAAGGCTTGATGAGTTTTTGCAAATATAATATGCTATTATTTTTCTCTTTTTGGTCAGTTGTGGTGTTTGAATTCAAGTCCTGGGCATTGTCCCTGAGCTTTTATGCACTCTACCACATAGACCTATAGCTCCACTTCCAATTTTAGGTGGTTAATTGAAGATAAAAATCCCATGGACTTTCCCTCCTAGACTAGCTTTGACCTGCAATCCTCAGATCTCAGTCTCTTGAGTAGCTAGGATTATAGGCATGAACCACTAGTGCATGAACCACTAGTGCTCTTTTTTGTTTTTTTAATCAGCATATATGTCTAAAATCAGATCCTTGCCAATCTCTGCCCACTGTTTTAAGGATAAATTCTGACTAAACTTCTTAAACCAGTGATTGATTAACTTTGCTTGTTTCCAAGTTACATATAAAGAAAGTCACCCAATATTGAGTGACTTTTAGTGTGTGTATTTGTATGTATGCATAAATTTGTTTTACTTAGCAGAGTATTTTTCTTAGATATGTTTTTCTCTAAAAGAATACAGCTTAGACTGCCCATTGAAATTAAAGTAGTAGTTTCATTTGCTCAGGATTGCTTGAAGTTATGGTAGTAATTTTATGGCTAATCTCAATTAATTACTGCATTCACCCAAAAGCAAGTAATTTTTGAAGGCCATCACATTTCTGCAGTATAAATGAGACCCTTGTGCTTACTAGATTAGTGGTATCCCACTACAGCCATACCTCCAACATTCTTGCTTTGGATATTTTTAGATAAGATCTTGCTTTTTCCTAGGCTACCCTTGGGCTGAGATGCCTTTATGTTCACATCCTGAGGTTAGATTCTTGCTATTTCCTCATTTCCCCAGGCTTGCTTTAAACTGCATTCTTCCTGTTTGTCATCTCAGTAGCTGGGATTACTGACTTGTACAACCAAGACAGACCTTGGAGTTTTGAAGAGAGTCTTAAGATTTAAGAAAGGTAAATAATTGCTGAGGGTAACTAAATGCAAATGCAGCAACCTAGAATCTAAACTCATATATAACTTCCTAGCTGGAAACCTCAAACATTACTATGCCTTCAGTAGAAATGCAGCTGATGAAAGGGAGATATACTTAACTGAGGAGAAGTCAAGTTTTTAAAGTTACAGCTTGCTTTTAACACTGTTAAAGCTGTATACACAGTTGCAGTGCTATTCACCATAGCCCAGGTATGGATTCGGCGCAATTTCCCCTTAATGATGAAAGGATCAAGAAAATGTGGTATATATACACAACGGAATTTTACTCATCTATTGGAAAGAATGATATCACAACATTTGGAGATATTTTTATACATGCTTTATGTAAACCAAAAGTTTTATTTCTTCAGGTTTTCTAAGATGCTTAACACTGGGCTACTGTTAGCAATATAAAGGAAAAAAGAATAAAATTATGTAATGGTTTTTTAAAAAAGAAATAGAAAGACCTGGGGAAATAAGTAAAGTAAGTCAGGCCCAGAGAGATAAAGAATGTATAAACTTGTACATAAAATTGTTTGGTGGTAGGCAAGTGTATACAAATATATTAACTGAAATATGGTATATTCCTGGGAGAAATGGAATACTGTAATTCCTTAGAAAGACAAAACTTAAATTCAATAAAACAAACACCTTGAAGCTAGTCCTTGAAAAGGGGTACAGTGAGGTCAAAGGGACAGAGGTAGAAGAATGAAGAGAAGAAGGGAGAATGTAGTCAAGAATTCAATGTATACCCTATAAAATTAAGAAGAGTGAGGTAAGTAGGGGAGGGATGGGTGAGAATGTTGAAAGGGGTGCTATTCATCAAGATATATTGTATTCATAAACTGGTTTGTTAAATGGAAATTCATTTGTAGAACTACTCAAAGACAATTTCCTAAAGAGTGCTAAGAGAAAAAAATAAAAATAAAATTGAACTCATGGAAACAATATCATGATATGATATTTTATAATCCAGGACAAGAAGCTGTTTTTTTATTTTTTATCTATTTATTTATTTTTTTTGTGGCCAGTCGTGGTGCCTGGACTTAGGGCTTGAGCACTGTCCCTGGCTTCTTCCCGCTCAAGGCTAGCACTCTGCCACCTGAGCCACAGCGCCCCTTCTGGCCGTTTTCCATATATTCTTTTTATTTTCTGGAAACAGCCTGTGCTGAGTAATAACAGCGTACTTCAGGTTTCAGAATTAGAAGTTAAACAAATGTATCAAGGACTTCCTGAAAAAAGTCATTCACTGAAGCTCTCTCCTGTTTCTGTTATAGTTGCTAGTGCTTATTTATTTATTACTATCATTCAGACATTCTGTGATGCTTGATACATACAATAAATCATTTAATACTTTTTCCGTGGTAAAAAAACAGTATCCCTGTAGTTTTGAAAACATACAGCAAACGTCTGTTATCTATTGTTACTTTTTAAATAATAAACACCAAGATTTTTTTCACCAACAGCAACCTAATACCTATTGATCAACCTTTCCCCATCTCTTTCATTACCCTTTCCCCCATTCTCCCTGACCTGTTGTAACCACTGTTCTCTTCTCAACATTTTAGAGCCTTTATGGTACTTGTATTAATGTGTCTGGTCTGCGTTACATAACATAACAATTACCAGATTGGTCCATGGAGCCAGAAATGACTGCCTAAATAATATTCTACTATGTACATGTACCACATGTACATCTATATAGGTATATATAGATGTATTCTGCATTTCCCTAATGATCAGTAATGTTGAGAAGCTTTTCACATACCTATTGGACATTTTTAGTCTTCTTTTCAGAGATGCCTTTTTAGATTGATTAGTGTGCATTGTTTACATTTGCGAAAAGGTTACAATGAATGTCTGCTTTTTCTAGCTAATATATGCTAATAAACAACAGAAAAATAAAGAGTTGGACCTCAGTGGTTCATGCTTGTAATCCTAATTATTCAAGAAGTTGTATTCTGGTTGGGAATATGGCCTAGTGGCAAGAGTGCTTGCCTTGTATACATGAAGCCCTGGGTTCAATTCCCCAGAACCACATATATAGAAAATGGCCAGAAGTGATGCTGTGACTCAACAGGCAGAGGGCTAGCCTTGAGCAAAAAGAAGCCAGGGACAATGCTCAGGCCCTGAGTCCAAGGCCCAGGACTGGCAAAAAAAAAAAAAAAAAAAAGAAGAAGAAGAAGAAGAAGTTGTTTTCTAAGGACTGTAGTCAGAAGTCAGGACAGGCAGGAAATGTTAAACATCAAAAAGTATGGAATTAGAGCTGCGGCTGAAGTGATAGGGTACCATTCTTGAGTGAAAACAACTAAGGGATAATGCCTAGGCCCCAAGCACCAGCACAATGTTTGTGTGCGTGTGTGTGTGTGTGTGTGTGTTGTGTGTGTGTGTGTGTATGTGTGTGTTAAATGAATGAATAAAGAAACAAGATCTATTTTATTTGAGTATTTTTATTTTGGTCTCTACATAAGCAGGGGAACTACTTTTTTATTGCTATAAACTTTGGCACTTGGAAGCAATGTCTTCATATAACACATTTTGAAACATGTAGCATTCATTTGCTAAGCTGTCAGAAGGTGAGCAGAAAAACACAAATAAGTCTGACTGGAAAGCTGGAATGCTGTCAAGAAATAGTATGTAAAATTTTTGCTCATAGTAGATTGGAATAAAGGTTCCCATGCTGACTCTTAATGCTAGGTGAAATATTTTCTTAAATTCCTGAATGCTGGTATTCATCGGTATGCACTAATGCTTTTAACAAATCTTGCAAAGAAGAAATGGACTTACGTTATTGCTAAGCAGCTTGCAAAACAAACTCAAATATTCATGACTAGGATAAAGGCCATTCTTTCTCCTATACCAGGTAATCCATCTTGGCTGACAGTAACTAGCCACATAAAAGTAACTTGAAAGTTAAGACAGAAACAAAAATTTCTTTTGTACTTTAACCTAAAATATTTATATGATGTGGCTCTAAAACTAGCAAGACATATACCCACGCAAGTAGAGTGGGGGTTCGCTACAATGAAACGGGGTTCCCCCCAGGGGAGGGGATTCCTGGTTCCCCCAAGAGTCCACCACACAGTCTCCAGCTACAAGATGACAAAAAGACAGATTTATTGGGGAAGCAAAAAGTGAACAAAAAGTGAACCGACCGGCCTTGGTCGCAGCCCAGACTCGGGAGCCGAAACTGCCGACCACGTGTGCAGTATCAGGGCCCAGACTCAGGAGCTGGGATGGCGCATCCGTTTGGCCATCCAGCCTGGTTATAAGGAAAACATCACAGACAAACTTGCCACATGCAGGTGACCAATGAAGATGCAACACTTACAGAGCATGCTAGGCGGCACGCAGGTGGCCAATAGAGTTACAGTCTGTCTCATAATATCTATTTGAACTAGCCTATCATTCTAGTTAGAGTAGGCTCAGGGATTTGGCGGGGCTCACATGATGCAGGTGGATACGCCTACTCTACTCATAGGAGGGCACAGGTTCCCTTGAAGCTCCCAGGCCTCAGGTGGTCAATTTACATAACTTATCATAATAAAGGGGAGCTTCCCTGGATAGGGTGGGGGGAGAGCTTAGTGGAGATGGAGTTGGCTTCTGCTCTTATCTGAGCTGGAGTCAACCTGAAGTCCCTCCACAGTTAATGATGGCACTGGCCAGATCTGACCTCCCTATTACATTCCACCATTTTTTTCTTGTACATAAAAATCAAATCATTGATTTCTCTTGGAGAGCTTAATCTTGCTTGAACTGCAACATGACTCCACCCAAAGGTTTCTGGGGAGAGCACGGATGATAAAAGAGCCAGTCTGATGTGACTGCTGCTCTTAAGCTTGTACCCAGTAAGAACCTGGTTATCTATGAGGTCCATCCCCAGGACAGCTGCAGGTGTTCTCACCTGTTTTAAATCTCCATCCAGTTACCTCAATAACTGGCACACCTCCTCTGAGGTCGCACCCTAGTTCATTTGGACACTCTAATACACTTGGATTCACCTCCCACTCCAAGCATTTCCTGGGAGTGACTCTGTAGCCTGCCACACATGTTTTTCTTAATAGAGCTCCTTAACTCCAGTTAACTTAGAGGAGTGGGAAGGTTACCACAGGAAGAATGTCTCCCCAATATCTTAGCTTTACTACCCACTATCACAGATGACTGGCAAGTTCCTGCCCAGTAGATAGACATGGGCATTTAGAAAGGCATGCTTACAAACTATTTTTTTAGGACTTCCCGGCTCCGGTTAACTTTTGAAAGGCCAAACGCAGGTGACTCTGAGATCTGACACTGTCTTTGCCATCCAAACAGTGGCTTGCTGCCTCTAGATGTTCCATTTGTCCCAGGAGTGACTTTTCCACTCTGAGGTAAATGCACCTTTGGCATTTCTCTTGGTTCATCGCTGGACTTGGACTCAGGGCTTGCGTGCTGTCCCTCAGCTCTCCAGCTCAAGACGAGAACTCTACCACTTTGAGCCTCAAAGCAACTCACA
The DNA here is from genome assembly GCF_023159225.1 of Perognathus longimembris pacificus. NCBI lineage: Eukaryota > Metazoa > Chordata > Mammalia > Rodentia > Heteromyidae > Perognathus > Perognathus longimembris. Next base: position 38,183,281 of record NC_063172.1, read on the forward strand.
ACTCTGTTCCCAGCACTTCTGCTGGCCAACTAGAGATGAAGACTCTCACAGGCACCTTTCTCTGCCCAGGCTGGCTTTGAACTGCAGATTTCAGATCAGTGAGTCTTACAAGAGGCCACTTTACTCCAATTAAGGCAACAAGGTGGTCCAACAGAAATAGTTTTTAAGTATGCTCTTACCTGGAACTTGTTAGGAATCACCTGTCCTCTGTGGGTCTGTTGATAACTACTACAAAATGCCTATAGACAGACTGGAAATGCGTTTTTGATTTCAAAGTCTTTTCCTCAGTTCCTCTTTTGACAATGCAATAAACCTACAAAAATTTTGTAATGCTCAAACTCAGAGTTTAAACTTAAATTCACCCATTCTTACTCTTTATCAAAGTCACAAGAACATTACTAGTTCAAATGTTTCACAAATGTCTATTTTAGTGGGTCATCACCAGACTGCACCACCTTCCACTTGTCCTCCTTGGTCAGGTTAGCTGCTTTGACGTGGGAAGCATGGATCCAGGTCCTTAGAAGGAGTGGTCAGGACTACAGTGTAGGGGCCTTTCCAGCAGGGCTCCAAGGACTCAGTCTTATGTCGTCTTACCCATACCACCTGTCCTGGCACAAAAGAGTGTAAGGCTAGGGCATCCTTAGGCAGCTTCTCATGAGTGACCTTGATCTGGGAGTAAAGTTCATTTTGGATTCTTTGCAGGGCCTGTAAGGACTGTAATAAATGTTGTTTAGACAATTCAGCTATGGCTTCAGAACCAAGCTTAGGGCATAGGGGAGGAGGCCTCCTGAACATTATCTCATAAGGTGTGATGCCCTTAAAGTATGATGTACAGCATACCCGCAGAAGGGCAAATGGTAGGAGGGCCATCCAGTTTTCACCAGTCTCAAGGGTCAATTTGGTTAAGGTCTTCTTTAGAGTCCTATTCATCCTCTCTACCTGACCTGAACTTTGGAGGTGATAGGCACAATGTAATTTCCAATTAATCCCCAATGACTTACCCAAAAGCTGAGTTACCTGAGAGATGAAAGCAGGGCCATTGTCTGAGCCTATGGCTACTGGGATTCCAAACCTGGGAATTATCTCCTCTAGCAGCTTCTTTGTTACAGTCTGTGCTGTTTCCCACTTGGCTGGGAAAGCTTCTGTCCATCCTGAAAAAGTGTCTACAAAAACTTATATCCATACTTGCCTGTTTTTACCTCAGTAAAGTCTACCTCCCAATAATCTCCTGGCACCATTCGTCTTTCCCTCCTTCCTTTGATGGCTACTCCACCAGCAGCATTTGTCCTCTGGCATGGTACGCACCGGCTGGTAATATCTTCTAGCATTTTGTCCATTTCAGTTATATAGTAGAACCGGCGGATTAATTCCACTAGCTTGCTCCTTCCTAGATGGGTTCCCTGGTGTATTTGCTTAATGAGAGTCCGTCCTAATGCTCGTGGAAGAATAATTCTTCCGCTGTGAGTCTGTTTCCAGTTTCTCTTTTCACTTACATTGTGAAGAGACTGGAGAACCTTTTGAGGCTGGGGTTGGGAGAAGGGCTAATGCCATCAGGCCCCTATCTCTTGTAGCCACTTCCCGTGCAGCCTCATCTGCTTTCCGGTTCCCCTTTGCCTCCTCTGAGTTTCCCTTCTGATGTCCTTGGCAGTGCATTACAGCGACTGCCTTTGGCAACCATATGGCCTGAAGTAAGCCTAATATCTGTTCTTTGTTTTTGATGGTTTTTCCTTCTGCTGTCAGCAGTCAGCGTTCCTTGTAAATGGCCCCATGTACATGTACAGTGGCAAATGCATACCTGCTGTCTGTATAGATGTTGACCTTCTTGTCCTTTCCCAGCGTCAAAGCTTGCGTTAGGGCAATGAGCTCAGCTTTTTGTGCTGAGGTGCTCACTGGTAACGGCTCGGCCCAGATGACTTGGTTCCCTTCCATGACCACTGCTCCCGCTAGCCTCACTCTGTCCATCACGTAGCTGCTCCCATTGGTGAACATGGTCTTTTCCACATCTGGTGTGGGACGTCTGTGAGGTCTGGTCGAATGCTGTGGACATGGGCCACAACCTCTGCACAGTCATGCAGCACTGTCTCTGATCAGTGTCTGGCAGCAGGGTGGCAGGGTTGAGGGGTGTGGAAGCTCGGAAAGTCACTTTAGGCTGTTGAGCAACAGGGCCTGGTACTGTGTTAGCCTGGCATTGGACATTCACTGGTCCGGGGGGCTTCGCAACAAGTTCTCAACTGCATGGGGAGTAGTTACCCCTAGGTCCTGCCCCAGTGTTAGATTGTTAGTGTCTTTGACTAGCTGAGCTGTTGCTGCAATCACCCTAAGGCAGGTAGGCCATCCTGATGCAACAGGGTCCAATTTTTTAGATAAGAAGGCCACTGGCCGATACCAGGGTCCTAACTTCTGAGTTATCATGCCTTTTCCCACTCCAGCCTTTTTGTCCACGAATAGGTGGAAAGGTTTGTGGATATCCGGAATGCCCAGGCTGGAGCTGAGATTAGCTGCTTTTTAAGGGTCTGGAACGCCCATTCCTCTTCTTCTGTCCATCTAATATTTTCTCCTGGCCCTTTGGTAATCTCATATAAGGGCCATGCTATTTCAGCAAACCCCAAAATCCAGAGTCTACAGTATCCCACAGTTCCCAAGAATTCACTTGGCTCTTAGTCTTGGGAGTGGGGATCTGCATGATTGCTTGTTTCCTGGAGCTCAACAAGGTCCTGAGTCCCCCTTTGAGATCATACCCAAGACATGTGGCTCTCTTGGCGCACAGCTGGGCCTTCTGATGGCCTGCCATTGTTTCCTGGGACTAGCTTCTTGGCTTCCCAGAGAATCCTGTCTTTCTCCTCAGTGGTGAAGAGGACGTCCAGGAGTTGCTGAATATCGGCCCAGGTGGGTCGATGAATCACAAAGAGAGTTTCTAACAAAGAGGTTAGTGCCTGAGGCTTCTTTGAGAAGGGAGGATTCTGCTGTTTCCAATTTAATAGATCATTAGAAGCAAAGGGGACATGAACCTCATAAGGGTGAGCCTGAACCTCTTCAGGGGGTCCCATAATTTCCTGTAAAACACATCTGATAACAACAATAAGCAAAAGCAAAAGCAAGAACAGACCCAGGTCGAGGAGCAGTTCTTCGGTGGATTTTGCTCATCCCATGCTTCCCTGTAGAGAAAAGTCAATCACAGCACTAGTAAGCAGGAGTAGAAGTGTGAACAGACACAGACAAGACCATGTGCAGAACAAGGAACAAGGTCAGAATTCCTGTTCTTTTTGACAAAATTTATACATGTCCTTCCCAATGAGGACCTCCAGAAGGGAGTCAAGGCATCCCTCGACTGCCCCGGCCTTAGAGAGCTCTGCCACATCCAGCTTTTCTCTGTTTTAGGCCTACAAATGGTGCACCTTCAGATTCAGATGGGCCCACTCTGCAGCCCCACAGACGGCCTTTATGGCCAGTGCACTTTCCAGTGCACTCTTACAGATGGGCCCACTCAGCAGCCCCACAGACGGCCTTTATGACCAGTGCACTTTCCAGGGCACTCTTACAGACGGGCCCACTCAGCAGCCCCTTTATGAATGGGCCCACTTCGGTGGCCCTAAAGACTGCAACTTCCTAAAGGTGACTCCTTTTCTGTGTTATTTATCAATGTTTATCTACTACCAGTAGAAATGTTTTAAACAAACATTTAAAAAATATCTGGGTTGTAAAACTGCAAAGGGTGATAGATGTCCAGAGAAATACAAACACCATTTAGGAATTTATCATATGAGTTTGAACATATTCCTCTGTATAAACTTTTGTCCAATGGTGAATCTGTACAAGTGATGTATAGGAACCTGAATTATAAGTGAAATTTGTTGATATCAACCATGGCAAAAGAAAGAATTGTACATTTACTAGCCTAAATAGCAATTCTGCTAGAAATATTGCAATGAAAACTTATATTTTAGGAAGGATAATGTAATCAAAGCTTTTTTACTGAAAAGAAGATTACAGGATTGAACAGGCAATTTCCTGAAATAGTCCAACTTACATTCTTTTCTGTTTTTAACTTATACATTGAAAGGAAAAATCTCAGAGAAGTCTGAGAGTATTCTTTCTTGAATTCAAATGATCTAAAATTTTGACTGCCCCAAATCTGCAGATACTATCACACCTATTCAGCCACTATAAGAATAGTGACACGTGTTCAGTGTTCTCCAAAAGCAATGCCTTCATTTGTTCATTCTTCCTTTCAATACATATGTACATTAATACGTGAGTGAAACAACTTGCACAGTGAGGATTGTGCAATTGAAACAATAAGTAACAGCCTCTACAGTGGCCTGACAAATGGACTAGATCTTTAGTTTTCAACATTAGCTACGTATTACTCTCTTTTGAGTCACTTAAGTATCCACAAATAGTTTCCATGAATAGTGTGAGATTTCTGGGATATGAATTCCTTCCTTCCTTCCTTCCTTCCTTCCTTCCTATTTTCCTTCTTTCCTTCCTTCCTTCCTTTTCCTTCCTTCCTTCCTTCCTTCCTTCCTTCCTTCCTTCCTTCCTTCTTCCTTTGTTTTTGTTTTTGTTTTTCTTTTTTCTTCTTATCTTCTTTACTGCTTCAGCAGTACCTCCAGCCTTTTTATTCTGGTTATTTTTAAGATATGGTCTCATATTATGCCCAGATTCTGGACAGTAAACCTCTTATTTTACACTTTCTGCTCTAGTTAGGAAAATAGGCACATACCAATAAGTCTATCTCTTTTCTGTTGAGGTGAGATCTACCAAACATTTTTCCCCCCCTGGGTTGTCCAAGAATGCAATTCTCTAAGTCTCAGCCTTTCAAGTCTCTAAGATGATAATTGTATGCCAGCAGGCTCCGATTAGTGTTGAGTTATGGTCCTGTTACGTTTTAGCCTATGTTGTCCTAAAACTGTAATTATTTTGGTTTCAGCCTCCTGAGCAAGTAGGATTATAGGCATGAGCCAGCACATATCAGCCAAATATTATCATGGACTATTTTCTTTATCTGAGGACTTAACTATTGAAAAATTTATGCTTTCCTTACTTAACAATCTAACTATTCAGTAGACATGTGCTTGTTTAATTAGTAACATAAATTAAAATAGAGAATTGATATCAAAGTGCTTATGAAGTCTCTATATGAAACTGTGCTCTGATTTGGAATATCTTGACAGTAGTGGAAAATTGAACACAGTCAATAAGACTGTACAGATAACTACAAAGAATTTCTAGCCAACCCTCCACAAATCGGTTTCCATAGATGAAATTTTCTAATGGATTAAATATTACTTTTATTAAAAAACAATCTGTCAGGGCTAGGAATGTGGCTTAGTGGTAGAGTGCTTTCCTAGCATGTATGAAGCCATGGGTTCAATTCCTCAGCACCACATAAACAGAAAAAGTCAGAAGTTGCACTGTGGTTCAAGTGATAGTATGCTAGCCTAGAGCAAAAACAAGACAGGGACAGTGCTCAGGCCCTGAGTTCAAGCCCCATGACTGGCAAAAAAAAAAAATCTGTCAAACTTAGCATTTCTTAGAATGATAAAATAAAGTGAGTGTTCAGGGCTAGGATAAACAGACTTCTGGATTCCAGGATATATTCTCCTATGATATTGTTAAATTCCCTCATGGGTCCATCTTGCCATAATTTATTATAGCACTCCTCAAAGTGTTGAAACTTGTAGTAGCTGTGTGATTTTCAGTTGAAGAGAAAATGAGACTCCTCCTAGGGAGTGAGCAGTGATGTTAGACATTATAGAAAGTGAGTGAAGCTTGGTAAAAGTAAAGCAAGAGAAGATCTGCCAGGGCTGCTGTGAGCTCACAGCATTCATCTTGTCCTAAATGCTATTAAGCATGTGCCAAGATGCCTGGAACAAAGCGACTTATGTGGAAGCCAAGGAGAGGAAGAGCAGGTGGCTGATAGAGGAGCCCTGGGCACTGCAAACTTCCGCTATTCAGTGACCTAGTCTTGAAAGCAGCTCTGCTTCCAGACCTGAATGAATGAATCCCAAAGTGATTGACACATTGTGTGTGTCTAAGGGGTTCTGAGTCATCATTGACATACACATGAAACCCGGAAATTCAAATGAATTACTGTAGTCTATCTGCATTTCTATACCAGCTCCCAGTGCCATGTCCCTTAAAAGTCATTTCCTTTTTTTTTTGCCAATTGGCTATTTTTCAACTACAAAACTAAAATCTGCATTTAACCAACTAAGCAAATTAACAGAAATTTAACAATTCCCTGGTTACAGTTCTTCATATTAAAAGAAAAAGTACTTTTAGTTTACATTCCCATTGGAAACCAGATCATTAGTTGAGCTGCATATGTGTTAATAAAACATCCTTTAACCTTAGTTTTGTAATACCAATTCTCTCTTTTTGTATCTTTACCAAAAATCATAAATTATCACTACATATCCAAGACTTTGGTTTCCTTTTCTTAACAAAATTTTAGCATACACCGGTCATCAGTGGCTCACTCCTGTAATCCTAGCAACTCAGGTGACTGAGATCTGAGGACTGTGGCTCAAAGCCACCCCAGAAAAGTCTAGGAAAGTCCATCAGACTCTTAAATCCAACTAGCCACCAGAAAACCAGAAGTGGTGCTGTGGATCAAGTGGTAGAGCAGTAGTCTTGATCTGAATTGCTTGGCATAGCACCCTGGCCCAGATTTCAAGCCCCATGACCAAACAAAAGAAAATTAGCACAAACATTTTATGTGTTATGGTTCAACAGTAGGTTTTTATTAATAAGTTTTCGAATTGTATTTCCATGTTAGAAATGTATACAAGTGATTGACTAATAGAAACGTTAAATACACTCTGGAACAAAGGTATTAGGTCATACATTCACTTATTATAGGATAATCTGTTTTTAGGTTTTTAATGTGGTATTGAACATTAGCTATCTTTTGTGTTTGTTTTTTCAAATTTAGGAATGTTTATTTTGTAAACACTACAGGCACACAAATAGTACTGGGCTCCCCACCCTTATCTCTGGAATTTACTAAGACTGCTTTATAGGAAACAGTTTATATAAAACTCAACACTTACAGCTGTTTTCAAAAGCATCAGGTTTAGAAATAAATTATTATTGCTAATATTCGATCTAAAAAGTAAGACATATTTAAGATTCAGATCCTGGCAGGGGGAGATGATTTCCTGGCTTGATTAAAGATGACATTTCTTGATTATATCCAAGATTTCTCTTCTAACATTACATGTGACTTTCCTCAGTTTAATTTTAAGTGTCTAGATTGCTATAAATTAAAAGTATTTTGTATATCTCTACTTTCTATTTCTTTAAAAATTTGTTTAAATTAACTTCTGATTCTAACATAACCAGTAGCATGGTTAAGACTAATGTTCATTTGTACATCTACGTAGATCAGTTCAACACATGAATTTTTTTTCTAAACATAGTTGAAACCAGTTCTTTGAGAGATGGACTTCTGTTGGTGTGAGAGAAGAGGTTGAGGAGGTCATTTTGTTTGGGTATTTCTTTGTTTTCTTTATTGAGACAGGGTCTCTTTATGTAATCTAGGCTGGTCTGGAACTCACCATGTAGTCCAAACTAAAGGAGATTATTTTGTAAAGCAGAAAAAGGAAATCAGACTTTGGGGTGATTCTTCTTTGAGAAGTGTTAATGAGAAACTTCCCTTCCTGTGGTTGTACCCCCTCTATCACTGTATCTCATCTGAGTACCCTGGGTACTATATATATGTGTATTAGAACTAGGGAAGGGAAAGGAAATATCAAAATCGAGAGATAAAGAATAAAAAGACAAATGATCCCGAAAACAATACTTACAAAGCCATTTGGTGTAAACCAACTGTATAACTCATGGGAGAGAGAGAGAAAGCGGGAAGGAGGGAATGAAGGAGGAGGTAACAAGTTGAACAAGAAATGTGCTCACTACCTTACATATGAAACTGTAACCCCTCTGTACTTCATTTTGACAATAAAGGGGGAAAGAGAAGTAGCAAGGCTCTGTAAATAGGGGGAAAGGTGTACATTAGAAAGGGATGGAAAAATGAAACAGGCCTGGCCCTATGGCTCATGCCTGTAATACTAGCTACTTGGGAGGCTGAGATAAAGATCAAGCCAATTGAGACAGAGAGGTCAAAGGATTCCATCTCAATCAATACCTGGGCACAGTGGTATATACTGTCATTCTCAGCTATGAAGATGCCTGAGATTTGTCAGATTGTGATTTGGGATAGCCCAGGCAAAATAATTACCATGACCCAACTTCAATAGCAAAGGCTGAGCAAGTGTGGTGATGTCCATCTTTCGTCCATCTATGGAAGCAAACATAATTAGGAGAATTGTGATTTTGACTAGAACTGGAAGGATAAACAAATGAAACAAAAATTCATCAAGACCCTACCTCAAATCTAAGAATAGCAAAAGTAACTGGAGTTATGGCTTAATTTGTAGAACACCTATGTAGATGTGAAGCTCTAAAATTAGCTATGAGGTGGAAAACTTATTTAACGTACAAGTTTTCCATATTTGCTATGTTCCTTGAATAGTAGGAAAAATCATGGGCAATTCAATGTCTGGTTCCTTCTATTCATACACCTCTTATGTGGCTGATACATTTAACAGTTGATGTTAACTAAGTAGAATACATTCTTATCTAAATTGCTCTCTGAGTTTAAAAGCTGAACATATTGTATTATATTGATGACCTAGATCTTTGGGCAGAATTTATCCTTCTTTAAAGTAACTTAGTGCTTGTTATTTATTTTATATCTATAAATATTTTCTGTATCTTAGCAATGGAAATCCTCCTGACAGTAATGTAAACAATAAATGTAGAATATATTAACCAAGAAGAAAAAATTTTTGAGCTTCCATAAATGAATATACATTCTGTATATGGAATGCTACCTCTCTTTAAATAAAATCTACTTTGGGGCTGGGGATATGGCCTAGTGGCAAGAGTGCTCGCCTCGTATACATGAAGCCCAGGGTTCAATTCTCCAGCACCACATATACAGAAAATGGCCAGAAGTGGTGCTGTGGCTCAAGTGGTAGAGTGCTAGCCTTGAGCAAAAAGAAGCCAGGGACAGTGCTCAGACCCTGAGTCCAAGCCCCCAGGACTGGCCAAAAAAAAAAAATCTACTTTGTTTCAGTGGCCAGTATTGAACATTAAGAACAAAATCCTTTTCAGCTGTTCAAGTAAAGATAAATTGGTGATTAAGAGTGTAGCATTCCCAAGTACATCTGAGATTGTCTCATTAATATTAATTTTAACACATATGGAAGGATGAATGCATCTTCAGAAACATACACTATGGAAGAAATATTTAGAAGCAGGAAAAAAACACATTGGGCTATTCTGCAAAACATTTCAGAGCTACAGTGTACAGAAGTATTATTTTCAAAAAGAGGTTTGAATTATTCAGATCTTTAAAGACTGATTTTTGCAGTAAAGAAATGCAGTTATGGAGGAAAATTAAATGTATAAATAAAATGAATTCAATATTAATGTGATTGAGGCTTGGATATTGAATACACATGCGTGTACATTTCAATAGATTTAATCCCACCCTAACATTGTTCGTGTAACATTATTCACAGTTAGAATCTAACTGCTGGGACTCCCTGCCTTCCATATTGTAGAAAGTTACTTAACTTCTCTGATGCTCAGCTTCTTCATCTGCAAAGTGGAATGCAGCTTACTAAGCTGTTGTCTTGACCCATTGATAAAAGCTCTTTTGAGAATGCAGAGATAAAACACATCCATTCAACCTCATTTATTTTTTTCAACTTCATTTACTATAGCTCTGTTTTAATGTAAATGGGATGCTGTATGAATCTATAATTCTATTCTGTGAGATTTATAATTTTTAATTTTACATTTTTCTTTAGCAAGAATTTATATGGTTGAACACAAACAGTTGGTTAGGACATTTGAGATTAAGTTGGGAACTAGGTTGTCTAGATCTGACTCCAAAGCCTGCACTGACCACTCCTGGGTGCTGGGAAGATTGGTGTGTACCATTATACCTGGCTCAAATACCATCTCTTTCGCAGATTCTGCCATTATAAGATAGGCTCACTTGAATTTTCTCTACAGGGTATTTGTTTCTAAAACATGAAAAGGATATTTTTAGAGGATAATTTCACTACTACTTGTGCTAGTTATTTCTGCACTATTAGCAGGAACAGTATCACCAGATCACAGAGACTACACATGGTATAGAAAAAATGGCCTAAGGTTAATTGGGGTGGAATTGCTTTGGAAATTCTTGGGGAGGGGTACAGGAATAACAATTACCTCAAATCCTGAAAGGGCACAGAAAAAAAAATTACAAGTTGTATTGGAAGATAATGCTCAAATCACCCCCCTCAGGATATCCAGGAAGCAACATGAGCAGTTTTCACTTTGAGGCAATAATTACTATGAGTCAAAATTTATCAGCACAGAAAAGTGAACAGGAAGCTTTTTTTTAAATATTTTCATTAAGTGGTTTTACAAAAGTGTTACCATTCCACAAAGTATTTTATTGTGCATCTTGATCAATGTCATACCTTTCAACATTTTCATCTGCCACTTCCCTTACTACCCTTTCCCTCAGTTTTCTTCATTTTCAGTTTATGTATTGAAAATTTTGCCAAAGTAGTTCATGTATACAATACATCTTGATCTGTGTCATTCCTTCAACATTATCTCCCCTTTTTAAACCATACCTTCCTTATTTTTCTAAATTCTGTGGGATATACAATGAATTCTTGCCTGTTTTCTATTTCTGTCACTCCTTCATTCTTTTACAGATCTCCTCTTTACACTTTCCAACCACCTTGCAAGTATCCATTTCCTGGTATTTATTTTATTGAGCTATGACTAAATTTTTTTCAAAGAGTTATTCTATTTGTACTCTCCATAGAGTGTGGTATATTATTTCAGTTAATTCATTTATAACCACTTGCATAGTGCTTACAGATTTATAGGAACATTCTACCTCCCACAAATGAGGGAACCCATGCAAGTTGTGTTTCTCTGGGTCTGACTTACTTCACTTAATATACTTTTTTCTAAGTCTTTCCATTCTTTATGAAAGCTACGATATTATTTCTGATGGATGAGTTGAATTCCATTGTGTATATAATATGATATTTTCTTGATCCATTTATATATTGAGGGGCATCTGGGCTGATTCCATATCTTGGCTATGGTAAATAATGCTGTAATAAATATGGTTACACTGGTGTTCTATTGGATAAATGCCCAGAAGTGCAATTGCTAGGTCATAGGGTAGTTTTATGTATCATTTTTTGAAGAACCTCCATACTACTTTACAGAATGGTTGAAAAAGCTTACATTCTCACAAGTAGTAGTAGAGTTTGCTTTTGGCCATATCCTTGCCATAATTTGTTATTAGTTTTTGCTGATAATGGCCATTCTAACTTAGGTGAGGTAGAATATCAGTGTTTTGATTTGTATTTCCTTATGATCAAAAATGTTGAACAATTCTGCTTGTGTCTGTTGTCCATTTTTACTTCCTCTGAAAAGTCTTTTTTTAAGTCATTAACCATTTTTTTATTGACTGGGTTGATTTCTGTTTTGAGGGTTGACGTTTGGAGGTTTAATTTATTTAGCTCTAAGTATATTTTGGATATTAAGCTCTTGTCTGATGTATAGTTGGTAAAAATATTCTCCTGTTCTGTCATCTATTTAGATTGTTAGTTATGTCTTTTGTGGTACACAAATTTTTAAGTTTGATTCATTCTTATTTGTCAGTTTTTTCTTTGATTTGTTGTGTTTCTGGATTTTTACTTAGTTTCAAGCTGTGCCCAGGAGCCCTAGTGGTTCTCCTACCCCTTCCTGTGAAAGACCATCCACGCTCCTGAAACAGAATAATTAACATCGTGAACATGGCAATATTGTCCAAAGCAATTTACAAATTCAACGCAATACCCATAATAATGCCAACATTCCTTAATGAACTAGAGAAAGCAATCCAAAAATTTGTATGGAATAACCTTAGACTGAATAGCAAGAGCAATTCTTAGCAGACAGAATAGTGTTGAAAGAATAGCAATAGCAAACTTCAAACTCTATTACAGAGTCACAGTAATGAAAAGAGCTTAGTACTGGCATAAAAATAGGCCCAAGGACCAATGGAATTGAATAGAAGACTCAGAAATGAACCTGTAGACCTACAGCTATCATGAACTTTTCTTCTTGGGCTGGCTTTAAAGAGTAATCTTCCTATCTCCAACTTCCAAGTGGCTGGCATTACAGGGGTTTTCCAGTAGGTTAGCCATTCAGTAAATCTTTGATGACATGTTTTGCTATTATTTATTTTATTATAAAATTCTTACCTTTTATTATGCTCTTATGCTGGGCTTTGCTCTACCTCCCCTCCGCGTGGGGGTCCTGGGCCTGTCCGCCCCTTCCTGTGTGGTCCTTTATTGCTCTCACGCGGGAGTGATGGCCACATGTAGCCTCGGTTAGCGTGTGGTCGCAGGGCGCCCCATACTCACCAAGGAAGACACGGGTGCGTGCGGTCCGCGGAGAAGCCTCAGGGGCATTCTGGTTTAATAAAGGAGGGGCTAACAGTTATACCCACAGAGGCGCACGGAAAGGGGCTAACTGGTATTTAACGATTGGCTAATGGACTGTCCATCACGGTTATGTCACAGAACTTCCTCTATGGGTGGAGACCACAGCCCCTCAAGGATCGGGCCTCTGGGGTCTCCGGTCGCCATGGTAGCACACGTGCTCGCCGCTGAGAGGCGGGGGGCTTCTCTTCAGGTTGAAGGTGGAAGGAGGGGGGACGGGCTAACTCGGCCGTCCCCTCTTAAAGGCACAGCTGTCCCCAACACTCTTATATTGTCATTTCAATTCTGAACCTTATAATCAGCCTGTCATTTATGCATCATTCAGAAGTTTAATAATAATTTTCGATTTAGAAATTTAAAATAATTTTAGTATTTTTACATATTTCAGTGGCATTTATAACATTAATATTTGATATAGGAGCCAATATATAGGCTGGAACAAAGATAGCCTCTTCAACAAATGGTGCTGGCAAAACTGGATTACTACATATGGAATACTGAAATTAGATCCCCATATATCATCTTGCACTAGCATCAAAACAAAGGCTCATGGTCTCCCTGATATGTGGTCGTTGGAGGGGGAGGGGAGAACAGTAGAGATCATGCCTGTAAAGCAACAAACTTCTTTTCAAATGGTATTTCTACGTATTTTGGTCAGCGAATTTAGATCATCTCTCTGAAACCAAACAATTACTAAATAAACATAAAAAGGTCTCAACAGCTACTTACATGTGATTATCTAAGATGAGGCTAAGCAAAATAAACTCCAAGAGATGGAAACAGGAGGATTTTACTGTTGTCAATCTTTAATGTACTAGATGAATTTCCTTTGACGTACCCCCTGTGGTCACTGTATATGATTCTGGTACACTGGATATTGTATATATGCTTATTTGAACTGGGGAAGGGAAAGAAAAATGAAGGAGGGTGTAACAAATATGACAAGAAATGTACTCATTACCTTATTATGTAACTATACCCTCTCTGCACATCATCTTATCAATAAAATTTAATTAAAAATGGATCAATGACTTCTATGTAAGGCCAAATATCATGAAATGCTGATAGGAAACTTTTGAGTCAACGTATAGAATTTTCTTTTATTTATCTGAACTTCATTCACACTAACATGGTTTGTAGGGTTGATCACAAATTCTTACTATCATTCAATGTGGTTTTTACACCATAAATTTAACATAACACTATGAAAGTGTTGGAATATTTTCTGTCATACAATTTTCTTTAGAAAATAGAAATCATTCAGTATTTTTTTTCAGTACTTGTCTTTGAACTTAGGGCTTCATATTTACTACATAAGTGCTCTGACACTTGAGATATTCCTCTATCCTTTCCTGTTTATTTTTCAGATAAATTCTTGTACTTTTTTTCCAGGACTAATCTTTGATCATGTGCACCACCACAAACTTGCTGTTTGAGATAGAATCTCATGAACTTTCCTTCTTAGGCTGGCCTTGAACAGTGATCTTCCAAGTGGCTGGCATTACAGGTCTTTTCCACTATGTCTGTCTTTCAGTAAATCTTTGATGACATTTTGTTTGCTATTCTTTATTTTATTATAAACTTCTTATCTTCTTATTATGCTCTTATCCTGTCATTTCAGTCCTAATCATCCCTCTATTTATGCATCATTCAGAAGTTTAATAATACATTTCCATTTAGAAAATTAAAATAATTTTAGCACTTTTGCACATTTCAGTAGTATTTATAATGCTGGTATATTTCATCTGTTTGAGAAATGTTTTTCCTTGAAATCTAGGAATTTACACTATGAGTTTTCAGAATGCAGTATGATTGAATGAAATGTATTCATGCCTAACTCTTAATAATTTCTCAGGCTTATGAGTACTGTATTATGTTACTCTGTGCTCTAGTGTTACAACCCTCATTGAATTATTCTATTATTATTATCATTTCTATCTTTTCATATCTCCTCAAAAGTCATATAAATGTCATAGCAGATGTCACACATATTTCAAGATCTCTCATAGTACTTGTCAGAAACTGCACTCATTTAAATGGGGAGATGCTATAACTAGTCAGCAACAACCAGTACAAAAATATATACAACAGCTTTATTGATAATTTTTATAGAATGGGAGAAACAGAGATGTCCTTCATTAGATCAATGAATACCTGATGGCACATTGAGTAAATATACAATAGTAATGACTAAAAAGACATGAGGCATCAACTTGTGAAAAGTCCAGAATGAAAAAAGCCAGTTTATCATAGTTGCTCCTGTGTGCTCTCAGCTATATGAGAAGCAGAGGCATTGGAGGGACTAGATCAGTGAGCTCTTGTTTGCTATAACTAGTACAGAGGGAAGTTGGGTAGGAAGATCATGGAGGATTTTGTAGGGTAGAGAAATTCTTCTGCATGGCCTGATAATGATGGGTCAGTTAAAACAGCTATTATTTTTCAAGAATCATAATGTGCATAATAACAAGAGCAACCCCTAATATAATCTATGGTTCTGGGGTGCCAATGCTGTGTTCATGTAGACTTATGATTTAACAAATGTAATGGACCCATTTGTTGCTCAAAGTGATAATGAGGGAATTGGTGCCTGGTGGGGGAAGGGTAGAGAGTATACGGAGTATGTAGAGACTCTTCTCTTTGAGCTTCATTTTGTTATGCATCTTGAACTGTTCCAAAAATAGAGTTTATTTAAAAGATACAAATAAATAACCCTCAAGAGGAAAAGGGTGGTTCAGTGAAGGCATACTAGAATCAATAGACTTAGGCCTCAAGCATGAATAGACAGAATTCCCAGGAGACAGAAGTTAAATAATGACTCCGCCTGTATAAATAATTGAGGACCTGGGAAAAGAATTTTAAATTTCAAATTTAGAGGAGAAATAACCTAGGTACATCAGTTTTGATAAAACACACTTTTTTTTCAGTCTGTGAAATTAAATGAATCTATAATTTAATAATTCCTTAGTCTGGTAAGTACATTTGATTATTTTTTAACGTGAATGTAGTTACCATTAGGAGCATTATGCTGAAATACTGAAACCATCAGACACATTGATGGAGTGACTTACCTGCTTCTGTTTCCATAGAGGAAAGAACATTTTGAATTTGTTCATGGGAAACTAGGACACTCATACAGCTGCCTATGTGTCCCCACCAAAAGGGACAGTGTAGTTCACTAGAATGATTTCCTGTGGCCTTAGAAGAGATTTTCATTTAATTCCTACAGGACATGAAGTATTTTGCAGGCTTTACAAGAAAGTACTGTTTGAGTTGTCACACTAAGATTTCTTTCATGCCATAAAGGGAAACACTTTACAGCAAGTGCACATTTCACCCCCACCTTCCTCTTACAATACTTGGAGGCCACTGAGAGATGGCATTCTAGATGCCTTACTTTTCAGTAGAACTAACCGACAGCCAGACACTTTCCAAAATGAGCTTACCAAAGCACAATGTAATGAATCATTTTTCTCTATAGATGGTTATCCAGTTTTATGAATGTAGCCATTGATAGGCTAACATTAGAGAAGGATTTAACAGCTTGAAACCGTGAATGCATAAGTTTGTAGGCATGGGTGTGATTTAGTGGTAAAAACCAAACATGAAAGAAGTTTGCTTTCATGACTTCTTCAGTGCACCCTTGTTTCATAAAATGTCTGTGAAAACTCATATATTCAAAAAACATGGGGCTGGGAATATGGCCTAGTGGCAAGAGTGCTTGCCTCGTATGCATGAAGCCCTGGGTTCGATTCCCCAGCACCATATATATAGAAAATGGCCAGAGGTGGCGCTGTGGCTCAAGTGGCAGAGTGCTAGCCTTGAGCAAAAAGAAGCCAGGGACAGTGCTCAGGCCCTGAGTCCAAGGCCTAGGACTGGCAAAAAAAAAAAAAAAAAAAAAAAAAAATAACAAAACAAACAAACAAGAAAACATGAAAGAAACAGGCTGGAGGATGCTTAGTATGAGATTTTTCTGTCTAATACAGGGAGAGTTAAGAACAATGATTGTGTGCTTTTTTTCTGCATATATAAGCTTCCTACTATGTATAACATATATTACATATGCATATTGGACACATATTAAATATTTGTTATAAAGTACATCAGATCCACTTGTCAGGTGCTAGACATTTCATATCCTGTGATTACTCCACAGAGAAACAAATGTTCAAAGATGATATAGTTTTGAATGTGTGGAATCATTTGAAACTCACAAATGATATGATTACTTTGTGGCAATAGCTTTGTGTAAGTAATTTAAAATTTCCACATTCAACTGTTCATTGCCTTCTAAATAAATTTTACATAAGAAACAATAGCTGCACCATGCAGACTTTATAATTCTACCTGAAAGTCCAAAATTTCTATGCATTTGTTACTGCCTGCTCTGTAAGTGTTGCTTGTCTTAATAGTCTCAAGTAAGATCCTTCCAGTTTTAAAAGTTCTTTCCAGCCAGTAATGTCATTCATTGTGGAAGAAAAAGAAGTAAGTATAAAATAAGCCACTGAATATTGGAAATTTTTTCCTGGTGAATGTTGATAATCTTTTCCTCGCATCTTTCACAAACTAGATCAGAGAGGCAATGATTTTCATGAAAACTGTGTAAACTAATTTAAACTAATGATATATGCCACTTATGTTATTTCTTGTATTAATGTTCAGAGGTGAACTTTGTTACAACACTGGGGACTGAATCTATATTCAACTATGTCTTGCACAGCATAAACAAGCTACCACTTGAAACACACACAAATCATTTTGTTTGTAGATCTTTGGGGGTCATGGACAGGATCTTTTTAATATTTTTTTCCTTTGCTTTCTCCAATATACAATATTTCTGCCTTTGCTTCTTAAGTAGCTAGACTTACATGCTTGCATCACCAGACTAGGCCTGAGATGACATATTTTCAATGCTTAAAATTAACTGGAACACAATGAATAGATAATACCACTAGGTAATAATGCATCTTACTAGGGATATTGATTTTTCATCTTCAAAGATAAAATGACATGACTATATGGTACATTTCAATCTCTTCTGAACTATTAAGCTTTCATAAAAATCATGAAAAATAATTTCAACTAATCCTTGGAATAAATAAGCAAACTCAACTAATTGAAGAACAGCTGAAAATAATATCTATTTTGGGTATGAAAAACTGCTTTCATTTTAAATGCTATAATGTTTAATACTTTTCCTCTTACAGAAATTGTCATGTAAGTTTTCCATCTGCACATGGTGACAGGTCATCCAGATGGTACCGAGGTTTTTCTAAAAAATTGTCTTTGAACGTGTGATGTATTGAGCATTAAAAATATTTTCTCTTTTGATCAAAATTGTTTCCTGCTTTTGTTATACCATGGAAAAAAATCTCATAAATCCATACTTATGAGAAGAAAATAAACTAGTTTATTTTTTCCATTGGGAAAGGGTAAAAAGAAAAGTTATGAATGCAAAATTAAGGGCAAAATATAATTTATCCTCATGTGGCAGTTGTTGAATTTTGTAGTGCAGATAGTCACTCCACAGAATTCTAGTATGTAGCCCTAGATGGGAAATTGGGAAGTGGTGTGTAAAACAGTCCTTGCCAAGCAGTAAAAGGCAGCCATACCATCTACCTTTGTGCTTATATTCCTTACCAATAGAGACATTCTTGCTCCAGCTAGGCCTCCCCGCCACAGTTCCATCACCTCCAAATAGTTTATTCAGATTTTAAGCCCATCGATGGTTCAAATAACCTTTGATCAGGTCTAAGCCTTCATGATGTAATCTTCTCTGGAAAAGTCCTCACAGAAATGACCAGAGGCGTACTTTAATAAATTCCTTGTCATTTCTTCATGTAATTGACAATTAAGATTAAGCATTATAGAATCTAATTTGCTTAATATTTCTTGGCTTATTCAAATTTTTAATTTGCCTTTAGTTTTCTAGAAAGCTTTTGTTCAACATATGATTTGAAATTTAATAATGCTGTGTCATTAATAGTAATATATGATCATTTTAAAAAGAAACCAGAGGCTTATAGCTAGTGCCTGTAATTTAAGCTAATCAGGATGCTAAAACCTGGAGGTTTAAGGTTCAAAGCTAGCCCAGACAGAAAAATTTTTGAAACTCCATTACTGACTTCATCCTAATTAACCATCAAAATGCTGGAGCAGAGACATGGCTCAAGTGGAAGAACAGCAGTGATAAGCAAGAAAAGTAAGCAAACTCTACTAACTTTCTTTACTAAAAAAGGAAACGAAAATGGAATTAAAATTGGCATCTATGGATTTTACATTTGTAAAAATGGGAATCCAAAATAATATTCCTTATAGTGTTCTAGATATTTGAATTAATCATGTGTTATAGACAGTACTCCACTAGTAAAAATGACTTAATAAAAGAAAGTATATATCAAATGAATAAACAAGAAAATGACAAATACACTTTTCTTTCCTCACTTTCCCTCTCCCTCTTTCTCCCCTTCCCCCCCTCCTCTTTGACTTCCTCCCCCTCTTCCTTCTCCTCCTCCTTCTTCTTCTACCACCTCCTCAAGCTACTCTTCTGTTTTGGCACAGCACTGTGAAGTCCAGCTTATTCTACTACAAGAATACATCCCTCTGCTTATGATATATTTTAATTGCTGGAAATTGGCTTCATGTAAATAATATATACACTTATGTAATGTGTGTTATAACAGGTATAGAAAAGTTGCTCTTCCTGGGTTGTAAGTTAAATGGTAGGAAGATCAAGACTTGGTATACCAGAGTCCTCCATTTTGCATTTGTACCTTTTGTCCTGAGCCATTCTTTGTAGCATTCACTTTGCAGATATCTTGGAAGCCAGGGAGGATCAAATCCTTTTCCAGGTATTAATGATTCTTACTGTAACAAGGTGGAACCTTGTTATAGTAAAACAATCCTGAAACAAGTCTGTCCAACTTCCTCACTCCTGTAGACCACCTATGAACCTGTCTCTCTCTGATTTGGACTATTTTTACTAAAATAAACGTTTTCAGTCTGTGCCTCGAATTCTCCTTATTTACCCTAAAGCAAATGTCTGTATTTCAAAAAAATGGATGGAAATGTACTGAAGTAATGTCTTTGCTGGATGTCCTATTATGCATTTTTCTCCATCTTTCATGATGTATTGATATCATGATGTAAGGGAGTGGGACTGGGCCTGACATATGAAAATCCTGCCATTTGGGCCTATTTCATCTCTCAATTGATAAGCACAATATTTTTTTCAAACACTAAAGCAGATCAGCAATATTCCATCTCCTGCAAACACTAAGTTTGTGGAACACTAAAATAATTTTCAACACTAAACTGTGAACGTTTGGAATAAAGTTAACATACTTACACACTGAAGATAATGATTTTTCAATGAATTCTTTTATTCAGTGACATTACTGTTCCCTTTTCTCTTAATCTGATTTTAAATAAAATATTATATTGTAAAAAAGAAACTGTTAAAATGCAATGCCAGGTTAAAACCTTTCAAGTACAGATTAAAAAAAAAACTTCTCAAAGATGGAACAAATCGAATAAATCAATGAAATGAAAATGTGACATGAGCTAGTGAGGGCAATCCTGAGAACACAAGATTCACCAAAATTGAAAAAAAAACTCAACTAACTTTACCAAGGTATTAAACAGAAAAGAAAGCAAAATGTAGACTCAGTTAAGAAAACATAGAAAAAAATACATCAAAGAATTAAATGTAAAGACTTGAAACTGATAGGATTACAAAAAGCTGGGAAAGTAGTATAGTAACTGTGATCTCTGGTTTGTTGTAGCCTAACTCACAATAGAAAAGGCCCAGACAAAAAAATGAAAACAAGATTTTTTTTAATTTTTTGCTGTTTTTGTTTTCTTCCCTTTCTGTTCTGTTTGTTCAGATACATGTCTTTGGGATTGTAAGAAAAGGCACAGAAATGGAGGTACAAAGGTTGAAAAAAATGAAGCACTGGTACTCACTGGACATTATATCCAGTGAAAAAGAGCAAGGAAAGGGGTGACATTGACTTATGGAAATGTAACCCCTCTGTACTACTAATAAACCTTTTCTACTAATGAAACAATTTTGAAAAAGACAAGACAGAATCACTGGAGGTATCTAAAGTGAAACGAGTAAGGAATATATATCTATGTAATGAAATATTATTCGACAATAACAATAATGAAATCCTGTCATTTGTGGAAAATTGTATGTAACCAGACAGCATTATATTGAGAAATATGGTAAGTACAGAAAGATAAATGTGATGTGTTTCCACCCATATGCAGATGACAAAACAATTATTTCATAGAAGTATAGAGTAGAACAGTTGTCACTAGTTATTAAGGGTAATTAAGGAAAAGTGGAGTATAATAGAAGGAGATCAGATAAGGGATACCACAATACAAATATGAAAAAAGAAATTTCTTTGGTTGGTAGTGAATTGTGGTGCCCTTCCTCAGTCTGGGCTGAGGGTCTTGCGATCCCCTCTGAAATCTTCCCAACTGCATGTGGCAGAGCTAGAGGCCCCTCCTTTCTGCCATCTCCACCCAGCAGAAGCAGGAAAAGCAGCACAATAGTGAACTGATCTGCCTAAAAGTGGCTCTGGAGAAAACCAACAAAAGCACATAAGAAATGCAGGAGTACAACTCTGAACTGGAAGAATGTCTTCAAATTTTACTGCTTCAGAAAAGCACAAGATGTTAGCAATATCTCACATATTCAACTACAGTGCTCTGCTGGCCTGTCTGAACAACCAAGCAGTCATCCCAATAGGCTGTTAGAAAGAAGGCACAGCTGGAGCCCCAGGTAGGAACACTCAGTCCCTGGCTGAGTTTTAGGATGGCTTTATCAAGCTCCTCAATAGCAAGTTAGAGCTGACCAGTGCTTTGCAATCAGGGCAGCACATAAAGAGCCAGCCATCATAGTAGCTGGAGCAGCTGCAGCAGGAGGTGCTGCAGGTGAGGAAGGAAACAGAACTTGTCTGCAAGAATCTGCAAGAAACTCAGGAGCACCTGATAGCAACGGAGTCAGCAGAACTAGCACCCTGAGGTCCCACTGAGCCTCCTGACTCTCCCTGATAAAAAGGAAAAGGATCACAAGGTTCCCCAACTCAACCTCATCATCCCAGAGAATACAGATAGCTGAGAACAACCTGGCCTTTTCCACTCCAGCTCAAGCCTCATCTGAGGCAGAGCAGGCCCTGCTGGGCCAGCAGTTGGGACAGCAGAAGCAACATAGCCAGTGCCTGGTTCATTTGACAGCCCTGAACCACACAGCAGGCCTGAGCAGGAGGCCCTGGCCCCGGGAGCTGGGATGCGTGTGTGTTTAAAACATTACAAGGCCATTCAGGAGCTCGTTGAAAAACTTCAAAGTTGCTTCAATGAGCACCTGCAGGTGAAGATGTGTTTGAAGGAGTGGGTGGAAGAGTTTGAACTTCTCTGTGTTCAGCAAGGCAGAAAGGTGGACAGCGTGGAACATGACATTGACCTCTGTGAAAAGCACATGGAAGTACTGCAGAGCAACAGAGGGGAGAGGAGGAGAATATTACTGGACTGGATGAGGACATGCAAGGCATGGTGCTGGATCTGCAGAAGCTAGGGTTGCAGCTTGTGTGGGAGCAGGGCAAGGTCTAGGCAGCCCCCTAGAGAGCTGCGGCTGAGCCTACCTCAGGGCCTTCAGGGACCCAGAAAGGTGAAACTGCCTGTAAGATGAATTTGAAGAAATCAGCCTGGAGACTGCAGGAGGAGGGGCATGGGTGGCTTCACCCTTGGAGGACGTTATTGCACAGAGAGTGACTGCTGCCTGATTTCCAGAAAAGGCAGGAAGAGGAGGCACACTTGGTCAGCTAAGGGTGGTCAGAGGGATACTCTGTTAATAATAATAATAATAATAATAATAATAATAATAATGAAGCCAAGTGCCAGTTGCTCATAGCTATAAACCTAGCTACTCAGGAGGATGAGATCTGAGGATCATAGTTTGAAGCTAGCTTAGGAAGGAAAGTCTGTGAGACTCTTATCCTCAATTAACTATCAGAAAACGCCAGAAGTGATGCCATGACTCAACTGGTAGAGTGCTAGCCTTGATCACAAAGGTGCTCAAGGACAGTTCCCAAGGCCTAGTTCAAGCCCCAGGAACAGCCAAAGAAATCCCCCAAACCTGGGAGTCTAAGCCTCACTTAGACCCTGTCACTCCAGTTCATTACAACCCTGCCTCTGCCACTCTGTTCGTCCCATTCTGTCTCTACTTTTCCTTCCTAGTCTCGCTTTTGCCCTCACAGTATCAAGATCAGATGCCCTGTCTAACTGGGGGATGCCATCAATGTAGATGGCAGAAGTACCATCTTAGCAAGGACCAAGATTTACTTTCTTTACAACACTCAAAAGGTGTGTTACATTGCAATATTATATGGCTACTTTTCTTCTAGAAGGTTGTTGTTATTGTTGTTGGTCATCATGGGGCTTGAACTTAGGGTCTGAATGCTGCCCCTAGGGTTTTTTTCTCAAGACTAATGCTCTACCACTTTGAGCCACAGCTTCACTTCTGATCTTCTGGTGGTTATTTGGAGATAGGAGTGAGTCATCATCGCCCAGCTCTAGAAGACTTTCATATTCTTTTTTAAAGCACATATATTATGTAATTAGTATATCTATAAATTACATATGTAAAGTAATCATATGCTATATGTATATATACTAATCATATTTTACTTTATTATGTGACAGTAGAGTCATGAGTGAGCATTTTTCAAAGTACATTGGACTCTATACGAGTAATAGTAAATTTTATTGTTTAGGAGCTGAAAGACCATAATTTGGATGCTGATGTGAGAAAACACAAAAACTATAACAAGAAAGCTAAAGTTTCATTAAATTTGATGCCGTGTTTTTGTCCTAGTAGGTCATTCAGAGTCTTAGAGCACACAATGAGACTCAAAAGTATTGTTTTAAAAAGAGAAGAGAGATGGGGAGAACATAAAATAGGGTCACTTGCTGAAATAATTGTACACCTCAATGAACTTTTATACACAATCCCTTTGTATTATTAATAAATCTTTAAAAAAAGTATTCCCTTTCCCCCCAAAAATATTCACAGCATATCACCACATGGTGAGATGGAGCCTAATTAAGGTACCTAGGATGTAAATCTGTCTCCATGAAGAATTTTTGCCTTTAACATATGGTGTAGTCTATACCATGTGATAATTATCAAACACTTTTATATTTGTATGTAAAATGCAAATATTACATTGAATGGCTAATATAAATCTGTTGAGCTTTTTTTAAACAAAGTTTAAGACAAAAATGTGAGAAAGATGTTGGAAGATTAGAGTGTTAGGGGTACCTGAGTCTTTCTAAGTATGAAAGATACCTTTGGTCAATAGAACTCTCCTCTGGGTACCAGAGTTCTGACTGGTTACACTAGTGGTACATTAATGGAGACGGGTGGGGTTATGATGACTGTGAACCAGGCTGCACATTCAGAACACACTGTAGAATTCCCATGTGCTGTGGAGTACAACTCTGTTTCTCTTTCATATAAAGGAGAATTTGAAAATGAAATTACAACCTCAGCACAGCAATTACATCAAAATAATTTAACAATAATGGAGATTTTTAATATAGTTACAATACTTCAGGGTATTGTAAAGAACCAACAATGCTGTTTGGTAGGCAAATTATATATTTTTGTTGGCATGCCAAACATTTACTGAATCTATTATAGACTAAAAGCGAGGCATGTCACAGCGCTAGCGTTGATGTGTTCTAGCATGGGTTATTCTCAAAAAATACATCAAGCTTATAAATTCAAATTGTTTCATTTTGTGTGTTTAATTCACTGTACATAAAACTTTGTAGATGTGTCATGTTAATTTTATGTATTAACCAAAGGAATTATAACTAAGCACATTGGCTAACATCTGCAAGTCTGCTACTCAGGAAGCAAAGATTGGGAGAAATTCAATTCAAGGCCAACCAAGGCAACCATTTTAGCAAGACTTTTATACAATAAATAAGTCAAGCATTATGGCTCACAGTTGTAATTCTATCTTCCTGGGATGTATAGGTAGGAAAATTAGATCGTGGTCTGAAGTTATCCTGTACCTACCTGAGAAACATACAGAAAGGGGTAGGTGTGTGGTTCTAGTTTGTGAGTGCCTGTCTAGCAGGTATAAGGTGCTGATTTGAATCCCAAGTCCTGTCAAAAAGAGAAGAAATTAATTTCACACTTGAACATTTCAACAATAGTTTTAAGAAACAAGCATATAAGATGTTTGTGTCTTTCTCTGTGTGTCTATCTAAGAAGATACAACAGAATATAAGGTTAAACCTAAAAACTATAAAATACTGTTGACCTAAACTAGTCCACAGCTATCCATTTCTTGGTATAAAGCTGCTTACATGAAAACTTAATGTGCTCTAAACCACACGAGGTTAGGGGAAATATAGATTTCCTTTGAAATTGTTAATATTAAGTGTTCATGACTTAGATATGTTTCAAAACATTATCTTACTACTTAAAAAGGATAAAATATTCTTATTATAAGCATAAAAGAAATGTCAGTGTATTCAAAAAGGGTTAAGATTGTAGATATAACTTGGAGTACATCACCTCGGTGGACCAAAGAACAATGTAGATATGACACTAAAGTCCTTTGTCTTTAATGAATTTATCTTTCTCTTTGTCTTAAATATCTACGTATAGATTAAGGTAGATATTGATGTGTTTAGCTGAATCTACATGCATTGTGGCTATACAGAATTAAACACTACACAGACTTAGAAATTCTTCAATACTTGATTTTATTTAGAGCATATTTTTGAGAAGAAACTATCTCAATGAGAATGAGAAGTATAGCTGCTTCTTTATAAGTGATCTCACAGTTGTTATAATAATATTGAAGCCACAATTGCAACACTAACATCTATTTCTACTAGAAACAAATTAGCAGATATAATTGAATTTTGCTATGTATCCCACTGATGTTTATATTGTATCTTTTATTGAAGAATTGAGCAAGGAAAATGAGAACAAATCCTAGAATACGTAAAAAAGCTATAAATGAGTCAGATATCTAAAATTTAAAATATTTAAATGATCCAGTTTTTCAAAAGTGTAGCTAGACACAAAACTATCTCAATATATTGCCATGCCTGTCAATGAATCTCAGGAAGTTTTAACCACCCAACCAACCAACAGCAAAGTAATACCTAGCAAATACAGCACAAAGTGACCTAATTAAGGACCACAAATATGGGCCACTATCTGAGAAAATAAATAAAAAAGCTTGAGGGTGTAATTCAAGTGATAAGAGTGTCACTAGCAAACATATAATGCTGAATTCAAACCTAAGCACTACCCAAAAAAATTCTGATAGGTAGCAGTTAGCCAGGAGTGATGGAGAAATGCAGAAAATGGAACCTAGGGAAAAGCAAATAGGACCTATAATGGAGAGTGAGATAATAGGGTGTCTGAAAAAAAAAGTATTGTAATTAAGTCTACTTACAAGTAACCCCAGTCCTGTAAACTGGACCTAGAGATAGTAGTTTCTTATAAGCAATACAGTAAGTACTAAACCCCGAAGTTTAATTATGGTGATGTTCTCATTCAAATGTGAACTATTTTCAGTCTATTGAAGGTGTATGTGTAACAGGTATTAAAAATGTTTCTTCCTTCATTAATTAACTAAAAGCAAGAGAAAGGCATGCATATCCACCTCTATTTTGTGTTTGCTCTCATAATCATATTGCAATCACATATATATCATATAGCTCCAAATCCTGAGCCAATGGCTTTGAGTGGATGAAAAAGTTAGGCCTGTTCAAATACACGCCAACCTTCAAAACTTCCTTTAACTAGTGCTGCCTTGAATTCTTTTTTTTTTTTTCAAATTTTTTCAAATTTTTATTACCAAACTGATGTACAGAGAGGTTACAGTTTCATACATTAGGCATTGGTACATTTCTTGTACTGTTTGTTACCTCGTCCCTCATACCCCCCTCCTCCCACCCCCTTTCCCTTTCCCCCCATGAGGTGTTCCATTCACTTAGACCAAACAGTTTTGAAAGTATTGCTTTTGTAGTTGTTTTTCTTTTTTTACCCTGAGTCTCTCAATTTTGGTATTCCCTTTCAATTTCCTAGTTCTAATACCAGTATACATGGTTTCCAATATACTTAGATAATGTTACAGAGATAGTGTAGGTACAACCACAGGAAGGTGATACAAGAACATCATCTATAATAGATGCTACAGATATACATGGTAAGTTGAAAGTAATTACAACTGTGATATAACAATCATTTCCATAACATGGAGTTCATTTCACTTAGCATCATCTTATGTGTTCATAAGGGTATAGCCCAGATGCCCCTCAGTAGATGAATGGATCAGGAAAATGTGGTACATATACACAATGGAATTTTATGCCTCTATCAGAAAGAATGACATTGCCCCATTTGTAAGGAAATGGAAGGACTTGGAAAAAATTATACTAAGTGAAGTGAGCCAGACCCAAAGAAACATGGACTCTATGGTCTCCCTTATTGGGAGTAATTAGTACAGGTTTAGGCAGGTTACAGCAGAGGATCACAAGAGCCCATTAGCTTGAATTCTTTCTGTCTCCACCCACTGTGAAAAGTTTGAAGTTATCTTCATCTCAATGGAGAAGGCATATTTGATTTTCTCTTTCTGTCTCTTCTTGTGAAGTCTAGAGGCTGATATGATGAAAGGGGGAGCTTGACTTTGTACGTGTGTGTGTGTGTGTGTGTGTGTGTGTGTGTGGATGTGTGTGTATGTTACTTTACCTTCTATTTTTTTATGTCTGAGTCAGACTGTTATTCTCAAATGTAATTTAATTTCCCTGTCTTCTCATCTATCTATCCTGTCTTGAAAATAATGTGGCTTATATAAGATATGAAGATAATTTCAAGTTTAACAACATGAATATTAAAAACAATGTGTACAATTAAATTTTTTTTAATACTAGGATACTTATTTTCAAGTATTGGTTAGTATTGCAGGTATAAAATAGCTATTTTTTTCTTTTGCTTCTGTGGTGAACTGCTACCAGTCATATGAAACATTATTTTATTATTCTGTGAAACTAATTTTTTTTTTCTTTTTGGCCAGTCCTGGGCCTGGCTTCTTTTTGCTCAAGGCTAGCACTCTGTCACTTGAGCCACAGCGCCACTTCTGGCTGTTTTCTATATATGTGGTGCTGGAGAATCAAACCCAGGGCTTCATGTATATGAGGCAAGCACTCTTGCCACTAGGCCATATTCCCAGCCCCCAAAAGTAAGAAGACTTTTTTTTTTGCCAGTTCTGGGGCTTGAACTCAGGGCCTGAGTACTGTCTCTGGCTTCTTTTTGCTCAAAGCCAGCACTCTACCACTTGAGACACAGCGCCCCTTCTGGCTTGTGAAACTAATTTTATACAAACATTTCTGAGGAAACTTGAAAATAAGGAAGAAAAAAACATTGATAATATAATTATTACACGAAAGTGTATTACCTTAGTAATTTTATGATGACTGTTTTGAACCAATATATGTAACAGATACTAACCCTTTGAAGCATAAGTAATAGTGAGATTGTTAAAATACCATTCCAATATTTGTGGTAATGTTTGTCTAAGAGGTGCTTAAAAACTACTGACTTTTTATTTAGAAACATTGACTCCTTACTTGGACCTGTGACTTAGCTAAAAGCAGAATAAAGATTGGGCATCCAATATATTTTCCATTTTGTTTTTATGTCCTTTGTTGAGTCACTCTCTTCCACAAGGAGCTTTGTAGCCATCCTGAAATCCAGGAAGGCTGGAGTCACTTGTCAGCTGTCCATGACTCTTCTGGAACAAGGCACCACCTGACACGGCCTGAGGAAAGCAGAGTCTTTGGCACTATTGAAGTCACATCTGACCACCTGGGAACCTACTGCTATGTTCTACTGTTTTACTTTTTCATACTTTCCCCACTCCCTGTCAGAAATTTTCTCTATTTAACCTAAGACAAATTTCTGTACCTAAGAAGCTGGCTGAAGATATACTGAAATGCTGTCTTGTGGTTGCTGCCTCATAACCAGTCTCCTTTCTCTTCTCTTCACCATATATCTTTCTTTAGCACATAGGGTGAGCAGGCAAGCTTGATATGTGGAACTCTTAGTGCTTGGGCCTGGGGCTCAAAAACCTGTTTTTATAATATATAGCACATTTAAATACTATACAGTGGTTAGCAATAGAAATAAAATTTAACAGTCTTTGACCCAGTTATTTTTATGCCACCAGATTTTCCAGGAAAAAAATACTTAGTCTTATTTGAAAATTTATACATATTCTAAGGAGATTAAAAGATACCTAAAAATTATATGGGACCCCAAATTGTGAATCCACAAATGAAAAATCAACTGCAATGGGATGTAATGATCCAGAAAATAAAGTGTTAAAGAAGAGGAAACCTATGACATTTGGTGTTGTCCCACAGTATTTAATAAATAGATATAAAATGGTTGACATTGGTTAAGATATAGTGTATTTATGAACTCTTTTGTTTAACTACTTTTTTATTTTTTTATTTTTTATTTATTTATTTATTTATTTATTTTTTACCAGTCCTGGGTCTTTTTTTTTTTTTTTTTTTTTGGCCAGTCCTGGGCCCTGGCTTGTTTGCTCAAGGCCACTTGAGCCGCAGCGCCACTTCTGGCCGTTTTCTATATATGTGGTGCTGGGGAATCGAACCCAGGGCTTCATGTATATGAAGCAAGCTCTCTTGCCACTAGGCCATATTCCCAGCCCCCTTGTTTAACTACTTAAAGATAATAATTTTCTAACAAAAAAGGAAAATAATAAGATAAGCAATTGCTAGAGAGTTGAAACTGTATTAGGAAACCAAGTGGCTGAATAGTTGCTATTGATTGCAACTTTGAGGTAGTTAATTGTGAAAACCAGCTGAGATTTGCCAAGGTGATTTTTTATGAGTGTTTAGAAATTTTTATTTTGATATATTGCAATTTTTAAAAATACACATCTTATTTATAGCAATGTTTGCTCTTTTTAGTTTATTAAATACTCAGGTTTTACATATTGGTTCATAAAACCATTATACACTTCTCCAAAATTAATACACCTTTTCCTTATTGAAGTAAACTTCAATATCCAGCTCTATATGTAAAATCTCTGCAAACACAATAATGAAGAAAGAATTATCTCAACTTCTTGTGTAGGAACATTGACCTAATGTTACTTCTATGCTCAAGTCCAACTATCCCATTATCCTAGAAGTTGGATGAGAACACTTGAAAACTAGAAGTATAGTTCCTCATTAAGCCTTTACTTTGATCCTTGAAATGGAAAGGGGAAGGAGAAAAGGAAAAACTGACAAAGATAGAGAGGGAGGGAGAAGGAAAGGAGGAAAAAGGAAGAAGAAAAAAGGAAGAGGCGAGAGAAGGGAGAGAAAGGAGGAGAGGAGATGGGGAGGAGGAAGAGAAAGAAGAGAGAAGAAGAGGATGCACGGAGGGAGGGTAGACATGGAGAGACACTGGATGAGTTTACAAAGGCTAAGCTCTGTGGAAACCTGGCCAAGGTGATTTTTGCCCATTTATTCTGACAGGATTGCTATGTGACAGCTGGCAGACTACATTTGTTATCTTGGTTGTTTTAAAGATACTAAAAAGCATATTATCTTGGTGTTATTATAGCAACATGTATACAATATAATGTGAGATTTCAGTCTCAACCCTGTACAATGACAAGATGCTTCCTGTCTTATCATGAGATATAGGGAATTGAAGTGAACTGTCAGTTACAAGCTGAGGATGACAAGGAAGCAGAACTATATACTAAAACCTGCCATGTAAAAGGAATGGTAAGATCACTGAAAACATGGGAAGGCCTGATTCATAGATTTGCTCCTTCTTTAGCTAGAATCTACTAGTTTGGCCCATTTTCTGAAATTTATATTTTAGGTTCTAGGAATGGCCATAGTTCCCCAATGAGATCATTTCAGTATATACATTATTTCCCCCTTAATTTTCAGAACTATTTCTGAGTAATACTAAGTACTGATTAAGGTTTAAGGAGTCTGGTTTGCTCCCCTGTGGGATGGGAAAGCTCACCTGAACAAACACACCCTAAAGCAGCCTAGATTTATCAGAGGAGGATGAGAAGCACAGCTACTTTCCCGTGTCCTTCTGAAGGTGAAGGACTCCACTTGGCTCCAGGAAGTAATTGTGCTGCATCCCAAGGGGCAATGAGAATTATAGCAAAGGAAAAAGAAAAACAAAACAAATCAAAACAGTAGGATAAAGGAGCATGCACTATTTTCAGCTTTGAGCCACTGGAATCAAGAAGACAATTCAATGAGCAGAGTACACAAATAGTCTATTATGAATAAGTAAGAATGCAGTGCTACTTATTTTCTGAATGAAATATAAAAATGATGAAAAAGAGCACAATCCTCAATGCATGTTTTGAATGTGAGTATTTAATTTATTTACTTAGGACTGTACAATATTTATTCACTGCATGTTGCATTAGGAGAAAAATTCTAACACCAAAATAACTCTTTTAGTCAGAGATATAAACCTACAATTTTAATAAATAAGGTCAGTTCTACTGCAGAAAATGTATAACATAAAGATGGTTCTAAACCCAGAGAGAGAGAGAGAGAGAGAGAGAGAGAGAGAGAGAGAGAGAGAGAGAGAGAGAGAGAGAGAGGAGAGGGACAGAGGCAGAGAGAAAGACAGAGACTATCCAAAGGAGTTAGGGTTTCTGTGATAGATATGAAACTTACCCAACAAAGGCAAAGCAATGTCACATATTAAGTTAAATGTTTCTTGATCCTCGACTGAAGAAAAATCCAATTTCAGTTGTCATTAGATGGCCAGTCATTTTTATTAGGGTTACAAAAGACTTCAGTAGGCTCCTTTGCTACTTATAAAATAGAAGACAGATATTATTTATCATTGTCCCAAACCATGTAATATAATATTTGGCAGCTTGGTGCTTTGTGATAGGCTGAATAATATCTACTGAAAAATAGCTGAATTTTTGGCAAAGGGAATGTACAAATGCAGTTAACTAACCAAATTTGAGAAGATGATCCTATTTTATGCAGGTGCTGATAAGAGATTGATAAGCAGATCAAAAGAGGAATTAGCAGATGTGATGATAGAAAAAAGAAATGAATGATTGTACGAAGGTGTCTGGGAACAAAGGAGCACAGGCACTTTTTCCAGATAGAAGAATCAAGGAAGCCTATTCTTTCCTGGAGACTCCAGAAAGAGCCAGCACAGCTAATACCTTAACTGTAACCCACTGACACCATCTGAAACTGTAAGAATATCCCTTTGTGTTGCCAGCAAGATTGAGATTAATTTCACAACAGTCTAAGGGGAACCAGTGCATGTTTCATGACCAATATGAGTGCCAGGATATTTTGCCAAGGTTTGGGACCCTGGTACAGTTGACTTCAAAGAGTAGAGATCTCAACCAATTGATAACCAGAAAGCTGAGGGAAGAGGTACTTAAAACTCTGAAGGATGATTTGTTCATGACATCCCTAGGTCTCAGCTGAGATTTACTCATCCTAAATTGTGCCTTTTATAAAATCTGGAGTTAGGGAATCAGCAAATGAGGGCGTGTTTAGTAAAAGGTTTTCCGTTTCTGTAGTGTCTAGCCTCATTCTGATTGGCACTCCATTTTTATGTTTCCATTTTGTAATGGAAGTCAACACGAGATTATTGTTCTAGATCTTGAGTGTGGGTCACAAAGTATAAATTGCTTGGTCTTATCACAGCTCTGCGGAGTCATAATCTGGGTCTTTGGAGATGAACTGGAAAACATGCTGTTATCTTTGTTAGCTACTCTCTGAATCCACTGGTGGTTGGGAGCTACTAAAAGCTTGTGAGCACTTACCTATTGCTGGGTTTTATGCCAGGTATAAAGAAACTTATTTCACTAATAATAATCTACTCATTGACCAGGGAGCATATTGACTGAGAGGGTAGAGTGATTTGTAAAAAAAATCACACAATCAGCAAATAGGATAACAATTTCTAGATCCTCATCACATGAACTTTCTATGCCATGGATAATTCTTCTAGTTATGAATCAGAGATGTGTACATGAGAGGATGTATAGAAACAAAAAATAAAACCAAAGCAACCAATCTTTACTGACCTACTTGAATATTTGTAGTTTTCTATATCTACAAACTGGTTAGAATTGAGATATTAATTTAAATGTCAGAGAAATAATAGATTACCCTCCCAGTGCTGCAGGTAAACCATAGAGTGAGGGGAAAAAATGGCCTCTCTTCCTGTGTGGGGACTCACCCAGTCCACCCAGGTGCACATTGGATTGCTGACCCCAGAGTGGCTGAATTTTCACCTCTCCATTGCCAGCCCAGCTCTGCTCCCACTGTTCATGGCTCAATGTGCTACTGACATGCAAATGAATGAACAGACAGTGTGACATTCTCATTGACAGAAAGAACTGAAAGGGGAGATTTAAAGACCTATATAAATGAAATGTTTTAAATCTGAAATTAAAAAATACTACCTTTGTTTAAAGGATTCATTAAGGTACAGAAGTGACCTTTTTCTAGAACAGTACATCATATACTCTGGGAGCTGCAGGCATAGTTCAGTGAAACAGCACCTGCAAAGTGTGCGAGGCCCTGAGTTTAAACCCCAATACTGCAAAAGAAACAACTACTACCATACTGCTACATGGCCTTGAGAAAGAACCAGTACTGTAAGTATGAGGGTGGTTTCCATTTTAATTTCATTGACCAAAACATAAATTTGGAGAAAAATTCCCCAAATAAAAT
Organism: Perognathus longimembris pacificus; assembly: GCF_023159225.1. NCBI lineage: Eukaryota > Metazoa > Chordata > Mammalia > Rodentia > Heteromyidae > Perognathus > Perognathus longimembris. The sequence goes on from NC_063172.1 coordinate 38,216,670, forward strand.
TAACTCTGCATGGGTACACCTATGGTTTACAAATAATAATATTAAAGAATGATATTTTGTCTTAAGAGTTAAGAAATAGAAATACTAAAGATTATGGACTTCCTTTATAGAAGCCCTAAAGGATATACAAATATTTTTTATAAATGTTTAAATTTGATTATCTAAAACAAACAAACAACAACAAAGCACAAGCATGATGAGTTTAAAAAATCATCAGTTGATGTAAATTCTAATTTTATTTTATAGAAATAGTTTATACTTTTGAGAAATAGTATTTTTCTTTTAAAAATTATGACATTTGCTGAAAACAATGTAGAATGAATACAGAAACTGAAAATAAAACCAATAAAGTGTTAGGATAACCAGCCTAATTATTAAAACAATATTTAAAATTGGTATGTAAGACTTCTACAGATTTAGCAGGTACAATGTGAGGTTTGAGTCATGTTTTCCTTGAGTTGTGATTAACTCTGGGTAATTAACATATTGATCCCTTAATTATTTAATGTTTCTTTGCAGTGAGTGAATTCAAATTCCTCTTGTTCACATATTCTGAGATGTAGAGTTCCTTACTGTTATTGTGCTCACCCTGCTGAGCTATTTATTGTTCATCAGAACTTAGGCTTCTATATGTACTGATCACCCCCTCTTTGTAATTATTTTCTACTTTAAGGGAACCTGTGATGTTGTTTTTCTTTGTTATTTAAATATATTCTCCAAGTGCTTTCCATGTTTTTGCAAATGGCAGCTTTCGTGTATCTTTATGGCTAGTATCCCATTACATAACTGTCATATTTTCCTTTTATACATATGTCTCTTCATGTACCTCTAGATTGATTCTATGTTCTTCCAATTGTGCACATAAAATGCTTAAGAGCAGGAAAAAGTGTGAAGAAATGACCTACATAATTTCAATAGATACTTATAAAGAATACACCAGCCAAGTGGTTAATATCTAGAATAAATCAGTAATTCAAATGACTAATTGGCAATAATAATCTAAACTCAATTAAAAATTACCCAGTGATCTCAAAATAAAACATACATGAAGTCAACACACACAAAAAAAAAATGTTCAAATTAGTAGGTAAATGGGAATGAAAACCCACAATGAGATCCTGCCTCTTTCAATGAGAATAGCTATGATTACAGAGAACTTTTGCAAAGCTTAAAATACATCAAATTGCCTTTTCTAAGTGACCGAAATTTTTTTTTTAAGTACTGTGTATTGAACTCAGTTTCTCACATTGTTGCTTAGCTTTTCCACTCAAGGCTGATACTCTACCATTTGAACCATAGCACCACTTCCAGCTTGTTCTGTTTATGTGGTACCAAGGAATCGAACCCAGGGCTTCTTCCACACTAGGCAAGCACTCTACGACTAGACCAACCTTCTGCCATCTTTATTTTGCCTGTCCTGGGGCTTGGATTCAGGGCCTGAGCACTGTCCCTGGCTTCTTTATGCTCAAGGCTAACTCTCCACCACTTGAGCCACAGCTCCACTTTTGGCTTTTTATGTTTCTATGGTGCTGAGGAATCGAACCCAGGGCTTCATGCATACTAGGCAAGCACTCTATTACTAAGTCACATACAAATGTGTTGAGTACATTCATTTGATCATTTTTGATGTGTGTAGTTTTTATGAGCACACATATAATAGTATCTCTGATACTTTCACAGGGTTTTTTCCACTGAGGGCAGTTTGAATCACCCTCTACTTGTACTAAATTAGATACAGATCAAGAGAACTGTTGAATGCTTATCTTCCACCCTCTAGCACATATGTCATGTTTATATAATCCTCATGAATATGCTTTGAGTTTGGGGGCTTTGTTTTCACTACTTTTAGAACTTTTGAAACTGAGATTCAACAAATTATGCAGCTTTATTGTCTCATACTGAGGTAGGATTAGAGATGCTGATCCAGATTTAAACTCTAGATTGTTTCCTAATATGGGAGAGAGGGCAGGGCAAGGAAGGATATAACAATCCATGGGAGGATATAACAAACATAAGGAGGATATGGGCCATGTCTGGAAACTTGGATAAACACAAGAAACCTAAACTATACTTGGTTACGTCCTTTCTATTCCTCTCAGTGCACAAACTTGGATGTACCTCATCTCAGACAAGCTCTTGTCCTTTACTTTCCAGCTTCCTCCCTCCCTGCTAACATCTGATTGTTCTTTACAAATTTAATCATCTCTGTTAAGCATTGGACGTAAGAGAGTGATTGAGGTATGTAGACAATGCCCTCTTGAAACTTATGATCTAGTAAAATATAATGGCATATGAATAGCCCACAATGTATAGTCCCAAGATGGTCTGGAAACATCCTCTGAACAAGTTGCCAATATTATTTGTTTGTTTGTTTGTTTGTTTTGCCAGTCCTGGGGCTTGGACTCAGGGCCTAAGCACTGTCCCTGGCTTCTTTTTACTCAAATCTAGCACTCTATCACTTGAACCATAGCACCACTTCTGGCTTTTTCTGTTTCTGTGGTGCTGAGGAATTGAATCCAGGGATTCATGCATGCTAAGCAAGCACTTTACCACTAAGCCACATTCCCAGCCACATTATATGTTTTTGAGAGACTTTTTACAACATAGTCCTAACCAAGCATTACAATATATTTTAGCCCCATATCTCTCCTGTGAGTTTGGAGTTGCAACATATTCAAACTTCTCATGAGATGAAAACATCATATAACCCAGTGCCTCTAACTCAAACATAAACTTGACTTAAAGATGATACAATTTAGAATAGTGGTCAAACTTAACATTACTACATAATTATTAGCTAATATATATATATATATAATATATATCATTGTTCCCTCTTCAATTTCCTTTTATTTTGAAAATATATCATTTATATTTTTCTTCATGGGAAGTATACAACATAAGATATTGTTTTCAAAATATTAACAAGAGAGTTTTTTTCATTGCTTTTTTTAAATCTTGTTTGTTCATTTACCTGTCATTGGGAAAGTAAGGGGAAACGCAGAAATTGAGAGACAAGGGGTGAACAAATGCAGCAGTGATTCTCACTGGACAGTATGCTGAAAACTAACTATATAACTTATGGGTGGGGATGGGAGGGAGAAACAAAGAACTGTACTCTTTACCAGACTTATAGAACTGTGACCTCTCTGTACATAATCTCTGTAATAACAATAAAAATTTTAAAAATACAAATCTAAATTTAATGCTGGTCCGATTTTATTTTTCAATTCTTTTGTTTTTTCTTTATTAGCTACTCAGGAGGTTGAGATCTGTGAATGATGGTTGGAAGTCAGCCCAGGCAGAAAAGTTTGTAAAACTCTTATCTCCAGTTAACCACCAATGTGCCAGAAGTGGAGCTGTGGTTCAAGTGGTAGAGTGCTAGTTTTGAACAAAAGAAGTGCCCCCATTCCCCAATTTTATACATGCATATATACAGAATAGAACATTCATATGAAAGAAACCCCACTGTTTCCTGATATTTCCCAGCCAAGTATAGAAATTCACTTTTTGATGCATTTCAAACAATAGCTACTATAAGTATCACAATTACCATCACTGATTGTCATTGGTGACCATTTTTGTATCTGAATCTAAGACCTTCCCATTTATGTTTCTGAACAGGGCTGAGAGTATGTGGGATGGGTTGATGGGCCTCTTTGTCGACAAAGTGTTTTGGAGCCTTCTGGAGAGGTCAGCACACACCTCTGTTCCTCCCTTTCTTTCCTTATGACCTCAGGTCTATTTTTCAATTATTATCAAAATTGACTTTGAGCAATCTCCTTCAAATAAGTCCTCTATGTTTGTCAATTTGATATGAAGCCAATTAAAAACATTCGAGTATCCACTAAAGCTTGGAGGAAGTGTATGAAATAACAAGTAAGCAAGTCAAAGATAAGGTCAAATTCCAGTTATTATGCTTGCTGAAAGATAAAAAGAAAAAGGAAACAATACTTTTCTGATAGGGTGGACTGCAGGATTACTAGACAGATGTTTACATTACCTTTTCTCTTTAGAACCCCTATCAACATCTCAGATAAACTACAATGGTACATGTAGTTTGAGATGCCAGGTAGAGATTACGAACTCTTTTCTATTGAAAGGAGAAGGAGAGGCCAAGTTACTGATCCTCTCTGCTGTGGTGACCTGCTTCCTATCTAGCCCCTACCCACACATTTACCTTCATCTTGGCCTACAGAAGATTCTGCTGACTATGGGAGACCAGCCTCATTCCCGATTGCTGACAATTGATCTGCATCTGTTTATTCCAGTAGATGAATGTGTCTTGGGTAATAGAATGGAATAAATTTGTCTATGATATAATTAAAGGTAATATTTTTAGCTTCCTTTTTCTCAATTCTCTTATTCAAGGTTGATCATATTTTTTCATTGTGTATTGCTTTAATTTTTGTAGGTATGGGACTAGGGATATACAAATTTAATAGGGATTACTAGAAAGTATGGGCAGTTGTGAATTTCTAATTAAGAAATTGCTACTCTCCCTAGTAGAAGGGGTTCTGGAGCATTGATGAAATCTCATTTGCTAAAATGAAAACACACACACACAAATATTTTAATTTTTAATATATTTTTTCCAATATAGGAGTCTCATAGACTTCTCTGCCTTGGATAGATTCAAATCTCAATCCTCTGAATTGGAGTCTTGAGCATAGCTAGAACTACAGGTATGGACCAGCAGCAACCACCTATAAAACTATTTCTTTCACTTAGAATCATCTTATGTGTTCATAGGGGCATAGCTATTAGGCTCTTGTGATCCTCTGCTGTGACTAGCCTAAACCTGTGCTAATTATTTCCTATGAGGGAAACCATAGAGTCCATGTGTCTTTGGGTCTGGAACACTTCACTTAGCATAATTTTTTCCAAGTCCTTCCATTTCCTTACGAATGGGGCGATGCCATTCTTTCTGATAGATGCATAAAATTAGATTGTGTATATGTACCACATTTTCCTGATCCATTCGTCTACTGAGGGGCATCTGGGTTGGTTCCATATTTTAGCTATGACAAATTGTGCTGTGGTGAACATTGTTGTGCTGGTGGCCTTATTGTGTTCTTGCCTGTGGTCTTTTGGGTAGATGCCCCAAAGTAGGGCTGACAGGTCCTGGGGGAGCTGTATGTTTAGCCTTCTGAGGAATCTCCGTACCACTTTCCAGAGGGGCTGAACATGAATTCAATCTAGATCAATTTCTCTTTTAATGGGTACTATATAAAAAAGTAAATCAAACATGTCATTGAAAACAAGGAGCAAGAATGAAGAGGAAAAGAGAGGACAGCCCTCCTGAAATTCAATGCATATTCTACAAAATTAAGAAAATTGATGCAAGGACTGGAGTTGGGAAGTATGAGAAACTGATGAAAGGGGTGATATTGATCAAGATGAATTGAATTCATATGCTACTTTGTTGAAATGCCAACTTGTACAGCTACTTAAAAATTAAAATTAAAATAAAAAATAAGATATAACTACCATGTGCTTCTGATATACCACTTCTTGGCATGTATTCAAAGGAAAGCAGGTCAGCATACAATTGAGATACTTGACTTCCGAGTTTATAACAGCCCTATTCACAATAATCAAGCTATGGAATCAGTGTAAGTGGATATAAAAGTATGGTATATCTACTTATTGTACTGTCTTTCAGCTGTACAGAATGAAATCATGTTTGTGGGAAATGGATGGAAGTAGAAATCATGTTAGATAAATGAAGCAGATGGAGAATGACAAATACTCTATATTCTCTCCCTGTGAAGCCTAGAGATTAAGAGGAAAAGCTGGGAGAAAGTGATGGGAGGGGTGACACTGTTCAGAAATAAAAGCTCTCAACATCTGACTTATGTAACTGTAACCCCACTGTATATCACCTTAACAATAACAATTTTTAAAAACTCATGCAGATTTTTTAAGTGTCAAAGAATAACAAGGAAGATGCTGGAGTTTCTTTTTTTAATACTTTCCCTCAAATGTCTCTGAAGGTGTCAGTGTTATTCATGATTAAAATATATACATACATAAGTGAACATAATAATAGCTGTAAATCCACCAAAATATTCACTCTTTCTGTATTAGAATTGACTTACATGACTGATTTAGTCTATGTGTCACTGTAAAAGAATGTAAAGGACTGAGTAGTTTTAAAAAAGAAGAGATTAACTCTTTTTCAGTTCTGGAAGCTGAAAAGTCTAGTATCAAGGATTCCATGTGTGGTGAAGAACTTGGTATTCTGTTATCACATGACAGAAGACTATGAAGAGAGCCATCAAGAAAAAGCAGATGGCTTGTTCTTTCCTTAGCAGACCTCAAGTTACTAGCCCAGGCCCATGATGACAGCATTGCTGCATTCCACCTTCATGGTCTCATCACCTGTGAAAGGCCTCACCTCTCAACACTGCTTCATAGGAGACTTGATTTCCAGCAACGAAATTCAAGACTATGCTGAAAACATAACAATGACCCTATGTGACAATGCTTGTGACAATGCAATGTGTAACGTAGACAAGAAACTCTAAGGGGAGTTTGGTTACTGGTATGTTTACTCTATTTTGTATGTTAATTTAGAATTTCTCCAATATTCCTCTTGCTTTTGCTTGTTTCCATTGTAAATCACATTATTCTTTTATAATAAACTCGTCTGCAGCAGTTTTGATGCTCCCCTCCCCCAAAATGCATGCGCTGCAGCAATTTAAAAGGAAGTCTGGGTATGGAGGGGAATGGAAGACTGGTATGGAGGGGAAAGCTGAAAGGAGAGTGAACTGGGACAGAACATTATACATGGTCAAATCACTTCATACACAGGTATACAAATTGAGCAAATTGTTAAAATGGTTTAGAAATTTGTGGGGGTTATGAAAAAGGGTAATAAAAATGAATTTAATCTAAGCATATTATATCAATGTCTGGATATATTACATCTGGTGCAATTAATACACTAGATGGGAATTTAAAAATGTAAACAGAAACCCCGTACAGTGTTTTGTTATCTGAACAAGGGGCAGAATGACAGATTAGCATTGAGAAAGTTTCATTTTGCTCAATTTGGATATAAAATCTTCCCAATAGAGCTGTAGCACTCAATGGGTAAACATTTCGAAGTAAATCTTGCATCAGTGTTTATTTCTGGTCACAGTTTTGCTGCTTGGTGTCAGCATCTAGAATAATTAAAAGAGGAAGGTGTTTCATTTCTTGAGAAGATTGTTTCCAGAGACCTGTCTACATCAACAACATTCCATACTTGTTTTATGTTCCTAACTAAACTAGGAAAGTTGCTTTTTTTCTTAAGTATGAAAATAAATGTTTCAGTTGTGAAGCTGTTTCCCTTTGGAGAGCATATTAATTGTATAGAAAAACTAAAGTTAATGGAAATGAGGTTTAAACATCTTTCCTGATTCAGTTCCCTGTTTTAATACAGAACAGTTTTATGTGATTTTTATATCCAACTTAAAAACTAGATATAGTCATTATTAGGTTCAGGCTAAGGTAATATTTTCTGAAAGCATCAATATGAAAAAGAAAAAAAACAGAAAAAAATATTCAAACTTATAATCTCTTTCCAAATAAAAACGTCTGGAAAGGTTCTCATTTGAAAGTTTGGTTTTTTTTTTGCTTGTTTTTCCTATATCACAAAACTTTTTTTCCCTATATCATTCTCTTCAGCTTTTATAGAAGAATGCAAGGTAAAGGTTTCTTCCCAGAAATATAAAACTCATACTAGGCAACCATTATCTTTAAATACATGTCCAGAGGGATGGGACCTGACTGCCCACATGCTGTTTTCTCATTTATTTAGTCCAGTTCCCTTGGGGGGCTATGGCTCCAGCCCAGGTCCTGCATGAATTGTGACTATGGTGATAATCATCAGCAGATAGAAGGATACCAGATGTACTTCCAGCTGTTCACATTGAGGAAGGATAGCAAACACCAGCAGGACCCACATAGAGTTGGTTGAGGGAAAACTTTCTGTTATATTGTTAAAAATTACCCACCTGAAAGGTGGAAAGAACTGGATTCTCAAGCAGTGGCACAGTTGTAGCAAAGTTCCCTAGAGCCTCTTTATATACAGGCAACATTCATCAACTGTGATAGGTAGCCTGTCATTACCTATATTTGCCCATTTTTCATTACTATAATGAAAAATCTGAGACAAGATTACTTTATAGAGAAAAGAGGTTCTCTCAGCTCACATGTCTGGAAGATGGAACTGGAGTTTGCTCCACATTGGCAAGGACCTTAATGCTGCAGAAAATGTCACCATGGTATGAGTGTGTTTGGAAAAGTGAGATCACATCTTCAGACAGGAAACCAAAGGGGAACTAGCAGGTGGTGGAGCAGGCCCAGACATTTATAGCAATTCACTTTGAGAAGAACAGGGGTCCTCAGGAGAACTTGTTCTTTTCCATGGGCAGGGCTGGTAGCAACCTTCTGACTTTCCACTCGGCCCCATGCCTCTCAGCATTGGCACAAAATGGGCCAGTTTCTTAACACATGTACCCGTGGGAACACACACAAATCATACTCAAACCACAGCAGTATGCAAACATTTTACCATTAAATAATTTTTAGAACAGTTTCAAATGTGAATGCTCAGCTAGGGAAACTCTGTGGGCCAGGCCTTTGCAGAATTTCTATTATGATGACACAATAGAGTGATGTGGCTAGTTTCTACCCACTGCTTTTATTAACTGAGTTACTACATATAGCAATCTTGGATATTGTCAAAAGTTACAAAGGCTTTGAAAACCTGATCCTTTGAGGATAATTGGGGTAAGGGGGGGGGGTAATTTGAGGATAAGGGGGTTAAAAAGGATGGTTTCCCAGAGAATTTTGTTCAGACAATATCTAGTGTTTTGACTCTCAGTTTTGCCTAGTCAGGCACTTCCTCATTTGTCTATCTTCAAGGTAATGTTTCATCCTTCCTGAGAAGTGTCCTCGTCTTTCAATGAGGAATGCAGCTAGGTTCCAGGTCTTCTCCTTTCCTTCTATCTCTACCTACAAGGCATTTTATTTTCCCTTGTTCAGCCCATGGCATTCTATAATGATGTGTAACAATGCCAAATGTTCTTTATGCTGGAAGGGTTGGTAAAAGGTGCTAGGAAAATATAATATCTAGTTTAGCTGTGTGTGTGTGTGTGTGTGTGTGTGTGTGTGTGTGTGTGCATGTGCACGCACAGGCGTGCATCTAAAACAGAGCTTGAACTCTGGGCCTGGATAATATCCCTGAGCTGCTTTTGCTCAAGGTTAATGCTCTACCACTTGAGCCACAGCTGTGTGTGTGTGTGTGTGTGTGTGTGTGTACATATATATGTGTGTGCGCATGCTTAGAGATATGTGTGTCATGGACTTTCCTTCCAAGACTAGTTTTGAACCACCAGTCTCAGATCTCAGCATCTTGAGTAACTAGGAATATAGGTGTGAGCCACCAACGCCCAGGTTCTCCCTTAACTTTTCAAAATTTTCCCTCTTGCCTAACTCAGGAAAATAGAACAAAACTAATGAGAACATAAAAGACACTTTAAACACTCTTCCTCATTATGCGGAGAGTTCTCTGAGGCTTCCAGACTCTCAAATTCTCCCAGAATGCCCTTGGGCAGAAGCACAGACCCATTTGGTAAAGGCTTGAAAAATTTGTGTGTTTTTTTCTGCTTTCTTCATCTAGCACAAATCAACTCACAGAAAAACTTCCCTCACCCTCTTATCATGTCCACATCCAGACTGCAGCTGGGGAATGATTCACTGCCCAAAGTTTGAAGATGGTAAAGGTGTAAGTCAATTTGAAAACACTCTGAGTTTTCCCAACAGCTGTAATCCACAAACTTTTCTCTCTCTGTTGACTTACTTTATTTTGAACTATGAAGTTCTTCATGATTTTCTCTGAACTCTCGAAACTCCCTAATTGTTTCTGATTAGGTTGTGATGGTGGCTATGTGCAGCAGTATAAAAATGACCCCTATTGGAGTTATAAACTTATCCATAAGAACATGTTCATATTCTGAGAAGTGATGAGATCTTCAGAGGTAAGAGAAATCTAGATACATTTTATAGGAAACTAAGGCTACTCTTGACGCTGAGAGAAGGGGCTGATCTTAGTGGGTCACTGAACATGAATGAATTCAAGATTCATGGAGGCATTCATTTAGGATAAGTAAGGGAAATGCGATTTATTTGCAAATGAAAGACCCAGTCATTGGTAAATATATGCTGATTCATTAAGTACCAGTCTATGTCTACTATCACATTAACACTGTATTCCTGCTCAGGGTTACAAATAGAATCAGCACTAGACAAAGCCCTAGAATATCAACACAGATCTTGTCAAATATAAGGAAGAACACGTAACAGAAGCAAGAAGAGATAAACCTTCTCTTGTTCATGAGGACTCCACTTTCTGCCAAATTCAAGCCCATAGACAGAATTATTCTCTGTAGAAGTTCTTAGAGAAAATTACTACACAGGCTAATCTTTGACATACTCTGCTAAATGGGTTTAGCAGGGACCTCATGAATACATAATGAGCAAGTTTAATTTCGTGTTTTTGCCAAGGAGGATACAGAAACTATTTCCTCCTGTGACCAAAGTGATTTCTGGTTTTCATGATAGAGAACTGAAATGATTTTAAATTGTGCAGAGGCTCTCTTACAGAACCTCTTCTCTTTTATTAAATCCGCTATGCTCTGGAATTGTAAAAAGGCCATTTGCCAAATAAAACAAACTAGGGTGTGTGTATTCTGATGCTAATGGCTAACCAGAATATGTCGTTATCTTTCTCAACAACTAGTTATGTTTTCTTTCACCATAAGGAATATAATTCTATAAGTAAATCCAGTAGATTGCCAGTTAGGACTTATAATTTTCAAGTAAAATAATTCCTCTTTAAAATACATTACACTTTGTAGACAAAAGAGGCTGTCTTGTTTTGCAAATAAGAGAAATGAGAAGAACAAAACTATCCCAACATGTAAGGTAAAAAAATGTTCAGTATTAAGGTGGAATTTTCTCAGGAATAGCAACAATCTGAATGATCTAATTTTTTCCCATAAAATGTGGCAAGCAATGCTTGAACATTTGCTAGGAAAAATTCATAATTAAAAGCACTCTGGAATATTTTGTTAAAACTCAGCTTCTGTCATAACTTTCTCACATTTTCCCCTAGCAATATCAAACTCTCACTTTGTGGCTGATTATGTTTTTGCTGGCCTGCTTACAAAGATTTCTGGTTGCTTAACTACAGTTAGAATAACTCATGATCCTCTACCCCCTAAATGGAGATCTAAGCAGGCTGTGGATTCTTCCTTAATCTACATATTTATTATTAACCTCTTGGTATCTGAAATGGCATTGTAATGGGGTCCCCCCAAAGGAGTGGACCACAATGTAATGAGGCCTTTCCCTCCAAGAGTCCATCACTCAGAGATAGTCTCAAGTAAAAAGATAAGAATACTGACCCGCCAGGGTCACAGCCCAGATTAGGGAGCTGAAACTGTGACCATAAAAAGCAGGCTGGCTGGCCAGGGCTGAAACCCAGACTTGGGAGCTGGGACTGCGCACCCCAGACCACTCTCGAGGTTGGGTTATAAAGGCAAATACCACATGGTCTAACTGGCTACACGCAGGTGGCCAATGAGGTTACAACACTTACAGAGCATGCCAGGTCACAGGCAGGTGGCCAATGGAGTTACAATCTGCCTCATAGCAACTGTTTGAACCAACTTATCATGCTCGTTAGACTTGGCACACAGATTTGGCAGTGCTCACATGATGCAGGCGGATACGCCTACTCATGAGGGGGGCACAGGTTTAACCTTGAACGTTCCACTACTCAGGTGGTCAAACAGTTTACACAATCTTATCACAGCAAAGGGGAACTTCCCTGGATATGGTGGGGGAGATCTTAGCGAAGATGGAGTCCGCTTCAGCTCTCTTTAACTAATCTGAGATGGAGTCAATCTGACACCTCTCAACAGCCAATGATGGCACTGGCCAGATCTGACCTCCATATTACAGTATGACTCTATAAAAATCCTAACATAAATATCATCAGCCTTTTGGTGGTGGGAAGGTATGGAGAACATATATAAGTCACAATGTAGAAGCCTTAGCAAGCCCCCAGCTGAGTGACAGAAGCTTAAAGTCAAGTAGAAAGTGTTACTGGAAATTAGAAGAAAGGAGAATTTCATTGTGCAATGTGTGTGTTGTAGGAGAGGGATTTAGCAAACTAATACCTGCTATTTTGTGGAAAAGGAATATAGACCTAAGTAGTTGCTGGAGCTAAGGATGCCTTCCCAGCAGAATACAGAGATCATCAAATAATTTTTTTAGTTTCAATATCACATATTGCAAGTAGAGGATGATGGATTGTATATCTCCTAATTTCTGGTAGAAATATATACAAGAAAGATATACAAAAATCCAAGACTGTTTAAATTTGATTATAAAACTCCTAAGAAAAATTCCCCAACTGAAACAAAGAAAAGTGCCTTAGGGAAAAGATAAAATGCTGAGTTCTGCCAGGAAAATGTGGCTTCTGGGCAGGTCATAGGCAAAGTCAGGAGCACGACTCTAAAAAACCTTTGTTGAGTTTAGAAGGCTTTAAGTTTATGCTTCTTAGATTCCTTGACATAGATAAAAGGCAAATACCTCTTAAGGATCTGTGGCTGCTCCCTGGAGATTCTCTTCTTTAAATAATATGTGCTTTGAGGTTCTTAAGAGATTGTCATAATACTGAGGGACAGGGGCAAGATTGCAACACTTCCACAGGGAAGCTCACTAGGTGTCTCTGACCACACATTGATTTAGGGTCACAGGGACACTTTACCTCAAGAAACCCACACCATTCCATCTCTATGCAAATAAGAATTTAGCTTACTACAGAACTTACCAAAAAGAAAAACAGACAGAAAACAATGAGATAGGGAGAGGTCCCCTGTGGTCCCTCTGCAGCAGCAAAGATGCTTCCAGCTCCATGGTCCATTCTCCCCCCAGGTAGTGCAGGGAGACCCAGGAAAAACAAAAAACAAAAACAAAAACACCCAGTTCCCTATCAAGCAAGCTTCAACTAGAAGCTCAAAAACCGAAGAAAACCCGAAGCCAGACACTAAAGTGGGGGAGCAGGGAAGTTTCCAGTCTGCCAGAAGACCACCTGGGAGGCTGAAGAGGACTCTGCTGCTGCCAGGAGAATACAGAAGAACTCATGCCGACAGCCTGTGTGCAAGAGCCACAGCCCAGCTCCACACCACAGAGTCAGCCCACAGGGGCCTCCGTGCCGGCCATCACTCATTCTGCTGCCTATATCACCACCACCACTACCTTCACAGCTGCCAGGGTTGCTCCTGGCACAACAGCTTGCCACATCGACCTCCCGCCAGCCAGCCGCAACAAGCCACCTGAACTGGCTTGGGGAGACCCGCACTACTGAGGGAGGGGGGTGGCCCCAGGAGCCACTGTGCAACAGCAAAATGTAAGAGACAATATGCTATTAACCAACTGTACAACTGGGGGGAATGGGGAGGAGGGAAATTGGGGGAAAAATGAAGTAGGAGGTTACAAGTTAGATAGGAAATGTACTCACGGCCTTACTATGAAACTGTAAACCCTCTGTACATCACTTTGACAATAAAAATAAATTAATTAAAAAATAAAATAAAACTTGACTACTTTGTAATCATTTAGAAAATTTAATTTTAATGTGACTAACAATTACATAGTATTTAAAATGTTATTTAGGTGAGAAAAATGCAATAAATATTTCTGTGCCCCTTACTGAATCAATAAAACACAAGTGTAATAGAAAAAATTAGATTGCCATATAGCAGCTTCATGAAAATGCAAAGTAGAGAAAACCTTACTTTAAAAAATTTAGGTGTCACTTTTTTCATATATTTCAAAGATGCTCATAATTTTAAATGACATATTCAATAAAATGACACCTTTGGAACTCCATATTTCTGAAAATAGATGTTAGAATGAGAAACTTTTGTAGTCAAGAAAAGAATTAGATTGCTTAAAATCTCAAACAAGAGCTAAGTTTATGGAAAGGAAAAAGTGATTTCACGTTTAAATAGAAGCTCATAAGGCAGGATACAAAGCCAAAACAAGGTGCTGGCAGCCTGTGGTCAGCTGGACATCAGTCTTGCTGTAGGCTAATGGTCATTCTTTCCCTCATCTTTTGCCCTTTTCTGTTTCCCATTTCTATATTTGAGTGTGAGGAATGTATATTTATGCAATGCTCACTTCTTCTAAAGTGTTGGAGCTTAGCGTGTTTTGCTTTTTTTTTCCTGTTAGCATCTGAAACTCTTCATAACATTTGAATAAGCAGCATTGCATGTGATTTTTTGCCAATTAGTTTCATCCTGAGTCTACTGGACTTTGAGTCCTACTAATTAGTAAAATGTAGTCTCCATTGTAAGGTATTAGAAGGAAGAGAGTGGGAGCTCAACCTTAAAACTTCTAAATTAAGTCTTACATGAATGTAACAAGATGTTAAAAATACCCTAACCCTGAGAAAATGATTTTCATAGGGGACACCCTATGGTGAGGATTAGTGAATGGGTTATTTTTTTTTATTAAAATAAAGACTATCCTTAAAAAATACCCTCCCTTCTCTCCATGTGAAGATTCAGTGAGACAGATGCCTTCTGGAGGTACTACACTCTTGCCATCACCATTAGAACAACAAAAGTCTGCTGATGCTCACAGCTTGGACTTCTAAGTTGTTGGGACTATAAAAAATAAATTCATGATGTTTATGAACCACACAATCTATAGTATTTTGTCATAGCAGCTTAAATAGATTGAAACATCGCCTCAACAGGTATTAAAGAGAAAGTGTTTGAGTGAGTCAAGCTATGTATCCATGTATAGGATCACACAATTCTCTTCTCACTATTACCTTGAAAAGACTTAAGAACTATGCACTTCCCTGATCTTAGTTCTCCTCTTAAATAAGAATTAAAATTCCAACTTTACACAGGATGAGAACAATTACAAGGTTATTACTGAAATCCAGTCCCTTTCTCTGTCCAACAAGGAAACATGTGATACCCTGCTCCCATTCATTAGGACTGAAGAAAAATCCTGCTTCTAGGATAAGATGTTTTTTAGCATATTGGACATGAAAGAACCTAGGATAAAACTATTCCAGGGTTCACAGGGTAAGTGGTTATGTCTTTTTTAGAAAAGGGAATTGAGAAATGGAACATGGTATGATTAAACATTCATTGAGGGAGTTAAAATTTAAAGTCATGGCAAAATATCCATATAATGAATTGAGGAAAGTTTAAGTTTGGGAATTCAACAACACAGTAAGAGCCATATGAATGCATGAGGGGACAAAAATATTTAAATTAAAGAGAATTTAGTGGTAGAATGCACATGCCCTATCAGCAAAAGAAGATGAACCAGTGACAGGAATCTGGAAGGAGCTGAAGGCTGAAGGGAAAAGAGGAGTAGATTAATAGGGCTGTCTAGAAAAGTAGGTTTTGTGTAGACTAGATGATCTGTAAGAACAAATGTAGCAGAAGGGTCAAGAAGGATGAGTCTGAGAAATAATCACTGAATTTTTTTATTGTCAAAATGTGATACAGAGGCGTTACAGATTTGTATGAAAGGCAGTGAGTACATTTCCTGTTCTACTTGTTACTTCCTCCCTCATTCCCCCCCTCCCCCTTTCCCTCTCTCCCCAAGATTTGTGCAGTTGGTTTATACCAAATGGTTTCTAAGTGTTGCTTTTTGAATGGTTTGTCTTTTTGTTCTCTGTCTCTCAATTTTGGTATTCCCTCTCCTTTCCCCAGTTCTATTACCCTTATCGGACAATATCCAGGGTACTTGGGTGTAGTACAGTGGTAGTGAGAGTACAGCCACAGGAAGGGACTACAAGAGAAACAAAACTAGACAAACTACTCAGTCAAACAGACAGGGAAAAAGAGAAAAAAAGTAGTACGACAATCACTGAATTTTAAACAAGACCATGGGAGTCTGCCAACAGAGCCAATTCAGTATCCTAACTGGATGAAAGCCAGCTTTCATGTGATGAAGAAGGGTGTTGAAAAATTAGGCAGTAAAAATTGTATTTCTAGTATCCAGAATCATTAATCTTAATGTACTCCCAACATTCACTTGACTCTTGGAGTTTTTAGAGACCTTACAGATTGCATATTTCAATATTTCAGAGTTAAAAAAAAATCCAGAAGGTTGACAATAAAATTTCCTCTTTTTTTTTTTTTGTCTTTTCTGTTTTGGTACTGGGGATCGAACCCAGGATGTTGCACTTGCTAGGCAAGTTCTTTGCCACTGAGCTACATCCCAGCCCGACAATAAATTTCTACACTTTAACTTCCAGGGACTTTTGGAGGATTTACTATCTCAGGGAATAATTTATTCATTTATTTAAAGATTTTTTTTTAACTAAATGCCCTGACTAGTAGAATATATATATATATATATATATATATATATATATATATATATATCTTGGTATTGGTTTAGTCTTGAGTGTACTCTGAGTGTGTGTATAGTTCATGCCTCTTTATGTTCAGATATTGACTTTAAAATATCCCAGAATAGATGATTTTTTAACTAGTGTTATATTTAAAACTCATTTTTAAAATGCTCTGGTTAATGGGCCTCACAGACACTTGCTTTCTGTGTTTTCATGGCAGTTAACAGTAGTTTTTGCCTATTCTACAAATATAAACCAAGAAAAGAAGATGATTTAAAATAAAGGGAATTGGTGAAATGGTAGCAGGACAACAATGATCCTATGTAATTTTTTCCACAGATATTTAATTTAAAAAGTAAGTAAAATTCATATAATCCCTAATCACATGTGGCTTTGCAGTATTGTGTTAGTACATGTGTTTCTATGGTTCCTGTTCTGGAAAACATAATGAGTTTTTATTATACAAGTCACAAAGGTGAATTGGATTCAAAAGTGAAGACTCAAGCTGAGACTTTTGGTAGGCCACGTTTGTTTACTGTTTGCTTATAGTCATGCTTCTATCTATCTGGAAAAAAAGACAAGTAAGGTTATATTTCCATATGAAAAGACTAAATTCCGCACCAGTTTGCAAGATGAGATTTTACTTGATGTGAAAGAGTTCCTGATCTTTTCATAACTTGTGGTTTTTACTTGAATTCCTAAGAAAGAAAAGAAATAGTCATAATCTGGTGGTCTATAATGACACAATAAAAAATATTCTTAAAAATTTGGGGGTCCTTAACTTTATGAGGACCAATGCAGAATAAAACTTTCTCTGAGTATCTTCCAGCTATCTAAGGACTTGAAAAAAACTTTGAGTGAAGTGAAAATCAGCAATTTAACTCTATCATCTACTTAAAGGCCCTTCTAAGTTGTGACTTCTTTCCTATAACCTCCCTCCTGTTTATTAATACTAAGTATTCTGATGCCAAGTGTCTGGACATTCTCTTTGTCAGGTTAGAAGGAAATAGAAACATTGAATAGATTCTGCTTCAAAGGCAGAGCTTTCATAATATTGTAATACCTTAAATTACAGAATTTCCTGCATGGTCTAATTTGAGAGTAATGTATCTTCTATATTCTATGCAGCTTCTTACTTACCAGACATGGTGTTAAATTTATTGCTGCAAATGACATACATGTGTCCTGTTGAACAGCTAAACATTTATCTAAATGCAGCATTAACCAATTCTATACAATTACCACAAAGGAGAAAGTCTATATAAATCTATCTTTGGTTATAAATAAATTAATAGGATGTATAAATTCTTTATATATGCAAGGAGTCCAATTGCTAGGAAGATTATTACACTGAGGCCTAAAGAGGTAGGAAAATGTACCTAATGTCAGGGTGCTAATAAATGCCAAGTTAAAAATTCATACAGGCAATTTGAGACAAGGTAATCTTCTTGATTCTATGTTTCTCTGAATTTAAAATTCTTATTCTGGTACTTAGGACTGAACTAATTTCATGTTTTATTTTCCCCTATGATGGCAAGGGTATAACAGAAGGTAGGGAAGTTTTGGTTTTTTTTCTTATTTATTGTCAAAGTGATATACAGCAAGGTTACAGTTTCATACGCGAGGCCTT
This sequence comes from Perognathus longimembris pacificus, assembly GCF_023159225.1. NCBI lineage: Eukaryota > Metazoa > Chordata > Mammalia > Rodentia > Heteromyidae > Perognathus > Perognathus longimembris. The sequence continues at coordinate 38,234,750 of NC_063172.1, forward strand.
GGGTAGATTTCTTGTCCAGTTTGTTACCTCCTCCATCTTTCTCCTCTCCCCTCCCCTGTGCCCTTATGAATGCATAAGATGATGCTAAGTGAAATGAACTCCATGTTATGGAAACAACTGTTATATCACTGTTGTAATTACTTTCAACATGCCATGTGAAACCATAGCTTCTATATTGTTGATGATCCTCTTGTATCTCCTTCCTGTGGTTGTACCCGCACTATCACTGTACCTTATCTGAGTACACTGGAAACTGTATATACTGGTATTAGAACTAAGGAAATGAAAGGGCATATCAAAATCGAGACACAAAGGATAAAAAGACAAACAACTCCAAAAGCAATACTTGCAAAACCATTTAGTGTAAACCAACTGAACAACTCATGGGGGGAGAGGGAAGTTTTACATTGTGTGAGTTTTTTCCCTAATTAAAAGCAGGTTTGTTTATATAAAAGCTATTTAAGTTCAAGATTCGGCAACTTTTCTAGCTTATTCCATTATATATAGTTTCATCATTAAACATACTTGAAATCAGTTCAGTGAGACAGGATGGAGGGAGACACTGAGGATTAACACATTAATATTAAAACTTTACTGAAGAAATAGTCCTGAAGAATTTCAAACTCTGGCAGTTTTGTGTTTACATTACAGTAGTTACAGGATGGAGGCATGAGATTGGTCATTTTCATGCCTATCTTTGCATGTGTCATTGCTATATATTATCATAATTCCTGGGTATGAGCATATATCACAAGCCAGTCTTTGTAGATCATTATATCGTTAGAGAAATATACCCTGAAGGATCATTTTAGGTTATGCAAAATTTTGTCTCTATTAAAATGATAGTACCACCTTCTATCCTAAGAACAAAAAAACTGTGTGTATGTGTGTGTGTGTGAATGATCCGTTTCTGTTATAAGTAATTATAACCAAGCATCTAAAAGTCCTAGAAGTCAGTTAGTTCAGTTAACATTGGTGAGTTTAAGCAGATAGTTTGTATTTATAATTTTCTTAAAAAAGAAAATAAATATTAGTAGTGATGAGAAGATATGGGAACACTTGCACGTTGAATGTAGGAATGTAAATTTTTTCCCGACCGCTATAAAAAATAGCTTTGTGGTTCCTCGAAAAATTAAAGAAAACTTTTGTCATATGGCCTCAAATCTTTTATACCTTGTGTAATTAAAAGAATAGAAAATAGTTGCTGAAGAAAACCCTTGTACACAGATGCTCATAACACCACTATTGACAATGTTTAGAAAATAGAAATACTCAATACTCAAATATTTATGGAGATGAATGGAAAAATTGTACTTAAAAAAAACAATAGAATATTTTTTCAGTCAGGGAGAGAAACAAGGTGTTGATACATGCCACAACATGGATGAACCTAGAAAACATGCTAGGACATAAAAGGCTACTATGATTCTATCAATATGAAATATCTAAAACAGGTAAATGCTCTGGTGGAAAAAGTAGAGTGATAATTAATGCAGGTCTTGGGGTGTGAATAAAATTTTATTTTTGATGGTGGAAATACTCGAGGAACACAAATGTACTGCTCTTCACTGGAAATGAAATAAATACAAGCAAATTATTGACTTTAGAACCATTAATTCTATATTATTTGAATTTTACCTCAATTAAAATCAGTCCTGTTTATGTAAAAAGTTATTTAAACTAAATAGTTCAGCAAATTTTCCAGATTATCCTATTTTAAGCAGTTTTAAAAATATATTTCACAAAACATAGTGTCTAAGATAAAAAGAGACTAGTAGTCAAAAACTTCTAATTTCTAGTTTTGGAATTTCTATTATTCATTGGTTCTACTTTAGCTCATATCCAAGAATTAAAACCAAAGAAGAAAAGTGGATTGTCAGGAGTTGGCTTTTCAACATATTTTAGAAATTTTAAATTGTACTTGTTCCAGAAATATTTAAGACATTGGACTATAACATTATTTTAAATAGAAAGTTATTTTATTTTTCAGGCTTGTATTTTCAGTTTTATTATAAATGTGATTTACAGATATTTCAGAAATATTATCGTTGCCAGGAAGCATTCATTGGAATCTTGAGTTGTGTCTTTATCAGCTAATTGGAGAAGTATTTTCTCTAACTTTCTAGCCTCACTGAGCACTGGAGGAAGCAATTTGTGGGTAAGTTGACTGTTGGGACAATAAGCATAACAAAGACCTGAATACACTCCTTACCTGATTATTCGACTTTTTTTTCTTATTTATTGTCAAAGTGGTGTACAGAGAGGTTACAGTTTCATACGTTAGGCCTTGGGTACATTTCTTGTACTGTTTGTTACCTCCTCCCTTGTTATTCTTTTACTGAAAGAAAGTATCTTGAGTTTTCTCCTGCACCAACATTTACTGTTATGACTAGTGAATACCAAATTTAATCATTTAAAATTTGGGGGGATAGTTATTCGTGAAGCCAAAGTAACTGTTCATGACTTTGGACTAGGGGTTAAAAATGAAACAGGTAGGTTGTTTTCCTCAGGTAGGTGTTTTGGTTCCAATGTAAGTGAGTACAAAAATAGGACCTCTCTTTCTTTTCATCCAATTGAACAGATACTTGGCATAATAAGAATATATAATTGATGTAAAATTATAGCTTCACACTAAGTAAAACTTAATTGCCAGGGGAAAATATTTCCTTTTGGTCATAATATTAACTATTGTGACCATGTAAATATTTAAATATTTCTGGGTGCTTAACATGATTTTAAAAACAGTCATAGGTGCTTTTTATTTAAGCCATTGTTCCACCTCAAAATAAATTCAATTTACTCAATGCTGTGACATTATACAAACCCACTTCCTACAAGGAAATAGCTTTGCTAACACCTATACATACTGCAATTATGGTAAAAGAATGCCAAGTTTTCTCAATGTAACTGTGGGTTTATGCATTTCTATTTGGAAGTCAATATATTTTGATTGACAAATATATACCCCTAAGTTTATCTTTCTACCTACTAAACCTGATAGTCCAGTTTCTCCACAGGTTCAATTTGAGTAGGTTATATTAACTCAAATATCTTAAATTTACTACAGTTTTCAAACAGCATTGACAACTTATTCAAAAATTGAGATTGTGAGAATCACAACCAACACCTATTTAAAACTTTTAACCTATTTAAAAATTTTAAACATAATGTTATAAATGAACATAAATAACTCCAACATTTTAGCTATGTACATATTTAATAACTTTAGAAACCAACAAGAAATATATAAACAGGGTCAGATACTGAATATGACATGATTATACTATCTCTATATCTTAAATGTCTGAACATAGACGTCTGTAATGGAAACACTTATGCATACCAGATTAATCACCTCACTACTGGCATAGCACTTCAAATCATGGCTTTAACAGAGTATTAATTTTCCTTATGGGTCCCGTATGTTTCTGATCTTTATGGAGTAGTGAGAAACTCCAAAACAGTTCACGATATGATTACACTGGGAAAATAAAAAGGAATTTATTTAACCTAATCCAATTTAAAGTGGAGAAATATGAGAGGCCAATCATTTTTCTTTTGGATTTGTTAATTTATGAAATATGTATTATGTATAGTATACCATTCTCTATCCTGAAAGGTGCAAACATGAGCTAAGGCATTACTTTCCATATCCACAGTTATTTTTATGTCTGTGTGAAATATTTACATCATCCAAAAGACCATTCAAAATTGACTAAGATATTAAAAAAATTAAATCCAAGAAAACACTATAACTAGTTTTTCATGAGAAAAAAAAATCAACAGATTTGACTGTGAGACCTTATAATGGCTGGAATTAGTACACAATAATGTAAAAATAGCTAGTTTTAAAATGCATTAAGTGATATGAGAGAAATACAAACTGAGAAATCTATGGGACCTTATACAATTAAATACTATAAATAATACAATGTATGTAAAATACGTAAGATGCATAATAAATAAGATGAAATAAGAACTAGTATAAACTCTTGGTGGACTGTAAGCACACAATTGAGGCTGCGGAAAAAAATAGTTATTTAATTTAGAAGACATTCAGTGAAAATTCTTCAGTCTACAAGTAAATACACTAGATGGCAAAAGAAAAAAATAGTCTGGGATATGATAAATTGTACAAGTTTCTAAGCATTCACACAGTGAAACCAAAGAAGGATACTATTAGGAGAGGATTACATAGGGCCAATAGCTATGTGTATGTGACCATATAAAATAATATTTTCAAAATGAACTCCAGGTAGTAAAAACAAGACTTTTTTCTCTGTTGCTGTTTTTGTTTTTCTTTCCTTTTTTCTTCTTTCTACTTTTATCTCTCTTTGGGAGGGTAAGGAGAAGGCACAGAAAAGGTGGGCAAAGGGGTAAATAAATGCAGCAGTAAAACTCACCAGACACTAGGTTAAAATGAGCTATACAACTTGTGGATGGGGATAGCAAGGGAAAATAGGAAAAGAAAGAGGGGACGGGTGACATTGTTCAAAAAGATATGTACTCTGACTGACGTATGTAACTGCAACCCCTCTATCCATCACCTTTACAATACCGGTATATAAATGAAAACTAAAACTTATCTAGTCTGAAGGTAAGAGTACATCTTATTTTAAAAAGTGAAAAGAGAAAAGAGCGCTGAAGGATGTATAAAACATCAGGCTATTATGTTATTATGTGTACAACTGAGTTCTAAGGAAGGGGAGAGATAGAAATTGAGAGATAGGAGAGAGGGAGGGAGAGAAAGGAAAGGAGAGAGGGAGAGGGAAGAGGAAGAGAGGGGGGATGAGAGCAAGCAAGAAATGTTTTCATTTGTATAAGTTATAAAATCCTCAAATTTTTAGAAAGGCTGGAATGAATCCTATTAACCATGAAAAAGAATGCAGACATTTCCTAACAGATGTGAGGGCAGGCCTTGGAGGAGCTTTTTGACCAGTAAGTGAATACTGAGAGGCTGTAGGAGTCTCCTCTTTCATCAGTGAGATAAGATGTGAGCTGGCAATGAACAATGACCAACACTTTTCAGTGAACCAAATTACTTACTTTTGTGTCTATGGTTGTTATGGGTCTAAGGTGAGAGAATTAATCACTTTCATTTTTAAAGTCCTAGTTGTCTAAGGAGCAGTATTTGATGAAGGTATGGCTATTCGGTCACAGTGCTTTCCACACGTACAGACCTGGAGACTAAACTTTGAGCTAAGCTATTGAAGGACTCATCTTGCATACATAGTGTCAACACCACACATGTATGTAATAAGTATTTGACAGTGAGTACATCTAGCAACTTAGAGGAAAGTATTTTTTTTTTTTTGCTATAATTCTGAAGGGCTCATTATAACAAAAAAATGGAAGGAGGATTGGAAATATCATTTGCACCTCAAATGTTAGTACAGAATTAATTAATTAATTAGTTAATTAATTATGTTTGGCCAGCCCTGGGGCTTGAGCTCAGGGCCTGAGCACTGTCCCTGGCTTCTTATTTTGCTCAAGGCTAGCACTCTGCCACTTGAGCTACAGCGCCACTTCTGGCCTTTTCTATATATGTGTGCTGAGGAATTGAATCTAGGGCTTCATGTATAGGAGGCAAGCACTCTTGCCACTAGCCCATATTCCCAGCCCCCAGTGCAGAATTTTTATTTACTAAGGTAAACTATATTTTATTTAGCCCAAACATTCAAAACTACCATTTTATGACAGGTAACTTAAGGGATGTTTGAAAATGTAGCCAATGGATTAAAGCAATTTTTGCTGATTTATTCCCTACAAAGATGATACAACACTGTTATATTATAATAACATTTCATTTCTATTAATTTAAAATTACGGGTCATTTCCAGATTTTTTAAACTCAGTATTAAATTATCTCAAATTCTGAAAGCTCATTTTAGAATTTGAAATTTAATTGCTTCCTATCATCTCTTTTCTTGAATTCGCCTTTTCCAAGTACAGTATAATTAACAAATTGATGGTATTTGAGACAATGTGTGTTTTACTAAATTGTAGTATCCCAACAAGATCTATGGGAGTACCTTGTATACAATAAACAAATGAATAAAACTTCAAATCTATGCTAAGTTTTATAGTGTCATAATAGACTTACATGCAACTACATATTAATGAAGTAATAATGCTAGGATTTTTGAGCAAATATTTCAAATATTTTGCTATCCATTATATTTTCTTTTTTATATATTTTTTTATTGTCAAACTGATGTACAGAGAGGTTACAGTTTCATACGTTAGGCATTAGATACATTTCTTGTACTGTTTGTTACCTCCTCCCTCATTCCCCCCTCCCCCTTCCCCCTTTCCCTTTCCCCCCATGAGTTGTTCAGTTGATTTACACCAAACAATTTACACCAAACAGTTTTGCAAGTATTGCTTTTGTAGTCATTTGTCTTTTACCCTGTTTATCTCGATTTTGGTATTCCCTTTCAGTTTCCTAGTTCTAATACCAGTATACATGGTTTCCAATGTGCTCAGATAAGATACAGAGATATTGCAGGTATCATCAATAATAGAAGCTACAGTTTCACATTGCATGTTGAAAGTAATTGCAACAGTGACATAACAGTCATTTTCATAACATGGAGTTCATTTCACTTAGCATCATCTTATGTGTTCATAAGAGTATAGCTATTGAGCTCTTGTGATCCTCTGCTGTGACTAGCCTAAATCTGTGCTAATTATTCCCTCTGAGGGAGACCATAGAGTCCATGTTTCTTTGGACATCTACCCAAAAGACCACAGGCAAGAACACTAAAGCCACCAGCACAACAACGTTCATCGCAGCACAACTTGTCATAGCTAGAATATGGAACCAAACCAGATGCCCCTCAGTAGACTAATGGATCAGTAAAATGTGCTACATATACACAGTGGAATTTTATGCCTCTATCAGAAAGAATGACATTGCCCCATTCGTAGGGAAATGGAAGGACTTGGAAAAAATTATAGTAAGTGAAGTGAGCCAGACCCATAGAGACAATTATATTTTCTTAGTGGTTGTGTAGCTTAGGAAGAAATGTGTTTGAGAAAATGACACCTGCTACAATGAATCTCTATCATCCTAGGTATAGTTTGATTTTTATTGCTTATTTATCCTTCAGGAGGAATATAAATTTTCTCATATTAAACACAAATGTTACTACAGTCTATCAATTATAATTTCTTATTATTTGTAGCAAATACCTTTCTTACAAAAATTATCTAGTAGGAATGTAGGGAAAAACAATCCAGACTAAACAGGTTACATGTATATAAGATGAATTGGAGTTGTCCTTTTCAAAGTTAAGATTTTGAAAATATTTATGCATATGCACATAAAAATAATACAAGAACATAATACAGAAATTTTAAATTTCAATACTCAGTGTGTGTGTGTGTGCATCCTTTCTGTAAATATGAGTGTTTATGATTGGATTGTTAGTACTACAGTCCACCATACTCATGGAGGCATTTATTATAGTCTTATTATACTGAAAAAATATATATACACCATATATATTATATGTATGTGAATATATATCCACTACTTTACTGTCTTCTCATTGTTAAATGTAAAATCAAAGTAATTAATTTTACACTTGCCATATGGAACAGCACAATGACCTTGAAATTCACATAACAAATGGGCCATTTTCTCTGTTGAGACTTTTATACTGCTGCCTTTGCTCCTCAAGGCATTCTAATACACAGCCCTCCATTTCATTCACATAAAACTTAAACCTTGACATTCAATTCTATAGCCTCTTGGCTTTTCTACAAGGAGTATTTTATCTTAAATTCCCCTAGTTGAACAAGATAACTTATATCACCGTACCCCAAACACTTGAACACTTATATATTTGAGATGAAAGCCAAGTGTTCCTATAAATCTTTATTGTTGGAAATTCAACTGGTATGAGATACTGAAGCATCTGAAGTAGAAAATGATATTACTTATTATTAGCTTTACACAACAAACAATCACGATAATGAATGTCTTTTTTTCTTTAATGGGTAATCATCCTTTTTAAGTAAAAATGTGACAGAATTATGATTATGTTAATAGATTAATAATGGCAAACTAAGTTTGAAGCATGAATGTCTCAGACACTCTTTGTGGGCAACTGATCCATCAAGCAAGTTCCTTTAAGCAACTGGTCTTCAAAGAAAAATAAATAAATAAAATAAAAATTACATCAAATCAAATTTTTGGCAGTACATAAGAAACTGATTGGCAGAATAATTTACTACTTACTGGGAATTTGGTAGCCATAACATCAGGCATATATAGAAGACACAGCTTGCTTTATTTTTGTTTTGACTCAAATCTCTGGTCTAAGATTTCCACAGCCTTTGTCTTGAGCACTTGCACTGAAATATTTGAGATACTTGCAACTATGATTGTATCAAAAACATATTATTTTATTTTATTCAGGAAAATGACCTTGGTAAGATGTGGTCATAAAATAATGAGATGTTCTTTCTATTGTTTGTATGTCAGTAGTGAAGGTAATGTCACAACACAGCATCCAAATATTCATTTCCATTTGGAAAAATGATAGCTAATGAGAAAAGAACTCAACATCTGGATATGACTATCTTGACGAACAGTGTTTGTTTTGTTAGAGAAGTTCTGACATTGGTATTTCAAAACGAAATAGGGTACTGAAAAAATCAGTCACATCTCTTTGGTATCCCCTTCTGTGTAGATTACTGCGGAATTATAGGAAACTGAAGATAATGTGTTTCTTTGATGAAAGTCTTTGGGGGACTTGGTTTGTTAATTCTAGTTTAGGGATTTATAAGATAAACTTGCTATAAGTTGGAGTGACAGTAAAATTGGTTGTTTCAAGAAGCTAAGCAAAAAAAATTTAGATTGTCATCTTGGGAAAGACCCAGGAAGTCCCATTACTTTAAATCTGACTCTAGGATAAATTTATAGCCTAAGTAAAATGTATGTCCACAAGATATCTATGTGGCAAAGCCCAGATCCTGATAACAAAGGACAGCTGCAAAGAGAATAAATTCTAAGAAAGAAAGAATTCATGTAATACTGCGTGCCATCGGAAGGATCAGACAGTGGAGTGGATAATAGCAGCATAGCTAACTAACATGGACCACAGAAATCATCAATGCGGCAATCTGTGACCCTGGCTAACCAGTCAAACTTCTTTTCAGATGAAAAGGAAAGCAAAAGTGATTTTCCTTTTCATTCAGAACTCAGAGTAGAAATACTGTGGACTAAGGATAAAGAATCATCTGGGGCTGGGGATATGGCCTAGTGGCAAGAGTGCCTGCCCCATATACATGAGGCCCTGGGTTCGATTCTGCAGCACCACATATACAGAAAATGGCCAGAAGTGGCGCTGTGGCTCAAGTGGCAGAGTGCTAGCCTTGAGCAAAAGGAAGCCAGGGACAGTGCTCAGGCCCTGAGTTCAAGGCCCAGGACTGGCAAAAAAAAAAAAAAAAAGAATCATCTATATCAACTTGACATTTTCCAATGTATTCATTATCAGAACCAGTTCAATCCATGCATTTGAAAGAAATAATGTGATATTTAAAGCAGGGTATTTTGGATACTTCTTCCAGTTGCCCTTTTCTCCAGTATTTCCACAACTGTAAGCAAACATCATGAATGTGGTCAAGAAGTGTAGTAGCCTGGCTCTAACTTCTTATTCTCTTACTCATTTGAAGTACATGTGTGAGTTTGAGGGAAATGAAGGGAAAATTGAATTAAAATGCATGCATCAAAAGATGACTGAATGGTGGCCTTTTACAATTCATACAAGTTTCAGCTGCTTTTCCAATTATCTTTCTTTGTCTACTAAATAGAAAATGTCTTTAATGTTGAATCTGCATTCATTTCGCATAGTGAAAATCTTAGGAGAGGTTAATCTAGCTGTAGACCTAGTTCTTGTGGGAAGCAGTCTTTTTCAACTTTGATGTCTTAGAATGCAGTTGTTCTTAAAACCTCATGTAATTAATTAGCTAGAGACCAAAACTTTTTGTGGGGAAGCCACTCCAAAATGGTCCCTTTACTCCTAGTGTTCCATAGAGTCACATCATGGAGCTACACTGCCTTTAGTATTAGTAGGTCCATAGGTGAAGGTACAGCAGAATTAAACGAGAGGTACAATACTGGGCACCTGGCAATGAAGACATTAAAGGGCTTACAGTGAAGGAAACCCAGTGGCAACATAAAAACAGTTGAAATAAAGTCATATTACTTAGTACAATTACTGACTCTGGAGTATTAAATTTAAATGATCTTTGCATCATCTATAAAACTTTTTGAGAACACAACCTTTAAAAGCTGAGTGTAGTTTCATGTGCTATAGACTCAGCTCAAGTTCCTCACTCCTTCTCCTAAACAGTTATTGACTCAAACAGAACCTTGCCTAGAAGAGGAGTGGGTTGAATCTATGTAAAAGCAACAGTCTTCTCTGATTCTCTTACTGTACGTTATTTTCTTGTCATGTTTAGAAAGCAGACTTAGGTCACATTAAACTCAAACTGGAGGTGTTTTGTAATTGAATGCATAATGATTTGATGTAGTTTTATAATGTTGACTAACTTAAATATAACTCTAAATAAGTTGTTTTTCCAAATATAGTAAAGACTTTTTAGTTGAATTCTGGAAGAAAGGTTTGTTCTGAGAAGGAGTCTGGGGTCTGATGTCCAAGAGCATACTCTTTGGCTGTTACTGGGCTCAGCTAGTTATTCTTGACCTAATCTTTTGAACCTTGTTTCTTGTTGCTAAGCAACTCATTTGTTCAGCAACCAGGCAACATGTTCACTCTCCTTGTTACTTCACAGTGAGTGGAATTGAGTGTGTTCTGAATACTCCATGGATGGTTATTCATTTAGTCTGAGAGACAGCTAGATAACGTATTCATTGTAAATCCACCTGCATACTGTAGTACCTTTTTAAAGAGGCACATTCAAATACTGGGAATATATATGCATAAAAATAACTGTTTTATGTGGATGTTTTCCCTCTTTATTACTTTTTCTTTCTTTGCATCCAGTAATTGCCAGGAGTCAGAAATTGTTTGTAGCATATTTTGAAGTATTTGGACCATATACTAAAGTTTTAACTGTTTAAGAATATAGGTCTGAAATATTTAACAATGATTACCGAATAGGGTTAGCATTGTTAAATTTAACAGTTTTAGTTATATGCAATGCAGACTTGATCATCATTATGTGTTAAGTGGAGATACACATTATGCTTCAGCTTATAAAAGCACCTACTTTCCAATAGTGTACTGAGAAAAGGACAATAAACTGTTAAAAGGTCCCAGTGGTATCCTAGCAACTTACTTCAGGTCTTGAAAGAAGCACCTGTGTTTTGAATCATTTCCAAACATTAGTATCAGTAGCCAGTGTTGTCAGGCCAGAGGAGGGAGTTGATAATTACTACATGCTACTTTGTATTTATTATCACTGAGTTATATTTTCAGGTTTTGTTCTCTCCACTGGACATATGATGACTAAAATTTTAACCAGAACTGATTCCCCACTCAAAAAGTCTTCTACGCATAGTTAATGCATAGATGACAGATGTATTGTGTATGCTAACTATAAAGCTGTAGAAGTCACATTATTTATATTGTTTAAAATTTTTACGGCCTTTACAAACCTGCATTATCACTTACATTTTATATCAAGGGAAACTGATAGTCATGAAGACAAAATGATTTGTCCTAAAGGTAATGGATACAATACCCCAGGGCACTGGTATGAAATAGAGTACCACAGTTGCCCCCTTTCCTCCTGCTGCTATAAGAGTAAAGAAGAATATAGTGTTTGCAATATTAATAAGTTACATTCATCTCTGGGTTTTCAGGTCACATGAAGCCTCAGAAACCTTCTGAACTGTTAATATATGGTTCCTGCTCCAGGCTAAAGAAAGTGTGTGCTTCATTCAAACTTCATTTTAATCACGTCTCAAGAGAAGCTTTACTGCTGCTGCAAGCGTTTTCTTCCTTCCTTCTTTCCTTCCTTCCTTCTTTCCTTCCTTTTCCTCCCTTCTGCTTCTCTTTCCTCCCTCCCTCCCTCCCTCCCTCCCTCCCTCCCTCCCTCCCTCCCTTCCTCCCTTCCTCCCTTCCTCCCTTCCTCCCTTCCTCCCTTCCTTCCTTCCTTCCTTTCCTTCCTTCCCTTTTTCTTAATTTTCTCCACCATTCACTCCTTTCTACCTTCCCTTTTCCCCTCTCTTCCTTCCTATCACTCAAACCATCCCTCCCTCCCTCCCTCCTTTCTTCATCTTTTCTTTCTTTTCAGAACTGGTTCAATATTATAAATGCTAAACACACTTTTCCAAGATATTTTTCTAATCTTCAGGTTATCTAACATACTAAAACAGCAGCTAAAATTCTGGGGAAAATAGTATTGAGTGTTTGTGTGGGAATGAATTGATTTTTAAACAATAATATTCAAAATAATGGTAAATTACTATAATTTCATATTTGTTTATTTAAATGCACAGGTGTTTCCTGTCTGGTGGAATCTGGTCTAAGTCAGTGTGTGCTGATAACCTACAAGTCAGACCCCAGGATCCTGCATAGGAATAGCTCTGTCTTTATTGTCTTCCAATTAGTGTCTCTGCTTACCATCAGGTCTACAGTGGATTTGTTCCAAGGTTTTGACCAGAAATGATTTAAATTCATATATGACAGACTTCCACACAGCTTCTCTGAAATTAGTAGGAGATGCTCAATGACAGTAACTCATAATCTAAAATTAGCATGGTTGTGAAATTAATTGCAGAAGCATTACATACATAGGAAAACTTAACTAATGAATGTGCAGATCAGAGTGAACAGATTTCAAAGTAGTAAACACCTTAAACATGTTCTTAGATGATATAAAGAACAGAGAAAATTGCAAACTCTTCTTTTGTCTCATTTATTCTCTATTATAAGCCAACATAAACTGTTCATAAATATCAAGATGTGATAATATCTTTATGTCTCCCCATTCCTTTATGATGATCATGCTTTTAAAAATATTAAATGGTATAAACAGCACTGACACTTTCCCATAATGCATCATTGATTATTTTCCAATATAAAATTATTACTGAGAAGAGCAAAAGACTATAAATTATGCAAACATTTCCAGTGAGATTGAAATTTTGGCTTCATATAAAAATTGTCACAAATAATTGCAGAGTAAGAATGAATTGTAGCCTTAAGGCACTTGAACAGAAGGTCTAATGAACCTGCATCTCACAAAATGGCATAATGTGTGGTCATTAAGTTAAAAATAAAGAATGTACAGCTTGCTGCCACAAAGCCCCCAGAGTGATTGGGTTGTGGTGAAGTATGACCTTGTAAGCTACATATATTACCTGATATAATAACTACAGTGAATTCAGAAAGAAAAATCACTTATAAGAGATAGAGTAGCAATGCTCAGTTGCAGACCTTCACTTAGCAATGGAACCTTTTGAGCACATAGTTAATCGAGATCACGTATATGTATTTGTCCTGCTTATTTTAAATTTAAATGATACTTCATTTGTTTTCAAATCTCTTTCTTCTTCTTCTTCTCCTTCTTCTTCTTCTTCTTCTTCTTCTTCTTCTTCTTCTTCTTCTTCTTCTTCTTCTTCTTCTTCTTCTTCTTCTCCTCCTTCTCCTCCTTCTCCTTCTCCTTCTCCTTCTCCTTCTTCTTCTTGTTCTTCTTTTTCCTTTTTGCCAGTCCTGGAGTTTGGACTCAGCGCCTGGGCACTGTCCCTGAGCTCCTTTTGCTTAAGGCTAGCATTCTACTACTTGAGTCACAGCACCACTTCCAGCTTTTTCTGCTTATGTGGTACTGAGGAATCAAACCCAGGGCTTCATGAATGATAGGCAAGCACGCAATCATTAAGCCACATTCCCATCCTTTTTCAAATCTTTATAAAGATGATTTAAATTTAACACCTTGATTGTCTAACCTGTTATATGTTTACTGGTGAGGTTTTGATCCATGGGCAGAGAAACACAGTAACACAGACAAAAATACACAGGGAAAGTTGATCCACATCATGTCATTCTAGAACATTCTGGTCACTGAATCATATAAGAAATCTCATATAAGAATCTCATATAAGAAAGTTGATTTAGCATTTTATTGACCTGATATTTGCAAATGGTCTGTTTGGGCAGGTAAAATTATGTAATACAGTGTTCAAAACAGGAGATTTTTTCCTTTTATTTCATTTTTAAAACTGTATATTGGGGCTGGGGATATGGCCTAGTGGCAAGAGAGCTTGCCTCGTATATTCGATTCCCTAGCACCACATATACAGAAAAACGGCCAGAAGTGGCGCTGTGGCTCAAGTGGCAGAGTGCTAGCCTTGAGCAAAAGGAAGCCCGGGACAGTGCTCAGGCCCTGAGTCCAAGGCCCAGGACTGGCCAAAACCCCCCCAAAAAACTGTATAATGTTTCTCAAGTTAATGGCAGTGTAGCTTGTGCTACTGAATTTCCCAGTGTACCATTGTTTTAAATTTTATTTTTATGGTCAAGGTGATGTACAGAGGGGTTACAGTTACATACATAAGGTAGTGAGTACATTTGTTGTCAAACTTGTTACTTCCTCTGTCATTTTTCTCCCACCTTCCTTCCTCCCCAATCCCTCTCCCCTCCACCCCAAGTTGTACAGTTAGTTTACAATATATTGTCTTGTAAGTATTGCTGTTGCATTGGTTTGCCCTTTGCCCTTTATCTCATCATTTTGATGTTCTGCTTCCCTTCCCTAATTCAGATAGACATATATACAATACTCAAGGTACCAAAATCACAGTAACAACAGGGTTATACCATAGGGAAGAAAAACAAAAGACAAAAGCATAATTTCACATAGTACATTGAAACTAACACATTGATAAAGCACTTATTTCTATAACTTGGAATTCATTTTGCTTAGCAATATATTATGTGATCATATGTACATAGCCATTGAGCTACTGTGATCTTCTGCTAGGACTATCCTAGACATATACTAATTATTACCAATGAGGGAAACTATAGAGTCTATGATTATTTGGGTCTCGCTCACTTCACTTTTTAAAAATTTTGCCTCAAATAGAAAACATAGTTAATACTGACCTTTAACTTTGATATTCATGAACATAAAGCTAAGTATTCCACTTTGAAAACATAAGGGTGTCTAGGCATTTGAATGGCATTTGCCATTTCTGGGAAATGATCTGGAAGCTTAAACATTGATTTCTACAAAGACCTGTTTTAAAAAGAAATGCATCTCAAAGTAGTTCATGATTTGTTTGGCATTATAGGAAGCAAACTGGTGCTAAGTAATTTTTTTACTAGTTCTATGAGCAAAGCTTAACTCTAAATCTTAATTCAAGAATACATGTATGGAATGGGTACTGGTAGGGGGAGTACGTGGGTTTGCTTAAATGGTTCTTTCATGGCCTTAGTTCTACCCATTCTTTGAAAAATTTTGAATCATAGAAATATCATTCTGTTGCATTTCCCTATTCTTGTTTTTAAAAGAACAAATTCCCAAGCCTTACAAAATGGCTTGTACTGAACTTTTCCATTTGAAGTAAAGATTGTAAAATGTGGGGGGAAAAAAGAAAGTTGATTTTGGATTTAATACCAAATTTTGTGGAAATGTCTTTCTTATTTAGCTAGATTAAGCACCAGGAAAAATGACATTTATGGAGTAGGAAACAGTGAAATATGAAATTTCAGGAAACTTGCCACATATGATTTTAGTTTCATTATGGTGCTATCATTAGAAGCACAATATAGGCCTGAGAAATTCCTTTTTTTGAAGATATTTCAGCTTTTTGGTACAATGATTTTCATACATATTTCTGTAAGTTTTATCTGTTCTTTATAGAAATAAGTAATTTAAAAATTCATGAACAATATTACTTTTCAAGTTTAGATGGAACAAAATCTGTGATTTGAATTGTGTTTTATTGCATGACTCTTCCAGGTCTAAAAGGGTAACTATCTCTGAGGAGTAAACCAAGTTAAAAATAAAATGAAATAAATGTGGAACATTCACATTGAAATGATGGTACACTGACTGAGACTTTTTTTGGTTGTTCGGGTGACTTGAACTCTGGGCCTGGGGGTTGTCCTTGAGCTCCTCAGCTTGAGGCTGGCACTCTACCACTTGAGCCACAGCACAATTTCTGAAAGACTGACTTTCTTAAGTATTGTTATTAACTTGTTCAGTGTGATGCATTCATTACATTGGAAAAATGCATCATGCCATCCACTTTAGCTTCTATGACCCTTCACCAATCAAAACCAACATCCATTGGAATGGAAAGACAAAAGGCTAATATTACGTAAGTATTGAATTAGGACCAGTTGCTAAGAATAAATGTCTTAGTTGCTTAAAGTAATGAACCCAATTATGATATAATTTAGACAATTCCAGAAACTGAAAGGAAACTTTTCTAGAGCAGATTCAGCTGCTCATGCCACCTCCTGAAGCATATTAAAACTTATATGCAAGGTTATTGGAGAAAAGGAGTATTAAAGTAGAAATAAAAACAAGTTTTGTCTAGATGAGCTGTATTAAGCCTGATTCCATTCTGGCCACATCGTACCGAAGTTCAAATTGCAGTAGCATTCTGAAGCATTGATTTGTGAAGTTTTTTGAGATGACAATTTGTTGTGATTTGGGGACTGGTTTTATTTTGTAAGTCTGTTTTGTTGATGGGATTTCAGAAAATGTATAGTAGAGTATTTCCTCCAGGCTAAAAGTTGTGACTGTAGTCAGCTTTATCCAGAAGCAGGCATACAATGCTTTTCTCAAAGGAAGATGAAAGATACATTTTAAAGATATGATATTGGGGAAGTGCCCTGTTCTCCCTTTGTGAAAGTTGAGATTAGAAGGCAAAGCAGGAAAATATGGAGTCTGTCAGACTGGAGAAAACAGGAAAGTGATGACAAGGCTGGAAATAAAATCTTTTGGTAATTTTCACCCTGATTACCCTTATGTACACTGCTTTGTTTATGTCTAAGTTCTCTTGAAAAGGAAATCCATACATCCTTTTAAGAGCCTGAAGGGCCATTTCAGCTAACAGATTATGATCCCTAGTGCTCACACATCACTACTGCTGAGGCTTCTCATCCCACATCCCTAGTGTCCTCTCTCATTCCCTTTCAGACCCTACAGAAAACCCCGGTCTTCCTAAGAAGACCTATTTCTATTCCTAAGAAGACCTTCCTATTTCTATAAAATATTAGTCAGAAAGGATCACTCTAAAAAGTATGCTTTTGAGAGTATGGGTAAAGTTTGACCTGAATGTTCTTCTCTGTATAGACCTGCCAAGTATAAAAATATAACAACCATACTCTGAAAAAAAAAAGCTCAAACACAAGGTAAAATAAATAAGCATGAGGAGCCATATTAAATATTCCATTGCACTGACTGAGAGCTGGTACATTTTTGAGAGACTACATTAAAATTGCATATCATCGTATAAAATACCATATGTATTGTGATCTATATAGCCTGTTTTCCCATATCTTGTAGGATGTTTAATATTTAAGTAAGACCAAATTAGTTAAGAGTCACAAGATAAACCCATAATCTTCAAGAACTTGTCATATTTTTGAGTACTCCCTTCTACCTGGAATCCTCTTTGGTGATATCTTAAACCTTTGTTTAGTTTTTAAAGTTCAGTTTAAATTAGACTGTTACTTATGGTTAACTAACACTTCACTTTGAAAGTCTATATGCAGCATGAGATTGCTGAAGTTTTGTTTGGTAAAGAAAAGACATTAATATCAAACCCAAAATCAAACAATACAAATAACAAACAAGTCACCAGCTATAGCCACATAATTTGGTAAAGGGCATTAATAATAAAAGAAAGAATGCAAACCTGGGAAGAAGAATAAATGAGCCTTACAAAAAATATCACTATATTCTTTTATATTCTCATTTTAGACAAGTACTATTGCACAACGTTGTTAAGAACCAGACATTCAAATACGGGCAATTGCCTTCTTCTGGAAGTGTTATAGCTGTTTTTGTTAAACTTTATCTTTAAGTAGTTGTACAAAGGAGATGTCATTTAGTAAACTCATTTATGAATACACTGCATACTGATTATTGTCACCCCCTGCAACATTCTCACCCCACTTTAACCCAATTCTTGCCTTCCTTTTCTTAATGTTGTGGCATCTCCAAAGGATTCTTGACAACATTCTCCTTCTTTTCTCCCCTTCATTCATCTACCCCTCTCTCCTTGGCCCCACCATTCTCAGGTACCCATTTACTGGTACTTACTTTGCTGGGCTTAGATTTAGTCTTTCTAAAAAGACTCTGCTTAGCTTATCAGATCAGAAGAGATTGGGTTCATTAAGGCTGGTGTAGGGCCTGGGAATATGGCGTAGTGGCAAGAGTGCTTGTCTCATATACATGAAGCTCTGGGTTCAATTCCTTAGCACTTCATATATAGAAAAGGCCAGAAGAGCCACTGAGCAAAAAGAAGCCAGGGACAGTGCTCAGGCCCTGAGTCCAAGTGCTGGCATGGGAAAAAAAAAAGTCTGGTGTAGCCCTAAACACAGCTGTTGTTTTATACTGAGGAGTTTTGTTGTTTGTTTTCTGTTTAATTTTTGGCTTGGTTTTCAAGGAAGTAAATTATTAATGACATAAAATAAGTTCTATTTACCTTCCTCCCTACATCTGAGCCTATACTATTGTATGAACACAACATTGGCTAAACAAATGGAAAAATTAATAAGTGAAGACAATGCACTTCATGCTTTGACAGCCTGATTTCTTGGAAATCTCTTATATTGAGTTGGAATTCTTCCTTGGATTTCCCATTTCTGTCTCAAAGAACAAATTTATTCTTACTCCCAGACAGTAGTACTTTCCAACAACTTTATGTTGATCATTTGAGGTTATATGATCCTAGTTGCTTAGAACATTACTAACAGGAAAATTATTTATTCTTTCATATGTGACTCAAGTTTGTTTTAACCACCCTTAACTTAACTCAACGCTACAGAGACCTCATGTAAATAGATTTTGATAAAGACACAAATTCCAGTCCTTGTTTCGCCACTAACTACTTGGAAGAACACTTTGAGATGATTGATGATGGACTAAAATTATCTAAGATTGGATTTCATTGCATATGAAACTAAAATAATAATGATTTTCACAAATAGTATACACAGAGTTACAGCAAATTGCCTATGATAGTTAAGTCCATTGAACAGACCTAAAATGTAATGTAATAATAAAATATAAAATAAATACTTATCACTCATATAGCTGTTGGAAAAAGTACTGCATAGGACAATGGACTCCAACATTCTTTCAGAGATTCAATGGAAGGAAATGTTGTTTTCAACAGTAGCCTTCAGACTCACCAAGGATGACCTTCCAGTCAGCCAGAAGAAAACATAGAATATAGTAGAGGAGCAAGAATGAAGGCTTCCATGTATCTTACATGGGAATGGTGCATCTAATTTTGAATCTCATCCTCTGTTTAGTATTCATAGAACCACAGAAAACTGTCATTGAAGCAAGCAATGAAAAGAGCTGTGGGGTAGAATTTGATCAAATAAACTTAGGTTTAAATTTCAATACAAGAAAGGCTATTCAATTAGATTAAGATGGCTGTTATTATTTTGTAGTATCATTTATTGTTGGTTGGCATTAGATTTTTTATCATCTTCTGAGTTTTATGTAGTTTCTAAAATGTGAATCACATTCTACTCTTCTGTAAATTTGGGCAATAATTTTTGTATAAAAGCTTTATTCATATCTAACTGTAAAACACTGGCTCTATTAAATTTGGAAATGAAATTTCCATATAAAGTCCAAAAAATATAATTAAAAGTCACTGTATGTATAATTGAGTAGATTTAATGATTAGTACTTTGAGGACTTTATGAAGAAAAGACTGTATACATATGAGAGCATAAATTGAAAATAGTAGCTTTCAGTTTTTACCACTTTTGCTAATATTTGATTATATAAACATCATAATTATTCACCTAAACAAATGCATACATTTTAAAACTAAATTTGCATTGTTTCCTTTTGTATTATGTATGATCGGTTTTTAAATATATTTGAGTCGTTTTATGGCAATTGAACTTATTTATTCATGCTGCAGAAAGAATTCCTGTAGCTAGTGTGTTAAGACAAGATACATTTTAATTTTATACCTCACAGCTTTCATAGATTTCATAAGTCTGAATAACTGATTCCCCCCCGCCTTTGTCTCTCTCTCTTATCCAGTTCTCTCTCTGTGTGCAAATACTGGGACATGAACTCAAGACAGTGTGCCTATAGCTTATCTTCTTCCCCTGAGCCACACCTTCCAGCTTCTTATTGGTTAATTGGAAATTAGTCTCACTGATCTGTCTCCTTATGCTGGCCCTGAATTGCAGTCCTCAGCTCTCAGCCTTCTGAGCAGTCAGGATTATAGTTATGAGCCATGATTGGCTTTACTGATTCTTTTCTCAGGGGCTATAGAGTTACTTTGGACATGTTCTCAGCTAGACTGCAGTTTCTCTTTTCAAGCCATCCCAGTAGTTTCATGTAGTCTGTGGGAGGCTTGTCAGCTCCCTCAAATTCTAGCCATTTAGCTGCCTGTCGTGGAAACATTCTACTTAAATGTCAGCAGGATGATACTTCTTTTTTCTTAATTTAACTTAATTGTCAAGGTGATGTACAGAGGGGTTACAGTTACATATGCAAGGTAGTGAATACATTTCTTGTCATACTAGTTACCCCCTCCCTCATTTTTCTACCACCTTCTGTACTCCCCGAGATCTTTCTCTCCTCTCCCAAGTTGTGCAGTTAATTTCCAGCATATTTTCTTATGAGTATTGTTGTTGCATTTGTTTGTCCTTTGTCCTTTATCTGAACATTTTGATGTTCTCCTTCCCTTCCCTAATTCAGATAAACATATACCCAGGGTATGATACTTCTGAATTTTTTTTTGCCAGTCCTGGAACTTGAACTCAGGGCCTGAGAACTGTACATGGCTTCTTTTTGCTCAAGGCTAGCACTCTGCAGTGCCACTTCTGTTTTTTTCTATATATGTAGTGCTGAGGAATTGACCCCAGGGCTTTTTGTGTGCAAGCCAAGCACTTTACCACTAGGCCATATTCCCAGCCCATTTCTGATATTTTGCTTGTCATTTTTCTATGAACACTCTGTCCTTCTTAAGGCTTCAGTTGATTAGGTCAGGACAAACCATCATATTTCTCCTTTTAGAGTACCTAAAATTTATTGCTTTAAGACCCTAATTATATCTGCAAAATTCTTTGAACTCAATCACATAAAATGACCTAATCATAGATATGAAATCTATACTATACACAAATGGAGTATATAGGGATCATTACTACAAGAGAAGTAAGATTTGAACTCTTGAGAGCCATTTATTTTTCTTCTTTGTTATTATTTTTCTTTCTTTGTTTTGCTTTACTTTACTTTGCTTTCCTTGTAAAAATTATTCCTAAACTATTTCACAATCAATATGGGATTTAATACTTTGGTTATATATTTGTGATTTTTTATTTGTTAACCACAGCCTATATCATTTCTTCTCTTTCTGTCCTTTGCATTAGGTCTGGATCAATGAAGGCCTTGGAAAAATGGTTTGTCTTCTGGTAGAAGTCATAGGAACTGATAAGGAATTTATAGAGTAATATAAGTATATACAGTTATATAAGTAAGGTCATGAGTAACTTTCTTCTCAAACATTGTTTCCTCCTCCCTAATTTTTTCCTGCTTTCTCTCTCCCAATAATTTTCCTTCCCCCAGTTGTAAAGTTCATTTCCAACATATTGTTTTCTGAGTAGCTCCATTACATTAGCTCATCTGTTGCTCTGTCTTTTCTGTAATTCTCCTTCATGTCTCAAAATCAGATGAACTTATATACAAGAAAAAGGGTACCAAAATAAAATGTAAAAAAAAACCCAAAACAACAACACAGTGAACACAGGAAATAAACTAGAAGGGAAAAAATCTTAAGAAAAAAGAAATAACTGCAAATAGTGCACAAAAATATCCAAATAAACAAACAAACAAAAAGACCCTCTTGTTTCCATATCTTATAGCTCATTTCGATTAGCATCATTTTATATGGTGACGTACATAGCTATTGAACTATTGTGATCCTCTACTAGGACTATCCAGGACATATACTAATTATTATAAATGAGCAAAATCATGGAGCCTATGTTTCTTTGGGTCTAGCTTATTTCACTTAATAAGATTTTTTCCAAGTCTTTCCATTTCCTTTGAATGAGATGATGCCATTCTTTCTGATGGAAGCATAGAATTCCATTGTGTATATATACCACATTTTCTTGATCCATTCATCTACTAAGGGGCATCTCTGTTGATTTCATATTTTAGCTATGGTAAACAATGCTGCAATGATCATAGTTGTGCTGGTAGCTTTAGTATGACCTTGTTTGTGTTTATTTAGATAAATGAGCATGAGTGGGATTGCTGGATAATAAGGAAACTCTATGGTTAATTTTTTGAGGAACCTCCATACTGCTCTACATAGTGGTTGAACAAATTTATATCCCCCCCTAAATATTTTTATTGTAGAATTGATACACAAAGGGGTTATAGTTACAGGATTCAAGTAATGACAAATGAATACAATTTTTTGAACATGTTTTTTCCTTCACTTTCCACTTGCCAAAGTAATTTTTATTCTTGGTTCTGTTATCACTATAGCCATATCTTTTATCTTGGAGTCAATTGTACAATTGGTAAATAGCCTTAGATGTCTTAATCCAAAATATGTACACAAGTATTAATTTTGACTTTCTTAATGACAGCCCTCTGTCACAGGCCCACAACTCCTTGACATGGCAATGAACCATCAATCACTGTTTTGTCATTATTCAATGAAAGTTACGTAAAAGCATGTCCACAACTCATTGATCACAAAAATAATACGGTTA
The DNA here is from genome assembly GCF_023159225.1 of Perognathus longimembris pacificus. Lineage (NCBI taxonomy): Eukaryota > Metazoa > Chordata > Mammalia > Rodentia > Heteromyidae > Perognathus > Perognathus longimembris. Next base: position 38,257,672 of record NC_063172.1, read on the forward strand.
ATGAAGTTAAGGGTACTGTAACTCAACCAAAACACACAATCTTATGGCACAAGTTTTAACATTCTTTACATATATTCTATGACAGTCAGTCAATGTTGAATCTTATTCAGTGATGTCTATTACCTTTCTTACCATTTCCTCTCTTAGAATTCTTTTGGCAATTTGGGCAGTTGCATATATCAAGGGTGCTATGGAACTTGTCACTTTCTTTGGCATGGACTTCCTTGACAGCAGGCTTCTTTATACTGTTTTTTAAAAATATTATATTACCTTGAGGTAGTTTTACAAATGATTGCACTTTATGAATGCGATATAACCTGATCAGTATATCTTTCAATGCATTGGTAGATTGAATAAAAAAAGACTGTCATTGTCCACCTACTTCCCATCCCAACACCATATGGTTTGGCACAATCAAATACATTGAGGGCCTAATTAGAACACAAAAATGGAAGAAAGAAAAATTTTCTCTCCTCATCTGTGACATACATCTCCTGCTGCCCTTAGGTATCACTGCTCTTGTAAATTCTGAGTGAGAATTAAATATCTAAAGTAAAATAAAGTAGACCTTAATACTTTAAAATTTTCTCAGCCTACTTGCACTTAAATCAATGAGAAAACCCTCTTCAGAAGAGAACATGAATGGTCATCAGATACAGAGGTTACTCAACACTTTAAACCAAATCTAGGACCTATTGTCCAAGAAAGCACAAGTACGATGCTCACAGTCATTAAAATATCACCAGGGCTGCTGTTTGCATTGCATCCCCATCATGAAGTAAAAGAGCCCAGAATAATTGGGTGGGAGGAGAATAGAGCCAATTCAGTGTAAAGAAAGAGCTTTAGAGCCTGACAGAGTTTGACATGCCTGCCTGTCACCACATCACCTCTTGGGCCTTCCTCCCCAACCTCTAAGGTCCTTGGTCATCATAATGCCCACATAGCAGGATGGTTTAGGTATGGCAGGTAAACCTCCTGAGGTTACAGACACTAAATTTTGTCAGAATCAATGAAGCACCAGGTCAACAAGCACTTAGTGGACAATGAAGCCTGGTACTATGATTACCTACATTTAGGTTTTAAAGTATGGAGCACTTGAAAGCCTTGAGCATGACTCCCATGCAGAGAACTACTAAAGGGCTGCAGATATCCTTGCCATCCCAACTAAGAGAACCACTGCCATATGAGTCTAGCCCAAGTAGGGAACAGCCAAGTATCCCATAATAGCTACTTTGACAGGTCATCCAGAGCCATGGAGGCTAGCACCTATGTAGCAAAACATCTCATTCAGTAGGCCTGGAACATAAGACACCCAGTGGGCCTGGAGGTCAGAGCATCTAGTCAAAGATTATTCTTAAGCCTTAAGGCTTGATACTGTTTGTCTTGTTAGATTTTGTTGGATTATGGACTTATAATTTGCTACTTCTTTTTTATTTTATATTTTCCACTTTGAGATTGGGGATGTCTGTCTTGTCATTGGATTTGAAAGTATATAACAGGTTCAATTTCACAAGTTCATAACGACATTAATTGGCCTCAGAATGAGTCTTACCTTGGAGTCTCACTCATATCTGATATTGATAATATTAAAGTAAGGTTTTAGATTTAGACATTAATGGTCATGGTAGGTTGAGTTACCACTTTGGGGGTCATTAGGATGGAATGAATGCATTTTACATGCAAGTGGGAAAGAAATTTTCAGGGGTTTGAAATGGAAGGTGAAAATATTTTTTGTCTCACAAATCTATGTGTTGAAATGCTAACCATGAATGGATGGTTTGAGGTATATGATTAGGTCATGCAATGGAGTCCTAATGAAGGCTCTAGAGACTTAATTATATCCTTCTGTCTTGTGACTTCATAGTAAGGAAAAACAGGTGTCTATAAACTAGGACGAGGGCCTTTAGCAGGCATTAAGTCTACTGGGAATTTGACTTTCCAGACACTGTGTGAGAAATAAATTTCTGTTGTTTATAAGCCACTCTGACTATGGTATTTTTGCAACAGCAGTTGCAATTGACTAACACAAGGTTCAATGAGCCTTACATCATCACACTGCTCTCTAAGTTTTGCGCAAACTGTAAATAGTGAGATTTTCAGATTATATAATGAACAATTTATATGATAAAACAAAGAAATAGGAAAGAACACCAGATTATGCTTTCTAAAGGACCAAATCCTTGTGTTTTTTTTATTCATTTGGAGATATGCCAGAGAAATACATGTTAGTATATTTCTACATAGCTTAAATAATACCTTGTAGCTGAAAACTTTTGCAAAATTCACTAGGTCAGATTTCTGAGAGAATTTACAACATTGGCATTTCCTAATTCAGTCATACACATATATAATAACCTCAGTGTTTTTGGCGTTCTTATCAAATTAATCCAAGTGAAGTTACTGAATAAAATGATCTAGAACTCTTATTTTTCACCAAAACATTTGAATGTCAATTTCAAAAGGATTCAATTAATTAAAAATAATGTGATATGGTAAGTAACATCCTATAACATGACACAGAAAGCCCTGCACTTCATCTGTTTTATGAGTACTGTTTTGATTTAACTCACTGACCTTACCTAATTCTTATGTTATTTTTTAAATTTTATTTTTATTATTTTTAAGTAGTTGTACAAAAGAGTTACCACTCAACAAATTGTTCTATGCATTCCTATTATTTCAAAGATCATTGCTAAGACAGAATAAGCACATGACCAATAATTCAGTGACAAACTGTGGGAATTTGTAGAAAAAGGAAGGGTAGAGAGTAGCCCTCAATACTTCATGATATATTTCTATCTGCATATAATTATTATTTTAAGTTTATCTTATGTTATTGTTTTACTTTCAGTCACATGCTTTTCATTGCTAATATTATTGTGTTTTAAAATCTGTGGATTTCCTTTGAGTAGCACGAAGATAACATGGAACCATAATTTTTGCTCTTCCATTCAAAACATTTTATTCCAGCAAGCATCAAATGTTTTCCACTAATTTTGTAAGTTTCCTGATGCATGAGTTTTTGAATATGACATAGAGAGAATGATTAGGCATGGGCTGTTATTGTCTTATTGTCTGTTATTTCAACCTATAGGCTTAAAGTTGAATGATGTGTATAATAATGAGACCTATAGTTCTTGATGATATCCATGCTGGATGTTTGAAAATATGTTTGTTATTCCCCAAAGATAGGAAAAGTCTCCTGGTAAAATTGTAACATAGGTAGCATGTCTTTTGCACTCTCCATTTCCATTTTTGTTCTTCTCAATAATAATTGCCATATTGTTTCAAATCTTCTTCTAGTTCCTCAGTTATTTCATAATATAACTGAGAAAATTGACTTTCTAAGGTCATTTACAGTATTATTTTTATATTCATGGTCTATTCTTCATACTTCAACATCTGTAGAGAACTTAATTTAAAAAGGAAAATAATATTACTTCTAAAGGTGTATATATACTAATAAGGTTAGGTATGTAAATAGAGACTTAGAGATTTAAAACTATTTAGCTATCTATTCATTCTATCTATCCATCTCTGCATTGCTTATTTAATCTATTATTATTTACTAGGCAAATATTATTTACTAAGTAAAATATCTTATTTGACCTTGATTCTTAGGGCTTGCTTTCATGTTATAGGTCAAAGGAACATTAATGCTACATATAGAGTTGATAGAGGTTAAGATACTTTGTTTTTCTGCTTGCGTCCAAAGTAGTACACATGGACCTTATGTCATTGAATAGAGAGGCAGAAAAAACTCAAACGAAAGAGCTACCATTGTAAACAATCCTTGAAGATCCAGCCATTGCTTGTTTTGAAAATAAGGAGATTTATGAGTTAAAGAAAAAACTAAATGAGGCAAGAGAAAAGTGTCACCCTAAGAGATTACAAACTCTTTATTCACAAACTGATTTTAAGTGAATGACATGAATTTTCGACTTCTGACCTCTAAGATTTGAATAGTCATAACCACTCAGCTGTGGTAGTTTCTTGTTATGGTGGTGATGGGAAACTACTACAAGAATAATAGAATCAGTAATCAAGTAAGATATGAGGCATGTCTTAGATTGTCTGAGTTTAGAAAGAATGTCATATTAGGAACAGTTGAAAATAACATAACTTTCTTTGGAAAATGATAAATTTAGTTGATATAATTACATATATGTATTTTATAGACATGGAAATACTTTAGTTATGAATATGTTAATATTTTATGTACGGCTCAGTTCTAGGACTTTAATCCTTATTGAATCTTCAAAATAATAATTTAAGCTGAGACACTTGCTATTTTAATAGAAAACCAACTAAAACACTGAAATTAAGTACAGAGAAATTAGTTTTCCCAAGATCTTATGTATGCTTTGAGGGAGATAGAATTTGAACACTATGATTCCCCAAACTCTTCACTTCCTACCGGCTACTTTGAAAGAGGACATCTATCTTCCATGTAGAATTTCAAGAAGAAACCCGGGATCTCAGTAGTGGAAGCTGCAGTGATTTACACTGGTACTGATGAGGAAAGAACTAAAATACAGTACTGTCGATGGTTAATTCGCTTGAGACTGGTACAGATTGATTTGGCTGGAAAGTGGTAAGGACATCATTGAATAAAGGTAGAGATTTATTACTAGAGAAGGAATCAACTGTAGTCAGTTTAAAAGACAAACAAAAGTGAAGGTGGAAAAAATAAGTAGTGAACATGCTGAGTCCCTTTAATAAGAAAAACATAGCCGAGAAAATATCTGGTATAATTTATCTCTTTGTGTTGCCTTGAAAATGGGAAAAGAGAAAATGGAAAAAGGTGTAGTAGACTTATTATTGGCATGAATAGACATCTGTTATTCATATGTAACAACTGAAGGAATAATTCCACTGTCCTGAGTTGAAAGGAACAACAAAAAAATTGAGCTTACATGAAAGCTTCAGCCTGATAGGAACTTTACGACAGAGGAATGAATTTCATCTTGATTGTTTAATATTGACCTTGTAATCTGCTGTACTTCCACCTGAAAACACAGCCATAAATAAAGAAGCAAGAACAATACCTTAAAAAACAAAATCAATTAAAATTACTTCCGTCCCACAGCATTTATGGACTACATGAAACCTAGAGTAGCTTTATTGACATTAGAAACTGGCACCTTCTGGATTTGGAACTAAGTGAATGATTTTTCTATTTCAGCATCTTCTTTTCCTTTTATCTGGATTCTTCTCTAAGAAGTATTTATGTATCATGCATGGATAATTTTTATGTTGATTCTATCCAAATATCAAATTACTAAGTTTCTAAGATTCAGCTTTCTGTTTTCACATCGAATAATAAATCTATCCAACTGCATTCACAGATGTGGCTGAATATTTTAACTGGCAAATTATTTCACTTGAAAAATTGTCGATACAGTTTGAAATGCTTTGTGATTAAAACTGAATACGTAGATTCAAGGTCTGTGGGACAGGGAGATATATTAATTTATTTAAAAGAAAATGCTCCTGGCTGGGCACTAGTGGCTTGCACTTGTAATCCTAGCTACTCAGGATCCTGAGATTGGAGGATCACAGTTCAAATTCAGTCTGGGCAGGAAAGTTTGTGAGACACTTATCTCCAATTAACAAAAGAACCCCCACAGAAGTGGAGTCTTGACTGAAAATGGTAGAGTACTAGACTTGAGTGAAGAACAACTCAGGAACAGTGCCCAGAACCTTGGTTTAAGCCCTATGACTGACAGAAAAAGAGAAAAAGGAAAACAACAACAACAACAAAAAAACCCTCACAAAACAGCATTAAAGTGCTCCTCAAAAAAGTAGCACTTATCCTTCTCCAAGTGACCCACCCCATTCCTATCTTAACCTGGGAGGGTTTTGTCACTGCCTATAGCATAAAGCATATAGCAGAAATGATGTCCTGGGAGTTCAGAACCAATATTATGCAAAACACTAGCTGCTTTCCTTTCCTGATTCTTTGAATAAAAGCTTCATTGTTGGGGCTGGGAATATGGCCTAAAGGCAAGAGTGCTTGTCTCTTATACATGAAGCCCTGGGTTTGATTCCTCAGCACCACATACATAGAAAAGGCCAGAAGTAGTGCTGTGGCTCAAGTGGCAGAGTGCTAGCCTTGAGTAAAAAGAAGCCAGGGACAGTGCCCAGGCCCTGAGTCTGAGCCCCGGGACTGGCAAACAACAACAACAACAACAACAACAACAAAGGCTTCATTGTTGGACAAGCCCAAAGTTCATGAAGAGGTACATGGAGAGTATTGTGTGTCTTTGATCCACAGCTGAGTTACTAGCCCAGTGAGTCCTGATTGGCCGCCATGTAAGTGAATCATCTTGACATACTAGCATAACCAAGTCCCCAGGTGACAGTACAGTTAATATCATATGCAGCAGAACTGCCTGGGTAAATTCACACCACTTAAAATATTATCAGAGATAATGAAGCAGTTGTTATTTCAAAGTAATGAAATTTTGGGATTGTTTCCTATGCAGCAAAAGATAGCTGAATAATACACTACATTCTTCGAGCACAAAAAGACATACTAGTTTTCCAATAATAGCTCTTGAAAAGCTATCTGAGCTCAAGCATGGGGGAGTGGAGATAACTGTAAGCTATTTTATTAACAATTAATGCAATAACTGTTTTACTGCAGTGATACGTGAAAGAACTTTTCCCATTGTTGGTGCTGAGTGGTCACAGATTTTGTGTATGGTGACGTATGCGCACAGGGTAAACCCTGGCTTGTAAAAGAAACTGCTCCTTGTCCTTCTCCCTTACTCTTCTCCTCATTCATGGAACTAGCAATCTGATTTTGGGCTGGACACACAGCCTCTAGTAAGGAGACTGCATAGCTCCTGTCATTTCTGTTGAAAAGGATATAGATGTCTTATGTAAACTGGTACAGCTGCCTTTTCTCTTCTCTCTTCCTCTGCATTGAAGATGAACAGAGATCAAAATCATGCAGGGAGAAAGAGGTTAAGTCTGACACTGAACTCTGTTCACTTTGGATCGACTCGAAGGAGACTTTACACGATTAACAGCTTCTGGTTTATTTAAACCGTTTTTAACTAGGATTCTCCAGTACTTAAGGTCTAAACTAGTTTTCACGCTTTAGTATTGATGTTTGCTAGTGATCTGTATTTCTGTACTGATCTTTTAGACAGAGATTCCTTTCCTCAGTTTTTCTCTCAATGACAGTTTTTTTCAATATAAAAGACAAATAAATATGACCAACTTTAAATAAGTTTCTTCCTACAGTGTCATTAAGAAATTTGAAGTAGATATAGGATATTGACAATTAACTCAGAAACACTCTATAAGTAATATATTTACACTAACACATTTTTGACTCTAATAATTTGTTTTTCATGTGAAACTGAGAATATCAGGAAAGAGAAGAAAGTTTGGGGAAAGATGTAGTGATATAAATAGATGTAAATGGAATAAAGCTTTCAAGTTAGTATATGCACAAAAGGATGGTTATATAACATATAGATAGATACACACTGAGGGGATTTGACAGGAAGAATCTAATAGGGCAGCCCTAGCCAGACAATTACTGTGGAAACAATACGTTTAGCATTAAGGAGCTCCGAAGGACAGCACTTTCAGTCACTAAGGTAACATCTTAATGTATAATTAAAGCACCATTTACTGATAGTGTCTGGTAGTGCCTGAGTCACGGGAGATAATCAAGGATAATATTATGAAATTAATTCCACAAAATTTTGCACTTTTTGAGAATAGGCACAACATGAAACATTAGAAGAACTGTTTAGGTACAAACACTACAGTCCAGTGACATGGACAAAACCCACATCCCTTACCTACACTCAATTAGAAGACATTTTCTTCTAGTTCAGCCAGTCTTAACCAATTACCAGATGCTACTATTAGGCTTTTCTTGGATTTGCTAAGAAATACTTTGTTTCTTGGTAGCGATTTTCTAAAGGTATGATAAAGTGCACAAATAAAAAGGTCTATTTCATATTATTTTATAATCTAACACATTCTATTTACTCTAATACCCACAAAATGTTTTGTATGTTGGCACACTATTCCCCTACACATAGATACACACAAATATATTCCCTATATATTATGCTATAAAAATATAAAGCAATGATTTTCTTAAAATGAGTAATGATATGGCCATCTGGAATACATTACATTTATTTCATAAAGCACAAGTTTACATAAGTTATGTCAAATTTTTGTCCATTTAGAGTGTGACAAATGCCAATCTTATGTAAAATTCCTTCACACGCTTCTAAAATACTTATTTCCTGTGGAAATGAATTTAAGGTTTTATTATATTCACATATCACTCAAAAGTGCCTTTCTAATTTATTAGTTAAATACCACTATTTCCTAGTTTATTGTATTTTTAGATGAAATTTCTCTTTATAGTAATCTTCATAGCATAAAAATGTGGAAATTTTTCTATCACATCTTCTCAAATGAAATTAATTCACACAAACCTTCAGAAGAAAAATTTATGATTTTATATATAATATGGATCATGGAAAGATCGGAAAGAACGGAAGAGGTCAAGGACAGTGCCCAGGCCCAGAGTTCAAGCCCCAATACAAACAATACAAAAACAATACAAAACAAACGACATGGACCACATTTTCCTTGGGTACCATTGGAATATTCTGTATCTCTTGATTGTAAATGTTGAATGACTGCCCTTTTCATAGTTTAATAATAGCTTGATTTATAAGTTCAAAGTTGATATTAAATGATGTCTGAATTACTTAAAAAGACCTAAATTAGAAAATGTCATCATAGTTATATTGTTTCTGTTCTTTTGGCAAAATCATAACTTCTATGACTAAGAGAACTCGTATGTGAAAGGAGTCTATGAGTACACAGTTTTCTGTTTGAAGAAGGCAGACGTATCTACTTACCCCTCAACTGATCCATGAATCTGGTTTCCTGTTCCTATCTTGCTTTTAAGATGTCACAACTTGATCCATTACCTGTGACAGTTCATAGAAAAACACCTACAATGAGCAAAATTGTAAATATGGAACAAATCAAAGAAAATAAGTTTTGTGTAGTTGATTGCTTAAATCGTTCAAGAAAATAACTGGAGGCTCAGCACTGTATTTCTTTGTAAAATATAATGTAAGCAAGACTGAAAATGTACAACTGTGCTAACAAAGATTAAGTCAAACTCATCTTAGAACATCTGCTTATCACCTTCAAGAAAAGAAAAGATGATTACTCCATTGGTTAATAATGTCCTAGGATTGTTGTCTTTTGGTATTTTCACCTCCAAGATGCATTTTTTCAGCTATAATTTTATTTGTTGGCAGATATTAGGCTTCACAGTGCCAACTCCTGAAAGACTGTATTCTCTTGTGAATTAGTATCCCCAGAAGTAACGTAAAAGCCAGCAATCTCATAAGCAAATAGCCTCAAATAACAGTTTTTCATCAGATTTTCTGCCTCTGAAGATTTAGATAAATGATGCAATTTTGAAAGTATTTTTTCCTCTAAGTTAAGCTGAGTTCCAACTTTAATTTTGAAACAAATATGAACATATTAGCTGTTTGAGTAGCTATGTATTTTTATTATCTTTAAGTAGTTGTACAAAGGAACTGTTATTCAACAAAACTGCTTATGAATACAGTGTGTCTTGATGAATGTCACCCCTTTCAATGTTCTCATCCACCCTTCCCAACCAACCCCTTCCCTCACTTCTCTTAATTTTATAGAATATGTATTGGATTTCTTGCCATTTAACAAAGCAGTTTATGAATATAGTCCATTTTGATCCGTGTCACCCTCTTCAACATTTTCACTCCTTTTGGCTCACTTTGTCTTTATTTCTATTAATTTTGTGGTATATACAATTAAGTTTTACTGCATTATCCTCCTTCCTTAAAATTTGTCTATGCAAAGATATATGAGTGGAATTTGGGTAATGACATCTCTTTTATTCCAAGAAATGTGTTGGCTAATTCAGAAAACTTGGGTCAATGAATATATTTTTAGATTTTGCTGAAATACAATAACAATATGATTGTATGACTTAAGGTGGCCACCTGTGGACATGCAAGTTCTTTACATCCAGTGGTTAAGCTGGAAGGGGTTGGCAGATAAGATGAGCAGAATAAAAAGATTTCTTTAATACTTAGCTGTAACTATTCTCTCTAGTGAATAAGAAAAATATGTTTATTGGCTAGCTGAAAGGGATATTCTTTATTGAAGGGGATTAGCTTTTTTAAATATTCACAGCTAATGTATCCTAAGTGTGTTCTTATTTTTTTCCATTTTTTCATGACACTGGGATTTGAACTCAGGCCTTCAGCCATTTATTTAGCTTGCTTAGCTTGCTAGAACTATACTACTTTGGCCATGCCTCCTACCTTGCTTTTCTTGTTGGTTATTTTGGAGCATTTCAAGTCCTTTTCTAGCCATTCTGGCTGTGAACAGAGATCTTCTGACTTTCGTCTCCTGATTAGCCAAGATTCCATCTGTGAACCACCAGCACTCAGGTTTAAGTGTATTCTTGGTTATGGTTATCTGTTTCTACTTTCAACTTTTCATTCATAATGAGCATCAACAAAGTAGCAGTACCTAAAACCCCTATTATACTCAAATTTAACAAATCTACATTTCTATAAAACCATTAGTTTTTATTTTTTAAAAAAAGAATCCCTGTTTTCCCAAGGCAATAGATAACTTAAAGATTTGTAAAAGATATCAATCACAAGGCAATCACTAGTGATGTGCACTTTACCCCAAATACGTTCAGGATGGTGGTCCAAAATCACCTAATTCTTTCATATAGGCACAAAGCTGTGACTTCAAATCTCAGTAATTCCAACAAAAACAATTAAAATAACAGATTTATAAAGAGAGACTTGGTCTGTGGGCGCCGCTCCATGATGGAGAGCTGACATGTTTCCTCCCTTCATGTTACTATTGCAACCAATGCAATAAAAAATTGAAAAAAATAGATTTCATGTATAGGTTTGTTTAGTTAGCTTAGACAGGAGTTCCAAGGTTTGCTGTTAATATTTAATAAGAGATATTATCATAAATCATATGAGATATAAATCAATTGATCTCCAATGAGTGAAAGTAATAGAATAAAGCACTGTCAAAGCAAAACAATTCCACTTTTTCTAGGAAACTATAAAAATCTTTCTATTACTCACAATCTGTCATTTCCTTCCCTCAGTGAACTTTATCTAGAACTTACTTTTGGATTTCAGATTTGGTAGCAAATATATATGCTCTTTTCTTAAATTTGGAGTAATTTTTCTGGACAGATGGCCATGCTACTTGAACACATTGTGCATAAAAGATATGTATCATGGCCTGCAGCCCTTTGAGCATCTTCACAGTTCAATAACTTCCTGAAATGTTAATAACTACTAACACCATCCTTTAGAGTTTACAAAGAATTTTCAGAGAGATAGCAAACCACATATATGTCATTGTGTTACTAATGCTGAAACCCAGCGTTTCTGGTTCCATGCAGAGCGATTTTTCCTGACATTATGTGAACTAATTAAATATTGCAAATTCATAACACATCTTTGTGTTCATCATTGACATTAAAGATAAACACAGGAAAATGATACACTAAATGATAATAGCAAAAAGTAAATGCATCATGCATTTTTATTTGTCCTTTAATTCCTCAATTAATTCTAGGAACAGAATATAGCACAGAGTGTGTAGTCACAGCATGACCTATTCTTAGCCTTCTTTATTTCTGTTTATTTCTTTTATGATGAAAGTTTTCTTTGAAGCAAGGGGAAGCACTACATTTTGTGGCAAATCTCTCAAGTGCAGAGGATGTGAGTCTTCCCTAAACATCTTTGAAAAAGTGAGGAAGCATTTGAAATATTTTCCTGCTAAAGGAAAAATAGGTTATTAAAATTTTGACTTTTGTAAAATTCAGCATTTATTGTGTTCACCTGGTTTCAGAAAATCTATTTTATATGCATAACCACACCTCAAAATAAAGAAAGTCAAAATTGATACCAAAATAGTAAGGTTCTTAATGCTTTTCTAAAAACTTTATCTTTTTGAGTGAAAGGAGAGTCATTTGGTAATAAAGCTTGATATTTCAATACTTCTTTTTCCATCTGATTATTATTCTCCATCTGATTATTACCACAGCAAACTAGAACTAGATGTGGAGAGAAAACAAAAGCTTGAATATTATGTTATATGTTTCTCCAAAGCCCTATGAGGGTAATGATGTATGAAATCATGCATTTACAAATCAGTGCTTCATATTCAAAGGTGACTTTTACTGAAAGAGTTATCATTTGAGTTACAGAATAATCAACTAATTTCCATCTGTATTCTTTCTGAAACAACCAATCTCGTGTCTCTGTTCCTGACTTGTGTCTTTAGGAAGGGATTGCACTTTTATTTGTGAATTTTCTGACTAAGGCTAAGAGTCTATCTCTTGCTGTATATTCATAGATCTCATTTATTTCTGCTTTCGCTGTTTAATCTTAAAAAATATTTTATGGAAACATTCTTACTATGTTTGTATTATATAGGGCTATAAGCTCTTATATAGTATGTATCACAAATTTAGTGTATATTTTAAAATTTATTTCTTTCTTGTCAAAGTGCTGTACAGAGTGGTTACAATTTCATATATAAGGCATTGAGTACATTTCTTATCCAACTGGTTACGTCCTCCTTTATTTTCCTCTGCCTTCTGCCCTCCCCATTTCCTTCCCTCCCCGCTAGTTCTTCAGTTGATTTATAGCATATAGTTACGTAGGTGCTATTATTGCATTGGTTTGTCATTTATCCTTTGTCTCTACATTTTGATATTCCTGAGGTTTGACTGGATGAACTTTAGGATAAGGCAAAATAATATGAGAGAGTATTCTAAGTAAAAGTGTAAAGTATACTTGCTTGCGTGAATTACTAGGATAATAGGGTCATGAAATAAAAAGGGATTTCATGTGACAATCTTATTCTTATTTACAATTTTCTTCCTGATAGTGGGCATTGAACTTGGGTATTTATGCTTTTGTTTGTTTTGTTTGCTCACTTCTAGTGCTCTGTGTCATGAACCACACATCCAGTCAGGCATTTTTCAAGATAATTAAAGATTGAATCTCATAGCCTTTTTTTGAGGGAGGGGGCAGGGCTAACTTTGAACCCTAATTTCTCAGTCTCTACCTCCTGCTTAGCTAGGATTACACATGTGAGCCACCAATGCCAAACGCTTAATTACAGTTAACATTTCAGATCCATGTGCTTTTCTTCCCTCAAAAAGTCCATAGCTGGGGGCTGGGGTTATGGCCTAGAGGCAAGAGTGCCTGCCTCGGATACACGAGGCCCTAGGTTCGATTCCCCAGCACCACATATACAGAAAACGGCCAGAAGCGGCGCTGTGGCTCAAGTGGCAGAGTGTTAGCCAGAAGCGGCGCTGTGGCTCAAGTGGCAGAGTGTTAGCCTTGAGCGGGAAGAAGCCAGGGACAGTGTTCAGGCCCTGAGTCCAAGGCCCAGGACTCGCAAAAAAAAAAAAAAAAAAAAAAAAAAAGTCCATAGTTGGATTGAGATTCCATCTCACCCCAGTAAGAATGTCATATATCAAGAAAACTAACAATAACAATTGTTGGAGGGGATGTGGCCAAAAGGGAACCCTACTTCATTGTTGGTGGGAATGTAAACTGGTTCAGCCACTCTGGCAAGCAGTATGGAGATTTCTCAGAAGGCTAAATATAGAACTCCCCTATGACCCAGCAGCCCCACTTTTGGGTATCTACCCAAAAGACCACAAACAAAATCACAGTAATGCCACCAGCACAACAATGTTCATTGCAGCACAATTTGTCATAGCGAGAATCTGGAACCAACCCAGATGCCCCTCAGTAGATGAATGGATCAGGAAAATGTGGTACATATACACAATGGAATTTTATGCCTCTATCAGAAAGAATGACATTGCCCCATTTGTAAGGAAATGGAAGGACTTGGAAAAAATTATACTAAGTGAAGTGAGCCAGACCCAAAGAAACATGGACTCTATGGTCTCCCTTATTGGGAATAATTAGTACAGGTTTAGGTAAGTCATAGCAGAGCATCACAAGGCCCAATAGCTATACCCTTATGAACACATAAGATGATGCTAAGTGAAATGAATTACATGTTATGGAGACAATTGTTATATCACAGTTGTAACTACTTTCAACGTCCCATGTGTATCTGTAGTTTCTATAATTGATGATGTTCTTGTATCACCTTCCTGTGGTTGTACCTACACTATCTCTGTAATCTTATCTGAGTATATTGGAAACCATGTATACTGGTATTGGAAGTAGGAAATTCAAAGGGAATACCAAAATTGAGAGACACAGGGTAAAAAAAGACAAACAACTACAAAAGCAATACTTGCAAAACTGTTTGGTGTAAGTGAACTGAACACCTCAGGGGGGGAAAGGGAAAGGGGGAGGGGGGTATGAGGGACAAGGTAACAAACAGTACAAGTAATGTATCCAATGCCTAATGTATGAAACTGTAACCTCTCTGTACATCAGTTTGATTATAAAAATTTGGAAAAAAAAGTCCATAGTTGGAAATACCATGTGATCAATGACTTGAGTATAACAAGTATTAAACTTTTCAACAATGCAAAAAATAAATATTAGTTAGCACTAATACTAATATTCAATATTAAAGCATACTATTGAAAGCATCTGGTCTTAAAATAGAAAGAGCAGACATTCTAATTTCATCACAATAATATTGTACAGACATGTTGAACAAAACAGCACTAATATTCTTGAACATACATTAAGTAAACAGTAATGGAAAGGTTTCTTGAATTATAATAATGGACTTATCAAAAAAGTTATAACTCCAGCTGAATGCTTTCCTCCAGGGAGCAAACGCTGTAGTAAAGATATACCACAAACAGATGGTGCAGAGGATGTGAGATGGCTTGATGATGGGTAGATAATATCACTGAACTAGAATAAATTCATGCTTGAGCCTGAGAATGGAATTGCTCAGAGAATAGATAAGAAGCCAACAGTTTGAGCTTGGAAATTACAGAGAGCTGCTTAGTATCCATATAATGGATCTCAGAATAAAAGAAAACATTGAGGATGCAACTGAGTTGCAGGGTTTGTGAAAGAGGGATGATCATCTTTCTACTGAATGGCAATGCAAGAGCAATCCCAAGGACGTTCACAGAGCCATACAAAACTACAGAGTTTAAATAAATGCACATCTACAAAGTTCCATCAAGCATTCTTGTCTCTGCAAGCAAAGATTGCTTAACATATGGCATGTGGGCATGCAGTCTCTTTTACATGTGGAGATCTATATGCAAAGCTAGGAGGAATGTGAAACTGAAATGTGATAATTGTCCTTTTTTACTTGTTCTTTTGGGAATGCCTGTGTGTACTGAAGGGAGATGTGGGTGAGAAAAAGAGGAGGGATACAGCTGGAGGTTTGGTTCATGCCTTATCATCTATTTGTTGACTTCATAGTGAACAATCATGTTTGTGTTTATTGATATCTACCTACTGAAATATAAAGCAAATAAATCACATGGTGTTTACTTGTGCACAACACATCAATAGAGTTTTAAATGAGTTGAGTGTAGGATGTGCACATTTTTACATAATTTAGCATGTAATTAAAGTTTTTGAAACATACACGGAGTAGAGATTTGGGGTTTATTTTAGAGTGAATCCAATAATTGAATATTAGTTAAAACAATTAAAAATTTAAAACATAAAAGAAAATCATGTTGAACAATTTATTTCAATTAAAAAGGAAAAAACTCATGGGTTATTATTTCATTTACATTATTTATTTTCACTGAAACCTCTATCTTAAATGATATTATGATTCTATTTATCAACATTCCTAATTTAAAAAAATCCTTGATGGATATCAGTATGAATTATAATCTGTCAGTACATAATTAATGGTGAAAGAGGCCTTGAAGTTAGAACATGGAGAAATTATAGGAACAAAATCTCAGTGGCAAAGTTTGCATAAATGAATCACGAAAACAATCTTTTTATTCTTATTTATTGTAGAAGTGATATACAGAGATGTTACAGTTTCATATGTTAGGCCTTGGGTACATTTCTTGTACTATTTATTTCCTCCTCCCCCACTTCTCCCTTCCCCTCTCCCCCCATTTGTTTAATAGAAGATAATTTAGAAATCCTAAAAAATGGTGAACATAGCTAACCTATGCAAAAGTGTTGATTGAGCACAATAAATATTATGTATAAATTACAGAGCAGATGATGGTAGAAGTTACAAGAAATTTTTTATGTAATTAACATTTTTATTGAAATATATATTCAACCTATAGAATGGTTCTCAGATCACAGTAATATAGTTTGGGGAATTTTTCAAAAATTTGATAATGTGTTATCATATCCATACTGAAATAATCACTTGGAAATAGGATACATAGCATCACCACACTTACCTTTTTGTTTGTGTGAGATACACCAAAATTTTTCAAAAATGTACCAGTACATGACTTACAATTTTAATCCATGTTGAGTTGATTTTTATATCAATTGATACAGAAGGTTTAAATGTCATTTTTCTACATGATGATTTCTAATTTATCCTCCTGAAATGTTTTCTTTGGTTTGCATGTGGTTTGTATATCAGTATCAAACTACTTTGGCTGCTGTAGCTTTACAATACAGTTTGAAATCAAAGGTATGATGCTTTCTTCTCAAAGTAATTTTGGCTAGTTGAAATCTTTCTTTTGTGAAACTATATATATACGTACATATATATTTAATTTGCCTCTTTCTCTAAAAAATGCTGCAGTACTGCTATAAAAGCATATATGCATCAATGAAACAGAATACACAACTAGAAGTAAATCCACACATATGCAGCCAATTGATTTGCAACAAGATGGTAAGAAAACATATTGCAGAAAATTATCTTTTCAACATATGGTTTTAGGAAAATTGGATGCCCACATAAAGGAGGCAGATATTCTTCATCGGATACAAATTAACTGAAAACTGATTAAAACATAAATATAAGAAGAAATATTTAAGATCTAAAACTACTAGAAGAAAACATTTAGAAATACGTCTGATATTCAAAGGAGTAAGAATATTATGGACTATTCATTACCAGTGTAGAATATAAAAAAGAAAATAGACAAATGAGATTACATCAAACTAATAGGTTTTTGCCCAGCTAAGGAAACAAACTAAGTGAAATAGCAACTTGTCCCAGTAAGAATACCTATTAAAGACATGGATAACAAATGTTGATGAATATGTGGTAAACAGAAAACCCTTAGACACCGTTGGTGAGAATATAAATTAGTATAGCCATTATGGGAAACAATGCATATAGACTTAAAATTTTTAAATATAACTACAATATGATACAACAATTTCTCTACTGCATATATTTATATACTATATACAAATGTGTGCATACACATATGAAACAATGAACTAAGTATATGGAGGACATTTTGCTTCCTAGTTTAATGTAGCACTATTTAAAATAACAAAATTGGACATGATCTAAAAGTCTAGCAACTGTTGAGTATTATAGAAGATATGGTCTGTATAAACAATATAATATTATTCAGTCATAAAAATTATGAAATCCCATCATTTGTGGAAATATGGATGAAGCTACCACTAATCAAAGGAAATTAATTGGACCCAGAAAAATCTTCATGATCTCCTTCATGGGTGGAATCATCACACAGAGGTTGAGGCTACTTTGAGGGTTAGCACAAGTTGGAGGAAATATGTGAAGGATGGAGAACAAAGTTGATCAATAGGTAGGAAGTTAAACTTAAATGGTCCCTAAAAGTTCTGTTGTGATATTACACATAATGTGACTATAGATAACAATATACTGTACATATAAAAATATACAGAATTTTTCCATATATATTTAGTTTTCCCTATGAAGAAGTGATAAGTGAGAACATAGATATGATTAACCTAATTTAAACATTATAAAATACATGCGTGAATCCAAGCACAACATTGTACTATATCAATATGTATTATTTTTGTGTGCGTTATTGAGGTATGGGCTTAGGGTCTCACCCTTGCTAGGCAAGTGATTTATTTTTCTGCCTGGTGGGATTTGAACTGTAATCTTTCTGCTCTCTGCCTCTTAAATAGTTAAGATTCCAGATCTGAGTTACAGTCTTCCAGATTCATTTTTTCTTTGAATATTTGGTGGAATTCATCTGTGAGATCATTGGGTACTCGACTTCTATTTGTGGGAAATATTCATTACAGATTCAATGTCATTATTTGTTACTTATCTGTTCAGTAAGTTTGCCAGTTTTGTTTATATTTTCAAGAAAGCAGATTTTACTTTAAAAAATTCCTTTTACATTTTTTCCTTTGATTTATTTCTGCTCTAATATTTATAATTACTTTCCTCTGCTAATGTTAGTCTTTCTTTTTTTTCCCCAATCATTTCAGTTGTAAACACAGCTTTTTTGATAAATATCTTTCTTTTTAATGTAGGCATTGATTGCTAAAACTTCTCTCTTACTGCTGCCTGTTGGTCATATTTTAAAAGTTTTTTTTTGTTTTGTTTTGTTTTTGCATTTACCTATGATAGTTTGAAAATTTACTTTTGATTTCCTTATGGGGGGGTGGGGTTTCCTAAAATATTTGTGGTTATTTTTCACATCTGTGTGAGTTTTTCCATTGCCTTCTTATGGTTAATTGTGTTTTATTTCCTTTTGTTTAGAAAGGACAATTGGAATATTTTTGATATTCTCAAATTTGTTAATAATTTTTTTAAATTTAACATGGTGTCTACCTTGGATAAGATTCTATGTATACTTAAGGAGATGAGTATTCTGCTATTGGATGTGAAGTATATTGGATATTATTCAACTCAGGTATTCCTTTACTGATATTCTGTCTGCATAATTATTTGCTATTGTAGATGAGATTTAAAAATTCTTTTTTTTTTTTTTACTAAATTTCTGCCCATTTCTCTGTTCAGATTTGTCAATATTTGTATTATATACTAGTGATCTGATGTTGGATATATCTATATATCATTACTTTATCTTCCCCTTGAATTGATCCTTTTATCAGTATATTTAATAGCTGTTACTTTCTCATTATGTATTAAAGTTTGGTTGATTTTGCTGTTTTTGTTTTGTTTTTGTTTTGGTATGCATGTGTGAGTGTTCATGTATGTATGCCAGTACTGGAACTTGAACTCCAGTTTTATGCAATGTCCCTTAGCTGTTTTGCTCAAAGATTGCACTCTACACTTAACCCACACATCCACTCTGGCTTTTTGGTGGTTAATTGGGCATAAAACTCAGACTTTTCTACCTGTGCTGGCTTTCAACTCCGATAATAGGATGGCAACCTTCTGAGTAGCTAGGATTATAGATATGAATCACTGACAACATGCTGTAAATAGCAGTGTATTTTGTCTTAAGTATGGCCTCCTTTGTTTTCCTTTTAGTATTTGAGTATAAAATATCTATTTTTATTGTTCCACTTGCAGTCTATACATGTCTTTAAAGCCATTCTCTTGTCGACAGCAGACCTCTGAATTTTTTCTATTTTCTGCTTCAGCCACTTCATGGTTTTTTTTTTTTTTTTGATTTGGACATTTAAATCATTTAAGTTAATTAAGTGAAGATATACTATTGCTGTTTTAAAAATTCTTTTGTCTTGATGCTGTTTTGTTCTTGTCCTCTTTTCTAGTGGTTTGCCCTTGTTTTCTTTCCTCTTTTCTTATATGGTGATGGTTTTTTAAAGTCATTTGCTTTAGTTTTTAGTCTCTGTGTTTCCTGCAGTCTTTTCAATTGTACATAGCAAGTACTTACAACATTCTGTTTTAAGATGTTAACTTAATTTCAATCACTTACAAAAGTACCATTTTTTCCTGTGCTCCTGCCCATCCTGTTTGTGTTGTTGTTCTTACAAACGAGATTTGTTGTATATCTATGAGGAAATTTTACCTATTAGTTTTTATACTAGGAGATCAGTGTAATTCACACAGCATGACATCAATCTGCATATAAATCTCTTAGATTTCTGTTTTCATATATCTTTATGTTCACTCAGATTGTTTGCTTTTTAACTTCAACAATTGATGTAAGCATGGGCTCTGTAAAGCCTCACCAGCAAAGGTTGGCATCAGCATAGAGGGAGTGGCCTTGGGCTGGGGCTATTTGCTGTTTCCTCAGAGGGCTGCTAGGGTACTTGGTGGCAGAGGCTTCTAAATATTTTCTGTCTCCTTTTCCTCTGTGAGAGTGAAGGGACTTTCCACTGGTGTTGCATCCAGTGTTAGGATGTAAATGTGATGGCCCAGCCTGAGCCTGCAGCACAGGCATGCTTACCATGGTAATGCTGGCACTTAAGTGCACCTGTATTCCAAACAACCAACAAACCAGTTCCTGAGGAATGAACACTGCATGGCACAATCGTGCTGTATGTGGCAAGGTGCATATACACTTGCCATAGCTATGAGTGTTATTTAGAGTGAAGATGTATGTTAATATCAATGATTGGGGCCAATGTCACCATCAGAATGAGAAAAGGTCCACAAGTTGCAGCTGTGGTTCAACTGTGCTCAACTCCTGCATATTGTTCAAATATTCAGTGATACACATTGTTTTGTCAGGGCTCCGTGGTGGCCACTTCTTTGCAAGGTCACCAAAGCTTTTTCTTGACAAAGGGATAGCAGTGTGATTTCTAGGTACCACCACACATTTGATTCCAGTATATATGGCGTGAAAGAGACATTGGTGGAGAAAGCCCTGGTGGTCAGGTTACTGCTGGGTTGCTGCTGTTTTCTTTGCTCTTCATTGGGGAAGGTCATGCTGATGGAATTACTATCAACACAGGTGGGCCTTATAGCAGGGTGGATGATGCAACCAGAATGCTTTCTATACTTTTCTTTCCGGCACCATCAGTGCCTATGTTCCATAGTGTCTCTGCAAGTTCTTTATAGTACTCGTGAGCCTTCCCAGAGCTATTGATGTCAGAATGCAGTGGTTTATTTATTGTTTTATTTGTGTGCGAAACAAGTTTTGGGGTTTCTTTACTGATCATCTTTACTGATGTCACTTGTTTTTTATTTCACTTTGTTCTTCCTTCTCTCTATGATATTTTGCATATGTTCTATGGCTACCAGAAAAAGAAGACAAGGCAGCAATTATTTAGTTAAATGGCCACTAGTTGAACCTTTATTTCCAAACATGCTGCCCTATAGAGAACAGATGGAAAAGGAGTTGGGAAAGTATACAGGGACGCTCACGGGGGTGGGAAATAGATGACAATCTGTGTCAATGGTACATTCTGAATTCATCCCGAAATCACAAAGAAGAATTTTTTTTTTATGTTCTAAGTGTTCTCTCCCTCAATCTCTTATCCAGGTTGGTAAAAATATGCACCCAGGGAAATATAAAAAGATAATTGTAGCATACAACCAAGTCAGATGCTATTACTTCCTCCAGTTTCTAAACCAGGAGTTCTAGGTTGCTTTGAGGGAAAGTGGGTGATGCTTCATTGCGCCTCTGTCTCATGCTGATTGGAAAGAGCAATTGGAAGGAAGGCAAAAGCCACATTTTGAATTTGTGAAACTAAAGAGAGAAGAAGCCAACTTTGTGTCTTATGTCAAATTTCTAATTCTGTATTAATATACATTCTGTAGAATATAATTTTCTATATTAATTAATATTACATAATTCTATATTAAAGTGTCTGATGCTTTCTGAGAGGTATGGAATATAAATTACTCAACATATAATTTTTTCTCAATATTGCTAAAATTTAGGCAAAGTTCACAAATAATTTTGTTAGAGTTATGTGTGTTTATGTTTAGAGTTTGGTGTGTATATGTGAATACACTTATGGTACACATGCAAGAGAAATAGAACTATGGCCTAATAAAACAAGCTTTACTTTAATACTTCTGTCGTTTTAAAATAGGGCTATTTCTCGTTGAGTTTTTCTGAATAAAGTATGTTATTTTACAGCATACTTGTAGAACATAAGGTGTAAAACTTTACTTAAGAGATAATGGCAAAATCAGAACTGAGGCACTTCCAAGTTCCCACATAAAATATAGTAAATTCTCAAGAATGGTAACCTTTTTATTTAGAGCCATTTTGTTAATATGAGAAATCATGGGATGAAAAATTACATAAAAACACATGAATCTTCATAGGTATTCCATTATGAAATGCCAATGAACTGCTTTATTACTTAGCTTTATTTTTATAAGAAAGGAGCTTTTTATTTGCTTCAAAGTATATGTTTTCAAAGCAAAATTATTAGCAGCTTTATATAAAAATACTCATATTTGATAAAATATTTTAGAGATAATTAAACAATTTTAGATTTATGGAATTATTTAAAAGTAATTCTATAAGTATAATATTAATATTACCTAACATTAATATTGGTGCTACTATCAAAGTGCTAGACATTTTGCATGTATTTATGTTTCTATGTGTTTTATTTAGCATTTTTAGCTAATAAATTACTTTAATATTACAATTATCACTTTCAAGATGGGAGAACTGTGATGGTTAGGTAGTTATTGCTCAACAACAATAGAGAAGAAGCAATAGAGAAGAAGAAATGATTCAGGTTTGGCTAATTCAGAATTAAAACTTTCTTCTGTATCACA
Organism: Perognathus longimembris pacificus; assembly: GCF_023159225.1. NCBI lineage: Eukaryota > Metazoa > Chordata > Mammalia > Rodentia > Heteromyidae > Perognathus > Perognathus longimembris. The sequence continues at coordinate 38,280,322 of NC_063172.1, forward strand.
GTGATTAATATTTTGACTGAAGATTAAATATAGACAATAAGAAAATTTTGAATATGCATGAAATGAAGAAGAAAATTCTAGATTATTGGGCTGGGGATATGGCCTAGTGGCAAGAGTGCTTGCCTTGTATACATGAAGCCCTGGGTTTAATTCCCCAGCACCATATATATAAAAAACGGCCAGAAGGGGCGCTGTGGCTCAGTGGCAGAGTGCTAACCTTGAGCAAAAAGAAGCCAGGGACAGTGCTTAGGCCCTGAGTCCAAGGCACAGGACTGGCCAAAAACAAAACAAAACAAAACAAAACAAAAAACAAAAAACAAAAAACGAAAATTCTAGATTACCTTGCCAGTATAATCACAGGTGTATTTATACAATGTAATCTAAATATTACCTCCACATACTATTAAATATTATTTCACTTAATCTCTGAACACATCTAAGTTGTGTGTTACATTTTTTGGCAATCACTCACAAAGGCTTTTAAATTTAATACTTGCTTTGCAAATATTTTTGTGTATATGTTTATATAAGCACTCCCATAAGAATTAAAATAATAGATGATGTTACCCTTTTAGAGTGATACCAAAAGAAAATATTTCATGTGGGAAAGACAGCAATATAATTTAATTATGGATTTTAGTTAATTTGACAATGATATTTCTTTAAAGGTGACTTAAGCTTTATCTTGGGATAAGGACATAACTGAAAGCTAATGTGTCTATTATAACAGTATAATCACTATAAAGCAATTTGACTCATACCAAGTGTACTCAAATGAACTTTTAATATTAAGAAACTTGCTCTGTTTGTCAAGGACAAATGAATGGCCATAGTTCACCTGTGCTTTTTCCTTCAAGGACTGACATCCCACTCCTTCTCCTAAATCATAAGCTCATAAAATTAAATACATATTTTTGGCAGAATTAAAAAAAAGTTCTGAGTACTTTCCCTCTGCATCTTTATGGACATCAAAACTAAGGCTTCGAATAAGTGCATCATTCTGTTAAAATGAATACCATAATTTGGTGAATGACTAGGTTATAAAATAACCATGATCTTATTCCAATATTGTGTACACAAAAGATATTAAAGGGCTTGACATTCATCAATATTTTCAAATACAAATTACTGAAGTTCACGATTCTTCAGTAGGTGAACTTGTTAGAAATCAGACTTTTCATATTTTGTTAACATTAACAAGATGAGAAAATGTAAGTCTTTTGCCTCACATTTTAAAATCATATTGGTTTGTCGACCACTTTTAGGTTCATAGCAAGATTGAGGTGTAAATTTAGAAGATTGTTACATATCCTCGGTTCCTCTCCACAAACAACCATCCTGATGATCCAGTCCTGTGTTACATTTGTTGAAATTTATGAACCTTAACTGACAGATAATTATCAACATCCTTAGTTTATATGAGCTTTCCCTCATACAATATGTAACTACCATCTCTATTTTGAGGGCTCAATAAGGTCTCAGTTTTGTTCTATATTACAACTTATTCATTCTGCTATTGAAGGATGTTAGTTTCTTGTTTGTTAATTCTGAGAAAAACTGCTCTGAATTGGTTGTGTAAGTTAAGGTATGGTCATAACTCTTCAGATCATTTAAGTAAATTCTAGATTATACAGTAAAGATGTGTAATTTGCTAAGAAGGACAGTTATTTGTCAAAGAAGTTATACTATTTTACAATTTGATCAGCAAGGAAGAATTCCTATTTCATATTGTCAGTATTTTTCCTTTGTTTTAATTCTAAAAGGTGTATGGACTGAACAGGAATTTCATGTTGCTTTGATATTCTTTCCTTAATGTCCATGGATATTGTGTATTTTTTCATGTATTTCTTTGAGAAGTGTCTATTTAGGCTCTTTTCCTATTGACTGGATTTTTGATTCTTTGGGATTTTACTATTTAATTTTCTTGTATACTCCAGTCATGAGATCTTAGTCAGATATATGCTGACAAAATCGTTTCTCATTCTGTAGGTTGTAGCTACAGCTTAATGACACTATCTTCCACTGTGCAGAAGCTTAATTTGTTGAGGTGATAAGATTGTATTCAGCCTAACTATATATTTTCCTCTTCACTCTTCTCTCACAGATAAAATCCCTACTAACAACCTCAAAAATGCCTGTCATTGACAAGCTGGTGTCAGTGCTCTGTGGATCCATGGGATTGCTCAAATAAGCCTATCCCACTCTCCTATGGAAGCCAAGCCATGTTACCATCTGAAATTGCAAAGCCTACCTATTGTCTTACTTACAATGTTCCCAAAGCAATCCCTCTGAATCTGTACAGAATGCAGTATTTTCTCTGGAGCTGCAGTTGTACTGCTGCAGGTGTGAATTTCTGTCTATCTCATCTCTCCAATGCAATGTGGATTTAAGCAACCCCCATATGTATACAGTCATCCCACAACCCCAGAGTAGGAATCCTCCCCTCATGAATCAGTAAGATGAGTAGGGTAAAATTAATATGGGTGGGTCTTCACTCTAAGTAAACTAGCAGGAGAGAATCAAGCTATGGGAGACTTCCTCTAGGATTTGGATGTAGGGCACTTGGGTCTGCAGATACACGTTATGGATGCTTGCTAGCTGATAGAGTTGAGAGGATTCTGTGTCTAGTCCTGGTGGTTTCAGTGCTAGTGAAGTCATTGGTCAGTGAAGACATATAGTTTATCTCTAGAAAGCATTTCACAGTCCCAGCACTCATAGAAATGTCCCCAGTGTACATATTGGAATGAATAAGATGCAAATCATTAAGACAACTTGAAGAGAGAATGTTTCTCTGTTGTCAATCAGTCATGTTTTATATCCAGAATTTGGAGATCTTTCCTACCTAAACAATATGTTTAGGCTTTTAACTGAAAGTATTCTTCAAATATATCACACTTGGAAGGCACTATGAATTTTCTACTGTTCAATCAGTGTCTTTGTTGACAATTTAGCATGTAAAGATTTTTTTATTAGCTGTTTTAGTGTCAAGTGAATTCCTGTATTTTAATCATCTCTAATATTTGCTTCACTCATCAGAACACTCTGCAGACTGTGAGGATGAATGAAGCAAGGGATGTGGCCAAAGATATCTACATAGTCACTCTTTTAACCAAGATGTTCTCTATTGTAAATACTTTGATTTTTAATAAGGCTGGAGATTTACATTAAAAAATTCTTCACTTGGTACATACAAAATGCCCTTTTGATTTCTTCAGGTGAATCCTCCAGTGCTCAAAAAGTATGGAGCTATGGATAAAGAATTTACCCTATTTCCAGTTGCAAAAGGTATTTCCCTATCATGAACTGTGATACTGAGTGTTTAATCATCTCTTAAAGAAATTTCCACCATTGTTCCATGCATAAAGAGTTTCTACAGTATGAACAATTCAGAATATGAAATGTTAGATATATGGTTATTCATAATGACTTTATCCAGTTTCTATTCACTGGTGTTGACCAAGTTTCCATTGTAATTGAAAGTTTCCCTTTAGTCAGTGCATTTGTAGTGCCTTTGTCCTCCTCTTGTTTGGTGTTGCTGTGTGGTATCCTTTTCCCCAGTGCTGAGTGATCTAATGCTTGAGAAGACCTGAGCTTGTGGAAAAAAACAAAAACAAAAACAAAAACAAAATCTTTCTTACTCCATGCACATGAAAGTGCTTCTATAAGGCAAACTATACAATTTTGCAATACTTAGCCCCTTTCCTCTGCTCTCCTAAAGGGTTTCTACTTGTAATGCAGTGGTGGTATCTGGGAGGCTGAGTACAGCTCTCCAAGCTTCTCCTCTGTATCCAGGCTGGCCTCTACTAGGTCCACAAAGAGTGGAGAAAATTCTTTCATGACAAGAAAACACATTGTACTTCAGTTTCCCTTCCAGGTACACATAATTGTTCTGGGATCCTTGACCTGTGACATGTCATATACAAAAAACACTTCTGCGCAGGAATCTGCTCAGGCTTTCTTTTCTTTGTCAGTGTCCCACTATTCCTTTTCACTACTGCTGCTTTATATACTCTCTAAAAGCCTTATTAGTTGCAGAAGGTGCCCTAATGAAACACTATAGAATAGGTGACCTAAGCAATAGAAACTTATTGCTCACCATTCTGGAGGCTGGATACCTATCATCAAATTGTCTACAGGTGGAGTGCCTCCTGAGGTCCCTCTTATTGGCTTGTACAATACCAACTTGCTTGGGTGTTCACATAGTATTCTTCTTTGTTTGCCCAAATACAGTGTGTTTTCTACTTTTTATTCAGTTATATTGGATTAGTGTTGCACCCCCTAAGGCATTATTTAATATTAATGAATTTACTAAAAGCCTTATTTACAAATATAGTTGCAATCAATATTAAAGCATTGGTGTATAAATTTGACTAGGAGAGGGGAGTACAATTCTGCCCAAAACAGATACCCAGAACTCTTAGAACCACTACAGCTGGATAATTTGATGTACATGGAAGATACAGACATACGTAGCTCCTGTGTGCTTTTGCAGTTAATGGAACCTAAAAGGAGTCAATTACCACTACCACGTAGGTTAATGTGTGTGTGTGGTTTGTGTGTGTGTGTGTGTGTGTGTGCGCTCGCTCACGCACACATGCGCAGGCACACATGCTAATTCTAGGTATTAAATTGAGGGCCTATTCACTGTGCTTTTTTGCTCAAGTTTAGGACTCTACCACCTGAGCCTCAGCACGACTTCCACCTTTTTAGTGGTTAATTAAAGATAAACTCTTAAAAAAATAAAACAAAGATAAACTCTTATGTAATCTGCCAGATATGGCATTGAATCACAATCCTCAGACTTTAGCTTTCTGAGTAGCTAAGATAGTAGGCATGAGCCACCAATGTCCAGCTACATAGGTTAATTTTTTAGACAAAATATAATAGAAAATATTTCAAGGAAAAAACCCTTAATATACCACTAAGAAGATCATAAATTTTTATGCTCTTTTGTAATTGATATTTGATAAGGTGAATGCAATTTTATAATAGTGCTTATTTTTTACATCAAAATAATTTCATAAATTCCAAAAATTATCTTTTCTGGATAGCATTGAACATGATGAGAATTTTTTATTTCTCTTCTATGTTGCTACATACAACATGCAATTTGGCACATGATTTATAATGCAAGAAATACTTAAAATTAATTGTTATACATCTCATACATACCATTCTCATGTCATTTATAGTTTTTAACTACAAATAAGGACATTGTAGTGTGTAATACAGAAATAAGAAATGTATAAAAAAGAACATTGTGTAAATAAGAAATGTACAAATAAGAACATTTTAATGTATAAATAAGTCTTCACATTAAAATGTACTTTAGAGATAAAATATGGCTTTGAGGTGCGAAGCTTATAAAAGCATAGTCTTAGTAAATGAAGTGATAATTGGGACCAAATTTAATATGAAGTTCAAGAAATTATTGCCCCTAAACCCCAGTGTTAAGGTAGGATTTAATCTCTGTTATTATGACACTAGCAAATAAACTGAAATCACCTTCAATGCACAAAGAAGAGAACAAGATTTTTGTTTGTTTGGAATAGAACTGAGAATTGAGTTCAAAGCCCTGTGCTTTATACACTGGCACTCTACCCCTGAGGCAGTTGGTCAGACCTTTTTAACTTCAGTTGTTTTTCAGGTAGACTCTCAAATTTTGCCCAGGCCAGCTGAGACCACTCTTCGGCTGCCTATGGCTCCTGTTTACCTGGAACTGAAGGTGTAAACCACCATGCCTGGTTGCTTCAATGGGAGAATGAGGAAATTGAAAGATTGAGGGGTACTTAGTAGTCATGAAAACACTGAAGTAGAAAGCAGGGTGGTGATAATGGATACATCAGTCCATGTGAACCTCATCTGGGATTGTTAACAGGTCTTGGCCAAAATTAGGCTCCTACCTTCCCACAGAGGCTGGAAGATAGGGACCCTATCTCATATTGATTTTTAAAATCAATGCAATTGTAAGCAAGTAAGATAATATCCATTTAAGTTAGTAACAACAATTTCAAATGTAGGCATTAGAGTGAGTTGTAATGTGTAAATTGGGATTATTTTCAGCCTAATTTTGTCCTTGAAGAATTAGATAATATGTTTTGTTAAATACTGAGATGGTTGAGTTGCTTTATCACACATGGTGTAAATTTAGTCAGGCTAGCAAAGATGACAGAAAATCTATTGAAAATTATTGGAGTTGCCTTGTCTGTGTATAAAGAAAAAATAATATCTCTTAAAGGCCTGACCATATCCTGTGGGTGAGGTGAGGATTTCCCCTAAATGAAATGACCATTCCCACTCTCCTGCCTGCTGTGGAGAGAATGGGTAGTTTCATGAAAATAAAGAGATGAAAACTCTTTTCCTCTTTCCTCTCTTTGAGGGCAAAAGGTTGAGAATCCTTGTGGGGAATGTGTATGGAGATATTTCTTAGCAATATGTTGAAATAATAATCATATTTTTGGACACAAAGAAGAGACCAGAGATTTGTAGAATCCTCAGTCTAAGGCAGAATCCTTTGAGCCCAAGGAATCACCGTTTTTAATTTTTTTGTTTTGTTTTGAATTTTGTTTAATAAGGAAAATGTTTATTTTCTCTTCTTGATTGATGAGGCTGACTTCTACTAAAATGTTTTTTTGTTTCCCCTGCCTACTATCAATGCTTAAAATGTTTAAGCACTAACTCTGATTAGTAGCATTTGCAATTTCTGTGATGTAACTACTTCGACACTGGCCCATTTTGACTATCAATTTGATGTTACATGTTCAACAGGGTAGCGCATGATTTGGTAAATGTCTGTATCTTGGAATGAGTTGCCTGGAGTGGCAGAGCAGAAACTACATAGTTTAAGAATGAGTGGATATATTGCTGTGACCATTATCAATGATTTCCCCTTCCCATTATCATGATCTCTAGTCCCATAGAATTAAATTTACATATATTACAATAAAAAATTCCCCCAAGGGAGTCACAGGAAGTGATGGGAATCTAGACTACTAATATACTTCTACTTCTTGGCTCCTGGGTCTATATATTTATATATTCATTTATTACATAGGATGGAGAAACTACCCTCATGTAATACTTATTATTTTAAGACATATATTAAATCTTGAAAGATGTTTTCTTCTCGCAGTGGGATATCTCTGAGCCAGTACTTTAAGGGGTCAAAAGCTCATTCTATAGATCTATCATGAAGTCATTTCAATAAGTGTTTCTCTGAGCATCAGTAAAGTTTTGATAGGTTCTATGGCCTGATCTTCTTCTACTCAAAACATTTATTTTAGAAAAATTATTTCACAAGTTCTATCATTTTGAAGCATAAATATGTTTTTCAAAATCTTTTTACAAGATTACATACCAGAAGGAGTTGGTAGCCCCTCTTTTTGAAGTGCAATAAAGGAGACAGCTATAGCATTCCTATGTCCCATTGGGATAGAGCTGGAAGGGTAGTAACTTAGTTCCAATGAGCACTAGTTAGCAAACACAGCTGGCTAATCACAGAGAAAAATGTTTCCCATCTCAGAAATAACTCAATGTGTCTGACATTTCACAATGCTTAACCTCCTCTCCCCAGTATTTTCAATGCACTCATTCCAGACATTAGAAACCCTCCTGACTTTGTAGAATTCCGATGAAACTCTTTCCCCCCAATTTGAACAAACTTGAGAGAAGTCTTTCTTGACTGATTTTGTGTTGTTCCTGCAGGGTAGATTAAATCTAATTTGCCACCAAGAGACTGGTATTATCAGGTGATAGTGCTGTACTTGTGAATATTAACGTTTTACTATGTGACAAGCTTACTGATTTATTATTATTAACATTTATCAAGTTATAATTGTGAACTATGCAATTGGTCAGCAAGGAAGGAAGGGGAAAACTGAGAGAAAGTGAAGGAAGGAGTGGCATTGTCAAAAGTGAATCGTATTCATTACCTGATTTATGAAATGATAATTCTGTACAACACCCTGATAATAACAAATAAAATATATTAACAAACATTTGTGGTGCTGCTGGGCCATGCTCCTTCCAAAAAGTCTAGATGAGAATCTTCCACTGACTTTTATTTATTTATTTTTTTGGCCAGTCCTGGGCCTTGAACTCAGGGCCTGAGCACTGTCCCTGGCTTCCTTTTGCTCAAGACTAGCACTCTGCCACTTGAACCACAGTGCCACTTCTGGCCGTTTTCTGTATATGTGGTGCTGGGGAATCGAACCCAGGGCCTCATGAATAGGAGGCAAGCTCTCTTGCCACTAGGCCATATCCCCAGCCCCCCATTGACTTTTCTTTAAATTAAATTTTATTGATAAGGTGATATACTGAGAGGGTATCGGTATATAATAAGGTAGTGAGTACACTGACTTTTTTAATTTAAAATTTATTGCAAAGGTGATGTACAAAGATGTTACAGTTACATAAGTCAAGCAATAAATACCTTCCTTTTTCAAAAATGTTACTCCCTCTCCCAGGTTCTCTCCCCCTGCCCAAGTTGTAAAGTTCATTTCCACCATAGTGTCTTGTGAGTATCACTGTTGATTTGGTTCACCTTTTGTCCCTTTTAAGTTTCCAACAGATCCATTATTTTTTCCTCTCTCCAATAACGAGTTAGTGTGGGATAATGCCTGGAGCAAAAGCATTCCATACATGTTTATACAAGTCCCAGAAAAGAGACTTAGCTGTGATTTAATAGTAAGAAACAGAAAAACAGATGAACACACACACACAACTATATACTCCATATACATTCAGTATTCATGTAAACAAGTATAGATATATATTATATGAACATGTACATTTTCATGATATATAATGTATAAATAAATCCACTATATAGAGATATTACACTTATAATATTTATTCACCTGAGAAAGTCTCATAGTTCTTGATAAATAAGGAATTTGAATATCTAGCAAAAATTGAAGTGACAGTATGGGATAAAAGGTTTATAGATCAAGCCAGAAAGTTAGAAATTGAGGCAAGAGTTGTTATAGTCTTGAAGCAGATATTTTTCTTCAATAAACATTCAATATTTTGTCTTAAGGACTGCAACTAATTAGGTATACTGTGGTGTATAATCTTCCAAGGTTTAAATCAAATGGTTGTGAATAGTAAAAACCTACAAAGCAACACCTAACAAATATTTAACAAAGATTTAACAACTGGGTACCATAACGTAGTCATGTGGGTATGAAAAACTAGCCACCACAGTATTTGAGTCTTCGTGGTGGGAGCTAAGATTTTATACATTAGATTTACTTATTTATTTACAATAAAGCACAAATTTAGTTGCCAACCTACAATTGATTCAACAAAAGTCAATGAATATAGACTTAGATGCACTTTCAGGATGGTGATATTTCCCTTTCAGAATGATATCAACTAGAATCTATTTACTTTTTAAAATAATATTTCTGTTTATTCTATTTCATATACTTTAAGATACTTTCATCCTTTTATTTTTGTTTTCCAAATTGATCAAATGTGCATGCAATAATTTATATTAAAAGGTCAATTAGGTTTTTTGTTAAGAAAATAGATATATGTACAATATTTTAAAGTAAGAGAAAAAAGGCATTAGTCACAAATGCTAGTATCTGCCAAAATTATCAATTGATGTCCATGTTAAGATGCTATCTTAATATAGCTGAGAAACCAAGATTAACCCCACTGTTTTCAGTGGCAAATAAAGAATGATATAATGTTCTTTGAATTCCAGGAAGAAAAGTTGTTTTTTTCCTGAAGAACTCTTTGCCTTTTATAACAAGGGAATAAAAATATTTCTCTCTGCAAATAAAAAAATAGTGTAACTTAGCTAATGATGCCAAATGGTACAGATTATCCCTAGATTGTTTCCATAACTCATTTCATCATCCTAAAATGATGTGATGGTTTTTCCCAAAGTGAGTTGTTAAAAATTAGAAACACATTAAAGCCAGGGAGGCTCTTATTCCCACCAACTCATTTCTCACAGGTTTTATTACAGAGGAGTTTGTTCAGTAGAGGGTGTGTACAAATGTTTCATGGAAGAAAATTGAAATCTGATAAGGTCATTCTATTGCCATTTTCAGTCACAAAAATATGGCTTGTAGTAAGAGGAAATCATAGATTTCTCTTTTTATGGGAAAATAACAGTCTTTGTTACCTTTGCAGTGATTGTTTTCTTCACTCTACTATCTCCTTCAGAGTAAGTGTGTATACATGCTTTTACATATTTGTACTAGGATGATCTTGTAACTATGAAATCACCTAATATATTGCTATGTCCTTCATTTCTACTGTCATATTGCCTTTGGAATCTTCTCCAATTGCTCTTGATATACTTATCAAGCTTTTGAACAACACTTAGTTCTCATAGCTTGATTTTTTTCCATTAAATTTTAAATTTCTCATAATACCATTTGTCATTGTGAAAAAGACTTTAACATTACCTTTTCCACATTATTTATTTTCCAAATTCCTTAATCAAACAGGTATCTGGAATATAAAGAAGAGTAGAACCACTGAAGAAAGAAACAAGAAAACTTTCCTTGAAATACCTTTTAGACAACTTAATAACATACCTTAATATAATACAATCCTTGGTTGCTAAAATGATAATGGTCATGTGAGCCTCAAGACTCATTTTGCTGGTGGAGGTTCTTGTCTATGTTAATGGGTACTAATTATTCAGGATGGTGCTTACTGACTGATTGTTGGAGTGGATATAGCAATTTCTGAAAGTGAGCTAATAGTGCCATTTTCTATGCTTTCCACAAATAGCATGTGATACTGTTTCATAGCATGTATTAAAATGTGCTTTCAAAACTGGAGTTATTTCTTACCAACCCAACCAATGCTCTGTCAATTAAGTTAAATTATTACTCTGCAATATTTTAAATTGTTAGTTATCATTTAAATAATGTCTACAGCATCATTACTACTAATGGACTTCCTGTGACCCAGAATTGTCAGTGGCACCAAGAATGGTAAATCCTTTACAGAATGTTATTGGTTCCTTTGGTCCTTAGGAAATATTTTTATTAAATAATATGATATAGAATTTAAGATTACTCTTTGATACATGTGCCACAGAATGTATAGTAAATGGTGATCAGGTACCATGTAAGTCAACCGTAACATTTTGAAAGGAATATTTTTGTTTGAGCAGTAAGGCCATAGTGGGCGTAAACTATTCAATGTAAATAAAATGTTGTAACCAGATGTAGTTTCACCAAGGTTTTGTTGTTTCTTTTTTAGACCATAATAAGGGTAGCTTTAGTGTAGATCATAGAAGTCTTAAAATTTTTCAAAAAAGTAACTGAGCATTGGCTTCAACTTAATGTTATCATCTTCATTATTCCATAACAAGAGACACACCTCAGGGGCTGGGGATATAGCCTAGTGGCAAGAGTGCCTGCCTCGGATACACGAGGCCCTTGGTTCGATTCCCCAGCACCACATATACAGAAAACGGCCAGAAGCGGCGCTGTGGCTCAAGTGGCAGAGTGCTAGCCTTGAGCGGGAAGAAGCCAGGGACAGTGCTCAGGCCCTGAGTCCAAGGCCCAGGACTGGCCAAAAAAAAAAAAAAAGAGACACACCTCAGACATACTGTAGCATTCCAGATAACTGTAATGAAGTGAATATTATATTAAAGCAAGCCATGTGGTTCTGTTTCTACATAACATGTAAAACATATGTTTAAATTCTACTTTTTATTACTGTGCACATTGTCCAAAAAATAACAGAACTTAATTAAAAATCCTTTGTTGCTAGAAAATGCTAATGATGAGTCTTGATCATCTTAGCCTGTCCTCAAAAGCTTTGAAGCCCAGCAATAACTTCCTCTCTTTGCTTACAAATATTTTTGATGACATACTTATTTACAAGCCTGTTCCATAAATAGTGAGAACCTATCTACTGCTTAGAATAACTACTGTACTTTATCTTAGCTAAATTTGCAAACCTTGAAGCAGCTTCTACACCACCACTTGCAGTTTTAGATTGTGCCTTTAGGCTGTGGAGATATCTTGGGAAGCACCTTATAGCTGCTTCAAAGTTTTCTTCTCTAGCTGTGTCACTGCTCTTAGACTTTATGAACTAGAATTACAAGCTTGGCTCTGTATTAGACTTTGGTCCTTGAAGAACCAAAGAAGTGATATGGCTAGTTTCTTTTTTTTTCTGAACTACTTTCTTCTAATCAGCAAAATAGCTGGTTCACTTCTTAGCATTTGTGTGTTTATTGAAGTAGCATTTTTTTCCCCAGAATGTTTTCTTTCAATTTGTCATTTAGCAAAGTGCTTGGTGTGGAAGGCTTTGCTTTCTGCTGATCCTTGCTTTGAATATGCCTCCTTCACATACATCAACAACTTTTCACTTAAAATGAGGGAAGTGTAACTCTTGCATTTATTTCAACAAGTAGAATATATTGTAGAGTATTGGTTGGCTCATTTCTAATATTGCTTTTTCATAGAAAATCACAATTGCTGGGTAAAGATAGAGCCAGAGAGGGCAAGGAGACCAGCTGGTCAGGAAAACAGCTATAATATAATTGAATTTTATTATGTTCACTGTCTTATGCGGATGAAGATTACAGCAGGAAGACTAATGTGACTGTAATATCAAAGTTTATAAATCATTATGGAAAAGTCTGAATTATTATGAGAATTACCAAAGCTTATGGTAATTCACAGCGGCACAAAGTAGGCACACACTTATGGAAATAGTGATTCCAATAGTCTCATTTCACTAAGGATTAATAAAAATAAACTGAATTATAATCAGTTAAAGTACAATAAAACAAATAATACCTGAAATATCAGATTTTTGAGTTTCCTGAATATGGTCTTATGCTTCTATGTTATCAAATGTAAATATATCTCTCATTCTTTGAAGCCTAGTCCAAGTAGCAAAGATTGAACTATGACCCTAGATTTTTTTTTTCTTTTTTTTTTTGGCCAGTCCTGGGCCTTGGACTCAGGGCCTAAGCACTGTCCCTGGCTTCTTCCCGCTCAAGGCTAGCACTCTGCCACTTGAGCCACAGCGCCGCTTCTGGCCGTTTTCTGTATATGTGGTGCTGGGGAATCGAACCTAGGGCCTCGTGTATCCGAGGCAGGCACTCTTGCCACTAGGCTATATCCCCAGCCCTGACCCTAGATTTTAAGAGGAACTAGATTATTCTCATGTGTGGAAAATTCCATATGAAGAATTTATTTGGTTTTATAAATGTCTTATTTGCTCTTATTTACCATGTGGAATTATTTTCAGCCTATCAATACTTTAATAAAAAGCATTTGATTAGTTTCATCAAATCAAATTTTATTATATAGATTAATGAGTGTTTTATATCACTGGCAATAAAGGATTTTTGTGGAAGTGTTGCATTCTTTGAATTGCCTTCTCTGGAAGTTAATGAAGGTAATAAGCACAATGATCAAGTCAAGACAAATATTTCACTCTAATTGTCAAAGTCATAAGAAATATTAAACATGAATCAAATTGTTTTAGATATCATTGAAGATATTAAATGTTTACAATTTGAATTTTAAGTTAAAAAGCAAACAGAACACAACATATTGGGTTTTTTTCCAATACATATTCAATTGAAATATAAATATACCTCTTGATTTGTTTCATGATCAAGGACATTGTGTTAAATGTGAAGTATATTTAAATACTCATGGAATACTAAATAACTTCTGAAAATAAATACATAATACACTGAAATGAATATCAATAAATTAGTATTTCCTTTGTATTTAAAACATGTATGGAAAAAAAGGTACTATTTCCACTATTCTCATCTACCTTCAGCTGTAATTCACGTTGTCACTAAGCATTTCCACATTGACTTCCTTCCTCTGAGATGCTATCACACTATTAAGATAGTACACGCCCTAAACATGGAACAAAGTACATTTTGTTTTATCCACAATTTTTTCTACTACAACTTGGAAATCCAGTCACTCACAAATGTTTATTTTAAAAGAATTTTAATAATATTAATAGTGATTAAAAAAATCTGTTAGACATTTTCAATAAAAATATTAAAACATGTTGAATCACCCTTTGTTCTTCCTCGCCATTAAATGAAACTCCTACATAGCATTAAAATATTAAAATTTTTAAATCTGGGAATAAGATTTTATCTGTACTTGATGGGGTGTAATTGTTGAGTAAGCGACAAAGTTTGTTTTAAACACAAATCATTGCTAAATAACAGTCCTAGCTTCATGAAAAAAAGACAATTTTTTTGCAGTGGTGAAAGAGTCAACAATAGGATTAACATTTCAGCTTTCATTTTGTCAGTGAATTCTTGCAAATTCCTGGGTCTAGTTACTAAGAAGGACCTTGTATGTATACCCTGAGGATGGAAACCAATCTCCATGCCTAAGATGCCTAACACTATCTTTAGATGTGAAGTATATCAAGTGAAGTCTTCAAAAGATACAAAAGATGTTAAAGAGCATTTTTAGCTTCCTAATTACTTTATTAAACTTTTTACTTCCTTCTTAAGTAAGGATTATTTCTTACCACAAATGGCTTTCCTTAACAGATATGTCCTTTTAACCCTCTGTTCTTGGGAAAACCAGACTATTTTTCTGAATATATTGGCAGGAAAAGAACATGGGAAACTTCTGTATTGGTGAGTGAGTCAAGACATTGGCTAAACATATTTGGTTGACAATACTACTCTCAAAATAGTCCAAAATCCTTAATAAATTGTTTATGTTATTATAATTCCAAAAATTTGACTTTAGCTTAGCTATGTAATTTTTCAAAAGTACTATATTCTTTTTTTCTGCCTTAGTGCTAATTTAAAGTCAGCAAATTCTTAATAATAAAAACATTTTGCCACATCCTTGAATGGAATCATCTCATACACTCACATTAAAGGCTACTATTAAGAATTGCAATCGCGGGCTGGGGATATGGCCTAGTGGCAAGAGTGCTTGCCTTGTATACATGAGGCCCTGGGTTCGATTCCCCAGCACCACATATACAGAAAATGGCCAGAAGTGGCTCTGTGGCTCAAGTGGCAGAGTGCTAGCCTTGAGCAAAAAGAAGCCAGGGACAGTGCTCAGGCCCTGAGTTCAAGGCCCAGGACTGGCCAAAAAAAAAAAAAAAAAAGAATTGCAATCGCTAATTTATACTCATTAAGTCTTTCTTTAGGTCAGAAAATGTATGCAAAATAAACTTCCAGAAATATGATAGGAACAAGATGATAAACTCACAATTTAACAAAATGAATACCAATGAGCTGAAACATGTGTTTTCAGGAGAATTGGGAGGTCAAGGCGAGGGGATGCAGAATGGAGAGAGGGAAGGTCAGTGAGCAGTCATAATATTCAATCCATATATATGTAAGGAAACTAGGTAACTTGAGAGGATGAATATTGGGGAAGTTGTAGAAGAATTATGGAAGGCATGCCACTGATTTAGTGACATTCTACTCATAACTTTGTATGATGAACTAAAACTACTTCATACAACTACTAGAGACTATAAAAAAATATTCCAACTCATGTTTTAGAGGTGGTGGTCTGTAACTGAACAGGCCCATTGCATTTAGCCCTCTGGAAGCTGCTGCATGGCAATACCAAGAGTTAATGGAGCAAAATAGTCACCTTATGGACAGGAAGTAAGAACAATGAGGGAAAGAGCTAAAGTTCTCAATGCCATTTGAGTACAGATGGCTAAAACCCTTCCACCAGGTTCTATCTCCTAAAAGTTCTGTCACCTCCTTGGACAAGCCATTAATATACCATTAATATAGACAGTAAAGATCAAAACTGCTACAAGCATGCCCTTTGGGCTAAAACTGACTGGATTTGCCACAAAAGTTTTCAGATTCTTAATACAGTAATGTTTCCATAGTTGTTATTTTATATATTAGAATGTTTCTTCTTTCCAAATTTTATTGAGTGTGACAGTATATACATTCTTTGGTAATGCAATCTAGAACTAAGGAGTCTTGGTTTCCTGTTGTCTGAGCTACCTACCTCAACTGGTTAAATGTTTTCTTTTTCCCTTTCTAACATTTGGAATCTTATCTTACACTTCACCTCTTACCATCTTCCCTTTATAAAAAAAAATGCATCAATACTTTTTCTGAGAACTGTGAGACGGTGGGTAATATTGTGAAGGAAACAATTTAAAGGAATAGGACCAAAATGTGTGGATGTACACTTACGAATTCTCAAGAGGATGTTTAAGAGTAAAATTAATTCATTTTAATGGCATCAAAAAAATAGAGACTCATTACTGTACCACACAAATATAGAAAAACATAGGTAAAATCATACAGAATTTATTAAATCAATAAAAACATGTAAAATGTTATAATTGTTTCAAGGTAGAGTTCCAAGACACTACATATTTAGGCAGTAATGAATATTTATATGAATTTTTAATTAGATGCAAATGTAGTCTACCCAAACACAATCATAAATTGCATTCAATTAGACTTCATTCTTTTGCATTTGTACAGATGATTATTATTTACATTGTAAGTTTTCTATGACTTACAGAATCGAAAATTAGCTCAGATAATAATAATTTAGATACATACAAGAGCAAGCTATATAGAATATATAGTTATGATTTTACCTCTTTTAAAGTATTTTATAATTTATCATAATTAAGAGATGTCTAAAGCGAATTTATTTTTAATAGAGGATGGGAACATTGGAGGAAGTGAGAGGATAATCATGTGAAACAAAATTAAGTTGGTGAAAGTGAGAAGATAAGTTAAATGAAATAAAGTTATTTCTAGAAATCCACCTCTTTAATCATTTGCAATTGGTTAAATCCAAAGTGATGAACATTGAAATATGCTGATTTATATTATTCCTAAGCAAATCTTTTTCTAAACTAAGAAGCTTTAATTTTAAATTCATGCATTTATTCATTCCCCCTCAATTTTTTTACATGTAGAACTAAAAGAAGACTAATTACATGAACCATCTTTGAAAATAATTAATAATTAATGATTCCTATCTGATCTGAATTATATCTAAAAAAGAATAATCAGCATTATATATGTTGGTTGTTTTAGAGTATAAATTAGCCTCTTCTTAAATTAACAGTGAAGCCTGGAACAATTTAATCTGTAACAATTTTGTTATAGCAATTCATTGGATGATGTTGAAGGTATTTTTTTAAATTAATCTTTAGACTGCTCTGGATTCTCTTATTGATGGATGTTATAGAGCACTTTAATGGCAATAAGTCATATCCATTGCCAGTCAACTTTCAAATTGAGTCCATTCAACTTATGTCATAGACCCAACCTTACTATGAATCATCATCGGCTTTAGCTAAGCATATATTGTTTTCATAGAGACTTAAAATTGTAGGCTAAGGGCTTTTCATTTCACATAAAGTTCTGTAGATGTGGAATTAATATTTAGGAAGGAACAGATTTTGTTTATAATTATGTGAGAGAAAGATTTGCTCATTTTCCTTTCATCTTTAGGCTTGGCTTAGAATTCTATTATTGAGATCCCTAAGAAAGCTGATAGTTAAAAATTATACTTAAAAATTGCTATGATACATTTCCCATTAATACCTTCTTCATCAGCGCATGAAATACTGATCATAGTTATTTTGTGTTAAAACAATATACCAAATCAATATTTCTATGCCAATATAAAACTAATTACTGATTAACACCTGGGCAAAATAACATGTCCAATGAGTGAGGTCCAGATAAAATAGTGTATGGACCACACAAAATTTGTCTGGAAAGCAAGGAAAATTAATAGACTAAGAGAGACAGTAATAGAACAAATGCTTTCATCCAGTAAGGGAACAGAAGATAAGAGTAAGGTGAAGTTATAATTCTATTTCTGAGGCCTGGGAATTCCAAGATCTAGATGTTGACAGATTCAGTGTGTTTTGAATGCATGCTTTTGTCATAGACACTGTCTTATTACTAAGGCCTCACATGACAGATGAAAGTTTCCCAGAGCCTTTATGAAAGAAAGCACGGTTGAATCTATCCATGATAGGTCAACTAGATTTATCTAATTATGTACTAAAAGGCTCCTCTTAATATCCTGACCTTGAAGGTTAGGATTTCAACTTATGAATTTGGGGGAACAGAAGAAACATCAAAATGAAGAAAGGAAAAACTGCAAAGCATTCATAATTTTGTTCAACTTTTAAATTTTATTTTCTTGTAAAGGTGCTGTACAAAGGCATTACAGTTATACAAGTAAGGTAGTGAGTACATTTCTTTTGAACAGTGTTACCCTTTCATTTTCTCCCACTTTCCCTCCTCTACCCCTGTTTCTCCCCTCCCCCATGTTGTAAAGCTATTTTCTAGCATAGTGAATATTGTCTAGGGAGTATCACTGTTTCTTTGCTTCACTTTTTTGGTGGTGGGGGTGGGGGTAGGTCATGGAGCATGAACTCTGGACCTGGTAGCTGTCCCTGAGATTTTCAGCTCAAGACTAGCATTCTACCACTTGAACCACAGTGCCTCTTCTGGTTTTCTAGTGGCTAACTGGAGATAGGGTCTCATGGACTTTTCTGCCCAGGCTGGCTTTGAACCATGACCCTCAGATCTCAGCCTCCTGAATAGCTAGGATTACAGGCATGAGCCACCAGCTGCTTGTTTCACCTTTTGTACTGATATTTCTCTGATTTCCTTTCCCTTTCCCCAAACAGATAAACTTACATACAAGACAAAGTGTACGAGAATAAGAAACAGTGACTAAGGGGAGTAAACCAGAGGAGAAAAAACAAAAAGAAAGACATCACTTTGACAATAAAATAAAATTAAAAAACAAAACAACAAAAAACTCAGTGCTACCAAAAACAAATAACTATTAACAGTACACACCGAGAGAGAGAGAAAAAAAACAAACAAAACAACCATAAGAAACAACCCTCTTGTTTCTATACCATGGAGATCATTTTGATTAACATCACTGTATATGGTCATATGCACAAAGCTATTGGGTTATTGCGAACCTCTTCTAGGACTATCTTAGACATATACTAATTATTACAAATGAGCAAAACCATGGAGCCTATGTTTCTTTGAGTCTGACACTTAATATGATATTTCCCCCGATTTTCTTATGAATGGGCAATGCCATTCTTTCTGATGGAAACAAAGAATTAATCCCATTGTGTATATATACCACATCTTTAGAATTGATTTATCTACTGAGGGGAAGCTCTTTAAACACTGTGGAAAGCAGTATGGAAGTTCCTCAAAAGACTAAACGCAGAGCTCCCCTATAACCCAGCAACCCCACTCCTGGGCATCTACCAAATAATCACAAACAGGGACACACTAAAACTACCCAGCAGAACTATGTTCATTACAGCATTTTTTTTTGGCAATAGCTAAGACATGGAATCATCTCAATGTTTATTATGTTGATGCCAAATTCCCTTTTCTTCTATCCTTTCAAAAGACCAAGTTCACTTTGTAAATATTCTTCAAACACTGTACTTGTATCAGGAGTTAAAATGATTATTATGAGGAATAAATCATGTATCTTTGAAATAAACAAAACAAAGGTTTTATGCCATTTATCAGTTTTATTGCTTCAGAGGTTAATATCCACATGTTGAAGAAATAACAAAGAAAATTTATCCAGGATAAGTTAAACAGAAAATGAAAATTTAAACTCACAACTATTGAACAAGGGAAGATAGTTTGAATCTCTACTCCACAGAAACTAAAGCTGGGAGAGTTGCAGTACTGGAAGAAAAGTTTCGAAAAGTTGTCAATGTGATTAGGTTAGAAATGTTAGCAATTTATACTATAAAGTTAATATTCTATCCTGCATTGATAGAGTAGATAGAGGGTTGAAAATGATGGTTCTATCTTTCTTAATAATTGCAATTGAAAACCATGTTTTTCTGTTCTTTGAGAAAAGACATTATTGCTTTAAAAATTGATAAGAGCTTATGAGTGGACTTACATCTCAAGGGGAATAAAAAATTCACAATTACAAACTTTCATTTTTTAAATCTTTATTGAAAAGGTGATGAGAAGGGGGATTCTAGTACTATAAGTAAGGTAATGAGTACATTTCTTTTTAAACACTGTTACCCCTTCTCTCCTTTTCTCCCACTTACCCCTCCCTCCTCAAGTTACATAGTTCATTTCCAACATAGTGTTAAGTGAGTATCAATGTTGCATTAGTTTATCCTTGGCTTTGCTGTTTCTGTGATTCCCTTTCCTTTCCATGGATCAGGTAACGTTTTATACACGACAAAGAGTATAGAAAACAGAAACAGGAAATAAAGAGAAATAACTACATAAAGGACATTTTTAAGAACCTCTTGTTTCCAATTCTTGGAGTTCATGATGATATTCTTCATTATATATGGCCCTATGTAATTAGCAATTTGGCTATTGAGATCCCCTGTTGAGAGTATCATAAATGTATTCTAGTTATTAAAATGAGGACAATTATAAATTTGCTACAGTAAACTATCTAGAAAAAGGAAGTGAAACCTTGACTAAAATTTAGTCAAGGGCAATAAGAAGATCTTTTCATAATAACAAATTTCACGTATTTAAATATATTTTTAGAAAAACTTAAATACCACATATTCAAACTCATATATCCAGGTAGACAAAAATTGAATGAGCAGAAATAATTTGGGGTCATGAAAGGTTAGAAAAGGTAATGAAGCAGAAGGAGAGAGGGAGAAAAAGAATGTATTTCATAACAGTCACTGGGAAGGAATAATTTTAATGTTTTTCAACACAATGGGGTAAACATATCCTACAGAATTCTATTATAGTATTTATAAATAACCAGAAGAGAGGATTTTGAGTGTTCATGAAGAATAACAAACATCTGAAAGCAGGAGATTCCAATTACCATAATGTAAGCATACATGATAACGATTTGTGAGGTACAATGTGATTATTCCAGGAATTGAAGTCCGTACCTCATAAAATATTTTCAAGTATTACTGTCAATTAAAAGAAATCAAGAAATAATCTCTAGTTTCTTGGGCAAGGATTCTAGGGGACATTGTAGGAGGTAGAGCTTCACCTATAGGTGTTGGTAATGTCGTACTTTGTTGTTGTATGTAAATTCAGATGGAGTTCTGCCCTAGTCACACACCAAGAATACACACCTCTTTGAAAATGTAGCCCCAGAAAAGTCGTAGGGAGTGTTGTTTCTTAATTCTCTTCATATGGATGTCCTTCTTGTCTCTTCTTCTTGACCTACATTGGAGAACCTAACTCTGCTACTTACTGGTAAGAAAACCACCAGGTAATTATCATCCTCTTTGTCTGCTTTCTAAAAGTTTGCTTCCTATTTGTTCCATAAGATCAGGCTGGACAAACCAGCACTGTTCTACTGCCCAGTGTGTTCAAAAAGCACGCCATGGCTGGGTGCTGGTGGCTCTTGCCTGTCATCCAAGCTATGAAGGATGCTGAAATCTGAGGATTGTGGTTTGAAGCCAGGTGGGAAAGTCTGGGAGACTCTTATCTCCAATAAACTACCCAGAAAAAAAAGCAGGAAGTAATTCTGTACCTCAAGTAGTAAAGCTCTAGCCTTGAACTCAAAGAGGGTCAGGGGCAGTGCCCAGGCCCGGAGTTCAAGCCCCTGGACTGAAAAAACAAACACAGCAAAACCCACGGTATGATAAGGCCTTATAACAAGGATTTATGGAGAAATTTTCTATTCATATTTAGGTACTAGAGTTTGATTACGTCCTCCTGTTACTCTTTTATCGTTATGTAATCCCCTGTTTAAATCAGTTATGCTATCTCTGATTGGATCCAGGCTATTCTATTGCTTTGGGAAGGAACGACTGATGTAGTGTATTATTTGGGGGTCTTTTTTTTTTTTCCAAAATAAAGTAAGTTGTAAGAAAGAATTTTTTATTTTGACTCATGGTTTTATTCCATGATTTCTTGTCACTGTTGTTTTGGGTCTGATGCAGCACAATGCATCATGATGGAAGGTTGTGGTAGAGAACGTCATTTTATCTCATAATGGTGAAGAAGAAATATCAGAGAATGGATTTCCCAAATTTTCTCCTCAAGATTAGGCACCCAATGACCTAACTTCCTGCCACTACGCCTTACCGCCCAGTGGCACCACAGGTGAGGGAGTACACAGGCTAGGGAAATTTGGGGAATGTTTGAGAACAAAACTAGTCCTTTGGTATGTGTCAAATTCCTTTAAATGCATAAATCAACAATAGTAAAGAGGGAGTGTTGATAGGTACTCCCGTTTATTTATGTGTAACTTTGTAGTAACTTTCAACATATTCTAAATAATCAAGAAAAAGATTAGGGAGTTTTTGTAATTTCTCAAGTGACTCCTAAGCCTGGCTGTTTATAAGATTCATTCATGGGTTTTCAAAATTACTATTGCCTAGATCCCTTTCCTAGACTCCTTAAATCTAAATATCCAGGAAAAGGACAGGGGCATTGGTGTATTGGTGTATTAACATTGTCCAGGTGATTCTGGTATGTAGACCAGCTGAGAACTGTGGCTCAAGAGACTCATTGCCATTTTGGAGTTGTTCCTTCTTCTTACTCTTAGTCACTCCTATCTTAGTCCTACTTGCAGCAAAAGGCTGTGGGAGAGAACGAATTATCCATCTGTGACACCCAAAGTGGGAAGGAGGAGATTGACAAAAGGAGTGGCATTGATCAAGATTCATTGTATTCATATGCACTTTGATGAATGCCAATTCCTTTGTACAACTGCTTAATGATAAAAAAATTAAGCATCCTAAAATTTAATATCCCATTTTAAACCATATTTCTTTGTTATACCTTCAATGCAACATGATTGGCAAACTTAGGAATGGATTCTAGCAAATAGGATTATAAGCAAACTGTCAAACTTGCTTGTATCCTTTTGGTGCACTTCAAAAACCCCTACAGCAAGTAAGTATTGGCCTTATGAGCATGAGAGAAAATTCTCCAGCTAAAATAACCTTTGTTCCACATGGTAGAGAATGACCTTTTGGAAAAAATTTCTTCAGCACTGTTTTGAAGGCTCAATTAGAAAATGCCACCTAACCACTGAGTAAAGGCATGTTCTGAACAAAATTATTTCATATTTAGTTTGAACTTTATACAAACAATTTTGCTGTTCCTGACACAGCATGCAGTGAGAAGAAAAGAGAGCTTAACACCATTCTTTCTAAAGAATGAAGTAGAAAACTACTGACTACACCATATAAGTGTCTGTTTTCTTTGTGAAGTAGTGAAATGATATGTTTATATATTTGTATGTATGTATATATGCACATATATGTATGTATATACATGTGTACATGTATGTCATACACATATATGGGGCAATAGCCATTTATACATATATAAGAAAATATATAATATGATATATCGTATGTATTCTTTACATTTATATGTATATATTTGTATATATATTTATGCACAAATATATTTTTATAGAAACCTGAAACGTGAAAGCACAACTGTCCTTCAAATCAAGGAGCAAATAATATCAATTATTACACATTTTATAATTCTCTTGTTGATTGTGCATGTATATTTTTAATGTCCTCAAAGTGATATTTGGATGGGCTAGACTTTTGAGTTCTTTAATTTTGGACTGGGAGACATTCTGTAAAAATGTCAGCTTCATCACTTTCAGCTAATTCCTTCACTTAACTTGATTTTAGTTTTGGTTTTACTAGATGTTTCTTCAATAACGTACCTGAGATGAGTGACGGACATTATTTCAAAATGCATAATTGCTTAGGGATGACTTTGCCCAATGAACATAATGCTGATGTTTGGGAAATGAGAAATGATTTGGAATACATCGAGTAGATGATATTTTCTTGCAAATGAAGCCTCAAATCTGTAGATTCTTACTGATTTACAAGTATTTTTCCTTTAAAGATTATTAGGTCTATGCTTTAGAAAACATATAAAAGGCCTTGATGGCATAAAATGAATGATAAAATTAGGGAACAATTTTTAATATTATTGTTTAAAATAGACCAAGAACAGATGACTCAGACACATACACTGAAATTTTGGATTTCCCAAACCTGAGGGAGAGAAATGCTGAATGGAGAAAAAAAAATCAAATTCTTTAAGAGTATGGAAAGTCACAATAGATACTTGTTTAAAGAAAATAGTAGTTCATTAGCATAATTTAACTAAGAATTAAATAAGTGATGTTGAAGTTGTTATAAAGGAGAATTTTTAGTAAGATAAAAGTTACTTTCCTAGTAGTATCATGAGCTTCTGCTTAAAATGATAGACATTTATTTACTGACAGTTGTGGAGCCTAGCAGTACAAGATCAAAGTGTCATCATGATTGTACCTTTTTCAGTGCTCTGGAGGAGAATGTGTTCTCAAATTTCTGTTTCTGCTTCCTGTGTTGTCAGTACTCTTGCTTTTCTTTGTTCTTAAGATTATCACTCCAATCTCTGAGTCACCACCTCATTGAATTTTCATGTTTTATTATTGGTCCAATTATCCTTTTTCTTATTAAGTACCTGCCACTTTGATTAGGTCCTGCATAGTGTGACTTCATCTTAGCCTGATTAAGTTTATGAAGACTTATTTCTAAATAAGATCACATTCATAGGTACTGGCCAAAACCCTCAGACTTTATGACATAGATTTTTGGAGCACACAACTGAATCATTACAATTATTATTTTAAGAATACTTATACTATTCACCTGCTGATTTTTCGGTCATGGAAAGACTCTAGGGGTTTAAAATATTTTTAACTTGTCAATTCACTATGCTGTACTCTATAAAATAATCTCTTAAGCTCCTCAAAACATGCTTCTTTGTAGAGTATCCAACTAACTTCATTGATGCAGATGTAATATTGTTTTCTTTTTTTTTCTTTCTTCATTGTTTCGAGTGTCCATAGTACATTTGTGGATACATATGTATAAAATTTACATGTAATCATTCATGTCAGAAAAATAATACCATAGGTTAAAAGCTTTTTCACTGTCTTCTTAAAAACATGATTCTCTGACAAGTTACTTAATGTCTTCAAAAAATGTAACTTTAGTTCTTCTCTAAATATAAAATATATCTTTAGTCTCCATGGAATTAGAATGATGGAGAATAAAATGTCAGAGAACTAAATATCTAATATCTTCATCTGTATGGAAAAAGGCACTCGCAGCCTTCTTTTTCTGGGTGGTGATTAAACAGCGTTGATGATGGCACTTAGGCGGTATAATGTGATAGAAAATAATTGCACATATACACATGCACATACATTCATTCTAAGTGATTACAAATTCCTTTACCTTATGTTTGGTACATATATATATATATATATATATATATATATATATACATAATTACTTACTGAAGCTTTATTTGTAACAACAGAAAATTAGAAATATTGATCTTCAAGGAAAAGCTGGTTCCCCAATAGGAAATTACATGTCTGTACCACACTTTCTAGCATTTTTATTTTTCTCCAGGGAAAGTATCTTTAACCCCATATATTGTGAATAACTACTAGTGATACAAACGACATCTTGCCCATAGTCATGTAAATTTTGCCCTTTGGAAATTCACTTGAGTCCCTTCCTACTTAAAGAAAGAGATTAGTTTTGTCCCCTATTGAGCAGTGGCTTCATTATTCTTGCTCTCCTACTATTTCTTTTACTCTCTTTTGGAATGCTTTTTAATATCTCACCAGTTTCCTCTGTGGGTTAAATTAAACCTTTAGCACAAGTTACTTTTGAACCTCTATGGGTCAAAGTTTTACTTTATTTGGACTACTATTGTTGAGCATGTTTTATATAGGGGAGTGGTTCAAATATCTATGCCAAGGAACACTGCATTCATTAAATATACTTGCAAATTCATTTGATAATGCGTTCATTAAATATACTTGCAAATTCATTTGATAACATTGATGTGGCCTAGAGAAACTCTCATGAATGTGGTCAAATCACACCACCACCATTAATTGGCAGTATGAACTTTTGCTTCAATTATCTTGTGTAAAACCAAGGTAATAATAGCATCTTACTTCAGAGTAGTACTATTATATCTAAGATCTTTGGGAGAGAACCTGCATACTACATAGGAAGTATAGAATATCCAGTAGCTTAAAATGGTATGAAATAGCATAATTTCAAAACTTTATAGCTTTATTCTCTAATCTATATAACCCAATCTATCCTGAAAGAATTAAACCAACGTTTTGTTTTCAGCATAGAAATATCAGACTGTATTTTTTGTTTTACTTCATGTCTTTTAGTTTCTTTAGAATGGATATCTGTTCAGTTTATAACAAATTAAAAAAATGTTTTCATTTAAAACACATTCACAGTGGTTTGGGGGAACCATTTTAAATATATGCAGATCCTTAAAGAATTAATTCTTCAGGAAGCAAAAGGAACATGTAGGGCCATTGTTTTCAAGTGTCTTCCTTTATTTGCTTCACTCAGTGTCTGGAATTAACTTGTGAAATATTTTTCCCAGTTGTGCATATGAAAGAAAAAGATATAAAAGTCACTGCTCCATTTATCTACACTAGAAGCTTGTCTCTCTGTGGTTTGCAAGGCACATGCATATGGGGGTTGTGCCCATACTGCAAAACTTGTTACCTGAATGAGGAGACTATGTACTTGACCCAGATAACAGATTTCTTCCTTGAAAATTTGCATGGAAACAAGGGACAGGCAGAGCTGAACCACATGGTGTTTCTTCATCTTTTTGTTTTACTATTTGCACCAGAAAAAAAAAAAAAAAAGATAAGCTCTACTTCAGTGTTTCTGTTAAAAATTGGAAAAAACAGTAGCTGAAACTAGCAGTCAATAACAGCATGGCTAACACCAGAACTAAAGAGCACCACCTGGATGGTTGGTCATCCAAATTCAGCTGATGGTTGAGATCTACTCTAGCAAGTAACTTGATAATTATGTTTCTGTTTTCCTAGCTATTTAATTAATCAATTGTATGGACTTTAATATGACTACCTTCAGATGGCAGCCTGTTCTGACAAACACTGTGTCTAGAAAAATCTAACCCATTCTACTTAAATTTGCCAGGAAACATAGAAAAGTAAAGATATATTAGCTGACTATATATTATACACATTTGGTAAGTAGGCCACCTTATGTTATTGGCTACAAAAGATCAATTTCAACCTGTTTCTCTTTCAATCTGTTCTCAGTTGCAATGAGAGCTATTCTTCATTGAGGCACAAAATGTAACAGTTGGGAGGGTAGCAGTCAGGGGATTTTGAGTCTTTGACATAGGAAAGGAAGACCTCTACCTTGCAGGCACTGAAATAGAGCTTCCTATCTTGACACTGCATTTAACTCCTCATTATTGTGGACAAAAGGACAGTTTGATAAGTAGTCAGTCTCTGCTATGTATGGGCAAAGTATGGGAAAAAAGAGATTTTGTCTTTTGTCTATGAATAATAACTTATTTATAACTAATGCTTTGTTTGTTTAAAAACAAACGAGATTCAAGTGGTACTGGATATCAGTTTTCATTTCCCAAGATACATGTTCAACATTTAGTGAATCTAAAACAATGTGGAAACAGCCAGGCAGATTGATGTTTTTACAGATTCACTTCCCATACTTCTATAAGTCAGTACTTATTTAGCTTCTTTGCTTATGTTATTATAAGAATAAAATATAAGTTGAGTTTTAGGAAACATTTTGTTTTGATAGGAACTTATATACCATCAGTGACATTTTCTTCCATATTTGTTAGATTCTAACTTTACTCATTGATTTGGGTCTATTTTCTACCTCTTTATAAATTTTAGGTAAGTGCTGTCCTCCTGTCAACTGTTAAAGCCACTTCTAATTTCATGCACTAGTTTAGATAATCCTTAATAGGTCAAGATATTCCAGAATGAAGAAACATAATACAAAGCAAAATTTGAAAATGAATTTTGCTTTGATATTGCAATACCTGAGTTTTTAAAGCTATAAAATATTTTATATTATGAGAAAATGTATTCAGATTTGGTGGAGTTCTTTCCTTGGATTTTCTGTACCTTTTCATAATCTCTACTAAGAATTGTTCTTATCTTTATCTATATAATATGCCCAGATCTTAAAAATTTGTCTTACTCAAATCATTTTTTATGATGTTTTATGGTGAATTTTCTCATTTCCTCATCTAGGGAAATAAATATTTCTCCCACAGGAAAGAAGAGCTAAGATGTATTGCCATCTTTAATTTGTAAATATTTTATTATCAGCTTGAAATGAGTGAAGAGACTGTTTCTTTCACAAATTGATTCAATTCCAGCTTAACTCTTAAAGTTTCTTGACAGCTTTTATTTGTATGCTTTCAGAAGGAAATTATATGTATGAAATAAAAGAGTCTTTTGGGGTATCTTATGCCTAAAGCTATCTTTTAGATTTCCAAGGGGGCTTCTGAAAGATCACAAAGCTCTGTTCTTTCAAGTTTTAAAAAGAGGGTGCTATAACAAAATAATAAGATTCACTTGATGTATTATAGTTTTGCAAGGTCTGCACTGTCCATGCTTATCTAAGACTTAGTTCTGCTTTTCCTTAGTAGTAGATGTCAAGACTTTACTCAATAAGTTACACTTTCAGTTCCAAATTCCTATGTTAGCATGGTTAACATATATTCTTTAATTGGAATATAGGATCATTCAGGTCAGTAGTTTTCAATTGGGTTTCACAATAATCATCAGTGGAGAGTCATTTTGTAAATTTTAAGACCAACTAAATTCTTCATGAATTTCTAGTTGATTTACTTGCTATGCTCTTGGTATGTCCTCCTGCATACTTGGTATAATCATAAAATACATCAAGATTAATATTCTATCATTTTCTCTCTATCTAAAGATTATGTTCAATCACTTTTGAACTTACATTATCATCTTATTTGGTTTCCATAGAAAATATCATTTTTTCCAGTTTCATGTTGGCATGAATTTCTATTAAATATTTCTCTTTTCAAATGAGTACTAATAAGGTAAAAATAGCTCTTTTAAGTCATTTGTCTTTTGTCTAGCTTTTTACTTGTTTACTCTGGCACCTCCTTCAAAGGCCTGAAATCATTTATAGTCCAGAGGCCTTAAGGTGAATCTAGAGAATCATGGAAAAAGGTCACTTCCAGGTAATATCTCTGATGGCACTGCTTGAACAATTTTGAGACCATGTCTGTGACCATTCATGCTTCTAAAGTTTTTGTCATGAAAGAGATGGGTTTGTCAGACTTCTACTACAGGATCCAGTGAATAAATTTCTATAGAGATAATGACTTATTGAATGATGATCATGCTTTTATATGGAACTTTTATAAGTAACTCTGTTATTTGAATATTTTATTTTCTGGATCTATAAAGAAGGCCTTTTTCTTTTATTCTATATTTAACAAAATAGTAGACTCTATTACACTGAAGCAAAATGAAACATTTGTAATTTTCTTTATTCTTCCTACGAAGCCCTTCAGAATTGGGAAATACTTATTTTAACATCCATTTTTGTGTCATTAGAGTTATTTTTACAGGTTTAATAAGAATCTATCCTTCCAGCAAAGAATGATAGTGCATGTTTATAATCCTGGGGAGGTAGTGGCCGAAAAATAGCATGTTAAAGGCCAACCCAGTCAAATTTATCAAGACTATATCTCAAAATAAATAAATAAATAACTTAATTAATTAATTATGGGTTAGGAAGGTAGCTCAGGTCATAGTTTGTTTATCCAGTAAGTAAGATTCCTGGGTTCAATCCTTGGGTCTGCAGATGAGAGAGTAAAAGATTTTGTCCTTTCTTTTGCTAATATATATTAAAAATAGTATTAATAAAGGAACCAAGGATGTTTACAGAACTTCATAATTCAAGGCTTCATTAAATCACTTAATTACACATAATCAGAAATTTTTTGTTTTGATTGTTTATAAAATAGGATCTTCTTGTATGCCAAGAATGCCCTCTGAAGCTTAGGCTAGCTTTGAAATCATGATCCTTTTGTGTCAGCTTCCTGAATGAGATCATACACCAACATGCTTGGCTTGTGACAAGAAACTTTTAAGAAAAACTGACTTTATGGATCCAATGTTTCCAGAGCCTTCTTGGAAAAATGAGTGGCAGCTCACTTATGGGGCTCACAGCTTTACAGGTGAGAAATGGTGAGTTTCTGGGAGGCCTAGGAAGCTTGTGGGCATTCTAGATGCCATGAGAAGAGAGAAATTCACTTTGTGAACAGGCACTGTAGGTAAAATCTGGCACTGAGTCTTGGCTTGATTTCTGATTGTCAAGAGACTTTGAAAGATACAATTTGAAATTCCTTATATATTAAAACAAAAAAAAAACTTTCAGCAAAGCACATCTAAGAAGGCCCATATGCCAAATTAATGTTTGTGCTGCACTTATGAACATAATCAGGGTAAATCTAATGAGGCACATTCTTAGTTTGTGATAATGAATAATCATTTTTAGAAATTAGTTCTAAATCAAAATGTGCCTCTTGTAGAAAAATCTCTTTCAACAGAAAACTATGTACTTTATAGCAGACCCTTCTAAATTTATCATATTCTAGCCCAGTGTTTTGTCTTCCAGTTATTTCTAGGTTATCATTAGTAATACACAAATTCTAACCTGTCTGTTAATGATTTCAATTAATGTCATTCTAAGAGGAAAACATTGCCTTAAACTCTATAATTTTGTGCTGTTTGGATATTTCCTTTGAGCTGACAATTGTAAAATCAACTTGATTCCTTCATATCTTATGAGTAAGTAACAGTGCTTAATTTTTATCTATGGATATGAATAAAGACTTTGTATTCTTCTTCTAATAATAATCTTTGAGAATGTTCTTTTTTATTGTCATTTATTGTATAGAGAGGATACAGTTTCATAAGTTAGGCCTTGGGTACATTTCTTGTACTGTTTGTTACCTCCTCCCTCATCCCCCCATCTCCCCTCCCCCTTTCCCTCCCTCCCCATGAGTTGTTCACTTGGTTTACACCAAATGGTTTTGCAAGTATTGCTTTTGGAGTTGTTTGTTTTTTTTAATCCTTTGTCTTTCGATTTTGTTATACCCTTTCACTTCCCTAGTTCTAATATGAGTATGTACAGTATCCAGGGCACTCAGATGAGATACAGTGATCGCGCAAGCAGAACCACAGGAAGGGATACAAGAGGAGCAGCAACAAAAGAAGCTACGGTTTCACAGGACATGTTGAAAGTAATTACAACAGTGATATAATAGTTATTTCCATAGGATGGAGTTCATTTCACTTAGCATCTTCTTATGCTTTTATAGGGGCATAGCTATTAGGCTCTTGTGATCCTCTGCTGTGACTAGCCTAAACCTGTGCTAATTATTATTATTATTATTATTATTATTATTATTTTTTTTTTTTTTTTTTTTGGCCAGTCCTAGGCCGTGAAGTCAGGGCCTGAGCACTGTCCCTGGCTTCTTTTTGCTCAAGGCTAGCACTCTGCCACTAGAGACACAGCACCACTTCTGGCCATTTTCTGTATATGTGGTGCTGAGGAATCCAACCTAGGGCCTCATGTATATGAGGCAAGCACTCTTGCCACTAGGCCATATTCCCAACCCCAGTCTGTGCTAATTATTCCCTAGGAGGGAAACCATAGTCCATGTTTCTTTGGGTCTGGCTCATTTCACTTGGTATAATTTTATCGAAGTTCTTCCATGTCCTTACGAATGGGGCAATATCATTCTTTCTGATAGAGGCATACAATTCCATTGTGTATATGTACCACATTTTCCTGATCCATTCATCTACTGAAGGGCATCTGGGTTGGTTCCATATTTTAGCTATGACAAATTGTGCTGGTGGCTTTAGTGTGTTCTTGTGAACATGTTCTTGAAAGATAGATTTTATATGTGAAGTGGAAGATAGTTGTATGTAAGCTAGTATTTTAAACTATACTTCCTCCTGTCAGAAATACTAAGTGGAGGGCTGGGAATATGGCCTAGTGGCAAGAGTGCTTGCCTCCTATACATGAAGCCCTGGTTCAATTCCTCAGCACCACATATATAGAAAAAGGCCAGAAGTGGCGCTGTGGCTCAAGTGGCAGAGTACTAGCCTGAGCAAAAAGAAGCTAGAGACAGCATTCACACCCTGAGTCCAAGCCCCAGGACTGGCCAAAAAAAAAAAAAAAAAAAGAAAAAAAAAGAAAAGAAGAGGTCTTTCACTTCTTTGGTAAAGGTTATTCCAAGGTATTTTATGTTTTGGGGGGCTATTGCAAAAGGAGTTGCTTTCCTGATTTCAGCCTCGGTCTTCGGGTCATTAGCATAGAGAAAGGCCGTTGATTTTTGAAGGTTTATTTTATATCCTGCAACTTTGCCAAAGTTTTGGATCAGCTCTAGTAGCTTGGGGGTAGAGTCTATGGGATTCTTTAGGTATAGGATCATGTCATCTGCAAAGAGAGAAAGTTTAACTTCATCTTTTCCTATTTGGATCCCCTTAATATTTTCTTCTTGCCTAATTGCTCTGGCTAGGAATTCTAGTACTATGTTGAAGAGCAGGGGAGAGAGTGGACATACCTGCCTTGTTCCTGATTTTAAAGGGAATGGCTTTAGTTTTTCCCCATTTAGAGTTATGCTTGCTGTTGGTTTGTCATAAACTGCCTTGATTATATTCAGGAATGTTCCCTGGAATCCCAGTTTTTCCAGGGCTTTCAGCATAAATGGGTGCTGGATTTTATGGAATGCCTTTTCCACATCCAGAGATAAAACCATGTGGTTCTTTACCTTGCTCCAGTTGATGTGGTGGATTACATTAATTGACTTGCGAATATTAAACCAACTTTGCATCCCTGTAATGAAACCAGTTTGATTGTGGTGTATGATTTTTTTGATAACCTGTTGAAGTTGATTGGCAAGAATTTTGTTGAGAATTTTTGTGTCTATGTTCATTAGGGAAATCGGTCTGTAGTCCTCTTTCCGTGATGAGTCCCTGCCTGGTTTTGGGATGAGGGTTATACTGGCTTCATAGAATGAGTCTGGTAGTGAATGTTCTCTTTCAATTTCATTGAAGAGTTTGAGAAATATTGGTGTGAGTTCTGTCTTGAAGGCCTTGTAGAATTCTGCAGTGAATCCGTCTGGACCTGGGCTTTTCTTGGATGGGAGATCATTTATTGCTGTTTCTATTTCAATACTGGATATGGGTCTGTTTAGAAGGTTTAAATCTTCATGTTTGAGTTTGGGGATATGAATTTTTTCTAGGAAATCATCTATTTCTTCCCAGTTCTTGAATTTGTTGGCATAAAGGTTTGCAAAATAGTCCTTTATTATTTTCTGAATTTCGGTTATTTCTGTGGTGATGTTACCTGTTTCATCTCTTATCTTGTTTATTTGAGTCTGCTGCCTTCGTTCCTTGGTCAGATTTGCCAAGGGTCTGTCTATCTTGTTGATTTTTTCAAAGAACCAACTCTTTGTTTTGTTGATTCTATCGATGGTTTTTTTCGTCTCTAATTGATTTAATTCTGATTTGATTTAATTATTTGCTTCCGTCTATTCCTCCCATGCTCCTGGATTTGGAGGATTACTATAATCAAAATGGCAATATTGCCTAAGGCTATCTACAAATTCAATGCAATACCCATTAATATCCCAACTCCATTTTTTAATGAAATAGAGGAAGCAATCCAGAAATTCATATGGAAATATAAAAGACCTAGAATAGCAAAAACAATCCTAAGCAGAAAGAACAGTGCTGGAGGAATTACAATACCCAACTTCAAGCTGTATTATAAAGCTGTAGTAATAAAAACAGTTTGGTATTGGCACTGAAACAGGCCTGAAGACCAATGGAACAGAATTGAAGACCCAGAAATGAACCCACAGAACTACGCCTACTTAATCTTTGATAAAGGAGCTAAAACAATAGTATGGAAGAAAGATAGCCTCTTTAACAAGTGGTGCTGGCAAAACTGGCTCAACACATGCAACAAACTAAAACTAGATCGTTACATATCACTCTGCACCAAAATCAATTCCAAATGGATTAAAGACCTCGAAATCAAAACAGACACCCTGAAAACACTAAAGGAAGGAGTAGGAGAAACACTTGGGCTCCTTGGCACAGGACAGAACTTCCTTAACAAAGACCCAGAAAGGCTACAAATCAAAGAAAGGTTGGACAAATGGGACTGCATCAAACTGCAGAGCTTCTGCATGGCAAAGGACATAGCTCGCAAGATAAACAGAAAGCCCACAGACTGGGAGAAGATCTTTACCGGACATTCAATGGACAAAGGCCTCATATCTAAAATATATGCAGAACTAAAAAAATTACCCTCTTCCAAAACAAAACCACAAAGAACCAATAGCCCCCTCATCAAGTGGGCTAAAGACTTACAATGAGACTTCTCTGATGAGGAAATGAGAATGGCCAGGAGACATATGAAAAAATGCTCTACATCACTGGCCATAAAAGAAATGCAAATCAAAACAACATTGAGATTCCATCTCACCCCAGTAAGAATGTCATATATCAAGAAAACTAACAATAACAATTGTTGGAGGGGATGTGGCCAAAAGGGAACCCTACTTCATTGTTGGTGGGAATGTAATCTGGTTCAGCCACTCTGGCAAGCAGTATGGAGATTCCTCAGAAGGCTAAATATAGAACTCCCCTATGACCCAGCAGCCCACTTTTGGGTATCTATCCAAAAGACCACAAACAAAATCACAGTAATGCCACCAGCACAACAATGTTCATTGCAGCACAATTTGTCAAAGCGAGAATCTGGAACCATCCAGATGCCTCTCAGTAGATGAATGGATCAGGAAAATGTGGTACATATACACAATGGAATTTTATGCCTCTATCAGAAAGAATGACATTGTCCCATTTGTAAGGAAATGGAAGGACTTGGAAAAAATTATACTAAGTGAAGTGAGCCAGACCCAAAGAAACATGGACTCTATGGTCTCCCTTATTGGGAATAATTAGTACAGGTTTAGGCAAGTCATAGCAGAGCATCACAAGGCCAATAGCTATACCCTTATGAACACATAAGATGATCCTAAGTGAAATGAACTCCATGTTATGGAGACAAGTGTTATATCACAGTTGTAACTACTTTCAACGTCCCATGTGTATCTGTAGCTTCTATTATTGATGATGTTCTTGTATCACCTTCCTGTGGTTGTACCTACACTAGCTCTGAAATCTTATCTGAGTATATTGGAAACAGTGTATACTGGTATTGGAACTAGGAAATTGAAAGGGAATACCAAAATTGATTGACACAGGGTAAAAAAAGATGAACCACTACAAAAGCAATACTTTCAAAACTGTTTGGTGTAAGTGAACTGAACACCTCAGGGGGGGAAAGGGTAAGGGGGAGGGGGAGAGGGTATGAGGGACAAGGTACAAACAGTACAAGAAATGTATCCAATGCCTAAATTATGAAACTGTAACCTCTCTGTACATCAGTTTGATAATAAAAATTTGAAGAAAAAAAAAGAAAAGAAGAAATACTAAGTGGAATTTCTGAATAACTTTTGAAAAAAAATTCAGGAAATAATTACCTTCTATAAATTTATGAACTTTCTTTTCTGTAAATAGTTAAAAATTAAAATTGGAAAATTGTTTTGACAAATCTAATGTTCTATTGAGATTCAAAGCTTTACCATGAGTTTTCTAGAATTATTAATACTAATTTGTAACTAAAAATCATATTAATAAAGTGTCAGAAAAGGCGAAGTTTTCTGAAATCAAGTAGTTAATTGAATTTCAGCCGGGAAATATAAAAAGAAACCCTCTAAGTATCTTGCATTTTAGAATAGAGAACTAAGGCCAAAACAAAATTCCCCTGGCAACGTTTATTGTCTGTGGTAAACACAATACACAGAAACATATTTATGAGTCCACTAGGAATAGATCATAAAATGATGATCACTTAAATTGGAATAATAAGACAAATCTCTGTTGCCTTTGGCAGTAATTTCTACTAAAAGCAGTTTGCTCACATGGCAATTTCCTGATTCAGCATTTATTTATAAATAAACCCTAAGACTTTTTCAGCAGTACACATATTTTTCTGTCTTAATTTCTTTTGAGGCCATTTACATTAGATATTCTTTAGCTATTACCAGCTTTGAACTCAACTAATTCCATAAGGACATTAATTTACATTTCCTAGCAGACACAATGGCAGCTATGTTCTAATTAGCTGAACATGAAACAGAAACATAGCTGCAATGTTTAGAGCAGTGAACTGATGGGTTTGTTTCTTACTGAATATATGTCATTATAGTAGCTAAAGAAATATAGGTCAGCTGAAGGTAAGTAAGATTGTTACCAGAAAGTTTTCAGTGATTTAAGTCCTTTAAATTGTATAAGATAGCCCTTAAAAAAGTTTCAGAAGTAAGTAAACTGATTTATGATTTGCAAAGTAGAAAAGTTTACTGGCTTTGGAAGGATAGATTGTAGAGGTCTAAAGAGGATTGAACTCTCATTTTCATTTATTATGTTTAAGTTATAAAAGGAGTTGCCATTTAATGGAGCAGTTTGTGGATATAATATAATCCTGAACAATGTCACCCTTTTTAAGAAACAGTGACTTTGTAATAATCTTTACAGGTTTATTTATTTATTTATTTGTGTAATATTGGGAATAGAACTTTATCTTCATAGTTTTAGGCAATAATTGAGGCATAACCAGACCAGGGAAAATGACTTTCATTTTACAATTATTTTAAGCTCTTCCAAAGTTGCCATTATAAGATAATTCTTTCAGTTGGATATAATGGTCTGTTATTATCACTTATTTTTCATATTTCAGTTTTAATTTGTGTTACTTAACACATGGTTATTTCTTATACATATTTCTTATACATTATACATAATACACATGTCTTATACATATTTCCTCTGTTTAACTTGCAAACAACAGTTCCTATGAACTGTATTTTTGTTGATTATTTTAAATTTTCCTAATGAACTCTATTTTTATTTTTTTCTGTTATTTTCATAATCTTGTGAACCTGAATAAATACATCATTGAGAGAAAAAAGGAAATTAATGAGCTGTTATGAGTTGGATGTAGTTTGAATGTTTCTAAGAATTTTGTGACTAAGAGTTGGGTTCTATCTAGGTAATACTTTGGGTAGCTTGTGGAACCTTTGGAAAAATGGATCTAGTAGATGGTGCAGAGGGAACTGGGGACCTGAGGCATTTCTCCTGTGATTGGTTGGCTAGTTCTCTGGAGAGGGATTTTATTAAATGACCACGTTTGGATCCCCACATCCACTTTACCCTTCTAGATTCTGCTTGCTTCTACACAAGCCTTCCTCAATGACAGGCTTCTATCCCCTGCCTTTGTCTGATGTCATACTCAAAGCACTCCTAATCTTAGGCATTAGTTTCCCAAACTATGAAGTAAGTAACTTTGATTTGTTTGATAAATTTCCTATCTCTCATATTTCATTAATGTACAGAAAAACCCAAAGTATTTAGTATGATGGTATAGCAACACAGATAAAGTATTTTTCACTTTATAACAGTGTGTTAAGCAGTTGGTTTAAGGTCAAGATAACATGCATATAAGTCGTAGTGTTTGATATATATATACACATATATGCACATATATACATATATGAAAATATATGTTGATACGAGGAACTACATTTATGTGGTTCTAGTCAGATCTGTCTTGAATAATTCAAGAAGGAAATGATAACACAAAAAGAAAACTGCACTAATATTTTTACTTTCCTTACTTTTTGGATATATTGGAGATCTGAGGAGTCGTGGAAAGAGTCATAACTGCACTATTTTATCCTTATGTATACGTTCTTTTTTAACTTTCTTCTTAAAATACTTTGGTACATTTCTCAGCATGAAATGTCATCCAACTTATTTACAAAGTGTGAAAAACATCTGTGATTTCTCATGTCTTTTATATATGCTATATGTCTTTTATTTATATTTTCTACTTAGAAAAGATGTCCCTGTGAAGTACCGGACTATTATAGTGTTACTGTTACATTGTATAAAATTCATTATTACCCCTGTCTTCTTTTAAAAAATGGACCTGGAAATTTTAGCAATTAGACAAATATACCACTGATAGGTTTTTACTAGATCTGCATGTAAATGGTGGTCTGTTAATTTCATAAGGTGCTGAGGGATAGTCACTTACCAGTTGATCATGAAAACATTAAAGTTAGTTGAACTCAGATGCACATGACAGCCTCCCATGGCCTCAGTGGATTCTGATCTGGTCCAGTGAAACACTTCCATCTAGTTCCACTTAAAATATGCTAGCTAGAGTGGGAGGAAGATAAAGAAAATGACATGTAGACTTTAGGCATCCTACTTAACATTCTTACTTTAGGGAAATAGACATTTGTTGTAAAATGACACACAATCAGGGCAAAGACTGATGGTTGAATAAGCTGTGTTATAAAATACCCCAATTTCAGAATTCCTTCCAAAAGAGTGACAAATAGCTGAGCCATCACTTTGTGGACATATATCCATTACAGTTTATTTGCAAGACAAAAAAATAAACTAAAAGACTAAGCCTGAAAACATGAATATTGAACTGCTGAAATATTGATTATGATAGCATGCTTGTTTGTGAGTGAGAAATCAATGAACCATACTAAAATAATGAGTTATAAAAATCCATGTATACACTTGGGAATTTTTCTGAATAGGTATTGATTTTTAAAATTATAATACACATGGCATCTAGACAGAGATTTTTGAAAAAATTATTCAATTATATCAACTCTGGCTGTCCCCAGCTGCCAAATCTGACAGTCATTGGTAGTGTCTCTAGATTCAAGACTATCAAACTCCTTAAAAGACAACCCAGCTGAGTGCTTTTCCAATTACTCCACCAGTCTGTGTCCATTGTGACTGGTGATCTTTAGAAGCATGTAGGAATTGAGAAATCAATATGGTAAAATCAGCTTATCTCAGATATACATAGTTTATTTGTTAAAATTCTAAGTTATATGACAATTTTATCAATATTGGCCATGGGAAATTATTTTACATTGACAAAGAAAATAATAATTATATTTATTATTTTTAAAAATTACTATGGTGTAATACATAAAGATATATATATATATATGTTCTCATGTATTACATTGAAGTATTTTTAGTTTTAAAATTAGGTTGTTTTCAAATATCTTTTTTTTTTTTTTTTTTTTTTTTTTTGCCAGTCCTGGGCCTTGGACTCAGGGCCTGAGCACTGTCCCTGGCTTCTTTTTGCTCAAGGCTAGCACTCTGCCACTTGAGTCACAGCGCCACTTCTGGCCATTTTCTGTATATGTGGTGCTGGGGAATCGAACCCAGGGCTACAAGTATACGAGGCAAGCGCTCTTGCCACTAGGCCATATCCTCAGCCCTCAAATATCTTTTTTTTTTAATTTAAATTTTATTGTAACAGTTACATAAGTCAGGTAATGAGTACATTTGATTTTGAACAGTGTCACCCCCTCCCTCATTTTCACCCAGTTTCCCCCCTCTCTATCCACTCTTCCCCCCAAGTTGTATAGTTCATTTACAACCTAGTGTCTGGTGAGTATCCCTGCTCAATTTATTCATCCTTTGTGCCACCATTTCTGTGCTTCTCCTTTTCCCCCCTAAATCAGATAAACTTATATACAAGACAAAGGGTACAGAAATAAAATAAAACAGTGACAAAATGGAATAAACTGAAGGGAGAATAACTGCAAACAGTTTAGAGTGCTGTTTAGTTAAGGATGTCCAAGTGTACTTATTTGTCTTTTACTATCCATTGGATTTACTTATACACTTATAGGCACATTCTAATTATTACAAATGAGGGAAACCACACACTCTGTTTCTTTGGGCCTGGATTAATATTTTTTCCCTATCCTTTTTATTTTATGACAAATGGGGCAATATCATTCTTTCTGATGGAAGCATAGAATTCCTCTGTGTTTGTATATCACATTTTCTTGATATATTTATCCAATGAAGGGCATCAAAAGACTAAACACAGAGCCTCCTTATGACACAGCAATCCCACTCCTGGACATTGATCCAAATGATCACAAACCAGGCTGCACTAAAGCCACCAGAATAACCATGTTGTTTTCAGAATGGTTTACCATAGGTAATATATAAAATCAAATATCTCTTTTATAGCAATATCATATCTAGTTGACTGGAAATCTGACTACAAAAAGCAAACTGGAACTCAAAGATTATTCTTTTCACTTAATGGGTTTTTGCTTTAGCTTTAGATTTTTTTGGACATGCTACACAGACTAGAGTAGACAGTAACCCACAATGGATAAAACATTTTTATTATGAGAGTTTTTACATGAAAATAGATATCTGGTACAAACTTATTTTAATGAATACTGAGCTTAAACAAGTATAAGGTTTGATGCCTGAACTTCTGCTGTTCGTTAGACTTTGAGTCAATGTCACTATGTCTAAATATTCATGATTATTTTCACATTTTAATGCCTGTGACGTTAGGTTGCATCTTTGCCCGAGAGAGTATCATAAGATATTTGGCTATGTGTTTGTGTATATCCCTTCCCTGTCTCTCAGTCTGTATATTTTAATGGCACATAATTAATGCATCTTGCATGTCATTATACCATTTCTTATTAGGGAACAGTGTGAATTGTAATATAAGTAAGCCTTCAGTATCAAGTCCAGTTGAGATTTTCTTGTTTTGGTATGTATGTGGTCTCCCTAAAATGTTTGTGTGATGTAGTCTTTCAATTTGTCAATTTTTTGTTTACCTGTAAGGAGATTAGTGGAACTACTATTTCTCCTAAATGTTTTATGTTTTTCTGAAGGGCATAATTACCATCATATATAACAGTATTAATGGAAATTCTGTAAATGTAGTGAGTGATCCACTTCCCCCGACCCCGACTAAAACAAACAAACAAACAGGGTCAGGTAGGCATTTGTGAGATTGAATTTTTCCTACAATACACTCTTCAGTTTTTCAAGAGGCTATGATAAGAAACAAACACATTAAGATGAATTTTTAGTTCATGTCAATTTAGTATGATGTGAGCTCTAGATTTCCATTTATAACCTCCTGTATGTTTATATTTCATAGTTTATTCAGAGATTTTATTATGAAAGGATGTTAAATTTTGTCAAAGGCTTTATCTACAACTATTAAGGTGTTCATGTGATTTTTATACTTCATGTCATTTATCTGCTTTATTATAATCATTGAATGGAAGAGCATGAGCTACCTTTCATTCTTGGAATAAAACTAACTTGATTATGATGTAGGATCTTTTCAATGTGTTGTTGAAGTTTGCAAATCTCTTCGCAAGGATTTTACTGGGATGTTTCAAGTGGATGTTTATCAAGAAAATTGGCCTACATTTTTCTGTAATGTACCTATCAGTTTTTGTATCACAGCACAACTGGCTCCAGAGAATCTGTCTAATAATATTCTTTCTGTTTCTATTTCATGTAATGTTTTGAGGAGTATTAGTGTTAACTGTTCTTTAAAGCTTTGGTAGAGTTCACCAATGAATCCATCTGGTCCTTGGCTTCTCTGTGTTGGGAGATTATTACTACTGCAATTTTATTGTTTTAATATGTTCCTGATAGGACAAAATCACCCAGAAATACTTCCATTTTTTTCTAGATTAATTCTTCAGTTTTTTAGAATATAATTTTGAAGCATTACCCAAAGATCCTATAGATTTTGTTTTTGTTATTTTTGTGATTTCTCATCTCAAATCTTATTAAATTGCATCTGTTTTTGCTTTCTTTTGTTTAGTTTAGTTAAGGGCTTATCACCTTTATTCAAAGAGACAATTTCTTGTTTCAGTAACTCTTTGTATCATCTTTTAAAATTTTAACTCCATTAATTTTACTCATATCTTTATCATTTCTTTTTGCTTAATAATTTTAATTTTGTTTTTTCTTGTTTATCTAAGTGATTGAGATACATTTTTCAATTACTTGAGATCTCTCTCTCTTTCTCTCTCTCTCTCCTATCTATTTCTCTCTATTTAATTACATAGATGGAAAGTATGGTAAGAAGTTACTTGACAGCAGATTTCAGGTACTGATTGAAGAAACATGTTTCTCATGTTTCTCTTCTTCCTAACAATCATCTTTGTAGACAGTCTATCCTGTTTTCATTTACCTCAGTGGTGGTATTGGAAGGATTCTTTGACATTTCAAGGGAAGTTTCCGTGGTCTCTGAATGATTCAACCCCAGATAATTTTGTATGCTCTAACCTCAATGAAGAGGCAAGAACTGATGTTTCCACAGAGGAAAAATAAGGGTCAAAGCAAAGACCATCATCCGCCTCCCTCATTGTCTTCCTGCATTTAGTGCCACCTTAGGTTTTAGAAATGAGGAAGATTAAAATTTTTTTCATTGAAAATGAACATAAATTTTGTATGTTTAACCCAACACCCATAACAGTAGTTCCTTTATTTCTCTACTTAAATGTATAACATGAAGTATACATTTGTTTTAGTGTGCATTTAATGCATACTTTAATTCAAGTATCACTGTATTGCTATGTTTATTTTTAAAATTTTTCCAAAGTTTGAACTCTAAGTAGTAGAATCAGACTATTCCTTCAGAAATTACATTAACAAGTAGTACTTAAAATACTTTACCAATACTTTGAGTTTCTGCATTTTAATAAAAAAGCATTGCTCCCTTTAAATTTATTTTTCATTTTTGTCAAAGTATGATACAGAGGGGTTACAGATTCATATGAAAGGCAGTGAGTATATTTCTTGCTCTACTTGTTATCTCCTCCCTCATTTCCCCCCCCCTTCCCCCTTCCTCTCTCTCCCAAAGAGTTGTACAGTGGGTTTACACCAAAGAAGAAGGCAGGACAGTGCTCAGGCCTTGAGTTCAAGCCCCAGGACTGGCCAAAAAAAAAATAATAATTAAATAAATGATTTCTAACTGTTGCTTTTTGAATGGTTTGTCTTTTTGTTCTTTGTCTCTCGATTTTGGCATTCTCTCTCCCTTCCCCAGTTCTATTTCCTGTATAAACAGTATCCAGGGTACTCGGATGTAATACGGTGATAGGGAGGGTACAGCCACAGGAAGGGAATACAAGAGAAACAAAACTAAACAAACCACTCAGAAAAACAGACAAGGAAAAAGAGAAAAAGAAGTAGTACGAGTTCACATGACATGTTGAGAATAATTACAACAGTGGTATAACTCTTGCTTCTGTAACGTGGAGTTCATTTCACTTGGCATCTTCTTATATGGTCATATGGGTACAGCTATAGGGGTATTTTGGTCTTCTATATCCTATTTTCTATTCAAATGCTAGTGACACCAATATTCATACAGTGTGAATTAAAAATTCTTATGTAAATGTAACAAAATTGGGCTTTAATATCATTTGTTAATTTCATATATGTTTTGGCATTTGAATGATTTCTATTACATTGCACCCATTAGAGGGCAGTAACATCACATTCTCACCGTGTCATCTAAACAGAGGCAGCACAAGACAGCCTATATGCCAACTTCTAAAATTTCATGGATGAATTGATTATTTATTGCTTGTAAGATTTTTTTTTTTAGTAATATCATTGTGCCCAGTGATTATGTTCCAGGTCACATTACAGAAAAATTACTTATGTTATTATGCACTTCAAGTGTTATGTCAGTGTCTTTATTGTTTTGTGTGAAGTTGGTGTTTCTACTTTATATAAGGGGGAAGAGTACCATCTTCATATCACTTTTCCTACAAGGCAAGAGGGCGAAAGACATGGTGACGCCTGCATGGCTTTTTCTTGATTAACCTTTAATTGTAACCATTCATGATATTTCAGTGTAAGATTTTATGTTTGGCTGAATGTTTTTTTCAATACTGGAAAATTTATAACTTCACAACTTCTACAATATTTTTCTCATTGTTCATAGCAAGTAATTGATTTTTATTTATTTATTTATTTATTTTACAGTACTAGTAGTTTGAACACTTGGTACATTGGGATATACAACTGAGCAATGCCTACTGCTCAGTTGTTCACTGGTTAATTTTGGGGGAAGGTCTCATGCCCCATGATCTACCATTATGCTTTCTGTCATTGCTAGGACTACAGGTGTACACTATCATATTCAGCTTGACTTCCATGGAGATGGTTTCTCTAAGACTTTTGTTCCTAGACTGATGTGACACCATGATTCTCCCATTCTCAGCCTCTTAAATAGCTTGGGATGACAGGAATGTGACACCACATGCAACTATGATTTGGATGTAAACTTGGTCTGCAAACTTCACTGCCCAGGCTATCTTTGAATGACAGTCTTCCTATTTTCACCCTTAAAAAAAGCCAGGATTACAAGCATGAGCCACCAGCACTCAGATTCTTATAAGTGATTTAAAAAACTTTGATTGTAATACAAGGAAACCAAGAAAAAATCTTTAATTCTGATTTACATAATAAAGTTATTCTATGTTTTTCTAATTTTATTATGGTAAAAATATATAATGTACTATTTATGACTCTTCCTTTTTTCAATGTATATGGTACTTAGATATCATTACTTAATAGCATATAGTTAATATTAAATAACGTTAAGAACATCACTATTACTGTGAAACTTATTACTAACTTCCATTTGTAGAATTATCTATAATATAGAACTGAAATTTGATGTCATTTAAACAATAACTCCCAGTCCCTTCCTCCTCCCCTTTCCCTGGCAACCATAACTTTATCTATTCTCATGATTCTTACTCCATTAAGTTTCTTCATAGAAATGGATTCTTACAG
Organism: Perognathus longimembris pacificus; assembly: GCF_023159225.1. Classification (NCBI taxonomy): domain Eukaryota; kingdom Metazoa; phylum Chordata; class Mammalia; order Rodentia; family Heteromyidae; genus Perognathus; species Perognathus longimembris. The sequence continues at coordinate 38,324,994 of NC_063172.1, forward strand.
TATTGTCTTTATTCTTTTTTTTTTAAACTTCAAGTTTCATTTTATTATTTAAGTAAATAATAAAAGAAATTTCCTGGCACGTGAAAACATCTTGATATTTTAAATATGCAAATACTCTTGATTCATACCACAAAAACTTGCAAATACAAGACCAAATTATGGCTAAATCCATATTCTTAATAAGTGCTCATAAACTAAGTTACAAGAATATTAACACAATGTATAAAAATGTGAAGATAGCTAGAGACAAGTGAATATGCATTCCAGTTTATTGAGGGGAGTCACAATTTACTATTTTGTCCTTTCATAACTATCAGTAACAGTATCTCATCACACTCAAATACTGGAATTTACACAGTTACCTTGTGTCTAAATCATGTTTTTGGATAGGAATATTTTATCTTTCAAAATGCAACAATCCATTGGAATGTGCAGAAATCTCTAAAAGATAAAATGTTTCAATTTTTAAGTCATACAATGGCTTTTATAAAGAAGTGAAACAGGATAAATGGCTGTTCCTACAGTCAGTAGTCACATGTCAATCTACTGCAACTTTCAATACACAGTGGCTGTAGGATGGATGCTTAGGGATCCCATACTCTCAAACTTTAAGAACAATGACACAGCTCTTATGAAGATATAGAAAACAAGACTAGCAGGCTCTACATAAGGTAAGTATTTCTACTATCATCTGCTATCATAGCTAAAGAGCCTCTGTAATACAAACTCATTTATTTGTATTTTAATTTCTTTATTAATTTTATACTAAGCTGGACTAGTATCATAATCGATTAATGACAGTGGCTGATCAGAGACAAGTCAGCACTTGGAAGCAAAGCTCCCTAAGACATGAGATAAATAAGAGTAAGGATGGGATGACAGGAGCCTTGTGCTGAACAAGCACATCCATGCTTTTTTTTTTTTTTTAAGCATCTTATGAAACACCTGCAATTTGTATCAACAAAGAATTCTACCTTAGAAGTAAAATAATAACTAATGTCTGTTATTGATCTACTACTGTTTTTAATAGCACATCTGTGGTCACTTGACTTGATGACACTGTAGCTTTCTTGTAAATACTACACTGATTAGGTGCTTTCACCGTCTTTTGGCACAGATAAGGTAAGGCTGGGGCTGCAATGTCATGCCTAACTTGGGCTTCAGATTTGGAACTTGGTCTTGTGAAAAATGCAAATGAAACCTCTGAAGCAAAGTTGTGAAAAACAAGAACATTTCCATCCAAGCCAGTTGTTCTCCAAGACAATGTCTTCTCCCCAGGGAAAAAGGTACCAAAGCTTCCTTCTTGGAAAAATGTCCACTGCTGTCCAAAAATCGCTCAGGATAGAACACTTCTGGGTTTCTCCAGTATTTTTCATCAAAGTGTACAGAATAAAGATTTGTAATTACGGTCATGCCTTTAGGAATGGAATAACCACATACAACTGCATCTTCAGAGGTTGCATGGAAAAATCCCTAATGGAACTATGTTACAGAATCTTAAAACTTCATGTAAAACTGCTTCAGTGTAAGGCATTTTGCATCTGTCATCCCAGGAAGGCTTCCTATTTGGGCATATAATTAAATCAATCTCTTTCCAAACTTGTCCTTGAATGTTGGGATAAAGGGCCATGAAAAGTATTGCCCAGCGTAGCGCATTGGTTGTAGTTTCAGTTCCCTCAATGATCAGTTCACCCACTGAGAAAATTAGATTTTCTTTGGATAAAGCAGATAATGGATCGCTTTTGCTTTGATCCATTTCATCTAAATAAGCATCAACAAAATGCTGAGGTGAATGAGGCTTTCTGTTGACTGGAGCTTTTTCAGTAAGTCTAGATAGAAATTCATAAACCACATCTGCATTTCTAAATAGTTGTTGATGTTTCCCAAAAGGTAAGATGCCAATCCATGGAAAGGCATTATACAGGAAGACTGAGGCACTGGCAGCTAGTTCTACATTTTCACTAAATAACTCAATCATGTACTGAAAATCAGTGTCTTCATAAGTAAATCGTTCTCCAAAAAAGATCAGATTAGTTATATTTGAAACAGCATTTGTTATTAATTGTTTAAAGTCAAAAGGTCTGCCTTTGTATGTTTCAATAGCATCAGTAAAAAACTGAGTTTCTTCTAAGATTTTAGATTCAAAAGACTTTTGACCATATCCAAAATAGCGAAAACTATATACAGCTAATCTTCTGTGATCAATATCCATCCTCTGCCATATCTGGAATTGAGTAAACCTCCCATTTTTGTCATTTTTATGAAGAGAGGAAGGCATGGTCTATCTGCAAAAACTTCACTTTGATGAACAAGGCATTCCTTTATTACATCATAGCCATTGAGAACCACAGTTGATATTCCTCCAAGATCTAAACTGAAATTTTTTTTTTTTTGGCCAGTCCTGGGCCTTGGACTCAGGGCCTGAGCACTGTCCCTGGCTTCTTCCCGCTCAAGGCTAGCACTCTGCCACTTGAGCCACTTGAGCGGCTCCTGGCCGTTTTCTGTATATGTGGTGCTGGGGAATCGAACCTAGGGCCTCATGTATCCGAGGCAGGCACTCTTGCCACTAGGCTATATCCCCAGCCCTAAACTGAAAATTTGACTCCTTAAAATAAGATTGTGTCTGTTTTTCTTCATCTTTTTACTCTTGCCACCAGGCAAGCACCTGGCAGGTTGTTTCACATGATTCAGTGTAAGTTAAAGCCATACAGAACAGGTGGTTCAGAATGGTTCTGTGCTCTTGAAACTTCTGTGTCCTTCTAGTTACCAACACCCTCTCAAATACAAACATGTTCTCATCTTTCCTCCTGCCACTCTGCATTTGTGTGCCAGTTTTCTTCTCTCGCCATACACCTGGCTCTGCTTCCGCATGTACACGTGAGGAAGGTCAGCTGAGGTGGCCAGAGAGTAGATGTTGCCGATAAATGGCAGCCCCCGAGGGCCCGGCGGGAAGCCCGCTAGCCGTCTCTGCTTCAGTAGTTGGCGAACAAGCAGTGCAAACAGCAGCAGGAAGAACGCGACCCCGAACGCCTTAGTGCACACCTCAGCTTCCCAAAACTCCATCAGCCCGCGCCTTGTCTTTATTCTTATCTTTCCCAAGTGATGGATTTCTAACTTGATGCCATTATGGTGAAGGTATTTTGTATAACAGTCAACATTTTAACTGTTGAGATGAGAACTAATATAGGATTTATCCTAGAAAATATACCATGTACACATGAGAAAGTTTGTACACCATTTGGGGTTAGAGCAATCTATATATGTCTATAAAAACTAGTAGGTTTATTGTTAAATCCTTATATTTTGTTTTTTAAAATCAGATTCTAAAATTTTAGAGAATGAGTTTTCAACATTTCTAATAATATTCTAAAAATGTGATTCTTTATGGTTTGTCATTAGGGAATTATTACAACTCAATGCTGGCTTGAACCTTTTGTTAATATTTAATACATTTTCAGCCTCTCATTAACATTTGATTTAAAGTCTATGGGGCATTATTTTAGTAGACTATAACAAGGCTCTCCTCTTTTAGTTTTTATTTATGAAGACTTTTTTGTCATTCACTTTTTAACTATTTGTGAATTTTTGTATGCAGTATATAATTAGGACTTTTAAAAGATGATTGATTGGATAATTTAGTTCATTAGCTATAAGCTAATTATTGATATGAGAAGAATCTTGTTTTCATTATGACTTACATTTTCTTCATTCACTTTCTATACTACTGGCTTCTTTTTTATTTAGTTTATTTTGTATAAAATGCTGAAATGTTTAAACTATTTTGCTTATATTGTATAGCCATTTTCTTTGAGATTTACATAAATATTGCTTTTAAAATTCTAAAATTCTAAATTTATTTTTTTCAATCTTTTCTTTCCATTCTTATTTCTTTCAGTGGCTGAGGTCACACAAGTTACAAAATGCTAGATTTTAGATGAATTACCTTTTAAATTTCTTTATTTCAGGTAGAAAACACACATAAATCACATAGCATTCCAATAATAATACTATCTATACTTAATTGTTCATGTATTTACCTTAGTAAATATATGATCTTTTTTTACAAATAGTTTCACATTATTGTCTGTTGTCTTTTCATTTCAACTTGTGAGACTCCTATTAATTGTTTTTATACGGCATGTCCAGAAGTAATAAGCTTGCTCAAATTTGTAAATTACATTTCTATTATCTTTAAGTTGTTTTACAAAGGCTTTAGAGATTAACATGTTAATTTATGAGTACAATGGATTTTGATCACTATCTTTCCTTTCATTGTTCTCACCTATCCCACCCAGCCCTATCCATCCACTCTATTTCCCTAATTTCACGAAGTATACATTGTATATCATGAGTACATTCTTCCCTTTTCCCATTTTCACTCTTCTAAGTTGTTGTTTAACCTGGAAAAGTTTTGATTTCCCTTTCACTTTCCTTCCTTCCTTCCTTCCTTCCTTCCTTCCTTCCTTCCTTCCTTCCTTCCTTCCTTCCTTCCTTCCTTTCTTCCTTCTTACCTCCCTCCCTCCCTCCTTTCCTTCCTTCCTTTCTTCCATCCTTCCTTCCTTTCTTCCATCCTTCCTTCCTTCTTTCCTTCCTTCCTTCCTCTTTTCCTCCCCCATTCCTCCCTCTCTTCCTTCCTTCTTTCCTATTTTTTTAACTCCATGCTAATAATGGCACCTGGGGCCTCAGGCACACTAGGCAAGTGTTCTACCATTGAGCTACACACGCAGCCTTCTTTTTACATTTATTTATTTATTTATTTATTTATTTATAATTTTTATTGTCAAACTGATGTACAGAGAGGTTACAGTTTCATATGTTAGGCATTGGATACATTTCTTGTACTGTTTGTTGCCTCCTCCCTCATTCCTCCCTCCCCCTCCCCCTTTCCCTTCCACCCCATGAGTTGTTCAATTCATTTACACAAAACAGTTTTGCAAGTATTGCTTTTGTAGTCGTTTGTCATTTTTACCCTGTGTGTCTCGATTTTGGTATTCCCTTTCAATTTCCTAGTTCTAATACCAGTACATACAGTTTCCAATGTACTCAGATAAGATGCAGAGATAGTGTAGGTACAACCACAGGAAGGGGATACAAGAAGATCATCAATAATAGAAGCTATGGTTTCACGTAGCACGTTGAAAGTAGTTACAACAGTGATATAACAGTCATTTCCATAACATGGATTTCATTTCACTTAGCATCATCTTATGTGTTCATAAGGGTATCGCTATTGGGCTTTTGTGATCCTCTGCTGTGACTAGCCTAAACCTGTGTTATTTATTCCCTATGAGGGAGACCATAGAGTCCATGTTTCTTTAGTCTGGCTCAGTTCACTTAGTATAATTTTTTCCAAGTCAGTTGAGTAGATGTATGATTCTTTTTTTTTTTTTTTTTTTTTTTTTTGGCCAGTCCTGGGCCTTGGACCCAGGGCCTGAGCACTGTCCCTGGCTTTTTCCCGCTCAAGGCTAGCACTCCGCCACTTGAGCCACAGCGCCGCTTCTGGCCGTTTTCTGTATATGTGGTGCTGGGGAATCGAACCTAGGGCCTCGTGTATCCGAGGCAGGCACTCTTGCCACTAGGCTATATCCCCAGCCCAGATGTATGATTCTTGATGGACTGATTTTATTTCTGAAAGAATTCTAAATCTAATAACCCATTGTCTTCTGGTTAATCATACTCAGTGTTATCTACCACAACAAAATACCATGAATTTGGTGACTTTTAAATCAGTACTATGCGTAAGTTTGTAGAATACTGCATAATTTATCATATCCCAGTTCATTTACATCTAATTTCTGCCATCAGAAAGAACATACACCATTTGTCTCTCTGACATTGGCTTACCTTACTTAACATGATTTATTTTAATTCCCTCCATTTTTCTTACTCTTAGGCAAGAAACACAAAGGTGCAATGCCTAAGTACCTCTTCATATTTATATAAAATAATACCCATACTAAAACAAACTCCAAGATATGGAAACAAGAGATTTCTTTTTCCTCCTTTCTTTTTAAAAAAAGTTTTCATAGATTCTTCTTTACTTTACGTATGGTGTGTTCAAGAGGACATCTTTAGAAGAGTAAACAGGAGGATACAGAACTCGAGGGGAAAAGGGTGAAAAATGCAGCCATAAAGCTCACTGGGCACTGATGAAAGAGAGCTATACAACCCTTGGGTAGAGACGAGAGGAGGGACTGGCTAAGAATAAAGGGCTAGAAGACACTTAAGAAAGAAAGAAAATGTACTCATTATCTGACACATATAATGGTATTCCCCATGTACATCACCTCTATAATAAAAATTTTAAAAATAATACTTATCAAAGGAACCTGAGAAGTCTAATGTCAAGATGACAAGAAGTTATGATCTGGTGATGTCTCTTTACAGTTTGCAGATGGCTTCCTCCCTGAGAGGTTGGACAACGATTCTATCCACAAAGTCCTATTTACATAACTTTATTACCTCTCCAGTATCCTGTTCTGGAACTTCATAACTTTGAGTTGATATATGAACTCTAGGGAGACAGAGACAATCAGTGGGTAGCATGTTCCCTGGAGTCAGTGGTGATAAATGTACTCATAATCTTATTGTAGATAATGAGTCAATTCTTTTTTGCTTCTTTCAAATTTCTCTCTTTCAACATCCCCAAATCAGTTGCACTGTATCTCAGTATGGATCTCTTTTAGGTCATTCTACTTGGAGTTTGTTGAGTTTATTGGGTGTTTAGTCATGTCTGTTGTTGTTGTTTTTTTTAATCAAATGTGGGATTTTATGAATTCCTTTAAGTAGTTCATTCCATTTTCTCTTCTTCTAGGACTCCCTCAACATATATGTTCCTTCTTATGATAGTGTCCCACAAGTATATTGGACTCTACTCATTTTCCTTTAATCTTTTCTTTAGTGTTTGTCTTGTTCATAGATGAGCTGTAATAGAGCAGTATAGGTAGTTTGTTGAGAAACCAAAGAAAATACTTAAAGAGTGATAAAAGACAGAAAATTCATTGAAACTAACAAAGAAGCTGTCAGTGCATAGCTCCACTGCACTTCTAAGGTGCAGTGGTGACACATCGCACAGGTAACATCTCTACTCTTCACCTCACAGTGCCGCAGGGGTCCTGTATAGCCTTTCTACATCAGTAGCTTGGAGGGAGAGAGGCATCATTGTGGACCAGGATCTTTCCCACAATGTTCTTTTACCATTCCCAATTACTGAAAGGGGGAAGTGGTTAAGTCTTAGATTATGTAAGCACTGGCATTAGTAGTTTAGTTTACTTTGTGGTCATGTGAGCAGCATTCCAAAGTATAAGGCAGAAAAGCAACTTCTCTTCTAGATTATACTAGTTTGCCTTAATTCCCAGTACTCATAAAAAGGACTTAGAGATCTGCATCCTTTATCAGAGTGTCCTGATGTTGGCTGCTTGACATAGGAACATAAAAAACATCTGAAGGAAATGGCATTTGATGCTGAATGTTCTATTTTTCTCTAGGATCAGGGATTGCTTCTGATTTTACCCATTAAAAAGTTTCCTGTCTTTTCTTCTGCTTGCTTAGTTTTACTTTACAATCCCTCAGTGATTTTTTTTCATATTGCTTATAGTACTTTTTAATTCCACAACTTACATTTGGTTTCTTTTTTTAGACTTCCTATTTGTTGATAATAAAGAGACTTTTTACTTGTGACTTACTATGTTAATTATATTTACTGAGCCTCTTTAGTAGTGTTGTTTACAGTCATTCTGTATCCCATTAACTAACCTTTACCAGAGATAGTATTTTGTTCAGCTGGTTTTTCTATCATCTGAAATGAATAGGAATAGGACAATTTAGTGGTGTTCAGTTTAGTGGTATAATTATTAGCTGACCTTCGTTTCTTCTTAGAACCCAAAGGAAGGAGACATTTTCAAGAGGAAATGAGCTTTAGAAAAAGTTTTAAATGATTATGTACTTTTAAAACAAAAGGATAAGACCTCAATGTAAGACCTGGAAGTGTAAAATGATTACAGGAATGTGTCAGTGAAACATTAGGGATCCTAGGCACAGGTAGAAATTTTCTACATACAGATCCAGAAGCATATCAAATCAAAGAAAGACTTCATAAATGGAACTGCATCAAACTAAACAGTTTCTGGATGGCAAAGGACATAGCCAACAAACAAATAAGGCCATCTCCAAGCTTACTAGAATAATATTTCAGAAAAAAGTAATTTCCAAGACTATATATCAAAATCTAATTTAAAATATTTAGGTATATTGTCTATTTACTCTAAAAAGGATAGGTTGTGTATTTCACCTTTTAAAAAGCATATCTTTTGACTGGGCACTGCTGTTTCTTGCCTATAATCCTAGCTACTCAGGAGGTTGAAATCTAAGGATCATGGTTCAAAGCCAGCCAGGGCAGGAAAGGCCAGGAGACTCTTTTTTTTTTTTTTTTTTTTTGGCCAGTCCTGGGCCTTGGACTCAGGGCCTGAGCACTGTCCCTGGCTTCTTTTTGCTCAAGGCTAACACTCTGCCACTTGAGCCACAGCGCCCTTTCTGGCCATTTTCTGTATATGTGGTGCTGGGGAATTGAACCCAGGGCCTCATGTAATACGAGGCAAGCACTCTTGCCACTAAGCCATATCCCCAGCCCAGGAGACTCTTATCTTCAATTAAACACAAGAAAACCGGAAGTGGTGCTGTGCCTCAAAGTAGCAGAGTACTAGCCTTGAGTATAAAAGCTCAGGGAGATTGCCCAGGCTCTGAATTCAAGCCCCGTGACTGACAGAAAAACCAAACATAACAAAAAGTCTACCTTTTATGGGTGCATAGGTTTGTCTGTTGTGACAATTAAAATTTGAATATCAAGGGGGGAAATGAGGGAGGAGGTAACAAACAGTACAAGAAATGCATCCAATGCCTTACGTATGAAACTATAACCTCTCTGTACATCAGTTTGACAATAAAAAATTTGAAAAAAATTTTGAAATATCATAAATTTTCAAACCAAAGCACAGAATTTACTAGAAAGGGTAGTTAAGACTTCATACTGATATGAATATCCAGTGCCAAATTTATATAATGAAACTCTTATTAATTCTGTAACATCTATTAATATTTAAGACATAGAGTCTTTAAGGAGGTGATAACACTAAAATAAGACTGCTAATGTGAACTGTAACATCCTTTTGAAAATTAGGCAACAGATATACCAGGATGGGTGAACAAGTGAGACACATTGATCTATAGACCCAACCAGAGAGGTCTGTGATGAAACTAACCCTATCTATACCTAGAGATCTAATTTAGAGTGTCTAGAATTGTAGATTATATTTCTAATCTAAGCCATTTATTCTATGGTACTTTAATTCTTGAAAGTTCTACAAACTAATATATCCAATTATCTGGTATTCCAGAACTGATTTTTTTTCTTGGCTAACATCCTGAAGTGGTCCTACTTGATAATCTTTTATAATATTTAAAATCATCCATAATAACTTGTCCAAGATAAATATTGTCACCCAATATATTAAATGAATTTAAACATCGATTGTCACATTGTGAAGGAATATAAATTAGTATGAACATGGTATGGGTGTTTAGGTCCTATGTGAAATTATGTCAGATAAACTGTAACAGCAGATTTGTGGGCTATGTTGTTAAGAACATGAAATATTAATCATAAACTTCACAATATGAACCAATAATAAAGTTTTATAAGGTTTTCTTTTGATAACATAAAAATTCTTTTACTCTAACATATATCACCAGCTAGCCTACCAAAATACTCACCTTCATTAGTCACCACTTAGTTTTCACAGGTTACATATGAGTTTGGTCAGCATGAGTTTTGTCAATTTATCATTAAAGAAGAAAACAGTTCTAAGGCATAAATACCAACCTATTCAAACTATTAATACAATGTATGGCCTATCAGTTGGCCACTTCCCTATGACATATAGAAATGAATATTTTCTTATAATCACACACATATATGTATGGAGTGTGATGTAATGCTTCCATACATGTATGCATTAAGACAATTAAGAATGTAAAATGCATCACCTCATATGTTAGCCATTCCATTTTGATGAGAACATTTAAAATCTACTCCACAAAGTTTTGAAATAAACAAAACAACTGAGATTAGTCACATTGCTATGCAGTAAATAGATCATCCAATTTTTTCTTCATATCTAAAAAAATTTTGTATCCTTTTCCCAAACTCCTGATGTCTCTCAGCCTCTGGCAGACCATGATATACTCTCTACTTCTAGAGGTTTAAATATCTGGATATTTAAATCTCACAGCATGAGTGAGATTCTGAGATGCATATGTTTACTGGTCCATCTTATTTTACTTACCATAATATCTTAGATCTATTCATGTTGTCACTAGTGACAGCATTTCATTTTTAAAAGAATACTACATGTTCTATATACATTTATCTTGGTTAAGCATTTACATTTTCTTCAAATCATGGCTACTATGACTAATCTTGCTATGTATGTAGAACTACATAGGTTTTTTATATCATACTGATTTCAAAGAAGACATAGAACGCCAACAAATACATGAATATGGCTTTTCATTTTAATTAAGGAAATTCAAACTAAAACCCTGATGTCTATTAAAATAGCTATTATCATAAAAGTAAACAAATGTTGGTGAGAATGTCGAGAAAAGAGAACACTTATGCTCTGATTATGCGAATATAATGTGGTGCAATCATTTTGGTAAACAGTATGGAAGAGTCCTCCCCACAACTGATAAAAGAATTATTAAATGATGCAGCAATTTCATTCCTGGATGTGCTCATTTTTATGTAGCACATTAATGGCTGAGCCAGACATGTTATACTGTGGAAAAATAAGTGCAGAAGGAAGAGGAACATAAGAAGAAACTGGAGGGGTTGGGGATTTAGCTCAATGGGCTAAGGCCCTGAGTTCGTTCCTCAGCTCTGGACAAAGAAAAAGAAAAAACAGGAATGCAAAGAGAGATGCAAACTACAAGCAATAAAATTTTACTTGCTTCAGTCTGGAGGTAGTCCTAGGTAACTATGTTTATTTATATTTATAAATTGGAAATCAATGCAAGCAAGTGAATTTTACAGGCACATTTTATGCAATTAGTTCACAGTACTAAGTCTCATAGGATTGTGGCCTTCAAAACTCTATGTAACACTTGATGTAATAAAATAGATCCAAAAGGAATATATACATTTCAGTTCAGTTGGGCTTCTTTTATTTATTGCTTGCTTTCTTGCTCCCAAAGTAAGAATGACTTGAGTCACATAAATATTTTTGCATTTTTATCCAAGAATATTACAAATTTTATAAAGTTTAACCTAATATTAAGAGCAAGAGCAAGGTACTGGTGGCTCACACCTATAATCCTAAGCACTCAGTAGGCTGAAATCTAAAGATCAGAGTTTGAAGTCAGATCAGGCACAGAAGTCCACAAGTTTCTTATCTCCAATTAACCAGTAAAAAAGCTAGAAGAAAAGCTGTGGCTCAAGTGTTAGAGAGCCATCTTTGAACAAAAAAGCCCAGGGACAACACCCAGGCCATAAGTTCAAGCACCCAGACCAGTACAAAACAGACAAACTAACAAAAAATTCAACTCCTTCAGAAGAACTTGAGTTTGATGAAAAATGATTTATTTAAAGAATATATATTATCACTCTAAGTAAATACCTATAGTATTGCTACTTCCTCAGGGTATCTGGTGATAATTTACCCTGTTTACTGGTAATTAAAACATTTTCCTTGAAGAAAAATTACAAGGAAAATTGTTTTGAGTAAGAAGTAAGAATAAGAAATTTTTAGCCAGGCACCTGTGGCTCACACCTGTAATTCTAGCTATTCATGAGGCTGATATCTGAGGATCACTGTTCAAACCAGTCTGGACAGATGAAGAAAATTGATATATTGTAAATTAAAAGAAAAACTCAGTGTGTCCACAGAGGAAATTGATCATATTTACTGCATAAAGGAAGCAGAAATATTTCATTCTTCCTCTCAGTACAGGACAGAGCTGCTTCAATCTAAATTCTGTACATATTGAACCTACTCCCAGAACCACAACAAAGAATAATTAACTTTGTCAGATGGCTAGCAGCCGAAACAAATTATGTAGCAATGCAGACATTTTCTTCATTTGACAAAGAGAAAAGAAACCGATAAATAACCATTGTTTTCTCTGGTGTTCTTTTTTATCTTATCCATTTTTTATGATTTAAAATAATCCAATAATCTAAACTCCAGTGACTGAAATTTAATAATCAAATAAAAAAAAACCACCACTGACTATATCTTTTATTACTAGCACTGTTTGGGCTATAATTGTTTGACTTTTTGTCCCCATACATTTATTTTTCCATGGTGTTTATTTATCATTCAATATGTGAACCAAACCAGGTATTGTTTTTGAGTTAAGATTAATGCCAGCTTCTCTCTTCTTAATGACTATTAATTGCTTTTCTAGGGCAGATGCACTTAACAATTCCACTAATCATCATGTTGTTGAAAGAACACTGAAGGTGGGGCTGGGGATATGGCCTACTGACAAGAGTGCTTGCCTTGTATACATGAAGTCCTGGGTTCGATTCCCCAGCACCACATATATAGAAAATAGCCAGAAGGGGCGCTGTGGCTCAAGTGGCAAAGTGCTAGCCTTGAGCAAAAAGAAGCCAGGGACAGTGCTCAGGCCCTGAGTCCAAGGCCCAGGACTGGTAAAAAAAAAAAAAAAGAAAAAGAAAAAGAAAAAGAAAGAAAGAAAGAAAGAACACTGAAAGTGTACTTCCAGTTTCTTACTGACAAACAGATTCATTTCTTGAAAAACATAGAAATACATAGAAATAGTTTCCTTGGTAAAAAACTGCCCCACCACAAAAATTCATTGTTGTATGGGAGGGCTGACTTTATTAGCAGAATACTAAAGCTCTAATCATATTTTCATGTTAATAGTAGTTAAATTGACAATTGCTTTGAGTTTAGCTATTTGTCAAATCTGAGAGTCACTGTACTGATTATGTTCATTTATTTAAACATTTAAGTTTTATTTAAATTATTCTTTGTACATATTCCTATAATTCCTAAATGCAAATTAATGTCCCATTCATTTCTGTCACTGGAAAATAGTAATATCACCACAAACAAGAACACACTAAAGCCACCAGCACAACAATGTTCATCTCAGCACAATTTGTTATAGCTAGAATATGGAATCAACCCAGTAGACGATTGGATCAGGAAAATGTGGTACATATACACAATGGAATTTTATGCCTCTATCAGAAAGAATGACATTGCCCCATTCGTAAGGAAATGGAAGGACTTGGAAAAAATTATACTAAGTGAAGTGAGCCAGACCCAAAGAAACATGGACTCTATGGTCTCCTTCTTAGGGAATAATTAGCACAGATTTAAACTAGTCACAGCAGCCCAATAGCCCTTATGAACACATAAGATGATGCTAAGTGAAATGAACTCCATGTTATGGAAACGACTGTTATATCACTGTTGTAATTACTTTCAACATGTGATGTGAAACCGTAGCGTTTATTATTGATGATCCTCTTGTATCCCCTTCCTATGGTTGTACCTGCACTATCTGTGTATCTTATCTGAGTTCATTGGAAACTGTGTATACTGGTATTAGAACTAGGAAAGAGAAAGGGAATACCAAAATCGAGAGACACGGGGTTAAAAAAAAAGACAAACGACTACAAAGCAATACTTGCAAAACTGTTTGATGTAAATGAACTGAACAACTCATGGGGGGGAAAAGGAAAGGGGGAGAGGAGAGGGGGGAATGAGGGAGGAGGTAACAAACAGTACAAGAAATGTATCCAATGCCTAACATATGAAAGAGTAACCTCTCTGTACCTCAGTTTGACAACAAAAATTTAACACAAAAAAAGAAAAGAGTAATATCACACACACATACACATGTACACATATGCACAAACACAAACATACACACATGCAAAGAAACAGAGAAAAGTAACCTTTGAATGATACTGTGTGTTTGAAATTAGCCCTTGAATGGCAGAAAATTTGAGAACTAAAACAATATGTGTGTTTCCTTATCTCATTGAATCTTTCTAAAACAAAACTCACAATTAGAAACACCATTGGCTAAAGTCCATACTTTAAATAAAGTCTACAGGAAGTTGGAAATTTTATTAAGCACATTTCATAATTTCACAATTACTACTAATCAGAGAATACAACATGTAGAAAGACAAACACATAAGTTAAAAGTTCACCGTTTAGGAAAAGATGCTAAATTAAAATAGTATGTGAGAATGTTATCTTTTTTATTTTTTTTCTTTGTCAGTCCTGGGCCTTGGACTCAGGGCCTGAGCACTGTCCCTGGCTGCTCAAGGCTAGCACTCTGCCACTTGAGCCACAGTGCCACTTCTGGCCATTTTGTATATATGTGGTGCTGGAGAATCAAACCTAGGGCTTCCTGTATGCAGGGCAAGTGCTCTTGCTACTAGGCCATATTTCCAGCCCTGTGAGAATGCTATCATGCAAAAAAGAAGAGAAACAAGGTTTAGTTTAAATGTGGCATAGATTTCCACCCTTCCTTTTCACCTGATATTGACATACCACTATTACAGTTTTGTATGCCTTCCTCATCTTCAAAAAAAAAATGCTACCCACAGCATATTCAAGCTGTTCTCTTCCTTGAACAGACATTTTACATGACTTGAATGTCATTTTTTTCTGTTTAATTAATTGATTCATTCATAAAGTTGAAACTCTTTACTGGTTGCCTGTTTTGTTCCTGGTATACTCTCATAGATGTGAAGAAGAAAATGAAATGTTCCTTCTATGCTAAGAACATAACAGTAGATGATACCATGTAGACAAATAATTAGAACCACATGAAGTACAGACATGAAAACAGTACAAGACCAGGGAACAATTGCTTTAGTGTTGGTGTGTGTTGTTCAAGGATACTGACCTTGTAGGGAAAGCAAAACCAGATGTGAGTGTACTCCAGAGCCTTCTAGCTGTTTCACCTTGGCGATTCCCAAGCCCTGTCTGATCCTCCATTTCCTATTTGTAAAAGAGAATAATAATCCAAGGCTTGCTATATTGTTCTAAAGATTAAAGGAAGTGCATGCAAAGCACCTGGAACTTAGACACTAAGTTCATATTAAGGTGAAGCCTGATGTGCTGCTTCAGCAAGAAGTTGTGAATTTTTCTTGTATTTGTTAGAAACCTTGTAAAAAAGTTAAGCAGGAGAATGGCAGGGTCAGAATGACACTTTGGAAAGATTAGTCTGGCAACAGTGAACAGAAAGGCTGGGTGGGGGAAAAGCCTGGAGATCAGAGACAAGTTAAGAGACTATTGAAATAGTTCAGGCATGAAATTAAAAGGAACTGAAAATAGAAGACAGAAAGCATCCCAGGTGACTGGATTGATAAAATGGCAAACTTTCTGCAAAGGAGGTGAATGACATTTCTGTAGAAGAATGAGTAGTAGAACCTTTGGAGAAAGGGAAGTGGCATTACTATAAACTCGACAATAGCTCATACTAAATTTGATTTCAACTCCCTTAAAGATTCTGACATTTCTATGAGGCATGCATTATGTTCACATTTTTAAGATTAAAAAAATAAAGAATACTAGGAAGTTGGATTTGATGAAGAAGGAATAAGTAAGAAGTACTTGAATAAGATTGAAGTCCTGGAGTTTTGCTGATAGACTACATGAGTCATCTATCATTAAGTAACTTGACTACAGGAACAACAGCAACTTTAATAGTAGACATTGACATTGCTAAATATAGAAATCAAGCAAAAGAAAAAGTGTTGAGTACGCAAAACACAATAACCTATATCTACCACTATCAACAATCCACTTTAATATTCTCACAGGGAAATCATAGAGCTCACCTAGTGGGAGGCTCTGTTCTCAGTTGTCTCTCCTGAGGTTCTTCTCAGACATTGGGTACGTATTTGACCTATGTACTTCTAATTCTTCCTAGGCTGTTTAAGATGTATGCTTAAGGGACATAGGAAGCATGTTCTTCAGAGTTGAAATTGCTTAAGATTCCTCTTAATTCTCTATTAAATTCTGAAACGCTTTTTAATATTTATAACTGGCCACGGATACTAGTTATTACCAATAATATTGCCTTCAGTACAATGTGCACCATTCCACAGGGCAGGGTAGAACAGGGAGGCCTGTCTCTTTGTCAAGTATTGGCTCTTCTTTGTTTCATTTCAATATGTCACTCATAGCATTACCATTATATTTCTTTTTTCACAGGTACTTTAATGGACAGTTCTGACATCTGGATGCTAAGCTTGCTCCCCAAGCCACTCAGAGCCCCTGACTATACTACATACTGTGCTAGATCTTCTCACAGACATTACCAGGACTTCATGCAAATTTCAAGCCCTTCATGTTTTTCCTTTTCTTTTTTTCTTGTGTTTTGCTCCTTTTGAATAAAAGTAACAAAGTCACTTTTACATCTTATCTGGCAAGCGGTATGGAGATTCCTCAGTAGGCTAAACATAGAGCTCCTCTATGACCCAGCAGCCCCACTTTTGGGCATCTACCCAAAAGACCACAAACAAGAACACACTAAAGCCACCAACACAACAATGTTCATCGCAGCACAGTTTGTCATAGCTAGAATATGGAACCAACACAGATGCCCCTCAGTAGAGGAATGGATCAGGAAAATATGGTACATATACAAAATGGAATTTTATGCCTCTATCTTGCTTTCTCTGTTGTTCCTCCACCTCCCCTCCCCTGCCACATCAGGATAAGACATTGACAAGTAAATATCATTAAAATATTTAAAATGATAAAATTATAGATGTAGTCTGGCCATGCTATGGTGCATAAGTAAAAAGGAAAAAAGTAGTCTTCAATTATACTGTCCTCTAAAATAAGCTTCAACACTGTTTGGATATATATATATATATATATATATATATATATATATATATATATAAAGTTTTTATATTACAGCTATTTTCAATTATTAGAATAGTGCCAGTGTTGCTATGACTTCTTGCTTTTACATTCCCCATGCCTTTTGGTAAAAATGTCTTAATCTTGAGGTGTAGGTGTCAACAAAATGCATAATGACTTCATAATAAATTGTAGTGACCTATTAGAATTTGCTAGGTCATATTGCTAAACATTGGTGGTTTGAAATGTAGTTATTTGCTTTGGTTATGTAAATGTATTAGTATAAGTGAGAAGTGTCAGATAAAGTGTGTGCATGCTATATAAGACAGGACATGAGCATAGAGCAGTAATTGAGGGAAGCAAAACCCCTCATATTGCCATCCTATCTAAATCTGAAAAAAAAAAAAAAAGAAATTTTCAGTGTTCACCAAATTATATTGGAGAACAATATCTTTACCACATTTTAAAATAATTTTTTCATGTTCAGCTAAAACAGACTCTGATACTCCTTAAAACAATAACTCTGGCTGCCCCTGTAGTTTGGTTCATTAACATATCCCAAAGACTGATGTGTTAAACAGTCACTATTGAACATGTTTTAAACAGTGCTTTTGGTAAGGAGAAAGGGAATGGGAAGAGTGGAATCTCTAAGATGTGGGACCAACTGGGTGTTTTTAGTTGTTGTGTCTTTAAAGAGGGCTAAAAGTGCCTAGTTTCAATCTCTTTGCTTCCTGATTTCTGAGTTAGGACTTCATGTGCTCCCACCATGATGTACTCCTTAATAGTGCCAAAACAATGACACAAATCAATCACAAATTGCAACTTCTAAAATTGTGAACCAAAACAAACCTTTTAACTTCATGATTGTGTCCAACATCTTGTAGTAGTGATGGAAAGCTGACCACTGCAACCATGTATTCCTCTTTGTACTTACCATCAGTGCTAGTTTCCCAGAGAAATATTCAGAGATGGTTCAAGAAAGTTCCATTTTTCTTTAATGTGTTAAATTATCTTTAAGTAGTTGTACAAAGATGTCATATTACAAAGCAGCTTCTGCATACAGTGCTTCCCAATCACTGTCACCCAGTTCAACATTCTCATCTTCCTTTCAATGCACCTATCCCCTTACTTTTTATAATTTTGTGGTATGTACTGTGAATTCTTGATTGCATATCCCTCCCTCACTTTCCCCCTTCATTAACCATAGTAAAAGATAATATATAATGTAGCTAATGTCACCTGTTTTTATGTATAGGTAATTGATTATGTATAGGCAATTGATTGCAAAAAAAAAAAAAAGGTGACCAGGAGAAAATGAAAAAAGTGGACTTAGAAGAGAGTTTTTGAGTGGCTATAGTCACACTCTTATGCCTCCTGAAGAGGTTCTTTGTTATCAAAAGGTCTCGCAACTTACTTTGTAGAAAAAAATCAATAAATTAGGATATATGTCCATATGTCTGGGATAACAAATAAAAACATAAAAAAATCTAAAGAAATAGTAATATCTTTCTCAATGTTCAAATGTCATTTAAAAATAAATTTGCTTGCTATTAATTTGGGCCCTCCTTCAAATAAACCAATACAACACCCCCAAATAGAGAGTTTTACCAGTAAGATGTTCACATATTTCATGAGGCATTACATTCAAGTAAGGAACATGCTTGATTCTACTCTCCCATGACTTGATAAAACAGCTGGTTTCTCTAAGTGAATTTTACAACAGTAGAATGAATTACAGAAATGTCAAGAAGACACAAGATTGTATCTGTGATCAATATTCTGTGAAGAAGTAGGCTTTATTGCTGTCGCCTTAAAATGTTAGATATTTTTCAAATTAATATGTAACCTTTTCTTCCCCATCTTCTCATTATGGTCTACTAGTTCTCTTAGTTGTTATTTATAACCATGGATTCCTCAAATGTCCTCCACTCAACAGCTCAAATATTTTCAATAAAATATTCAAAGGCACATGATGAGCACCTAGTTCAAGGAGATAATGCAGATGTTTGACTTGGCCTGGAGTGTGTTGAGTTTCCCATTTGCTTATACAGCTTACCAAAGTTTCAAGATATACACATTTTTATTCCAAATGCCAATCAAGATGGATGGAATAAAAGAGACTAATTTATGCACAAAGCATTCTATACATCTACTTTTGAGGTAGTCTCCAGAAAAATGTGGTATGGTGTTGTAGACCATGGAGTACTGAGTC
Source organism: Perognathus longimembris pacificus (assembly GCF_023159225.1). Lineage (NCBI taxonomy): Eukaryota > Metazoa > Chordata > Mammalia > Rodentia > Heteromyidae > Perognathus > Perognathus longimembris. The sequence continues at coordinate 38,344,128 of NC_063172.1, forward strand.
AGGATGAGAAAATGTTTTTAAATTTTCTTCTTGTCAGTTACCTCCATAGTTGGCATTGGCAAAAGCTAAAGCAGAGCTCATCTGAAGGCCTAAAATAGAGATGTAGGCTTTAAATGTAAATATCAGAGAAAAGTGGTTGGCCAGAGGGTTCTGAGTCCTTTGCTGCATGAAAATCACTTCAGAGATTACAGAGCAGTATATGTGATATCTGGAGGGCATCCATTCCCCATGATGCCATGTCTTTGTAATATCTACAGTCAGACCTGAAAAATTGCACATTTGCCAAGAGGTGAATTCTTCAGGATGAGCTCAAACCTTAAAGAGAGCAAGGCTTTCCTTGATATGTAGGGCCTCTGAAATTGTAAATGAGAAGAATGGTTCAAAGAAGTATAAGTCTAATATGAATGACATGATGAAAACTTAGCAGAAGATGCTTCAACAGAAATATTATATCAAAATTCTGTTATCTGTATGGGAAAATCATTCCAAAGAATGACACCAGTTTGTAAAGAAGCTAAGAGATAAATGAATAACTAGAAAAGAATTAAAAGTAGCTTTGTTTCTCTGAAGTAATTTACATTCTTGTTAAACTATTGTTTGTATTCACTGATAGACCAATAGTCTAGTTAAGTCTTCCAGTGGCCTTTAAAGTAACTTTTCTTGTTAGTAAAAGTGTAGATAATAGTGAATTTATTGTATTTTAACTATTAATCATGTTATCCCATTTGAAAACTAGATCTCATGGACTAATTCTACACAAATAATGTGAGAAATTGCTTGAGAGTTTTCTTGACTAAGTTTATACTTCCCAAGATATTTTTCAAGAGCAAGCTCAATAATTTGGAAGCCATCTGTTACATAGACAAAATTGATGCAATTGAATCAAGGAATTGGGGAAAACCCAGCAATCTCCTCATGGGAAAGAGAAAATGAAAGGGTGTAGTAGAATTCCACTAGAATTGTTGAAAACTCTTACTTCTGACAATGCATCTAATTAGAGAAATGTTTAACACTCATGTCTACAACTGCATGCATTAATCAATGTAGCATTTCCAGATTGTGTTTACCACAAGGAAAATATACCCTTTCTTTCACCTACTCTGTTTATTTAACTAATATCAAGAAACTCTGTTTTTAAAATACCCAGATAAAGAAAACCCGATGTGTGTCAAATAATCTTAAAAATTATACATGAAATTAACAAATACTTCTATTAGCAAATTTTATAGTTCAATGAATTCATTACCTTTAGCAGGAAATGAATCTGAAATGAAATATGGTTAAGGAAAACAATGAACATATGTTACTAAAAGCATGGGTAGGTCTTCAAGAATGAAGTCTAAAGGCACTTCAGAGGAGCAGAACATTCCTAGAAAAGTCAAGTATTCAAGTTTCATATAATTGTTATTATTTTCAACATGCCAGGTGAAATCATGCCTTTTTCTTTTGGATTTCTTTCCTGTGGTTTTCTCTGATATTGCTATAACTGAATTTAGTCCCTTGGATATTGCATATATGTGTATTGGAACTAGGGAAGGAAATACCAAAATTGAGAGACAAAGGATAAAAAGACAAACCAATGCAACAGCAATATTTACAAAACTATAAGTTGTAAACCAACTGTACAACTCATGGGGGAAGAAGGAAGTGGGGAGGGGCGAAGCAGGGGGAAGAATGAAGGAGGAGGTAACCAGTTGGATAAAAAAAGTACTCACTGCCTTACATAAACTGTAACCCCTCTGTACATCACTTTGACAATAAAGGATTTTTTTTTAAGTCAAGTATCTTACATTGTCCTGCACAGTGAGCCATTAATCAGTACCAGAGAGAAAAAAGTCCACTTATTTCAAGGGAATGGCTACCAGAATATTTAGCAGAAGTAGATTTTGAATGTACCCTTAAAAGCAAGAAAACTACACACACAATACAATGGTTCTAGAAATTGATTTAAATATTTTATTCTCTTTGTGGTTGAACCAGACAATTCATATTATATTTTAGCATTTATTGTTTGATCGGGCCTCGAAAATACAGTGATAAGAAAATTACATATGATTGGAATCTATATTCTGTGTAGAGAAGGAAATAATTCATCGATAAATAACCACACAAATATACACATGCAAATTTCACAAGTACAAACAAATAATTAAATAAAAATAGGATGGGTGGAAAGGTTGCTCTAAACAAATAGGTCTGAAAGAAATTAGTCATGAGTTCCCATTCAGATATTTTGTTATATTTTACGTTAAAGTCTAGAGAAATTAAAAAAAATCATGAAGGAAAAAGTAAAGTACTAATGAAAAATATTTCTCATAAAAGCAAACTTGTGAAACAAAAGTGGAAAAGAGTAATAATATTAATTAACTTGTCTTTTGTAATCAAAAATCTGGTAACATAAAAAGGAACTAGACCTTGGTTATGTAAAGGATCCACAATATAATATATAAATACCTAGCACATTCCAAAAGCAGAAGTAAATATTACTGTCTGAATAAAACAAGATGACATTAAGTCTTTATTAAGCTTATTGAAGGTACCATCACATGCATGTCATCTACCTAAAAAGGTTTCATTAATTAACAATTGACCAATATTAATTAACATTAGTCAAGTGATAAAATATGCTACTTTCTTAATACCAAAACATAATGAATATAATATAATTAATTTCCTCTTTTTGTAGAATTGATTAGAAATTACTGTGATTAAATAGATTATACATAAATTATGATTTGGGGGTATTTATTTGGTAAGTAATAATGTAGAAAAATGATGCTTGTTGCAATTATTTCAACATGCCATGTGAAACTGTAACCTTTTTTTCTCTGGTATTTCCTTCCTGTGGTTGTACCCCCTGCTATCACTGTATCTGATCTTAGTACCCTGGGTACTATATATATGTGTATTAGAACTAGGGAAGGGAAAGGGAATGCCAAAATTGAGAGACAAAGCATTAAAAAGACAAACTATTCCAGAAGCCATACTTGCAAAACCATTTGGTGTAAACCAACTGTACAATTCATGGGCGGGGGAGGGGGAGAAGAGGGGGGTGATGAGGGAGGAGGTAACAAGTTGAACAAGAAATGTACTCACTGCCTTACATATGATACTGTAACCCTCTGTACCTCACTTTGACAATAAAGGAAAAAATGGTACTTTATGTTTTGATGTTATAGGAAAAGTCTTCCCAGGGAATCTTTCTAATTTTCTTTTCTTTTTCTGTTCATTTTTATTGTATTTCTTTCTTTTCTTATTTTTATCTTATTTTATTCTTTTCTTATTTATTTTTAATTTTCATGAACTTTTAAAGGTTGTACAAGGAAGTTACTATTTAACAAGTCGGTCTAAAAATCAACCTTTTCATTATTCTCCTGATTCCATCTGCTCCTTCTTTCGCAGACTCATTTAACATTTCCCACTTTCGTTATCACAGTGTACATAGAATATTTTTGTTGTATTTGTCTCCTCTTATCTTTTTCACTCATTCATCCCCGTCCACTAGCCCCTCACATACAATCTTGTTTTAGTCTCTTGATATTCATTTTCTTAATCTGTTAACTGATCAAAACATTTTTCCTATTGAGTTTGATTTCTGTATACTATTGTAGCCAATTATATTATGTACTAATGTACATAAGCATATTGTTCTACATAATTTTATATGGGAATTTGTGTTTTGAGTCTTAGTTCTGCACATAAGAGAAAACATGGTAGTAATGGGGTTGGAATTCAGGGCCTGTGTTTGTTAAGCTGGTACTCTACCACTTTCTATCCTGTTTTCTTCCGGAAATTTTTGACATAGGTTCTCTGGAACTTTCCTGGGTTGGCCATGGAATATGAACCTTCTGATTTTAAGTCTCCCTGTAGCTAGGATAACAGAAATGAACTACCAGAGTATATTAGGTAAACAGTATGGCTAACAGAAATTTTCAAAAAGTGTTGACAGGCTGATAAAGTAAATGTTTTAAATATAAATATTTAACAAAAAGTGAGCCATTTCTTTTTAATTCTATATCTTGCCTAGTTATTTCTCCAGATCATATTTTAAGCAATTTGTATATAATGTGCTCACCATTGATCTCCTCATTACTTCCATTGTGGGTTAAATAAGCTTGTTTACGAAGTTGTATGTTTATGCTCTTCACTGAATTTAAGTTCTTCTTTCCCTTTCTCTCCCTCTTCTTTTGAGACCAATTACCTATACCATTGACACTTAGCAGGCAGTTTTCTTTTTTTTTTTTTCTTTTTATTATCAAACTGAATTACAGGGAGGTTACAGTTTCATACCTTAGGTACTGGATACATTTCTTGTAGTGTTTGTTGTCTCGTCCCTCGTTTCCCCTCCCCCTCCCACTTCCGGCCCCCCCCCCCCGAGTTGTTCAGTTCATTTACACCAAACAGTTTTGCAAATATTGCTTTTGTAGTTGTCTTTTTTTTTACCCGGTGTCTCTCAAATTTGGTATTCCCTTTGATTTTCCTAGTTCTAATACCAGTATACATGGTTTCCAATATACTCAGATAAGGTAGAGAAATAGTGTAGGTACAACCACAGGAAGCCGATACAAGAATATCATCAGTAATAGAAGCTACAGATACACATAGCATGTTGAAAGTAGTTACAACTGTGATATAACAATCGTTTCCATAACATGGAGTTCATTTCACTTAACATCATCCTATATGTTCATAAGGGTATAGCTATTGGGCTCTTGTGATCCTCTGCTGTGACTTGCCTAAACCTGTGCTAATTATTCCCTATAAGAGAGACCATAGAGTCCATGTTTCTTTGGGTCTGGCTCACTTCACTTAGTATAATTTTTTCCAAGTCCTTCCATTTCCTTACGAATGGGGAAATGTCATTCTTTTGGATAGAGGCATAAAATTCCACTGTGCATATGTACCACATTTTCCTGATCCATTCGTCTACTGAGGGGCATCTGGGTTGGTTCCAGATTCTAGCTATTACAAATTGTGCTGCTATGAACATTGTTGTGCTGGTGGCTTTAGTGTGCTTTTGTTTGTGGTCTTTTGGATAGATACCCAAAGGTGGGGCTGCTGGGTCAAAGGGGAGCTCTATGTTTAGCCTTCTCAGGAATCTCCATGCCGCTTGCCAGAATGGCAGAACCAGTTTACATTCCCACGAACAATGAAGTAGGGTTCCCTTTTGGCCACATCCCCTCCAACAATTATTATTGTTAGTTTTCCTGATAATGAACATTCTTACCAGGGTGAGGTGGAATCTCAATGTTGTTTTGATTTGCATTTCTTTTATGGCCAGTGATGTAGAGCACTTTTTCCTATGTCTCTCGGCCATCCTCATTTCTTCATCAGAGAAGTCTCTTTTTAAGTCTTTAGCCCATTTGATGAGAGGGCTATTGGTTCTTAGCGGTTTTGTTTTGGATGAAGGTAGATTTTTTAGTTCTGCACATATTTTAGATATGAGGCCTTTGTCTGTTGAATGGCCAGTAAAGATCTTCTCCCAATCTGTGGGCTTTCTGTTTATCTTGCGTGCTATGTCCTTCGTCCTGCAGAAGCTCTGCAGTTTGATGTAGTCCCATTTGTCCAACCTTTCTTTGATTTGTAGCCTTTCTGGGTCTTTGTAAAGGAAGTTCTGTCCTGTGCCAAGGAGCCCAAGTGTTTCTCCTACTCCTTCCTTTAGTGTTTTCAGGGTGTCTGCTTTGATTTTGGGGTCTTTGATCCATTTGGAATTGATTTTGGTGCAGGGTGATATAAGGAACTAGTTTTAGTTTTTTGCATGTGTTGAACTAGTTTTGTCAGCACCATTTGTTAAAGAGGCTATCTTTCTTCCAAACTTCTGTTTTAGCTCCTCTATCAAAGATTAAGTAGGCGTAGTTCTGTGGGTTCATTTCTGGGTCTTCAATTCTGTTCCATTGGTCTTCAGGCCTGTTCAGGTGCCAATACCAAGCTGTTTTTATTACTATAGCTTTATAATACAGCTTGAACTTGGGTGTTGTAATTCCTCCAGCACTTTTCTTTCTCCTTAGGATTGTTTTTGCTATTCTGAGTCTTTCATTATTCCATATGAATTTCTGGATTGCTTCCTCTATTTCATTAAAAAATGGTGTTTGGATATTAATGGGTATTGCATTGAATTTGTACATAGCCCTTCACAATATTGCCATTTTGATTATATTAATTCTCCCAATCCAGGAGCATGGGAGGTTTTTCCCTTTCCTTAGTTCTGCCTTCATTTCTTTTTTCATGTTTTTAAAGTTCTCATCAAAGAGGTCTTTCACTTCTTTGGTTAAGGTTATTCCTAGGTATTTTATGTTTTTTGAGGCTATTGCGGAAGGAGTTACTTTCCTGATTTCAGCCTCGGTCTTCGGGTCATTAGCATAGAGAAAGGCCATTGATTTTTGAGGGTTTATTTTATATCCTACAAATTTGCCAAAGTTTTGGATGAGCTCTAGTAGCTTGGGGGTAGAGTCTATGGGGTTCTTTAGGTATAGGATCATGTCATCTGCGAAGAGAGAAAGTTTAACTTCATCTTTTCCTATTTGGATCTCCTTTATATTTTCTTCTGGTCTAAGTACTCTGGCTAGGAATTCTAGTACTATGTTGAAGAGCAGGGGAGAGAGTGGACATCCCTGCCTTGTTCCTGTTTTTAAAGGAAATGGCTTTAGTTTTTCACCATTTAGAGTTATGCTTGCTGTTGGTTTGTCATAAACTGCCTTGATTATATTCAGGAATGTTCCCTGGAATCCCAGTTTTCCAGGGCTTTTAGCATAAATTGGTGCTGGATTTCATCAAACGCTTTTTCTGCATCGAGTGATTTAACCATGTGGTTCTTTACCTCGCTCCAGTTGATGTGGTGGATTACATTAATTGACTTGCGTATATTAAACCAACTTTGCATCCCTGGGATGAATCCAGTTTGATCGTAGTGTACGATTTTTTTGATGAACTGTTGAATTCTATTGGCCAGAATTTTGTTGAGATTTTTTGCGTCTATGTTCATCAGGGAAATCGGTCTATAGTCCTCTTTCCGTGATGAGTCCCTGCCTGGTTTTGGGATGAGGGTTATACTGGCTTCATAGAATGAGTCTGGTAGTGAACGTTCTCTTTCAATTTTCATTGAAGAGTTTGAGAAATATTGGTGTGAGTTCTGTTTTGAAGGCCTTGTAGAATTCTGCTGTGAATCCCTGGCCCTGGGCTTTTCTTGGATGGGAGATCACTTATTGCTGTTTCTACTTCAAGGCTGGATATGGGTCAGTTTAGAAGGTTTAAATCTTCAAGGTTGAGTTTGGGGATATCAATTTTTTCAAAAAAAATCATCCATTTCTTCCAGGTTCTTGAATTTGTTGGCATAAAGGTTTGCAAAATAGTCCCTTATTATGGTCTGAATTTTGGTTGTTTCTGTGGTGATGTTACCTGTTTCATCTCTTATCTTGTTTATTTGAGTTTTAGCAGGCAGTTTTCTTAAAAAATATTTTCTCTTGTCCATTCAGATTAGGTAATTTATACAGATTTATCTTCAAATATATTGATATTTTAAATTAATTCTACATTGAACTTCTCTAGTGAATTGTCTTAAATATTCTATGTGTTATTCCTAGAATTTGCAGTTTTATTTTTTACAAGTTGTATTTCTTTGTCTTCACTTTTAGCTTTCTTTGTGTGAAATACTAGGGAAAAAATCTTATTACTCATACTTGATGTTGCTTTAAAATCAATAAGATTATTTAGTTCTTTCCCTAGCTATAATATATCTTAAATTGCTATAGCATTTTGTTTTAAAAACCTTACTGTGTATTATTCCTGCATTTCTTCTGTAATCTATCATAGTAAATATATTACTTTTTACTACTTCACCATTATGATATTATGTAATTTTTTTAGAAATAACAAGTTCTCTACAATCAGTAGCTTTCCAGGGCTTGAAGAAGCTGGTACCAGATTGCAAGTTGAGGTTCCTGTTGAGATACAGCATATTGATTGGGAGAAGATGGGTTCAATGCTTCTTTTATTTAGAATTAAAATTAAGTAACAACAAGTGGGTCATTTATTAGCCTGGGAAAAGAAACAATGTGGAATTTAGAATGACAGATTAATCTGTCAAATAATGTCAAATAAGAGTACATTCCATGACTTGCTATGTGGTTGCGTGTGTTTGAATCAGTAGATAGGGTTTTTTTTTTTTTGCTCTCATCACTTGCCTTTACCAACATGAAAGGTTTATAACATGGTACACTTTTCTTAATAAATTCATATGATATAATTGGCAAGCTATTTCAAGTTAAATGGCACAAAATATTCATGGTGATAATAGTGACTATAAAGAGGGTTTCTTGTTTGGCAGGACAGAATCCATATTCAAAATGCTTGAAGTTAGCATCTCCCTAGGAAAAAAACCCAATAATTTAGAAAAACAGGTGTGAGAAACAAACTAGCTAATGAATTGTTAAACAAGTTTTATATATTATTTATCAAGATCCATTCTAAATGCTTTTGATGTGACTCATTAGGCTCTAGTTTCCCTTCTTTTTACCTCTCTTACTTCCTGTATCTGACAATGTTCTGTCACAACTCTTCAAAGATCTATCATTTGTCCTATTTCTTTCAGTTCATTTTCTTCACATGGTTAAATATTTCATGGCAAAGTCATTCCAGTTTTTTCATATCTACAGAGCTAATAAGACAGTTTTTATTGTGTATTATACAACACTTATCTACCTTTCACCCTGGTTTTACTCACTAATGCTATACTCCTTGACAAGTACATATGGCAACTGATCACGTGTCTGGACCTTTATTTTGTAAATTTGGAGTATTTTTTGATGAGTATTTAAGTTCAATTGCATCCTTTAAAGTAGGAATTATAGATTCTCCATGACACTCATGCCTAGATATATCTTAGTGTTTGAGAAGCAAATAGAAATGTTTTTGTGAATACCTTTGAGTGTCAGCAGCTGTTTTGGGCTGGGAAAAACAAGAGAGATCTTAGAGGACTCTGACATGTTGAATAAGTCTGTTGAGCTTGGTTTATTTACATAGCATGCTCACTCTGTGTTATTGTTCATGATGGGTTACAATCAGGAAGTGAGTGAAGGCTGAAAGAAAAATGAAGCATTGTTGGGAGAGAAAGCAAGTAAAGGCTGTATATAGATAGATCAGCCACAAACCTCACAGGAATGCCTTAACCATTAATCAGTCACATGATCCAAGTTCACAGTGAGTGAATGAAACTATTGCTGCTGAGGTAAGAATGAAAGTGCAGTTAGTCTTCGGATTTTATCTCTTATGTTTCAACAGTCAGAAATTCTCCTATAAGATTTTTAACTTTCACCACCTACAGAATGTGTTACTTTGATCCATTTGGAAAGTTGCCTGGGAAGACAGAGGCACTGGAGTCTTATCTGTAGACCTTGAGTATTTAGGCTATTGATGCTTACACAAAGGTTGCTGCTAAGGGGGAATTGCTGATGGTTTGTTACTCCATGTTCCTAGGAAATAATAAGTGGATGCCAATTTTTTTCTCTGTTGGGCAGCTGTGTGAGGGATGGAGGTATCCAGTGAGAAAGATCTATGGAGCAGAGCATCATGAGTAGATGTAATGGCACCTAGACACTGGGACAGGTACAGAATATATTCTGACACATTGAGATGAGCTTGCATTTTATCATATCCATCCAAAAGGTGGAAACAGGTAGTCCCTTCTTCTCTGAGTAGAATGATTCACATTGGCAACTATGTAGGGCATCTGAAAAAGAATTTAATCAGACTTTAGCAAACCAAGAATATTAACAGAGATATCAACCTCATGCTTGCAGTTGGTTTTGGAACTTCTCGTAGTATCTTTAGTAAGATGGTCTGGATTTTTGTCTTCAAAGAGTCTCAGCCATTCCTTATCTTATCCTCATCAGGCTATGCTTAATTTGATTGCTTATATACTATTACTAACAGGCATAAAATCATTTAGAGATGTCAATTGAGCCTGTTTCTTATGAGGCAGGTCTTTTCCCCTCAGTTGCTGACCCACATGCCAATAATCTATAGGTGTGACATCATTGAAACTCTCAGAAGTATGCTGTAGTTATCTCTTAGGCCTCTCTTTCAATCCAATCAATTTGGTAGTCAAAATTAACCATTCTTAGATATCAAGGTAGCATTGGCAAATATGTGATTGGAGTTCATAGTGACAGAAATGTCAAATCATGGATCATCTGCATGCAGGTATTAATAGAAGACTCAGCAAGGATGGAATAAAATGTCTGGGGTTAGATTTATTTTTTTGGTGCAATATGGTGCAATAAGCCTGCAAAATGAATGATATGCACACATTCTAAATATTCCGCAAAGGATTTTTATTTTCTTTTAAATAATAATGATGCAATTTTTGTGTTTACCCATTTGAATCAACTGATTTTAATGATTAACTCCTATGGAAAGTTAATTGTAGTGTAATGATGAGTCTTTGATAAGGCCAGTATGGACTTTTATTTTCATAAATTAATCTGTATAATGATTACCCAATTAGTCATTTTGAGAACAAAGGTAGCTGGCAAACATTTAACAGTTTATTGAATATTTTCTGTTTTTTCAAGTGTAGAGACTCAAATTCAACATATTCACTTTAATAATTTAATAGGAAAGTACAAATTTAAAATACTAGCCACCAAGCAATCAATATTTACTGACTGTTGTTCCCTGTTGTCATCAGATTTCAAGTAGAATGTGAAAAGGCAAATGGTAAGCAAATTACCATGAATAAATGCATCCCCACAACTATAAAGGATATAAAGTAAAAACTATGCAGAATCTAATAGGATATAAACAGTTTTAAACATGACAGAATTGAATTATTATAAAGCATTGAATATTTTATGTTAGAAGAAATCTGAAGTTATTTTTTAAGCCTTGATATAATCCAGATTTAAAGGAGGTATTTGAGAACACACACTGGATGATTTGAATAGCATTTTACCATGAATACGGACCTTTTTTAATCCCAGAATTTGTATAGTCCAAAGAAATATAATCCAAAAAAGGAAAGAGAAAGGCATCAAAGAAAAGAGGGAAGACATGAAAGAGGGAAGGAGGAAGGAAAGAGGAGAAAAAGGAGAGAAGGAAAAGAGGAATAGAAGAAGGAAAAAGAAGAAAGAGCAATATGTAAATTAGAATTAAAGCAAAGTTTTTTGTCAAGTAAATATAAGAACTTGTCTTTTATTTGGCATATATTTTCTTCACCTTCAATACTCATTTTATGGCAAAATATCCTTAACTTATTTGAGCTAAGATGAAGTGACCAAGCTAAATTACTAATGTTTTGTGTCAGTCATACAATAGATCTCCAAACATATTACTAGAATATAAAGCCAAAATCTGTAGGAATAAGTCACAAGATTTAACATCAAGTAAAACCATGAAGAAGAATAAATTGACTAATTCTATTTCTGATATGCATTTTTAGAAATGGGAGTAATTATTTTCTTGAAATAAGTTACTGTCCTGTAATATAGGAGTCTTTTATGTTCTTGTTAAAGACAGGATTAAGATATTGTTTATTAAGGAGAAGGTCTTCATTGTTTAGACAAACTGCTTTCAGTATTGAGTATAATTTCATTGAATTAGTATTGTTTGGCTCTGATTCCAAGAAAGCATTTAGAGACCAAATCATGTGTTAGCTCCCAGCTACAATGTATGATTTATGCTTCTAATTTCAAAATTTTTAATGCTGCAAAAAAGAAGTGATGGCAAAATTGCTAGCCTCCAGGTCTAGATCTGGATATTGATCTTGGCTAGGTCACAACATGATATGTTATTTAAATTCTGGAAATAATGTTCACATCTCAAGTCTCATCTTTAGCATGGTTTTCAGTTAAATCAGAAAGCATTGCAAGTTTCACTAAATTGTTACTTTGAGTCCTATGAAGAAAGTCTAAGTGTTAACAATGTGTTTTGAATTTAGATATTATCACCACATGACAAAATGAATCAGGTTTTTATTTCTTTGCCCTTCCTCCAATTAAAACAACAGCAATGTCAAAAATGAAAATTCACAATAATCCTTAGTGTCCAATTAACAACAAAAGGTCCTATTCCAATTCACAACCAGGTCACATATCTCTAAAACCAAATGCATTATGTACATCTGAATTTATTGAACTATCTATTACAAATTAAAACAAATAATATTTATATTGATTTCATATGCCCAGTAAAATATACACTTCTCCTTATTAACATTAAAATATGTCAAGATTCCCATGTGCCTTTTATTCAATGATTAAAATCAAATTTTGGGTAAAAAGTCTGTGTACTTTACAGGAGTAGTTCTTTAAATTCCAAATCTGTAATGAAAATAACTTTGCATTTTTATTAATGGTAAAAATTTACAACTTCCATTTCTCCATGGAAAGATATGGTTAAGGAATAAATATATGCAGTATACATTTAATACTGCATTATATAATCCTTAATTACTTTATTTATGAACAGGTGACTTCATGAATCAAAAAATACTAGCATAGAATGTTATAGAATCCTAATATTCAGAATAATCATCTTTATTTTCTGATATTGATCAAGATGTATAAATATCATCCAAACATTAAAAGATAAATTCAACCATTTCTTAGTAATTTTTATCTATGAATGAGTTACTTTTAAATAATTTGTTTTTGTTTTGTGACCTTGATTTATTATATCATACTGTTGAGAAAAAAAATTAAAGATAATTCTTATGTCCACAATAAAGCAAAACTTGCTATATTAAAGGGTATTATTTAGGTTACCTAATTTATATGGACTAAATTCTGCAACATCAGCTAGTTTTACTGGGTTAGATATACATGGTTAGACATCTGATTTATAGTACTAGCCTTGTAGCAATTGTAGCAGCATTATAATTCAACAGAAATTCATAAAAATTTCATTGTAATTTTCTTGCATTTTATTGTGTCTGTTTAAAATTAACTTAGAAAATGCTAGATTCTTGATTTATTTTTACTTTTCCTGTCTACATAATTCCAGAATCAATTATAAAAACAGCAGACAGTAAGATATAAGTTAATTTTTACTAAATGACAGGTATCAAGATAAATTAGAGGTGGGAAAGATGGCGCCGACACAGTAGGGAGGCACCCCGACTCGCCCCAACTGAATAGCGAGCTGGGAACTTCAACACCCAACACCCCATCAAGAAGCAAAACCAGCAGCCAGAAGCAGTGGAGAAACGCAGGAAAACAAAAAGGAGCAAAAAAGAAGAGCCAAAAACCTGCACGGAGCCGGAGAATCTCCCGGGCACCCTCCACCCACCAGCCGACCCTGGCCCAAACAGGGCCAGGCTGGGAAAGGGGAACCCGGCGATCGGCAGACAGGCTGCCGGGAGCGCAGAATTCAGACAGAGGGAGACTCCACGGTCACTAGGGAGGGTGCGGACCAAGACACACAACAGCAGCGATGAGAAGTTCGGGTCCACACCGGGTTCAGACAAATGGGGGCTGGGGAACCCAGCGGGGCAGAAGGAGGGAACCGGGAAAGCCACTACGACACTTCGCCACCGTCTGAAGGACCAACGGCTGCGTGGGACACACACACAATCCAGGATCAGTGAGTCCCCCATTACCCCCTCACCCAACGGGAGACCAGCTATCAGAGACCCAAGCCCTACAAAGAAGCTACATCTCCCTCCCTCCCCCTCCCCACTCCGAGAGAACAAAGAACCCCCAAATCAGATGCTGGGAAGTCAGTTTAGAAGGGGAAGGGCGGAGCAGCCCCAAGGTCACACAGGATTCAGATCTGGCTGAATCAGCCCTGCCCCCTTCCCAACAGGGGCTGGGGGATGGCCGGCAGTGCAAGCCCCACCCAAGGCACCTGGACCTCGAGGACTCTTACAACTAAAATCACAGGTGCTGGTGGGCAATACCAGCACAGCAGGGACACCTGGGCCTGATCATATCCCCTCCTCACAGCGGAGGCAAGGTCTGAGGGTGCTAACCCACACCCGGACAGTCGATCCCACTGGGCCCCACACATATCGCCAACGGACTTGTGGGAGGGCGCAAACACAACCCCACAACCCGGGGCTCGCTCTGGGAGGCGTACCCCGCTAAAGTGGATGGGGCCACAGTGCCAGTGCCTGCTGTAGCGGGCACACAGCACACAGGAGGGCTGGACCCCCGGCACGCCCACTCTGGTAGGCGTACCCAGCACTGGTGGGCGGGGCCACAGTGGCAGCTCCTGCTCCGGTAGACACGCCTACACAGGAGGGGGGTGCAGAGCTACAAACCAAACCTGAGAAGCCAGCCACAGATTTCCAGATGTGCAAACCACAAAGAAACATAACACAGTTTATCAAAGAGCAAGCCAACTCGCCAGCTCCAAAAAGCAGCACGACTGAAGAGGAGATGGAGACTAAAAAAGCAAATGATGCCATGTTAACAGGAATGATGGAAAGTGTCAGAAATGAAATCAGAAAACAATTCCAGGAGTTTAGAATGGAAATCTTGAAGGACACCAAGGAAGCCAAGAAGGAAATGGAAGCAAAAATGGATATAATGCAAGCCTCCTTTAAAGAAAATCTTAACATCCTGAGAATTGAAATGCATGAAAAAATAGATTTAAAATACAACTATTTGAAGGAAGAAATTTCCATGATCAGAGCTGATCTGACAACCATAAATATCTCTCTGACATCCATAAACTCCGCAATTGAAACCATAACACAAAGAGTGGACCATATGGAATCCAGAATCTCTCTCCTGGACGATGAAGCAGCTGACAACAACCAGAAAATGACCACACTCCAAGAAACGGTGAAGCTTCAGGGCAGACTAATCCAGGAACTAATGGACAAAGACAAGAGATATAATCTGCACATAATTGGAATAGAAGAAGGAGCCGAATACCAGAGCAGAGGGCTTAAACATGTTTTCAATAAAGTTATTGCAGAAAACTTCCCCAATCTCACAGGGGACCCCATCCAGGTAACCGAAGCCTATAGGACACCTGACAGGCCAGACCCCAGAAAAGCCACCCCAAGGCACATAATATTCAAGACTTCAGACCTCAAGATTAAAGAGCAAATTCTGAATTCAGCCAAAGTGAAGAAAGAAATTTTCTAAAATGGGAAGAGGATTTGAATAACAGCTGACTTATCCACACAAACTTACCAAGCACGAAGTTACCAAGCACGAAGTGAGTGGAAGAACACCATCCAAACACTTCAGACTAACAATATGCAACCTCGGATCAAATATCCAGCGAAATTGGAGTTCACATTTGAAGGGAAAACCAGATCTTTCCACACCAAAGAGGAGCTAAAAGAGTATGTGAATAAAAAACCAGCCCTACAGCGAATTCTAAGAGGGGAGCCCCACCCAACAGAGATCATACAAGACACACAGACAGAATCAGAAAGAAACTACAATAGCCAAAGTCCAACAGAAAGAACAGCTCACTAAAGACAAGAAAAAAAAAGAGGAAAAAACAGCCCAACAATTAAATGGAAGGAGAAAAAACACCCTTATCCTTGATCTCTTTAAATATAAATGGTTTAAACTCTCTGATAAAGAGGAGCAGACTGGCAGAATGGATTCGCAAACAAAAAGTTGACATCTGCTGTCTAAAAGAGACCCACCTTACAGCAAGTGACAAAAACAGGTTCCAAATGAAAGGATGGAGCAAGATCTACCAAGCAAATGCACTTACCAAAATGGCAGGTGTAGCCATTCTGATCTCAGACAAGCTGGACTTTTCATTAAAATCAACTCAAAAAGACAAAGAAGGACAATACCTATTAATACAAGGAAAAATCCAGAATCAAGACATCACGGTGATAAATGTATACTCACCGAACAAAAGAGGCCCTACATATGTCAAGTAAATTCTCACAGAACTACAGAACAAGATAGATGCAAACACAATCATAGTGGGTGACCTTAATACCCTACTCTGTCCAAGAGACAGATCCAACACCCAGAGGATTAGCAAGGGAGCTGAGGACCTAAGTAACACCATTTCCAAAATGGATCTGACAGACCTATAAAGAATCTTCCACCCTACAGAGACCCAATACACCTTCTTTTCAGCAGCCCATGGATCATATTCCAAAATAGACCACGTCATAGCCCACACAAAGAACCTCAGCAAATACAAAAATATTGACGTCATCCCATGTATTATATCTGATCACAGTGGATTAAAGGTAACCCTCAACAACAAAGGATACCACAGAGCCTATACACACTCTTGGAGGGTAAACCCCACACTGTTATCCAACACTTGGGCCACAGACCAAATTAAAGATGAAATCAACGAATTCATAAGCCACAATGACAATGAAAACACATCACAAAGAAACCTATGAGACACAGCTAAGGCAGTACTGAGGGGCAAGATCATTGCCCTCAGCACTCACATTAAAAGAATGGAAGCAGAGTAGGTGAATAACCTCACGATGAAACTAAAACAACTGGAGAAACAAGAAATGACAGAATCTAAAACGACAAGGAGGGGAGAGATCACAAAGATTAAAGAAGAGTTAAATCTGATTGAAAATAGAAAGACCATTCAACAAGTAAATAAGACTAAAAGCTGGTTCTTTGAGAAAATAAAATTGACAGACCCCTTGCAAGACTTACAAAAAAAAGAAGAGAAGAGACTCATATGCATAAAATCAAGGACTCCACCGGAAAAATTACAACAAGTACACACGATATTCAAACAATCATAAGGAGCTATTTCCAAAACCTCTACTCAGCAAAAAACAATAATTTTACAGAAATGGAACAATTCTTAGAGAAGTACAAACTGCCCAAACTGAACCAAAAGAAATAAATCAACTAAATAAACCAATAACTTACAGTGAGATACAGGAGGTAATTAAGAACCTCCCAACAAAGAAAAGCCCAGGCCCAGATGGATTCACCAATGAATTCTACAAAACCTTTAGTGATGAGCTAATACCAATACTCCTCAAACTCTTCCATGAAATAGAAACAGAGGGAGAAATCCCAAACTCATTCTACGAAGCCAATATCATACTCATTCACAAACCAGGCAAAGATCCAACAAAATAAGAGAACTACAGACCAATATCACTAATGAACACAGATGCAAAGCTCCTCAATAAAATATTAGCTAACAGGATCCAGAAACTGATCAAGAAAATCATACATCATGACCAAGTAGGCTTCATCCCACAGTCACAAGGATGGTTCAACATCCGTAAATCAATCAACGTAATTCACCACATAAACAGATCTAAAATTACGAATTACATTGTTATCTCAGTCGATGCCCAAAAAGCCTTTGACAAAATACAACATCCATAACTATTAAACGCTTTGGAGAGAACAGGAATAGATGGAACATTCCTCAGAACAATTAAAGCCATATACAACAGACCAACTGCTAATATCATATTAAATGGAGAGAAACTTAAATCATTCCCCCTAAACTCAGGAACAAGACAAGGATGCCCACTCTCCCCACTTCTGTTCAACATAGTGCTGGAATCCCTAGCCATAGCAATAAGGCAAGAGGAGGACATCAAAGGGATCCACATCAGCAAGGAAGAAATCAAGTTATTCCTATTCGCAGATGACAAGATCTTATATCTGAAGGACCCAAAAAACTCAGTCCCCAAACTCCTACTC
This sequence comes from Perognathus longimembris pacificus, assembly GCF_023159225.1. Lineage (NCBI taxonomy): Eukaryota > Metazoa > Chordata > Mammalia > Rodentia > Heteromyidae > Perognathus > Perognathus longimembris. The sequence goes on from NC_063172.1 coordinate 38,361,752, forward strand.
CTAATAAACCAATTTGGCAAAGTAGCAGGATACAAAACCAATCCACAAAAGTCAGCAGCTTTTCTGTACACCAGCAATAGATAAACAGAACATGAAATTATGGAAACAATTCCATTTACAGTAGCTAACAAAAGAATAAAGTACCTAGGGATCAACTTAACCAAGGATGTGACGGACCTATTTAGTGAAAACTATAAACATCTAATAAAGGGAAATCAAAGAAGACACAAGGAGATGGAAAGACCTCCCGTGCTCATGGGTAGGCAGAATCAATATAGTGAAAATGGCCATATTGCCCAAATTGTTATACAAATTCAATGCAATCCCTATCAAAATCCCAGCCACATTCTTCACTGAAATAGAGAAAACAATCAATAAATTCATTTGGAACAGCAAAAAACCTAGAATAGCCAAAGCAATTCTAGGCAAAAAAAAAGCAGTGCAGGAGGTATCACAATACTAGACTTCAAGCTCTACTACAAGGCCATCATAACAAAAACAGCATGGTATTGTTATAAAAACAGATCGGAAGACCAATGGATTAGAATTGAAGACCCAGAAATAAAACCACACTCTTACAGCCAACTGATATTCGACAAAGGAGCTAAAGACATACAATGGAATAAACATAGCCTCTTCAACTACTGGTGCTGGGAGAACTGGGCAGCCATATGCAGAAAACTCAAAGTAGACCCAAGCCTATCACCATGCACCAAGATCAACTCAAAATGGATCAAGGACCTCAATATCAGACCTGAGTCCTTGAAATTACTGAAGGACAGAGTAGGAAAGACGCTAGAACTTATAGGCACAGGAAGGAACTTCCTGAATATAGTCCCAGGGGCACAACAAATAGGGGAAAGACTCGACAAATGGGACTACTACAAATTAAAAAGTTTCTGCACAGCTAAGGACATAGCCACCAAAATAGAAAGACAGCCAACGATATGGGAAAGGATATTTACCAGCACAGCAACAAAGGCCTGATATCTGTCATCTACAGAGAACTAAAAAAAACTAAGCCCCTCCAAGCCCAATAAACCTATTAGGAAATGGGCAAAGGAGCTAAAGAGAGACTTCACAAGAGAAGATATAACAATGGCAAAGAAACACATGAGGAAATGCTCAACATCCCTGGTAGTAAAGGAAATGCAAACAAAAACCCTGAGATACCACCTCACCCCAGTTAGAATGGCCTATACTCTGAACTCAGGAAACAACAAATGCTGGAGGGGCTGTGGGGAAAGAGGAACCCTTCTCCATTGTTGGTGGGAGTGCAAATTAGTACAACCACTTTGGAGAACAGTATGGAGGTTTCTCAAAAAGCTCAATATAGACCTACCTTATGACCCAGCCATACCACTCCTAGGCATCTATCCTAAACAGCAAGTACCAAGATATCAAAAAGACATTTGTACTTCCATATTTATCGTGGCACAATTCACAATAGCCAAAATATGGAAACAACCCAGATGCCCCTCCACAGACGAATGGATCCAAAAAATAAGGTACTTATACACAATGGAATACTACATAGCGATTAGGAATGGTGAAATATTGTTATTCTCAGGGAAATGATCAGAACTTGAACAAATAATGTTGAGCAAGACAAGCCTAGAACACAGAAAACAAAGGGGCATGATCTCCCTGATATATGACTTTTAACAAAGGGAGACGGAGACACAGTAGAGACCAAGTCTGTGCAACCAAAACCTGCTTGTCAAATAGTATTCCCCACAGGATTGGGGCAGAGACCCAACAGTATGTAACTAAAACCAAATGATTACTCAACCTATAAAGGTCAAAAATTGACCTCTCAGGGGAATACAATAGCTCAAAAGCTAGGTATGTACGTTCATATAAGACTACTGCCGACACATGGTCTAACGTGTATCCGAGGCAGGCACTCTTGCCGCTAGGCTATATCCCCAGCCCCTATGTTCTTGATACATTGTATATTGTATGTCTACCTGACCTAGAGAAGAGATACAAAAACAGGACGTAAGATATCACAAGAAATGTACACACTGCCCTACTATGTAACTGTACCCTTTTTGCACAACACCTTGTCAAAAAATTTGTGTTCAATTAATAAACAAATAAATTAATAAAAAATAAATAAGATAAATGAGGTAAAATGTTTTATTTTTTTAATTATGTGACTAAAACCATATTTTCATGGGATTTAGTACCCTTTTCATCTATAAAAAAATTTCTTAGAGAGTAATATATGAAGAAAGAAATTTATTGAGTTCCCAGTTTGGGAGGCTGAATATCCTAGAATGTAGATTCAGCCGCCTGTGACAGACCCCCAGATTGTATCATACTGCCACAGGTGGTAGCTATCACAACAGGAAGAGATTGCATAGTAAGACAAGAATTTAGGAGAGGCTGGGAAGTGGGCAGCTTTGCATTTGTACAATAGCATATAATTCTCTCGTAAGAATTAACCAGGTTTCCCTGAAAATAACACCAATTCCTTCCAAGGGCAGCACTCTCACTCAACTACTTCCCACTATGACCCATCTTAAAGGCTCCTAATCACTCCCAACATCAACATACCGGAAGACCCAGAACTTCATATATTCACATCTGTGACTATTTCTGAATCATATTCAAACTATAGCAGTGTTCGGGGAGGACTCAATGGAACCAACTGAAAGACAAAAATTTTCAAATCTAAGGGGCTTATCTTACCTCAGAAATTATTACAATAAAAACAATGAACATAAAACAAGGTTTTGCTCCATGCTTAGTATTGTAAGACACATTCTGCATTTTTAATATGATTTCCCTCATTGGTAATAATTAGTACACATCTAGGATAGTCCTAAAAGAAGATAACAATAGCTCAATAGCTATGTACATATGAACATATAAGATGATGCTAAGAGAAATGAACTCTAAGTTATGGAATAAGTGGTTTATTATTGTTATTGTTATATTCAAGGTACCATGTGAAATTATGCCATTTTCTTCCCCATGGTATTATATCGGATGTCACTGTAACTGATTTTGGTACCCTGGGTATTGTACTTACGTGTGTTGGAACTAGGGAAGAGAAGGGGAACATCAAAATGGAAAAACAAAGGGTAAAAGGCAAACCAATGCAACAGCAATACTTACGTAACTATATGCTGTAAACGAACTGGACAACTTAGGGGGAGAGAATTGGGGAGGGAGGAAGGTAGGAGAAAAATGAAGGAGATAACAAGTTTGATAAGAAATGTACTCCCTGCCTTATGAAACTGTAACCTCTCTGTATATCACTTTGACAATAAGTCAATTAAAATAATATGGTTAAACTTCTATAATTGCTTTATAAGTTCATATTATTTCTATATTTTCCCTTTTAAACATCAAATGTTTAAAGTAGCATTTTGGTGCAGGGAAAACAAATTGTTTAAATTATGGATACTACCAACAATGATGAATTTTGTACTAAATATTAAAAGAGCTACTGGAACATTATTAGCTAGTTCTTTGCCATGAAAAAACAAACAAACAAGAGGGTTTTTGACTATTGAAGAAAGTGATCAATCTACATACAAGACAAGAGGTTATCTATTTGGGGAGGGGCAGGGTGAACAAATTCAGCAGTGACACTCACTAGAGTTTATGTTGAAACTGAAGTGTACAACTTGTGAGGGTGGGGGATTGACAGAGATGAGCTCAGAGAAAGCAAGATTAGAGGTGACACCCTTCAAAATGAAATGTACTATTTACCTGATTCACATAACTGAAACGCATTCTGAACAAATATTTAAAAAGAAGGTGATTAGGGTCTTAGTAAAATTCTTGGCTATTCTGTTTCACGTGAGGTTACTCTGCATTAGGTACTTGTGGAAAAGATGGAACCTCACTAGTGAGCTGTGTTTTTGTTACCCTGAAGGGTCAGAAAGTCGAATTCAGCACTTCCAGATGAAAATTGGGGGAAGAAGCAGTATAAAACAGAGTGTAAAGCTTCATAATCTGCTAGTAAAACTCATTTAAATTCTTCTTTATTCCTGAAAAAAAAGAAATATGGTAAGTTTTCTGTTTCCTGTTTCCAAGGAGAGACATTGTTTGTAGTGAGAATACTTGCTGAGTTAGAGGAGTTGCCAAGTTTGAATGGTTTGGTAAATACTTCAGGTATCACCAAATATTGAAAAAAGCAAGAAATCTTAGAGCGTGGTTCTCTGTATACCAGAATAGAAAGGCACACCAAATTCAGAAAGCCTATGATCTATCATGTATGATGTCTAAATGACAAACAAAAATTACTAAGTATGTGTATTTTTGCTTTCATTTAGATTATACAAATCTTTGTGAGAACAGCAATTCAGTGCTGGAAATCTACATAAACTACATATCATCTTGTTTTTAAGTGGATATAGAGATTAGTTCTCATATAAACTGGACTCCAGATGGTAACTTCTGAGGATCATGTACAAAAGCACAAAAGAAATAATTCAAACAATAATTTTAAAACATCTTATAAATGAAATGAAGATTAGTGTGGAAAGTTTGGAGCATCAATAAGGAGTAAAGTGAGCACTAGATTACCATACCTATCCAATAAGTACCTACAACTTTCCCACTGTAAACTTTACTGTTCAGAAGCATAATTTTGGCCATAAACCTACTGAAACACTCTGTCTTAAAGTTGTGGCTATCAAGATCAATAGATGGGAAATAAAATAATTTTAAACTATAAACTAAAATTTAATGAAATACAATGAACTCTCAGCCAACACTTTTTTTGGTGGATGATTCACAGTTCATATGTCAAACTAATATGTCATACATATGTGTCCATAAAAAATGAGACTTATGTAAAACTGGTCCTTTCATTTCTCTAAGGTTTGGTAAATGCTTTACTTTCCTATTTGTCATTGTATTTTGCTGATAATTTTGACCTTGTTTTGTTGCACATTAGCACATTTGTCTTTACTTCAAGGTTTTTGGTCATCAAGAAAGAAGACTAATGTTTCACTAGAAAAATAAATAGACAATGCATGCCATGAAATAATATAAAATTTATATCACTACAATTTTTATTGTTCCAGTCTCTTCCTACCTCTCCATTGCTCCACAGCCATGGGATGAATGTGGCTGGGCCACAGGCCCAAAAGCAACCTGAGGCTAAAACCTCCAAAAAGGAAATCCAAATACACTTCTTCTGTGTTCATTTCCCCGTGCAATACTGCTAGACAAGTACTTGGACCACACCTCCAGTCATTTTAATTTTTTAAAATTTATTTATTAATTAAACTTTGTTGACAAGGTGTTGTGCAAAAGGGGTACAGTTACATAATAGGGCAGTGAGTACATTTCTTGTGATATCTTACACCCTCGTTTTTCTTTCCCTTCCCTAGATCAGGTAGGCATATACACAATATACAGTGTACCAAAAACATATACACTAGCCATGTGGCATATGCCAAAGGAAATTCACCTAGAACTTTAAATATAATGTCAACAATAGAGTTTGCTTATCCTTGTCTTATATGATCATACATACATAGCTTTGAGCTATTGTGATCCACTGAGAGATCTATTTTAGACCTTTTTATGTTTAGTAGTTGGTTTTAGTTCCATAATATAAGGTCACTGACCCAAACCTATGGGAAATACCATTTCCCTGATATGCATCTACTTACTTCCATTGTACGTGTAGTTCCTAAATGAGCTTTTATCTCTCTTACCTCACCACAAAGCAGATTCTTTTGAGGAGTTTCCAGTACATTATCCATTCCACGAACTACTTACCTTAACAAGCTACAGCTGTTCTTATTCTGGGATTAGAAATGATGAAATATTGGTATTCGCAGGGAAATGGTCAGAACTTGAACAAATAATTCAGCGAGTCAAGCCTTTAACACAGAAAACAAAGGGGCATGGTCTCCTTGATATATGACTGTAAAGGTAGGGGGAGGGGGAACAGTAGAAACCAGGTCTGTGGAACAAAAACTTCTTGTCAAATGTGATGTGGCTTCGTGTGTGGTGTTCATCGATGCCAGTGAGCTTTGTATGGTTGCCAGATCAGCTCTCATTGTGGTAATTTCTTCTTTTAATGAGTTGTGTTTTGAATCTATTTCTTTGTGCATTTTGTGTTTTTCAGGATGTTAAGGTCTTCTTTAACAGAGGAGTAGACTGTATCCATTTTTGCTTTTCTTTCTTGATTTCCTCAAGGTCCTCCTAGACTTCCATTCTAAGCTCCTGTAACTGTTTTCTGAATTTGGTCCTGAGGCTTTCAATCATTTCTTCTATCTTAGTCTCAGTTGTTTTTTTATTCTCCATCTCCTCCTCGGCCGTACTAGTTTTTGGAGCTGGTGAGTTTGGTTGACCTTTCATGAAATGTGTAATATTTCTTTGTGATTTACGCATCTGGATATCTGCACCTGTAGCCTACTTGTGTGCTTTTGCATGGGGTTGGGCAGAGATCCTCCTGCTGGAGGCCTAGCACACTGAACCATGTTGGTCCTCTGAGGGGCACGTGCGTGTGCACTCTAGTGCTTCTTTTGGGGTGCTCTGCCCTGGCTTGTTGGAGGGTGCTTGTGCCCTCTCGCAAATCTACTGTGCGGGTGGTATACATGGTCCCCAGCAGGTTCCAGTGTCTGGGTGTGGGTTGGTGCCCACAGACACTCTGCACCTCCACTGTGAGGAGGGCATGTGCTTGGGCCCAGGTGACCGGGCTGGGCTGGTATTGCACAGCAGCAAGCTTGTGACTGTTGTTCAAAAATTCCGGGTGGACCAGGGTGCCTCAGGTGGTGTTCAAATGCCTAGCAGTCCTCGGATCCCTGCTGGGGTGGGGGGGCCTGGTGAGGACAGATTTAGGCTCCCCAGCTTTGGCTTTGGGGGACACTGGCCTAAGGTGTCTCCCAGTCACTTTGTTGGGTGCTGCTCCACCCGCTGCTGCTAGCTCCTGTGTTTTCCCAGGAGCTGCAGGGTCCTAGAGCTAACAGATATTGGGCTCTTTTGTTCCCTCGGGGTAGGGAGGGGGAGGGAGAGAACTCTAACTTCTTTGTCCCCTTGTGATGAGCTCTACATGAGGTTTCAGGTCTCTGCTATAGCTGATCTCCTGTTTGGGGTTGGGGGGCAATGGGGAAATTACTGGTACTGGATCGTGTGTGTGTGTCCAGCGCTGCTGTGAGCTTTTTCCGGATGAGTTGTGGTGATCAATCATTTGGCAGTGACATTCCAGCTCTCCCCATCCAGCTCTCCCCGTCTTTGCCATCTGGTTCCCCTGCTGTTGTTGTCTGGTCCCAGTCTTTCCGGTCCTGTGCCTCCAGTCTGAGCCACTGTCTGTCTCGGTCTGGTCTGTGCTTGGTGTGGGGCTGGTGGAGCTCTTGCTATCTGGGAGTTGCTTTTGAGATGGAGTCTTGCTAATTTTGTTAGATCTGGCCTGGAACTTCCTGATCCTCCTACCTCTGCCTCCCAAGTAGCTGGGATTGCAATCATCCATCACCAAGCCCAGGCTTAACTTCTTGTGATATAAATTTTTGAGTATCTTTTACACAAAGCTAACACAGCTACATTAATACTGCTTCTTCTTAAAATAAGTGATCATTAAGAATTTACCTCTTGCAAGCCACCAATCCAGCCTTTGCCGAAATTCATTACTTTCATCATAGACTTAATTTCTAAGATCTCAGTCTTCTCAGAATCTTCCTTTTAATCTGGTTGTGTTCTTGTTTGAAGGATGAAACAATTTTCTACCTCTGCTGGGGGACTAAAGGGATGTGTTACATCCCTCTGTTTTCCTCAGTTTCCTTTGGCTGTTGTTTGTTTCTACACAGCTTTAATGATGAAGGCTTTCTTCAAATTTCTGCTGAATCCTTGCACCTTGTATATTTCAACCTCAGGCATCTTGAGTGGGAGAAGGGCTTGGGTGTCCAAAGGTGGGCTCAAAAGAGAAGGGCCCATTTATATCCTGTAACTATACTGCAGTGTCCACACAAACAGAGTTTAACTGAAGGAAGGCATGTGGCTTCAGTAATCTGGGACATTCTGGGGTCCATCTGATTTATTATCATCAATGAGCTGCTTACTTACATGCATATAACCTTTAAAAAAAACTAAAAAAGAGGAAATTAAGGCAGAACTTAGGAAATGGAAAAATCTCTCATGCTCCTGGATTGGGAGGATTAACATTGTCAAAATGGCAATATTGCCAAAGGCTATCTACAAATTCAATGCAATACCTATTAATACCCCAACCCCATTTTTTAATGAACTAGAGGAAGCAATCCAGAAATTTATATGGAACAATAAAACACCCAGAGTAGCAAAAACAGTCCTAAGTAGAAAGAACAGTGCTGGAGGAATTTCAATACCAAACTTCAAGCTGTATTATAAAGCTATAGTAATAAAAACAGCTTGGTACTGGCACCAGAACAGGCCTGAGGATCAATGGAACAAAGCTGCAAACACAGAAATGAACCCACAGACCTATGGCTACATAAGCTTTGATAAAGGAGTTAAAAAGTAGAATAGAAGAAAGACAACCTCTTCAAAAAATAGTGCTGGCAAAATTGGTTCAACATTCATAACAAAATAAAACTAGATCCTTATATATCACTCAGCATCAAAATCAACTCCAAATGGATCAAAGACCTCAAAGTAAAATCAGATACCCTGAAAACACTATAAGAAGGTGTAGGAGAAACACTTGGGCTCCTTGGCACAGGACGAAGCTTCCTTAATGAAGGCCCAGAAACACAACATATCAAAGAAAGATTGGACAAATGGGACTGTATCAAACTGAAGAACTTCTGCAGGGCAAAGGACATAGCTTACAAGATAAATAGAAAGTCCACAGATTGGGAGAAGATCTTACTGGCCATACAACAGAAAAAGGCCTCATATGTAAAATATATACAGAACTAAAAAAATTAAATTCCTCCAAAACAAATCCTCAAAGAACCAACGCCTCCCTCCCCCCCTCAACAAATGGGCTAAATACCTAAGAAGAAACGAGAATGGCCAAGAGACATATCAAAAAGTGCTCTACATCACTGGCCATAAAAGAAATGCAAATCAAAACAACATTGAGGTTCCACCTCACCCGGGGAAGAATGTTCATTATCAGGAAAACTAATAACAAATGCTGGAGGGGATATGGCCAAAAGGGAAACCTACTACATTGTTGGTGGGAATGTAAATTTGTTCAACCATTCTGGAAAGAGACATGGAGGTTCCGCAGAAGGCTAAACATAGAGCTCTCCTACAACCTAACAGCCCCACTCTTGGGCATATATCTACCCAAAAGATTACAAACAAGACCATATTAAATCCACCAGAACAACTGTGCTCATTGCAGCACAATTTGTCATTGCTAAAATATGAAACCAACCCAGATTCCCCCTCAGTAGGTGAGTGGATCAAGAAAATGTGGTACATACACAATAGAATTCTGTCTTTATCAGAAATAATGAAAGTGCCCCATTCATCAGGAAATGGAAGGACTTGGATAAAATTATACTAAGTGAAGTGAGCCAAACCCAAAGAAACATGGACTCTGTAATTTCCCTCATAGGGAATAATTAGTTCATGTCTAGTATAGTCCTAGCAGAAGATCACAATAGCTTAATAGCTATGCCCATATGAACACATAAGATGATGCTAAGCAAATGAACTACAAGTTATGGAAACAAGTGCTATATCATTGTTGTAGTTATTTTCAACATGCCCTATGAAACTCCACCTCCTTTTTAATCTTGTATTACCTTCTTTTGGTTTTACTCCTGCTATCACTGTAACTGATCTTAGTACCCTGGATACGGTATATACGTGTATTGGAACTAGGGAAGGGAAAGGGAATACAAAAATCTAGAGACAAAGGACAAAAAGACAAACCATTGCAACATCATACTTGTAAAACCATTTGGTGTAAACCAACTGTAGAACTCAGGGTGGGGGGGATGGCGAGGAGGGAGGAGGGGGAAAATGAGGGAGGAGGTAACAATTTAGATAAGAAATGTACTTGCCTCACATATGAAACTGTATCCCCTCTGTACTTTACTTTGACATTAAAGAAGAAAAAAAATGCTTTATTGGTATAATGTATTCTCAGTATCTGTTTCAAGACTTCAATATCTTATCATCATCATTTAAGTTTCAATTCTTTCCTCACCTAGCATTTATAGAATAGTTTGATCATACTGATTAAATTTCACTGACAGGTCCACATTTTTCTGTCTCTTTATTCCTATACAGTTTTATTAGCATCCTTTCTGAGATTAATTTTCATAGTTTATTTAAAAACTTATCCACTTGAATACTACTTTAAAACATTTTCCATATCTCTCTACATTGATTATTAACAAAACTACAGCCTTGGTTGACTTTTTTCTATTTAGAACTAGGCCTCGGATGGCATAAGGCAATGCTGACCAGGTACACAAAATAAGCAAACTTGACTGGTCTTAAGTGAGTACTTTGACATCTTGGCATTTTGACTACCCTTTTTTATTTTATTCATTTTTTTTCTGCTTGCCAAAGTGTCTTTTCAACTCACATGACACTTCAAAAATACTCATCTTGTTTAGACATTTTTTTTCTTCTTTGCCAGTGCTGGGGCTTGAACACTGGGCCTTAGCTCTGTCTCTGAGCTCTTTTTTTCTCAAAGCTATCACTCCTCCACTTCTGCCAGGGTACCACTTCTAGCTTTTTTTGTGATTTAATTGGAGATAAGAGTCTCATAGAAAAACCTGCCCAGACTGGCTTCAAACTGCGCTCCTCAGATCTTAGCCTCTTGAGTAGCTAGGATTACAAGGTACCCATCTTCTTCTCTACATTTTAGCTAATAATTTCATCTCTTTTCAAGGAGGAAATGGAATTCACTTAAGGCAGTATCATTGTACAGTTCAATCCAATTACAATGAAACCTATCTCCCCTTTCACAAAAACTAGACATGTTTTCTGCTCGCGTTCTATTTCTGGGAAGAAGAAACAAATACTGGTTTTCTCTACTGAAATTTATCATTTCTCACCAATACAAATGTAACTCCTGCATTATCAATTCCCTCTTCTTACAAAATAGTTTCCATTACCCATGCAGCCATCCTTCAGTATTGAGAGAATTATTCCAGGATCCCTTTGGAGATACTTAAATATACAAACAGTATTTGCTACTAACTTATACACATCCTTACATATTTTCAGTCACCTCTAAATTATTCATACCTATTGTAATAGAAACGTTATGTAAAATGATGGTTTACATCATTGCTCAGGAAAGAAAAAAGAATATCTGTTCATACTTAGTATGGATACAAGGATTTTCCCCAAATATTTCTAATCCATGATTAGTTGAATCTCACTATGGGGAACCTAGAGATACAGAGGAATATCCACAGTGTATTTTCTCCCATCTTTAAAATAATTCCTTTGTTCTCATAGCACTTTCCAACGGCAGCTGTAAATGAGGGCATCTGGAGATTATGTAACCACAAAGTAGATTTCCTTAAAAAGAGTAAATTATTTTCAGTTAGATACCTAGATATATTGCTTGCATAAAGATAAGTATATGTGAATTTGTTATAAATTGATTTCAACTTTTAATGTAGCTGTTGGTTTCATGATTTGATTTCATATTGGTAGAATCAGGTAATGAATAAAAAGTATAGGCTGATAATGAGAGAGAAAGTAGTGATCAGAATTTAAAAACCAACAATTTGAACTGGATAAAAATTAATCACATTTTTTTCTTCTTTTATCAAATAAATATCTCTTTTCCACAAGATGAGACTCAGAAAGCATGCAATTCAGTTCTCTGAAGCTTTATCCTTTCTGGAAGAAAAATAATGCTGATCATTCTCCCTTCTTACAGAAAGTTCTAAAGAATCGATTATTTTGTGTCTGAACTTAAGGCTATTGCACCTTATCTGGGAAACCCATCAGGAACTTTATATTGAATTCCCAAGTAGTTAGAGAATTACTATTACTTAATCTTCTGAAACAGCCTTGGCTATTTTTCTTTTCAGCATATGTCATGCTAATAAATAGCTAACAATTTAACTGGAAAAAGTCTCTGATTACTAGTATAGAATTATTCTGTACCAATAATTCACTGCTGAACCTTTGCATATGGTTTTCCATTTAAGCAGCACAGCCAATTTAGTCATACATTATAGATTACTGAGGATTCCTGAACTACTCAATAATGCTGACTGAATGCACAGAATGTGAATGTGAGAAATAGTCAAGCAACATGTCAAAATCACATTAAAGTAATTCACAGCATTGGAAGCAATCTTTAACTCAGTGACACTTATATTAATACCTTAAAATAGCACATATACACAAGGCACAAAACATAAAATAGACCAATGAGCTTCCACTACCTGGACAGTTTTATGTATGAACTCCACAAGGAGAACACAAATGTTAAAGTGGAAATTAAAACTATAATAGTCAAATTCTGAACCATAACCACAAACAAAATAAGTGTCTTTCAGAATTAAATAGTTTAGTAAAATATGTCTTTATCTGAACAGGCTTTAAGAAGACATCGTTTTTAATTTAGAATCTATCAAGAGTTTGGATCCCTGCCTCCCTTACAGATTCCCTGAAGAGCCAAAGGCAAATCAATTAATCATTTGAAATCTCTATTCTTCATGTAAGAAAAAGAAGTAAGAGGTGATAATAAGGCATAAATTAATATAAAATAACATGCAACCACCATTGTTACATAATTGAGAAGCATTTGCTTTGAGTTGGGTTAAAAGATCTCATTTCTCCATAGGCTATGCCATGTGAAATTTACTTTAGAATTAAAACTTTACCATTTTGAACAAATATATAGTTTTATATTCAATTCATATAGCTGGAGAATTAGTTAATATATGATAAAAACCTACATTTGTTAATACTGCTGGATCTATTATATCAAGCTATCTGACATTCATTTTAGCCATGCAGTTGTTGATTTCTATGAATTAAAATATCCAGGACCACTCAGAGGCACAGTAATTGTGTTTGCATTTATTACAGAGATGAGGAATCAATAGCTAAATCTTTTTAGTGTTTCTTGAAGTCTAGCACAAATAGCACAGAGCCAGAATCGCTGAATCAATGTAACATTAAAAATTCAGAGTGTTGTCAGGTGCTGGTGGCTCATGCCTGGAATCTATCTACCCAGGAAAATGGGATCTGAGGTTCACAGTTTGAGGTCAATCCATGCAGGAAAGTCTGTGAAAACCTTACCTCTGATTAAATCACAGAAAATGCTGGAAGTGGGGTATGTGGCTCAAGTGGTAGCATGGCCTTGAGCAAAAGGAGCTCAGGGACAACACCCAGGCCCAGAGTTCAAACCTCAGGACTGGCAAAATATAATTAATTAATTAAAAATTACATATGTATGTACCTATATATTACATATATATTCTTCTAAGTCATTCTAAAACTATCAAAATAGTTTCTGAGATTGGGGAAGACAACCTGAATTAAGTGGTTTCTTCTTTAGTTTTGTGGATAATGTGATTAAACATGCCATGAAAAGAGCAAGTCATCAAGTCCGGTGTATGTCAATGAAACTGGTTAATTTAAAAGATAAAGAAGGTTTATTAGAGCCATACATGTATCTGATACCTATTTAATCCCAAACTGTAGCCACAATGATGGTAGTTCAGCACATATACAGAAGTTAACTTTATATCAATGACAGTAGTTACAGTAGCTATAATTGCTTTCTCTTGTACTTCCATGTAATCAGTATTACATTTTTGTTGCCTCTCCCAACAAGATAGCTGTGTCATGGTATTTCAGAGAAATAGAATATACAAAAACTCTTAAGTCCCATGATTCTGAGTATCTAACATATCTCCCCATCTTTTCAATTCTTTCATTTCCATATTCATATCACAGTGACTTTTCAAGCCCATGGAAACCTCAAACCATTGACTTCTGCAGCATAAGCCTCGTGTATCATCACATTTTCAATTTTTGCTGCAAATTTTTGTCCTGCTTTTCACACCCACAGTTTCTCTGCTACAATAGATTCAAAGACCTCAATATCAGAACATTTCTAATGATAATTCAAAATGATATAAATTTCTTCTCAATTAGTAAATTTATTGAAAGGTTATTAATCAGACAGTATAGTAATTATATTTTCTTAATCCATACACCTTTTCTGTAAGATAGGTTTTATTTGTGTAATTTTCCAGAGGAGAAGATTAAGTTGCAAAGCTACAAGTAAGTTGATTTTTATCACAGTTGCAGGTAAATCAGAACTTTAGAACCCCAAACCTAAAACTTTCATACCACAGCTTGTGCTCCTTCCACTATGCAAAAAAAAAAAAAAAAAAAAAAGTTGTCTCCTAGAACCTTATTGGCTGTTTTTCTCTTCTTTTTATTTACATTTCAATGAGTTGTACAAGGAAGGTTCCTTTGAAAATGTCCACAGATGCATACAATGTGCCTTGACTAGTCTGATTCCCTGTTATTCTTCTTCATCCCCTTTCCAGTTTTTCAAAACTGGATTATTGTTTCATTTTCACACACATAAATATTTCCATCATGTTCCCTCTTTCACCTTTCTCTCTTCCTCTAGTACCAACACTTTGTTAGACCTGTTTCACATTTTAGTTCTTCTTCTACTCTTCAGATTATTTTTGCAACATTAATTCTACATGTAATAGAAAGTAAATAATATTTGCCTTTCTAAATTGTGCTTATCAATTTTGCTGAAACCATGTGAATAGTTTGTTTGTTTTTTTTTTTTTTTTGCCAGTCCTGGGGCTTGGACTCAGGGCCTGAGCACTGTCCCTGGCTTCTTTTTGCTCAAGGCTAGCACTCTGCCACTTGAGCCATAGCGCCACTTCTGGCCATTTTCTATATATGTGGTGTTGGGGAATTGAACCCAGGGCTTCATGTATACAAGGCGAGCACTCTTGCCATTAGGCCATATTCCCAGCCCAATAGTTCATTTTTTAATGACTTGATAGTGTATATAAACCACATTTACTTTATCCAGTCATTTATTGTCACCTAAGCTGATTCCATAACTTGGCTAATTGCCAATAGTCACAACAAACATCTCTATCCTATCCTATCTCTATCCTATTCTTCAATTGATCCTTGGCGTTCATACCAGAAGTACATACACAGAGTAAAATTTTAGTCTTCTACATGTGGCTATCCAGTTTTCTGAACACCACTTCTTAGTGATACTGTCTTTTTTTCCCCCAATATATGTCCTGGTCAAGAATCAGTACCTCTTGAGTTTTATTCTGGATCTATTTTTTTATTCCACTGGTGCACATGTCTCTTTCTCAGTATTGCGCTGTTTTGGTTGCTATGGCTCTGTTGTATAATTTGAAATTTGGTCTTGTAATGCCATCAACATTGCTCTATTTGCTCAGGAGTTCTTGGGTTATTTGAGGTCATTTATATTTTATTATTTTAACAATATGCTTCCTGGGTCTGTCAAGAATGTCATTGAAATTTTCTTGGATATTGCATTCAGTGTGAAAAGAGATTTTTAGATTTTCACAATGCTAATTTTTCCAATTCAGGAACATGGGGAATCTTTTTACCTTTTCATGATTTTTTTCCATTTGTTTTTCTTATTTATTGTTGAAGTGATGTAGAGAGAGGTTACAGTTTCATACATTAAGCATTGGATACATTTCTTGTACTGTTTGTTACCTCCTCCCTCATTTCCCCTCCCCCACCCCTCCCCTCTCCCTCCCCCCATAAGTTGTTCTGTTGGTTTACACCAAACAGTTTTGCAAGTACTGCTTTGGGACTCATTTGTCTTTTTATCCTGTGTCTCTGGATTTTGGTATTCCCTTTCACTTTCCTAGTTCTAATACCAGTACATACAGTTTCCAATGTACTCAGATAAGATACAGTAATAGTGCTGGTACAACCACAGGAAGGGGATACAAGAGGATCATCAATAACAGAAGCTACAGTTTCACATCGCATGTTGAAAGTAATTACAACAGTGATATAACAGTTGTTTCCATAACATAGCATTATCTTATGCATTCATAGGGGCATAGCTATTAGGCCCTTGTGATCCTCTGCTGTGACTAGCCAAAACCTGTGCTAATTATTCCCTATAAGGGAAACCATAGAGTCCATGTTTCTTTGGGTCTGGCTCACTCCACATAGTATAATTTTTTCCAAGTTCTTCCATGTCCTTATGAATGGGGCAATGTCATTCTTTCTGACAGAGGCATAAAATTACATTGTGTATATGTAGCACATTTTCATGATCCATTCATCTACTGAGGGATATCTGGATTGGTTCCATATTTTACCTATGACAAATTGTGCTGTGATGAACATTGTTGTGCCTTTTCATGATTTTCTATATTTATTTCTTCAGTGTATTATAGTTTTCACTGTAGAGATCTTTCTGTTTTAATGTTCAAACATGGTCCTTCTATTTTCTAAGTTCCTCAGGACTTTCATCATTGGTTACCTATATTAATATGTGTAATTTAGCATAATATCTCAATGATAACAAAATACATGGCAAATGTTTGATAACTAAAATATTAATGAAGACTGCAAAGAAGATTTCAAGGAAAGTGTTATAAGTCATGGAAAAGCAGCATGTTTTATAACAGTTGGTTATATTGACACACACCTTCCTTCACATCTAGAGATCAAGAGGCACGTTGTTCATGGTCAACACAGAAAAAATTAAGGAGACCTCAATTCCAACAAACAAGCTTGATGTGGTTGCACATACCTATAATAGAAGTATAGATAGAAGAATCACAGTAAACAGGCTTGGAAAAAATGTTAGAGACCCTATGTAAAAATAACTAAATCAAGAAAGGGCTGAAGTGTAGCTCAAGTGATAGAATCCTTTCCTAATGAGCACTAGGATATGAGTATCTCTATGATCAGTTAAACACACACACACACACACACACACACACACAATGTAAGAATTTAGATACCTTTGCACTTTGCTACTTTTGTCTTGTCATTAAGAAACAGATTTGTAAAGCACAAATATAATAACATAATTAAAAGTAAATTTTTCTGTTTTTCATTCTTTATTGTCAAAGTGATGTAGAGAGGATGTACAATTTCATACATGACAGAGCATACATTTCTTATCCAACTTGATACCTCTTCCCTCATTCCCCCCTCTTCTCATTTCCCCTCCATTATTTGTACCATTGGTTTACATATAGTTTTCTAAGAATTCCTGTTGCATTGGTTTGTCTTTTTTTCCTTTGTCTCTCAATTTTGGTATTTCCTTTCCCTTCCCTAGTTCCAATACACATATATACAATATCCAAGGTACCAAAATCAGTTACAGTGACAGCAGAGGTAAAACCACGGGAAAGAAATGCAAAAGAAAAAGGGCATAATTTCACATGGTATGTTGAAAATAACAACACCAATGATAAATCACTTTTATCTATAACTTGGAGTTCATTCACTTAGTAGAAGTTAATTTTCAATTCTAAAAAAATTATAGAATTTTAGGGCAATAGCAAAGAATATGAACCATCTTTTTTACGAATGATATCATGTTCCTCTATAGCTATTTGCTTCACTTATTTTTAATGAAACAATTATTGATGGAAACCTAAACAAATGGAAAAACCATTAAGGTCATCCTTGTACCCACCAGCTGTTTCAACAATAGCAGGTTCTATATACATTTATAGTTTCCATGTCATTTTCACAAAAATTTCAAACACTTCACTACTTCATTTATGTATTTCAATATACACCAGGTTAAAAGATAAGATCTTTTTCTTTTGAAAATAATCACAATAAAATTAGGATGCTGGTAATATGGCCTAATTATAGAGTGCTTGCCTCTTATTTTAATATTCTGAACACACATGTTCATGTCATGGCCCAACTACGAAAGCATAAACGATTCAGGTAGGAACTACCATTTTTGAGCCTTTAACTTGCATTTTGTGTATGGGGGCAGGAAACATTTTTCTCTTTCTCTATTAGTTTTGGTAACATCATTATCTAAAAAAAAACACATGCTAAAACTTACAAAATAATCAAAGTAAAATATATCATGACTTTAAAAATTAACAATAGTTTATTATTCTCAAACCTTAGTACCAACCCCCAAAATTAACTCTAAACTTTTAATTATACTTCTTTCAAGCCCATGTTGAAATTCATAAATACAATATAATTTTATTTCAGCTGTTGTAGTTTGTTTGAATTATAACCATGCATTGTGATTTAAGCTATGCCCTTTTGTCTCTTTCTATTTATATATTTATTCATTGAATTTGTCTATCTCTCTTTTCTTTCCCAATATATTTGCTAAATGATCATATTATTTTTCAAAAAAGTATACTCAAAATCTGAGATTTCAGGTTTTATCTCCATAATAACCTGTAACATTCTCATTTATGTGTACTTTCAATACCATATACATTTTTCATTAGGTTAAAGTTTGGTAATTTGGTAAGACTCTATTATAGAGTGTTATGAATTCTTATTAGAAAGTCATAGTGCCCTCTAGTTGTCTATATCTATTAATTCACTAGGATAGAAAAATAATCAACTCTTCTTCATTAATAAATAATAAATATACTGCTGTGAGAGTTTGGTGCTCCTCTCTTACATGGTCACCTTGAAAATCTCTTCTGCGAAGAAATGGAAAGACCTAAAATAATTATGGCAAGTGAAATTAGTCAGGCCTACAAAACAAAAGCATGTTTTCCATTGTATGTGGAATGTAAATGTAGCTTATAAGTAAATACACTGGATTGTATGGAACTATATACAAATGTATTAACTGAAATATGGTAGACTCAAGGGAGAATTTGAATTGTATAATTTCTAAGAAAGGCAAAGTCAAAGTAAAATGCTAGAAAGTATTTGAAATCAGTCACATGGGTTCAAGGGGGAAAGATTTAGATAAACAAAGACGAGAAGAGTGCAATCAACAATTCAATGTATATCCTACAAAATTCAGGAGAGTTAGAAAAGTGGTGGGTAGGGTAGGGATGGGTGAGAATGAGGAAAGGTGTGACATTAATCAAGATGCATTTTGTTTTTTAAGTGCTTTTTTTACATGGCAACTCTTTTGTACAACTTCTTGAAGATAATACAAAACAATTTCAAAAAAAGAATCCCTAGGTAAATTACATGTGTAAAATTGAAAAGGAGTGGCTTACAATGAGAAAGATGAGAAGCAAGTAGAATTTAAAAGCAAACTGAGAAATGTGGTAACTCTAGAATTTTGCAGCTTCTTCATTATTAACAGTTTGTATTTATCCATTTTATTCTGCTTTTGGTCTTTTTGTGGATAACTTTTTCATTCTATAATATAAACACAATTTTTGATGTCTTTTAAAATTTTGACTTTTAAAAGCAGAGCACACATGACTGAATTGCATCTCTGAGATGACTGAAGGTGAGTGTGCATTGGTGGGCATATTGCATATTCATGGCTTCTTTTCTTCACTTTGAATATGTTATCTCAGCTGCTGTTATTCAATATGGCACAACCATAGCTGGAAAAATAATACATGTGAACCAAGGCAATGTCTGCCCCTCTTTGATATAGTATTCCCAGAATTCCTAGTGGGTGTGAGTTGACTTTCATATCAAGAACAGTTATAAAACAAAGCCTATTTTTTTGCATATTATTCCTCTTGGTTCAACACTTAATTGTGCCCATCTATTTACTCTCCTTCTCTAAGGGTCTTAATGAACCAATAGTTCCTAGCAATATGATACAGCTCCTGTCATCCACATCCATTTTAGATAGTTTTGTTTCCCTTAATAGTTTCATTTTACTTTGACATTTTTACATGTGATCTGAGTTAAATCTATTATACTCTGTAGAAACAAGTTTGTGAGCCCTTTTTTAATGTTAAGGATTCAATTTCAATATTCTTTTATAGAAAACCAAGGGATGATTTCTCTCACTTTTCCTGTAATAAAAATCAGTATTTAAAAGTATTTTTAATAGCTGAAAACATTCCTAGTATTAGGAAACTTTTATAGATATTCAAAAATATGCTATATTCTAATTTTAGCTTTCAGTCTCATCAGATAGCTTCCTAATTTTCGAAACTATAATTGCCATTCAAAATGACAATTGGCTTTTTTTCTTTTTTTTCAACGTGAAGTACAGAGGGGTTACAGTTTCATATGTAAGGCAGTAAGTACATTTCTTATCCAACTTGTTACTTCCTCCCTCATTTTCCCCACCTTCCCCCTCCTTATTTCCTCCCTCATGAGTTGTACAGTTGGGTTACACCATATAGTCTTGTAAGTATTGCCGTGCATTGGTTTGTCTTTTTATCCGTTGTCTCTCAACTTTGGTGTTCCCTTTCCCTTCTCTAGTTCCAATACACTTATATACAATATCCAGGGTACTAAAGTCAGATACAATGATATCAGGGGTAAAAGCAAGGGAAAGAAATACAAAAGAAAAAAGGCACAATTTCACATGGCATTTAGAAATTACAACAATGATTTACCACTTGTTTCCATAACTTGGAGTTCATTTTTATTAGCATCATCTTATGTGTTCATATGAACATAGCTATTGAGCTCTTGTGATCTTCTGCTAGGATTATCCTAGACGTGTACTAATTATTGTCAATGAGAGAAACGATAGAGTCTACTGAGGGGCATCTGGGTTGGTTCCATATTTTACCGATGACATTGTGTTGCAATGAACATAGCTGTGATGGTGGCTTTAGTGTGGTATTGCTTGGAATCTTTTGGGTAGATGCCCAAAAGCGGGGCTGCTGGGTCATAGGGGAGCTCTATGTTTAGCCTTTTGAGGAACCTCCATGCTGCTTTCCAGAGTAGTTGAACAAGTTTACATTCCCACCAACAGTGTATTAAGGCTTCCGTTTTGGCCACATCTCCTCTGGCATATCAGAAAGAATGACATTGGCCCATTTGTAAGGAAATGGAAGGACTTGGAAAAAATCATACTAAGTGAAGTGAGCCAGACCAAAGAAATATAGATAATTGGCTTTTATTCTGATACACTCAGTGTCTTACTTTGTGCCTAGAACTTTTATAGTTAAAGTAACAGATATTGGTGGTGATTTAGTTGAATAAGATTTTAATGGCTTTAAGTAGCATGGCAATAATATCAGATGTATTATTTATTTGAATCAAATAAATACAGTTCAGCTCAATGGCCTGTATATTTGGGGAAATAATTGAGTAATTAGAACCTTCAAGTACTGAAATATTATGCTTCATTTTTTTGAATTTCCAAATGTTTTAGAAGATATAGTTAACAAGCTATGATGTTATGCTTTTAAGTGTCCACAGTAAACAAAATTGCTGAATAGAGCTGAGTGGAATTAATCTACATTTTCATCACAAAGTTATAGTTCCATAATACTCCACAATGTAGTTCTGACTGATTGTTTTTCCTTCCTTGGCCTTGGGAAACTGTAAGGAAATCATGTTTTACTATTCCATGATACTATGAAAGTTTCTCAGACTGGCTTGTTTCTACCATTATCTGGATTATTATAACAATAGATTTTTCCATTTAATATTTTAATTATATCTTTAAGAAAAGAAGCAATTTTGAGCTTGCAATAAAAACCCTTATTTCTTTCCACCATCTACTTTGCTGAAATGATGCTTTGTCAAAGAAAGAGGCCATATGGCACTTAATGATCTCTCCTCTTACACAGCCAGTGTTTAAAGCTGTAAACTGTACAGTCAAAATGTCTAAATCATTTTCATTGTGTTCATAATTAAGCATTTTATGGCTTTCTTCAGTTCTATATATTTCTATATATTTGTAATTTATCATCTAAGGAAAGTTTGCCTAACTTTCCAAGGGTTGGTCTTTCCATAGATTAAAGTAAGGATTTTATATTTTAAGATGCAGTTTTGTGATGTTCATTTTCTGTGGTTTTTAAGATATTTCACTAGATACTTCTTTTAAGGTAATGGGTGTAAATTTATTTCACTTTTCTAAAATGGCTTTAATCTTTTACGACCTTAGAGGCTCTTTATTTGATCTAAATTTTAAAGAATTAGTTAAGAAATACTAGGAGTGACAGAGTCTTGCTAAATTTTCTATTTCTTTCAGATCTTTCTATATGAAAACCATTAAAAAATGTGAATTAAGAAACAGCCAGGATGTAAGTAAAGACAATTCAGACACCATAGAAATTTGCTAAGTGATATCTAAATATTTCATTCTCAGATCTTTTTCTTTTTTATCCTTTAAAAAATTAATTTTATTGTCAAGGTGATATACAGAGGGGTGATAGTTACATATGTAAGGTTGTGAGTACATTTCTTGTCCAACATTGATGCCTTCTCCTTCATTTGTATCCTATTTCCCTCCACCCACGTAGCTCCCCCTCCCCCTGAGTTTTAAAGTTAATTTCCAATACTTTGTCTTGTATCACTGTTGCATTGGTTCACCTTTTATTGTTTGTCTCATGATTTTGTTGTTCCCTTTCCTTTTGTGTGTGTGTTGGTTCTGGGGTTTGAACTCAGGTCCTGGGCACTGTTCCTGAGCTGTTTTGCCCAAGGCTAGTATGCTATCACTTGAGCCACAGTTCAACTTCTGGGTTTTCTTGGTAGTTTAATGGAGATAAGAGTCTCACAGACTTTCATACACAGGATGGCTTTGAACCTGATTCTCAGATCTCAGCCCCCTGCATTGGTATGACTACAGGAATGAGCCAAAGGTAGCCAGCAAACCTATCTTTCTTTAATTGAATTTAATTTCAATTTCAGAATTCTGCTAGGAGGGAGCAGAAAAAATTAAATCATGTTGTTTGCTTGCAACAATGTATCCATTTACCAGATCACTATCCTTCTAAAATTATACTCAATATTATGCATTTAAAATTTGTAAATGCTAAAGTTATATAGCCTTACAGTTCTTTTTTTACATTTCACTGAAGTCACTACTCCCTTTCTCCCCACCCCTTTCTTTAAAGAAACTCTTAGAAAGAATTGCCTCTACACATTTGTTCCCATCCTATTTTCTCTTCAATCTACTTAAATCAGGCCATATTTTCCTTCTCTTTCACTAAAAATTCCCACAAGTGTCCATATCTTTCCAAAATAAGTAATCAATGGCTTATCTTCTACTTCTTATTGTTACTTTGACAGCTTGACTAATCTATACTTACATAGTTCCTCACTAGATATACCTGTTTTTCTGTATATTTTTCTCTTTTATTATCTGCTTTTCTCCAGAATTTTAAAGCTTAACGTATCTCCAGGGTTCATCTTTTGTTCTTTTATGTTATATATTCTGGTTCTTCATTGAGATCACTTCGTTTTATGGTTTCAATATGTCAATAACCTCATATTTGTAACTTCTTCATGAGATGTATTTTTGTTCTTAGCAACTTCGCCTAGATACTTAATAACATATGTGATATACTTCAAACATGGAGAAATTAATTTTAACCCCCCAGTTTTCTCTCTCCAAAGTACCCTCATCTCATGTTCTATCCAGTCCCCTGGGAAATTACATGTGTAAGAATTACCTCTTCTTCACAGTTATTTTCTAATTTATCAGGAAAGTCTTTAAGACTTTACCAATAAACACAAAACCAAAACTGACCATATCCTTTATATCCATGATTACAGGGTTAGCATATGCTCTACCTCCTTTCAAATATTACTGCAATGGTTTCCGGAGATCTCATCTCAAACCTTAGCCTTAGACACCGTCCTCAGTTCAGCAGCCAGAGAAATCTTTCCAGAACAATAATCATTCTTCTGCTTGAAAAGCTTCACTAATATCCCAACAGTCTCAAAATAAACCCAAATATTCTACACGGCTCTTGTAGAATTGTAAGCATACCTACATATTAGCCATTACAGGAGTTTGAGTTTTTGTGACCACTATTTATATATTATTTTAGACAAAAAATATAAAACCACCTTTTCTTACCACCATGTATCCTATTCCCCTATGTGTATTGCCCAAATATTCATCAAACTATGTTGAATTAGCTCCCTGTTGTTACAATCCTAAAACTGCAAAAGACTGCTCTTGGTCTTGTTCATTAAGTTTTCCTAATTTCCTCTTTCTTTCTATGTTTGTTTTCACTACTGTTAAAACTGAACTATATTGGTAGGGGACAGTAATATGTGGAAATTCTCAAATCAAGATTACAAGTCTAAATCTTCATGGGAATATGGCTAATGAAATTTTGATAGTTCAAAAAGAAATACCATATTTGTCTATAGAAATAACATGTAAAGGGTTGGGGATATGGCCTAGTGGCAAGAGTGCTTGCCCCATATACATGAGGCCCTGGGTTCAGTTCCCCAGCACCACATATATAGAAAATGGCCAGAAGTGGCGCTGTGACTCAAGTGGCAGAGTGCTAGCCTTGAGTAAAAAGAAGCAAGGGACAATGCTCAGGCCCTGAGTCCAAGCCCCAGGACTGGCCAAAAAAAAAAAAAAAAAAAAAAAAAAAAGAAATAACATGTAAAAATTTGATTACAGAAATAACAAGTGAAAAAATGATCTGACTTCAGTTCCTGTCACTAAAATGACTATAATAAAAAATCTTTGAAATGTTATATCCCTTATGAATTAAATTATGGTTAATATTTTTCAAATTGAAATCTTTCACTTTTTGGAAACATGATTCTAAACTATCAATCATTTTAAATAGTGACTTTCAGTTCCACACTTCTGTCATTTGTGTTAGAAATTACGTTTTTCTGTGTTAAGAGCATATGCATGCATAACATAGCCCCACATACTCAACAGTAAACCTATTCATAGAAATGTATCTGCTACAAAGTAAGTGACAACTTGAACTTGTAAATAAATCTTCAGAAGAATCTACTTTTTATGCTTTTTGACAGGTGTTCAAATATTCATGAGTACAAACATTGCTGACACTGGCATCTGGTGTTTTTCTGTGCATTTAAATATGTTTTTGTGTCTTCTCTTTATAAGATACAAACTGGCTAGTAGATTGTGTTAGATCTGAGTATGCAATATTAGCCATTTTTCAGGTGATGGGTAATACTCAAGGTCAGGAATTCTTAGCCCTCCATGAGCTGTCTGTTCCCAACTGGCTTCTAAACAGGATACACTAACAATCCTCTAGGCAAATTATACACTGCTTGCTGAAATCAAGTTTTGGCTGCAAGTCCTTGCCAGAACTTCTGCCTGATGAGATATATTGGACCATGTGTGTGCAGAAGAGATCTCTGTTGTTTCTTTTGCTTCTAAGGCTTATGGCAGAGGGAAAGCTAAACTTAATGCTTCTTTTTTGTTAATCTCACTCGGCCTTGGGGTGTTAGTCTCTTAATTGTGAGAAGCCAGGTGCAGCTGGTATGAAATTCAGTTTGTAAATTCAGTCATGGAGGTGAAATAATTACATTTTATTCTAATGATATTTTTGGTTCTGTGCCCATATTTTCCTGGATGTTGTGAATTCAATCTCTCCATCAATTTTCTATCACTCAGGTGAGATTTAAGATACCAGGCACCTTGTGTAGTGCCAAATAAGGAATTTAGGTGACATGAGCCCTCAGATTTTGTTTGTATGTGCTGATAAAGTCATAAATAACAATATAGAGTATTTAGGTGCATGGACTGACTTGTAGTACAGTTACTTTGTGGCAATTAATATTCATGGAATATGTTCTTCTTGCTCTAGTAGAACACTGACAACAAAGAAAACTATACACTAAGGCCCAAAGTCTCACCTGAGAGACCACTCATGTTTGTCATTCTATTGCTTCAGCTCATGGGGTCACAGGATAGGGATACCTTTCTCCTTTGGTCTGTGTACATGCAACAGTAAGATAATGTCTCCCATAGAGATCTTTACCTTGAGCTTTGATCAAATAAGAGGTAATGTGCAGAAGTGTTCTTTATCCTTCAAAAATTATTAGGACTTTATTCCTACCCTTCTTCCCCTTTATTTGATTTCTGGAGGAAAATGGAGTAGAGAATTATTTACCAAAGAGCTTTCAGTCATCCCATAATTCTTTCTTGAAGGAAAAAGCTCAAGAGGTAGCTAGATATCGCCATATTTTTCTTTGTATTATATGTTCCTTGGAGCAGTAAAATCTGAGTACCTTCATCATCTTTCAGAATGACCAAAGTGGCATGGGAGAAATGCTAGTTAATACTTCAAAATTTAAACAGATAGTATGTAGTTGAATGAAACAAATAAACACAAAGCACCTAAAAACAGAATAGAAGATTTAAGTTGCTGTAATCCCTCAGTTCCTGTCTCCTTTCTCTTGAACAACAAAATTAGTTGTACTTTTGGTAAAACTTGATTTAACTACACCTGGCCACATAGAAAAACTAAATCAAAAATAAAGATTTATGAAGAACAGAAAATATACCACCATAGTCATCAGAAAATCATCAATAATTATTTCATATTGCTTTTGTTTCCTTTATAATTTCTTTTCCAATAAGCTTGGTCCTTTATTTAGGAATAACTGTATAATTAAATTTTGTGAGTCATTGTGTGTTAGATCTAGTGCATCATTGAATAGTATTCAAGTTAAGAAAAGGTTTTGAGGCCAAAATATTTTTCTAAGATATAAAATCTTTAGAGTCACTAAGATATTAACTCTCTCATGTGATTCTCAGGAAGAAATGGAGAAGGCAAATAATTTACAGGTGTATCAGTCAATAAATTTCATAATTTCGCCTTTACATCTAGATTGTGAACATTGATGAAAACCCACAAATTTAATAAGTTCTCACTTACAAATGAATAAAGTGCTCCTATATCTCTGCTCCCAATATACTTGTTACCTATCCCAAACACATAAGCTAATACAGAACGTAAAGACAAATCTGTCTCCAGCATAAAATCCTAATCTGAAATATCATTATTTCCATTGTAATTATTGTGTCTTTTTCTGCAAATGGAATGCATAGATGAATAATAAGAAAGAATTAATATTTTTGTAGCATTTGAATTTTAAAAGAAGAAGCAAACTGAGAATACTC
This sequence comes from Perognathus longimembris pacificus, assembly GCF_023159225.1. NCBI lineage: Eukaryota > Metazoa > Chordata > Mammalia > Rodentia > Heteromyidae > Perognathus > Perognathus longimembris. The sequence continues at coordinate 38,388,660 of NC_063172.1, forward strand.
ATTACATTTAGGAAGCACAGGAACTTATATAAAGCTGATGTGCATAGTCATAAGGACAGAAACAGTACATGATGTTTACAAGATTCTACATTTAATAATTGAGTTTCTATAATTTATACATTTTTGTTATTAGTAGCAATCTTATATGAGCATTAAGCAAAAGCATTCAAATAGTACAAAAGTGATCAAGTTAGTCCCAGTAATGCCTTCAGAAAATTTAACACTGTAACACTAATATGTTATAATGTATCTGCATTTTATAAAGCTGATAGTGACTTTAGTTCTCTCAGATTTTTGGTCTTTGGGGACAATGGCTCACAATAATTTACTACAAGACATCATAGCTAGCAGACAAATCTTGGAATCCTGGGATGAAAGTATCAGTATTTTGTTTAGGTTTTTAAATGTACACTGTAACTATAACCAAAATACAACTATGACAGGGCTTACCAAGAACTTGAGTGAGTCATTGTGACTTTTTTTATGTTAGTAGATTCAATTTTCTTTAGACTTCAATATCTTTTCCCAATGATTTGCCTCAGTAGTATTATTCAGAGAATGGGCACATCCTTTAGTATTTCAAGTAGCATTCATCCCCAATGGTTCTTTATTCTTTCAGGACCTTTTACTAATTGAGAGTAGGTTTCCAAATATGAGGGAGTAAAGGGATATATTTCTGAACCTATGCTCAAAGATACAAATAAAAGTTAATAATGGAAAAACCAGACAGAGTGGATAGATTGTGTATTTCTGGCCATTTTTTGAGATTGATTTTAAGGAGGATGAGTCTGAGAAATTTCAAATACTTATTAGGTAAATGTAATATTTACTATCAAATGTATTGAGATATAGATTTATTAAGTTAAATACAGAATTGCAGACGATTTATAAGAACAATGGCCATAGTTTTGCTTTGTGAAACCTCCAGAGAAAGCAGGTAGATTGGAGGTTTATCCATTTTTTCACAGAATATCCCACAGGAGTATACTTGAAACACCTTCCTTTTGTACATATTCCAAAGGGGACATTTTAAATGTGATAATTAGCAATAAAATAAACATTGTTTTGAAACTAATTAGATAGCAAATTAACTTTTTAAAATTGTGTGCCTATAAAATCATTCTACTACAATTAAATTTTAAGATGAAATCACTAATACAAAATTTTAAATACTACATATTATAGCCCCTAATGCTCCTTTTCCTGATTTCTTGAACTTTAGAAATGTAACCGGAGCAAGTTTTCTTCACTTATGTTCATACTATTTGCTCATTTATTCCACTGTACTATTCTATATATTCATTTAAAAAATAAGTTTATATTTTGTTGTTGTTGTTGTCTGTAATGGGGCTTGGTCTCGGGAGCTTTTCTGGTCAAGGCTCATGCTCTACCAATTTGAGCCACAGCTCTACTTCTGGTTTTCTGGTGGCTAATTGAAGATAAGTGTCTCACAGATGTTCCTGCAAGGCCTGGCTACAAACCAAGATCTTCAGCTTTCAGGATCCTGTGTAGCTGGGATTGTACAGGCATAGCCAGTAGGGCTCAGGTAATGATCTAATTTTTAATGATCATAAAATAGACAAAACTTTCCACAAGTATAGTTTATAATCAGTATTGAATCTTTACTTGATATGACTCTAAAAATTATATATCCAACTGAAAATTCCATCTTTTATAGATAATTTTAACTCAGCAAATTCTGTAACTGTGATATCTCACAATTATAATTCTGTTTTATATTAAGTGTATAAATATATTGGAGTATTTTCCTAGATATTCTTTTCTGAAAACATGTTGAGTATCTTGTAAAATTTATTGAAATAAGTTTTGCTATTTGTGACTAGAGTATTTTGACAAAAGAAGATGTTGAAAAATTCCAGACATTTTTGCTTGCAAAAGTTAGAATCTCCTCCCAAACCACAAACTAGCAATGGTAATTCACATCTGTGTTCTAAACTACTGTCAATAATGAATAGATGGATTACAGTCTAGAGTCATTCTGGGCAAAAATATGAGACACAGCCTAAAAAACAATTGGTTATGTTTTCAAAATATACTTAAAAGCATTGCATATAAAATATGCTGTGGATCATATCCATAATCCCAGCCACTTGAGAGATAGAAATTAGGAGGATTGTGGCTTGAGGCCAGCCCAAGATGACCTCATTGCTGGCCTCATAATTGTGAGGCAAATTACTGGCAAACATAAATAGATAATAGATCAGTATCTGAAGACACTCTGTGCAAGAACATGCAAACTTACTTGACAAATAACTAACATCAGGGTGTGCCTTGAGTGGTGTTTCATGTGCTTAATCAGAATGAGGCCCTGTGGTCAAACCATAGTACTTCTAAGAAGGAAAAGGGCATTGCATAAATTTTCTTCATCAAAAGACTTTTCTATGTACAACAGCACAAAATCAAACCTATATTTATATGCTATTTAAGAACTTAATTTCTTTTTTCTTTTTTTTTTTTTTTTTGGCCAGTCCTGGGGCTTGGACTCAGGGCCTGAGCACTGTCCCTGGCTTCTGCTTTTGCTCAAGGCTAGCACTCTGCCACTTGAGTCACAGCGCCACTTCTGGCCATTTTCTATATATGTGGTGCTGGGGAATTGGACCCAGGGCCTCATGTATATGGGGCAAGCACTCTTGCCACTAGGCCATAGCCCCAGCCCCAAACTTAATTTCTTTAGTTCTCTGTTTTTTTGACCAACTTTACTGTGTTTTTATATTTTCTAAAATGTTCTCTACAAAACTTCCAAAACTGAAGATTTAGTTCTTAATCATTTCCAAATCCTTTTCGACAAAGGCAATTCAGATTTTTAAATTATATTTCTATTGTCTTTAAGGAGTTATACAAAGGGAGTACTATTCAACATATGGAATGAAGATTTTGAAGACAAAGAAATTTAATAACACACAGGATACTAAATAAGACACTATGTCAACTTACAAAATAAAGTTCTCATAGGCTCACATGAGTGCATTCTATAATTGAGGAAATTCATGAATAAGAAATTCTAGATGGTTTCTCATGTTTGCTTTTAGTAGAATAAGATTCATTGTTTAGTTCTAAAATTCATTTATATGTTATTATATAATATATGAGATTTTTTGGTCAATAATGAAGTGTGAATTTAAATCTTGCCATCACTTAACTTGCTTGCAAAGATGGCATTCTTCAACCTGAGGTTTTCCAGTCCTACTTTTTGCTGTACTTGGAGATAGGACTTAGCAGACTTTTCTAACTGGTTGGACTGGTGGTACACTCATACTGCAGAGCTCAGCCTCCTGAACTATGCAGGGAGTAGAGATGTGTGCCACCGGTGCCTGACTATGGAATTATTCATGCAGTGTTTTCTCCTTCAGTAGAAGTGCCAATGTGGGGCATGTATTTTGGGATTTTGTGTATATTTAATTTGTTAATAATACATTTTATACCATAGAGCTGGATTCCACAAATATTTTTCTTTATAATGTCATTGTAAAATATTTTTTCCTCACTAATGAGCTTTGAAACTATTTCAGAAATATGTTTCTAATAATGCTAAACATTTACCTTAAATGAGATGAAACTTGAAGGGATTTAATTAGATAAAATGCAAGCACATTTTGGACTAGATTTTCAATTTAAAGAATATAGTGAAATGGGGACAAATCTTTAGTCATCTAAACATTTATATTTTTATATAAATGAAGCCATCACAATAGTAGCACATGCTTCTTAATTCTGTGTAAGCATAAGTACATGAGAAAAATCACTTTTAAAGAGTCTGTCTCTAAAAGAAATCTCAGCTTCACAGAATACTATTAATACAAATCAAAGCTTATTTCTCTTACATGACACACATTTTCCACTGAGACCCCCAGTTTTATGCAACTCACAAGGTTGCCCTGAGTCACTGCTTTTTCTAGCATTTTTAAGTCATCTTACAGGGGTAATATTGATAAGAATGAAGAACAAAGCTCACAATTTTCAAAGAACTCTTTAAAGTTTTTATTTAAAGTGATACATAATAACATATTTTATGTATTAATGAAGTATTATGTAATGTTTTAATATATGCATACATTGCATAATATTTAAGTCACGTTAATACACATGTATTTCCTCAAACATATACCATTTCCTTAGGATAAAAGCTTTTTGAACACTTTGTTTTCACACTTGAATTATCTTACATTATCCCGTTGAAGAACTTGCACATAATAAATTATTGTTACTGTTACACACTTGTGTTTTATTGTTGCTGGTATCCCATTTGCTTAAGTATTTTCTAGAAATAAAATTAAAGATGATGTCTACTGTTTTAATTAGCCCTGTATGAAATTTTCTATGAAAATATTTCTAAGAGAAATTTTAGAAATAATATATAGGAAACATAGTTTTCCTTCAATAACAATAATACTCTATCCTGTCTAGAAATGAGAAATGTAGTTGGATCTACTTATCATTTCACTCTCTTTACCAGGCAGCACAGTGCCAATGGTAAGTGTGAAGTCTTGCAGGCATTTCATTTTAAATTTCTGTTATACTGAGGTTCTCATTCCTCCACATATATCTCACATGCTGCTAGGTAAGACTGTCAGAAACCTGATATACACAACGTGGAAGGACCTCCACACCATCTGGGATGTAAGTGTGACACCCCGGCCGAAGAGCTATAGTTTTTTGAAGTGAGGGAAGCCAGCTCAAAAGAGAAATAACTGACCCTGTCAAACTTCCTTGTAAACATGGGAATAGAATTCTACCAGCCAACAAGTAAGAGTTTTCACTGGAGAGGACTTATCTTTGGAATGCTTTTAGCAGAATATGTCTCCTCTATCTAGAATTGCTTATGGAAAACAAACCTGGAAACCAGGAATTTATAAGGCATGGCTTCTTGAGAAATGTCATGAAGATTTGTAATTATGTAAGAGTGAAAAGAGATATGTCCTGACAAAAACAATGCTTTCTGTGCAAGTAATGTGACATTATCAGAAAATTTGAGTCTATGCACCAGAGTGTGTCTTTTTTTTTTCTTCTTATGCCGGCAATGGGCCGTGAACATTGTGCCTAGGATTTGTCCCTATGATCTTTCACTCAAGGCTAGCACTCTACTTCTTGCTTTTTGTGATTAATTTGAGATAAACTTCTCTTGAACTTTACTGTCCAGGGTGGCTTGATCCTCAGATCTCAGCCTTCTGAGTAGCTAGGATTAAAGTCATAAGCCACCAGTGTCCTGTGAGAATACATTCTTTATAACAAGAGAGAACTTGGAGAATTTCATCAGCGCACCTATTTTCTCCCTGCCTAACAAGTGATTTAATCACTTGTATTATTTAAAATTATTAGTGAAACTGTATGCTAAGCTAAATCCCATATTCACACAGGATTAGTAGAAAATCCAGACATGTAAATTATATAATTCCAGATTGTTGTGTTGTAGCTCTTAATAAAAATCTTTTATGACAATATTTTAAATAACAGATTCTGCTGATTTTAAATATTTAAAATAAAAACATGATAAGTAAAATAGCTAAATTAAATAGGGTTCTTGAACAGGAAGATAAATCAGAACACTTCTTCCCTATGTATTCCTAGAAGACTAGTTCTCTAGGAAAATCTGGTCTCCTGGGCAAGCATGGACTACTAATAGCTAGTACAGACAGTCCAATATTCTTTTGTTTAATACTATTTGGAATGAATGATTCTTTCCTCTTTCTGGAATAGCAGCTATTTGTCTTCAGACAAAGAACTGGATTGACTTAACTGCTTAGCAGTATTTGTTGAGCAATTATCTGGTATGAGCCTTATTTCCTTTGACATTAAAAGTGCACACTCATGAGTAGATCATGAATCCATTGTAGTGAGTATCAATATGCATTATGTTTTAAATAAAACAGATTGTAATTTAGTGCATTGGAATAGATGGAACAAAATAAAACAGGAAGAATAATATCAGGGCATCCTTGAGCATGGTTAGTTAGTTTCCTTAAAGTCCCATGATAAATATAAATTGGCTTGGGTTTTTTTGTGTGTGAACAAGAGAGAGAGACTGGCATGATACAGAAGGTACAAGTGGTGTTTAAAAATAATTAGCAGAATATTGTTTTTTTAGACTTTTTTTTTTTTGCCAGTCCTGCAGCTTGGACTAAGGGTCTGAGCACTGTCCCTGGCTTCTTTTTGCTCAAGGCTAGCACTCTGCCACTTGATACATAGCGCCACTTCTGGCCATTTTCTATATATGTAGTGCTGAGGAATGGAACCCAGGGCTTCATGTATATGAGGCAAGCACTCTTGCCAGTAGGCCATATTCCCAGACCATTAGTAGAATATTGTAGCATCTGTGACAGATAATGTGTTAGCATGTTTAGCAGTGCTTGTCATGGGGATGCTTGAGATCATTTGAGCACAATAACTATCTGGAATGTCATATTGTGTAATTGAATAAAAGTTTCCAGTAAGTAGAGAATAAGAAAGTTAGCAAGATTGACATCAAACAATAGGAACAGAAAATCATATCTGAAATTTTACTTTTTAGGTCCAGATGAATTTCTGACTGTCAAAAGTGCAAGTTTCTATTTTAAAAAGTCACAAAAAAATCCTAGAAGCTTTTTAAATATCAAAGCATCACCAAATGACATTGTAGCTGAATATGAAATAATTACATATGAAGTAAATTCCCTACAGCATACAGTTGGACATTTAATTAAAGAATATTGCTTTATAAAATGCCAATGTGAATTTTGAAGAACCTCAAATATGTGGGAATAAAAAACAATTTTATATGCTTCGATGAGCCAAAACATAAAAAAAAGACATTCTTATCTCTCATTGTGCACATAACACAGTGAGAATGACACTTTTAATGGTATAATGGGAAAGAAGAAAGTAAAAATTATTCATTTGAAGTATTGTCTCTGGCGCAAAGCTTCAAACTATTGCGTCTTTTAATTCTATAACACCATCATTATTTCCACTCAGCAAAACAAATTATTGAAATGTCAAAGAGCAATTATAGCCAATGTACTAAAATCAACAATGTATACAATTTAAAATATATTTATTCTGAGTCCACAAAGAAAGTAAAAATAATGACAGTCAAAGAATTTCAGAGATTATAATAAAAAATAATATTCTTAATTTTGTTACAGAAGGAAAATTGTGTATATTTCATTATTAAACTGAAGCATATTATAATATTGTTATTAACTGCAAATATTTACAAAATATCTGTTCTATATTTGGGACTCTGCTAAATGCTTTACAGTACCATCTCATTTAATGAATGAGATCCTCTTCTGACAAGACAGTTTTCCTCAAAACTGGAAATAATCAGTCAAGTCAGACTTGTGTGAGTTAGGAACTGCATATTTTCTCTACATATTTTTTGAACTTTATTTTATTGACAAGGTGATGTGCAGAGAGTTACAGTTTCATATGCAGGGTAGTGGGTATCTTTCTTGTTAAACACTGTTACCCCCTCCCTTGTTTTTCCCAACTTTCCCCTAAATAAAGTAAAGTTCCTTGCCAAGATATTGCTTTTTGAGTATCACTGTGGAATTGGTTCACCCTTTGACCTTTGTCTCACCATTTTGATATTCCCCTTCCCTTCTCTAATTCAGATAAACCTATAAATAATAATCAGGATACCAAAATCGAATACAATGACAACAAGGAATAAGCCATAGGAAAAAAAAAAAGAAAATTCTCTAGCAGTTTCCATTTTTCTTTCTTTCTGTCTCATTTACTTGAACTTGATGACTTAGTGTTATTTCACTTAAATGTTACTATTCCTTTCCTCTTGCCTGTAGTCTGTTGGGAAAAAGGAGGAGAATGGATCCCAGTTCCTCAATCAACAGGTGAAGACTGTAGATTGAGCAACTGGGAGGGGCACAGACATTCCTGGGGGGATTCGAGGTTGTACCAGGGGGTGAATTTGGGACCAGGCTTATATGGGGTCTGAGGAATAAGGCAGGTTATTGAAAACACCACTAGGTCTAGGAAGTTGAGGCTTTTCCATTTGGCCCACAAAGGGTTGTTTACAGCTGGGCCTAGGTGACATATCCTGCCTGCATATCAAAGCAGTTTCCATAGATGTTTTGCCTGGTGCCTGCGTATCAAAGCTGGTTCACACATTGAGGTTCCTGCCTGTGTCTGTATGGGCCTGAGGCAATGCGGGGCGGGGGTGGTCAATCCTTCCTATTCCATCTTTGGATTCATAGAAAGAATGGGCCTAGAGGTGAGCAACAAGGAGAACAAGGCAGAGTCCCATCATTTGAAAGCCTGGAGTATAAAAAGTTGAGAGATGTAGTGGTCTTTTCTGGCTACTTCCTGCTGACCTAGGGGTATTGAGGCAGTGGGGCTGGGGTTTTCAGGGTGCAGGTCTGTGCTGGGCAGGAAAGAGCAGTGTCCGGTTGCCTGCAGTGCCTTGATGTGCTCCCAGGCAGTGTCCTGAGCGAGGGCTGTTATCCTGTTAAAGACAAACTGGAAAAAGGTGAGATCCAGCAAAAGGCTGTCAACAGGGTCCCCAGAGACTCTAGGACTGTCATCCGTTCCTGATCCTCTGATACCCTTTAATTAGGACCTTTGGGGATGCCCTCTCCTAATTATTGGGATCGTTCCGCTCGCCTTCCCAAAGCCTCGGGGATGCCTGAAGCAGCGGGACAGGCTCCGTAGTCCTACCAAATTTTCCACAATGTCTCCCAGAGACACCCAATTGGCATACCTGTGCTCTAACCTTAAGACTCTCCGCTGACTGAGTTACGGCCAAAGAAAGCTGACCTGTTTGCCTACCACAATCTGGCCTCACTAAACCATGGCCACCCACCATCGGGTTGAATTCCAAACCTTCGACTTTACTCTTACCATTTAAACACTTCTCCAACTAAATGGCGAGGGGTCTGTGGTCCACTACACCCAAGCCCTCCTCTGCCTCCACTCTAGAGACCTATTCCCCGCTCATCCTACCCTGCCCACCAAATCTTTCCTTCTCTGACCTCCACTGAAGTCCACCCCCTCTGCTTTCCTTACTTCCTCACCAAGTCCTTCTCCCCTGTAAATGTCCCACCTCTCTTCTCTACAAAGGGAACTTTCCATGCCTTGTAGCAATCTCCATCCACTCTCTCTCTCTCTCTCTCAACCCCCCAGACCCGAGATCATTTAACATTACATCACCTCCATTCCCACTGACAGCCCTTGTGCCCTTGAGAGTGAGATACAGGCAGGGTCCCAGGGACGCCCCTCTAGGTTCCCTCTTAAAGGCTAGCCATCCTGGATTAACAGTTCCATAGCCCAAGTTTTCTTCTTGGCTTCTGCAACCACATTCCTCTTCTCTTTAGCTGGTCTGGATTCTCTAAGTAAAAATTGTCTACTCCAAGCAAACTTCTTCTGTTGACCTTTGCCCTCTATTCTGTCCTCTTTCCTTCAGCCCCCAAAATACCATAGCATACCCAAAACAAATCTACCCTTTTTGCCTTTGGGACTCAAACACTAAACCATTCCTTTTCTCTTGCCTACTCACTTCAAAACCTGGATTCTTAATTTCTCCTTAAGGCAATAGTGTGTGTGTGTGGAGTCAATCCTTCATATTCCATCATTGGATACATAGAAAGAATGGGTCTAGAGGGGAGAGGCAAGTCCTTCATTGTCTACATGGAGAAATTGGTTCTTACTAATCCCTTTCTGCATAGCATGTCATACTATCTGATCAGTACTTGCTCCTTAAAATTACCTTAAGGACAGTATCTATCCACTTACTAGTTAAATATTGGTGAGTCCAAAGCTTAGCCATTCAAATATTTAAACTTCCCAGCAGCAATCAGCCTACTTACAGCTTTTAGCCTGCCTATTAAATAACTGCCAGTTTAAAATAAAAATAAAGCCTCATGTCTTTCTTTCTTAAACAAATAAAGGTCAAATTAGCATTCATCCGTCAGTGGACAGAACAAATACCAGAGAAATTGTAGTCTTCTTTCTGGTCAACTACTCTATAATGAATATATTTACATTATTCTTGACAAATTATCTTTCAGGTGTTCGAAGACAAGCTTTTTTAAATTTAATTTTATTGTCAGGGTGATTTACAGTATGTGTGTGTGTGTGTGTGTGTGTGTGTGTGTGTGTGTGTGTGTAATTTGTTGTCAAACTTGTTACCCAGTCCTCATTTTTCCCCCACTTTCCCTTCTCCCCAAATCCACACACACACACATTGAACAGTTCATTCCAACATATTGTCTTGTGAGTATCACTGTTGCATTGGTTTACCCGTTTTCCTTCGTCTCACCATTTTGTTGTTTCCCTTCCCTTCTCTAATTCAGATAAATGAAGAAACAATACCTGGGATACAAAAATAAAATACCATAATAATAGGAAATAAACCATAAGGAGAAAAAATGAAAGAAAATGACTTCACATAGTACATTAAAAACAACAACAAAGAAAAACTTCTTGTTTCCATATCTTGGAACTCATTTCGCTTAGTTTTCTGTATATGTTAAATCATTATTTTTTTATTTGCTACTTGTTCCAGATCTAGTTGAAGAATGTATTTTAAGATCTTAGCATTTATGTGCCAAGTGCTCCTGAGTAGTCCAAGAAGAATGTATTTAATGTAAAAGCAAATAGATTATTACTACCCTTAAATCCAGAAATCAGGAAATATATTGAACTCTTGGAGTTTGGTGTGAGTGTTATGAGGTTATTATGTGATGTTATGGATGCAACCCAAGGCCTCACCCATGCAGCAAGCACTGAGATATGTGTTCACCCCATGTGATGCTGAAGCTGGTGCTGGACTAGACCACACAGGATTCCCTAGATATGCCATGTCTCTTAATTTATTGATAGACTCCCGAATCCCTAAATACCTTTTTTTCCATCATCTCTTCCTATCTTCCTTAACACTCTGACCACTGAGTTTTTCTCCCAATTATTTGATGATTTTAGGTGATTCCTTCCAAAATATGTGTGCCTCTGTGTGTGTGATGAATAATTAAAAATTAAAATGTGGTAGCTCACTATTTCATGAAATGCTTTATTATCTTTGTAGACAGAATGAGTTGTTGCAAAGCTATCGTTAAGTGAACTAACATGTTTCTTTCATTGTTGATGAAGAAGCAAATAATTCAAACAATACTTTGGTAAATAGCATTTCCCAAATTTGTATCCACCTGGAACCACAGAATATTTGGAGCTAGAACCTTTGCACGTGAAAGAGAAGGTATGCAGAAATGACCACATCATGGGACAATGGATACAGTTATTTTAGAATCACAGGTGCTAGGCAATAAATGCCCCCAAATTGCTGACAATTATCAGTTTGGAATGAGTCAAGAAATATCACTAATGGCCCTGTGGCATATTGATTTTGAGCTTGTAGCCTCCAAAATTGTGGGGGGAAATCACATTTCTATTGTTTTCAGAGATTCAGTTTGTAGTCATTTTTTTCTGGTAGTCCTATGAAGCTAATATACAAATATGTGAGCAGCTTCTTCATCTTTACTCTGAAACATAACATTACAGGCATACTCCTTCTTCCTTATGACAATATATTGAATACCAACATTAATCTTTTAATTTGGCCTTCTAAAAATCAAAAGTCCCTTCAAACATGTTTTCATGTAACACAATTACATCTTGGTTTCTGAACCTCAAAGACTTGTAGTCTGTTAACCCCTTATTAAAACATCGTGGCCACAACTGAGCATATCCAGATGTGGGATTCCCAAGGCAAAGTACAATATGCGCAAATTCAGTCTCTGAGCAGAACAATTTTATTATTTCTGTGTAACAGTATATGAAGGTTTTAAATGGCATCTTTACAATGTTGAATCATATATTTTTATTAATTTATTTATTTTCAAGGTGATGCCATAGTACCTCCTATACAACCTCTAAGAAGTCACTTAAACTGTGGTAGGTTGCTGACTTTTTTTCCCCTCTTCTTTATTGTCAAAGTGAAGTACAGAGGGGTTACAGTTTCACACATAAGGCAAGTACATTTCTTGCCCAACTTATTACCTTCTCCCTCATTTTCCCCCATCTACCTCCCCCACTTCCCTCTCCCACTATGAGTTGTACAGTTGGTTTATATCAGTTGGTTTTGTAAGTATCGCCATTGCAATGGTTTGTCTTTTTATCCTCTGTATAAAATTTTCACATTTTATCTCTATGAGATGTATAAATCTCTGATCATACCTAAAACATGCTTGTATAAAGGGTTTATTAAACTAATATGGAGGCTAATCTCGGTTCTTGTTGAACCAACCTCAGATGCAGGCTATACTTTCTGCTATAAAACCCTTTTTATAATTTGGCTTTTGAATACTAGTGCATAAAACCCATTTTCTGATTTTGCATGGATTGAGGATTTGTATTAATATTTTCATCTACATTGCTGAAGTAAATGGAAAACAGTTTAGGCACATTTTCATAAGATATGATCAAAGATAGTCTTTAGCAGAATGTTCATTTAGTATTTCTTCTAAGAAAATATCAACAAATTAATCAATACTCACTGGGAAACTATCTGATAAGACAAAAATCAATAAAATAAACTATCAACCAATATAAGCCACCAGAAGATCATAAGTGACCTAGTGTGTCTTGGGTTCAGAAAAATTTAGAACTGTTTATATTATGATATTAATCTATTCATAAAGTAGCAATTAACTTAATAACATCAGGGTATTTGGGCACTATTGATTTTTGGAGAAATTATTGTTTTAAAATGTTCACAAACCAGCTATGTGAGAAATTAGGTTTTTCTCTTATGGATTCATATTTGCTTGTAAATTTCTGAAGTGAATCCTTTATTTTTCCTTTAACATTTATCCCTCCTTAAAGTCTTGAGGTATCTCAATTTCCAGTTTCAAAAAGTAAATTAGCATTTTGGGTACATCCACATTCATGCTAGTCTTCCAATGCTCTATGGACAGTGTCCGCTCTAAGCTTTCTGGCTTGAGAACCTGTCTTTTTAAAGGCAAAAATCCAAGGTATGGCAGACCACAATGAGATTTTCCTGATTTGTTGATAATGCTTTTTTTTTCTCCTAGAGCAAGAGTCTCATCCCATGTTTTTTGACCTTATCGCAAGCTTAGTGACAGTCCATGTTTTTTTCAATGGCTGCTAAGAAGACAATGTTTTTAAAGGTCACTGCAAACACTTGTCTTCATGACATTTATATTTACAGCACTTCTATTAGTTTATTGTAAGACTTTCCATTTTCAGAAGTCTTGTGAGAAATCAAAACATTATGGCTTTTGTGACTTATGTTTTATAGGGAAATTCCCTACACGATATCATTAGTGTTTGGACAGAAGTTGTATCTTGAAAATACACCAAATATATTTTAAAATTAAAACTTATGTGCATGCTTTTTCTTGGCATCTAACTCTATAGTGGATAAAATATGAGTATGACAGTAAATCCTGTGGTAGAAGGATTGTTTGAGATTTCTTGTGATATGTCATTTCAAAGTATTAAAGTGTTTGAGAACAAAATATTTTTCCCTAGAACACTTTTTACCATCCATTTGAAGGAACATGAACAGAACTGAAGTTCATTAGCACATAAGATTTTGATATAAATTACTTGATATGAATCAAAGTGATGGAAAACACTGTATAGGTTTTCTTCCAGGTGCATCTCTTCTGAGCTATAGGGAGACAGCCAACACAGTGCCTCCACATGTCAGTTCTAGGTGCATGTGTGGCTCAGTTCACAGCTCTCAGGGGAGACTCTGTGTGGTGACTGAGCAAGGTAAGCTTGCATGCATCTAATCACTTACGCCTACTGTGGTCAAGGTCTTATGAGCAGTCTTTGCTCCATAGCTTTCTGAGGGCTGGCCAAGTATATTTCAGGCTTCCTTTGCAACTCAACTTCTTCAATTTTTTTTCTTTTGTCAAATTGTACTTTCTTCTTTCTCTTCTTTCAATGGCTAATCTCCCATCTTGCACCCCAAATTCTACATCTGTTCCTTGAGACGTTAAGGAACATATTTGCAAGGAACAAATTTCTTTTGTAAAACATGCTTGGAAGAACTTAGAGAGAGAGTACAAGGGATGGTGCAGAACAGAAGTCAAATTAGGCAGCGTGGTCTGGACTGAGATCAGCAGGGACGAAGACCCTTCACATAACAGATTTGTGGAGGCCAGAGCAGTAAAAAGAAAAAACATGAAAATGAATATGCAAGGTCAGACATAGTTTGGATTGAAGTGCATTATTTTGGTTGCCTAATGATAGGCCTAAACATGCAGTGCTGTTCTGGTCTCAGAGCCAAGGACAAAGTTAACTTTAATTTTAAACAACAGTATAAATTAGGGTCTGGGCCAGATTGCCAATTCATTTCATTATTCTACCTCATTTCAAGCCACTTCTGTAATTAGCCTCATGGCTAGTTACAGGAAATGGTGATGCTGATTCAACAGAAGTATTTTGGGGATAAAATATACATGAAGAAAAATAAACTAGTCAATTCAAGGTAACATAAAATTGTCTTACACTGGTTGTTTTTGTACACTGCTTTTTTTTTTTTTTTTTTTGCCATTCCTGGGGCTTGGACTCAAGGCCTGAGCACTGTCCCTGGCTTCCTTTGCTCAAGGCTAGCACTCTGCCACTTGAGCCACAGTGCCACTTCTGGCCATATTCTACATATGTGGTACTGGGAAATTGAACCCAGGGCTTCATGTATACGAGGAAAGCACTCTTGCCACTAGGCCATATCCCCAGCCCACTACACTGGTTGTTCATAGTCTAAACAAATTCCCTTCATTGGGCCATTTAAACAAGAATCTTATTCCAAAATCTGTCCAAACTGAACAAGTGTTACATGAAAATATGATCAAAATAAATATCTCAAAATTATAACGGTCACCTAAAAAGCTCCTCTGGCTATTCTATATTGAATGAATCACTAAATTCAGTTTTCAAGCATATCATGCATGCTTTATTGTGCCTGCTTTTGATTATACATGATTGGCCCACAGAGAATCCCATGTTAGCCCTGTCACAGAAATCTTTTAAAGATGTATGCACCATTTTGAGATATCTGTGAACACAATACTTTCATCAGATTATAGTCTTGAGACAAGAGGATGTTTTATGGCAGACACCTAGACACAGAGTGTGCTTATTAGAACTATGCAATTACCAGATATACTTCACTTCAGGAAATATTATGAATTAAGAATTAGTAGTTTCTGGAGGGTAGGGATAAGAGTGGAAATAATGAGGGAATGATGGAAGGGGTGAAACTGGTCAAGATATACTGTCTTTATAACCTGACTTATGGAACTGTAAACTCTCTGTACAACTACTTAACAATATTTTATATAAAAAGTTAATAGTTTTGGAAATGGCGTTGTGGCTCAAGGTGGTAGAGCGCTAGTCTTGAGATAAGACCCCAAGGCGCATGACCAGCCAATAACACCAACAAAAAAGATCGATCCAAAAAAGTTAATAGTTTTATATTGGTTGGATAAAATGTACTTTTATACAAATAATATATGTAAATCAACATAGACATGTAATAGATGTATATAATTAGTTATTTGCTAATCTACCAATTTGAACTTTGAATGTATTTGGGGGAGCAGTAGAACTGAATAATAATCTCAAAATTCTAAATATATTTGCTATTTTGAGCCTAATTCCTTTTTCTTCTTTCACATGAGTTTCTGTGGATAATAGGTATAAGAAGTGATTTAAGATCTATTAAAATCAAGACATTACATCATAATTTTATGTTCATAGCATAAAAACAAGATTCATTTCAAGGGAGGTTTTTCATTTCCTTGGATAATGGAGCATATAAGTACCTATCTTGAGTGTTTACACTGTTGTTCTACAAACTTATTTATTCAAGGTAAGTATCTCCTATATAAATGTTAAAACCCCAGAAGGTTTCTAGAATCACTAGGAAGAGGTGGAATGTTACCTTACACATGATGATAGATGGAGAATTTCTGTTAGAATGTCATAAGTAAGAGTGAGGAAGATAGTGTGACAGTATTCTACTGTCTGTTAGTTATACTGCTAGAATCTACTATATATATAGTATATATACTATATATATATACATATATATTATTGCATTGTAAATTGCATTTTAAAAGGTGCTGCAATGAATTTTAAAATGGAAAGGTTTTTTTGTTTTTGTTTTTTTGGCCAGTTCTGGGGCTTTGGGACTCAGGGCCCAAGCACAGTCCCTGGCTTCTTTTTGCTCAAGGCTGGCACTCTACCTCTTGAGCCACAGTACCACTTCTGTTTTTTTCTGTTTATGTGGTGCTGAGGAATCAAATCCAGGGTTTCATGCATGATAGACAAGTGCTCTACCACTAAGCAACATTTCCAGCCCAGAAAGATTATTTTGCATAATATTTTCATACTGCTTTCTAATTTGACATAAACTTGAAACTCTGAAGTCAATGTTCTTTTGACGTCATAAAGCTCCTCCATCAGTAAAGTGCACAATATGTAATCAAACTGACATGGTTACTTCATTCAATGGGTAGAAATCACTTGCTCTCATATCTCTGGCCCAAACTTTTCTTGATTAAAGTTATTGCATTTTAATATCTTTTGCATTAATTCTAATGGCTTAAATGTTCACCTTGACAGAGGGAACAAAAATGACTAATGATATTTTTCTTGGGATTTCAAATAGAGGAGGCAAATAATGGCAACTAATAAAATCACTGTGCCTTTTATTTATTTATCTATCTATCTATCTATCTATCTATCTATTTATTTATTTATTGTCAAAGTGTTGTACAGAGGGCCAGTTTCATATGCTAATGGACCATTCATTGATGAACCCAGTGGAAGTCAAGCTTAGCAATGAGCCAAGATCTCAAGGATTGTCCAAATGTTTTCAGGATACACCCAACTTCCATCAACTACTAAGGAGAACATGAAAGATGTTGTTTTTGACATGGAAGGTGTCATTACTATGCAGACTTGTGTCTACTGACAAGAGCTTTTTTTCATCACAAATAAATCCATCCTACACATAAATACAAGACTTATTGATCATATTAAATATTTGACAAGCTCTCAATACTGCTGACAACATTCACCATTGTTTTATATTCCCAGTTCTACTTGGGTTTCTGAGTCATATTAGCCACCCACAATTTCACTTATGGAATATGAAATTAATCTGTTGTTTTGGTATTTCAACCTACTTATATTCTGATAAAATTGTATAACCTATTACAAAAGCCACTTAGCAGGCAAATTGTGAAGGTATTTGGTTAACTTGCCATAATTTCTATCATCTAGAAGTGTCTATTTGTCTAGTGTTCAAAGATCCTATTAAAAATGAACTAAAATATTTTATTTGAATTTATTTATCCTTCTGATTTACATACTTTGGTAATAAATTT
Source organism: Perognathus longimembris pacificus (assembly GCF_023159225.1). NCBI lineage: Eukaryota > Metazoa > Chordata > Mammalia > Rodentia > Heteromyidae > Perognathus > Perognathus longimembris. The sequence continues at coordinate 38,406,032 of NC_063172.1, forward strand.
TAAAAATGTTCCAGGTGAATTTCCTTTGGGGTACCCTACATGGTTACTGTATATGATTTTGGTATACTAGATATTGTATATCTGCCTACCTTATCTAGGGAAGGGAAAGAAAAATGAGGGTGTAACATATCATAAGAAATGTACTCACTACCTTATTATGTAGCTGTACCCACTTTGCACAACACCTTGTCCATAAAATTTAATTAATAAAAAAATTAAATTAAGTTCATATGACTACAACACCTTTTAAATCATCTCTAGGCTATAACTTGGTAATTCTCATATTACACACACATGCACACAACACACACACACACCACAAAAAGATATACAAACCTATTTTTATGGCATTGAGTTGTAGCTCACCAATATTGGCAAAATATTTCTTTTAATTCTGTCTTGATCATTCTTAAGAATAACACTTACTTCTTTCCGTTAATAGGAACTTTAGAGCTGGGAAGATGGCCTACTAACAAGAGTGCTTGCCTTGTATACATAAAGCCCTGGGTTTTATTCCTCAGCACCACATATATAGAAAAAAGCTAGAATTGGCACTGTGGTTCTAAAGGTAGAGTGCTAGCCTTGAGTAAAAAGAAGCCAGGGACAATGCTCAGGCCCTGAGTCCATGCCCCAGGACTGGCAACAAAAACCAAACAACAATAGGAACTTTATTGATTAGTACAGTGGTATTCAAGTTAATTTTGCTTTGCCAATTTGATTGTCTTTTTCAACTGTTATGATCCCAGACTGGGATACTGATCAGTTAGTGAGATGGATCATTTACCAAGTTATTCAAAAGTGGACATAAATATGCTTCTGTAAATTTTACATACATTTTTCCATTTTTGTGCCAGATCTCTTTGAACAAAACTCTATGTCTTCAAGTTCAGAGATGGCTGAAAGGAAAGATATGTAGTCTTTGGATTAAAGCACAAAAATCAAGGAGATAGGAGACAAATATCAAGAGAAAGCTTGAAGGTCTGTGAGAAAAAGGACAAAAGGTGAGTCAATGCAAGAGAAATTCTCACAAGACACTATGTTGGGAATAAACTTTACAAACTGGGAGGGAAGGAAGGAGGCGCAGGGAGGGAAAGTTGGAAAAAAAAGGCGGGGGTAACAATGTTCTTCCAGAAATGTACTCATTGCCCTACTTATGTAACTACAACCCCTCTGACATCACCTTTAAGGTAAAATTAAATTAAATTAAGAAAGAAGTAATGAAAAACACATCAATAATCTTTGTCTTTCAGAATCATTCTGATGATTTTCTTATTAAAGAAACTACTCTGATCTGACTTCTCAAACTACTGCATCAAACACATTATTTGGTTGATGGTTATCACCTCTTATCATATAGTTTTGATCATAATTTGATTAATATTCTAAACAGAAGAAGGAAAGCTAGAAAGCTATTAGTATTTGTAGGCAATGGCTTTAGTGTTTGCATCTTCCATGTAAAAACAACTGTCAATGCTTTAAGATATCTTTCCAAGATATTCCCCATTTCTTCCCAAGATATATCCACAAATCTTGTTCATTCCTTGACATTTTTTCCTAGTGAGTAATCTGGACAATAGAAAGAGTAGACTGGTTACTCTCAATACATATCATCCAAAACAGGCTTCAGTATTTGAACTGTAAGGGGAATTCTATGGTTTACCAGTTGACTTGGAGTCCAAAGTATGGCATTATATGGAGACATTGTCAATTTGGACCCTCTGTTGATGTGAGTACCTTTTAATTAAATAACTACAAGAGCACAACTCTATCCAATATTTGTACTTTCTTAATACTACACTAACATGGAAATCAAGCATTCAATTTTCTTCCTCTCAAAAAAATAATGATGTTTACATTAGTAGACATTATAAAAGAATTTTACAAGTTAAAGAGTACCATTAGATTATGTCACCATCAGATGAATGAAACTATATTTGATTACTTAGGGGGAACTTCCAGGAGATAACTATCTATATAGGGAAGCCATGCCTATAATAGAAATCATCCAGTTAGAAATTATAGCACATAGTCTCTGACTTTAGCTGAACTGATACTATCTTGACTGAGAGACAACAAGGTCACTGTCAACTCACTGCCCTCAAATATTTTATGGATGATAAAATTGCCCTGGGCATTCTTGCATACTAACACAAAGTCAGCATAATTACTAATACAAGCTGTTATACTTGGATTAATGCCTTAGCGAAAAGAAAAAGGTCAATGTAGCAGCTTAAGATGAAAGCTACCTGGATTTCTAAAAGAGAGCTTTATGGTTAATGGGATTTGGTCATTTTGGTTGAATCCCTGAAGCAGGTTTGAAGGTCAGACATCCAGGTTGTCCTCATTCTATTGCTTTATTTTTATAGGAACCTTAATTAAATCTTGTGCAATTAAGAATCGTGAAAATTTGGTCCAAGACTCTATGAGTAATATGTCAGTGTAATTGATGGAACAAGAAAATTCATGAAGCCACAATGATAGGTAATGATATGAGGTCATTTGTGATGACACATCCTCATAATTTAAGCACTTAACACCCAGGAGTTGCAGGAGAAATGTAGGTTCAAAACCAGCCTGAGCTACCTAGCAAGAACCTCTCTAAAGAAAAACAACAGAAAGAATTTGCAAAAAGAAAAAAAAATGGAGGGTGTAAAATGAGAAGAATGCTATTTCCAGACACAGACCTTCCACACAAAGCTTTTACTTTCTTGTGAGGTGAACAAAGCAGAGACATCAAAAGATATTGTTTCCTTTCCAAGGATATTTGTACATTTTTTCCTTATTTATTGACAAAATGATGTACAGAGAGGTTACAGTTTCATATGTTAGGCCTTGGGTACATTTCTTGTACTGTTTGTTACCTCCTCCCTCATTCCTCCCCTTCCCCTCCCCCTTTCCCTTTCCCCCCATGAGTTGTTCAGTTGGTTTACACCAAATGGTTTTGCAAGTACTGCTTTTGGAGTCGTTTGTTTTTTTATCCTTTGTCTCTCACTTTTGATATTCCCTTTCACTTCCCTAGTTCTAATACTAGTATATAGAGTTTCCAATGTACTTAGATAAGATGTAGTGATAGTGCGGGTACAACCACAGGAAGGGGATCATCAATAATAGAAGCTACAGTTTCACATGGCATGTTGAAAGTAATTACAACAGTGATATAACAGTCATTTCCATAACATGGAGTTCATTTCACTTAGCATCATCTTATGCATTCATAAGAGCATAGCTATTAGGCCCTTGTGATCCTCTGCTGTGACTAGACAAAACCTGTCCTAATTATTCCCTATGAGGGAGACCATAGAGTCCATGTTTCTTTGGGTGTGGCTCACTTCACTCAGTGTAATTTTGTATATTGAAGGCTGATGGATAAACATAGTTCTTCTCCAGAGTAATGAACTAGCTCACATGAAGCCTTGAAAGATACCAAGTCTTATGATTGAAATAATGATTTCTCTGTTGTTTAAGTGTTGATGTTCTATGAGCTCAGTGTACCTCTCCTTTGATAAGAGGCACCTCCTCTTTTTGTTAAAGTCTATAGGGATTGTGTCTTGAAGACCTGGCATAAAAAGATGTTGTTACTCTTGCCACTTCCATTGTTATGTGAAATTAAGTACTTGTCTCAAGACTATGCAGCACACCATATGTCTATCTTCTATAAGAACCCATTAACTAATGGCAGGAAATTTTATTATCTTTCATATAAAATAGAATCATAAACTTATAATGTCTTTGACATATATTACCTTTGGGATGGCAAGACAAGTGACATTAATGGACTTAACATCTGGAAATGTGCATTAAGTGTAATTCTCTTGATGTACAACTGCTAGAGGACTAAATTATTGCATACTTGGATTTTGGAAGCCCAATTTTTACTTGGACATCAATCAGAAAGTGAAACTTTTCAACAAAGAAGATACACCATATTTTCCTTCCATTATTTCTATCAAGTAAAGAAAAAATAAGTACTTAATTATATAGTATATGTAAGACATATTAGAAAAATTAGAAAAATTAACTTTCAGGCTGGGGATATAGCCTAGTGGTAAGAGTGCCTGCCTCGGATACACGAGGCCCTAGGTTTGATTCCCCAGCACCACATATACAGAAAACGGCCAGAAGCGGCGCTGTGGCTCAAGTGGCAGAGTGCTAGCCTTGAGCAAAAAGAAGCCAGGGACAGTGCTCAGGCCCTGAGTCCAAGGCCCAGGACTGGCCAAAAAAAAAAAAAAAAAAAAAAAGAAAAAAAAAGAAAAAGAAAAATTAACTTTCATCCTAAGTCAATTATTTTTTCTTTTTGCGTGTCCTGGGCTTGGACTCAGGGCCTGAGCACCCTCCCTGGCTTCTTTTTTTTTTTACTCAAGGCTAGCACTCTATACCTCTTGAGCCATAGTGCCACATCTTGCCTTTTCTGTGTATATGGAACTGAGGAATCAAATACAGGGCTTCACGCATGCTGGGCATGCACTCTATGTTAAGCCACATTCCCAGACCATAACTCAAATTTTGACAAGAATTCCATTTATTTTACTTATTAATATCAATGCTTACTACTGAGTTGCAAATAGTAGAAATTAAAACTATCAAGTACTATGTAGTTTTGCATGTGTTAATGGACAACAAAACTCATTGAGGCAGATTCATTTATTTCCAGTAACTTGGTTTGTTATCTTCATAGCAAAGAGAACTAAAGGCTTTATTTAGTAATTTCAACCATTATTTCTTATGGCCAAAATGGCACAAACAGAAAAGCAAATGGTGTCTTACACTGTCCACGTCATGATTTAACAATCCACTTGAATGGTGCCTTAAGGTCAACCACCTCATAATTGCAGAATGGAGACTATTAAATTGCCATGATTACTGTGCAGATGTACTCTGCAATTACCATGCACTTCTACTCACCTTTGTCACAGAAGGACATTCTCAAGAGGTAGGCATGTATTGATAAGAAGATTACATTGCTAAGATAATCCATGATTATTTCATGTACTTATGATTGGTATACCATTTTCCTAAATATACTCCTTGTAATGTTTCACTGATATTATCAGACTAAGTATTTTTAACTAAAAGTTACCATTTGTTTTGAAGCTAAACCCTGAAGATTATGTGCACATTTTTTCAGTTAATTTTACACTGTTCACTTAATGATAAATTTTGAGGTCAATGTTCTTAAATTTCTGCCTGAAATTATTTTTCTTTTTCATCCATGGGACAGATACATGCATGCATAGATAGATTTCAGGTAGTATGGAAAGATTCCTGGATTTGCAAAGGGGAATAATGAGGGCTTTCTTTCACCTTTGTTATTTGGAAGTTCTGCAATTTCAAAACCTTACCTAATCACTTTGAAGTAATGCTAGAATTGTTCAATCATTTCACAGGATTATTTTAAAGATCAAATGATGTAGTATGTGTAAAGGCATTCATACATACATAAATGTCCAAGGAGATTAGGCTAATAAGAGGAATGACAAAACCTCTTTTGGCTTCAGAGCTAATTTTCAGAAAACTTTCAGAAAGGCTCTTTAGCCTGCCTTGATTTAAGAATTATTTTAAAATTTGATTCTATGATGATTGGTTTTTTCTATGCATTTGTTATTTCTTTATTGGTTTTTGAGAGACTACTGGTCTTTCCTACCAAACCAAGTTTCCTCTGGTTAAAAATAAATCTTAAAGAATTATATGAGTGATAACCTTTACCTATTTCAAAATTATGAAATAAAAATCAAAGTCCATAATTGGTCTATTACATTCAAATGCACTATCTCATGAATCAGAATTCATTTTACATCCTAAGAAGTACTTTCATGCATTTATAATTGAAAGTGGAACAGATTATCAATGAAGATGCAAAAAAATCACTTTAGTTTCCATTTTACACATTTCAAATAAACACAACCATAAGATTTCTACATTTTTTGCTGACTGCAAATGAGGCTTCAATGAACAAAGCTTTCCAGTTTTGCAAACATGCAGTATAAAAGACTACAAGTTAAATATATTGATATAATGACCTTAATAGGTTTTCTTCAGGCTACTCAGTACTGATTAGTTGTTTCCTGTGCAGTCAAAAAACTGATGAGATTGCATAGTTTAGAGAAAAATCTTCCATCAAAAAACCTGAAGAAATGGAAATCTTCAACTATAATAACAATAATCAACAATGTCAGTAATTACAAATTGAGTTCAAGTAGAAACTACATTGTAAAACAATGATTTGTTTTTAAAAATGATGACTTCTTAAATTGGTTTTCTTCATAACAGGAATATTTGGAATATTATGTACAGTAGTTTTGCACTGCTCTAATATGATGATTATGATGATCATGATCAGGGTAGTGACATTACCAGTGCCCAGAGCTAACCACAGATTGAACAAGTATTATGCATACACAGAAAGTCTATTGTGCCGATAGTTAACATTTTTACTATATTGTTTTATAATTTCAGTAATAGATAATATCCTCATTTCACAAAAATAAATGATATTACATGGCTTTCTCAAGTCAAACATCAAGAAATTGGCATGTTTCCAACCTAGATCTCAACATACAAACAAGTTAGTTTTGACAATTCTTTTAAAATAATTCTTTTTAATAGTATACCATTCATTTTGATACACTACACAGACTATCTTGTCTAGATTTTCATTCCATCCTTCACCAAATATTTACTTTAAAAAATTTTTGCTGCAAAATAAATTCTCACTATATACTAAAGGGATTTAGGAAACTTTAATAGCCTGGAATTTATATCTCAAACATGATCATTAGCATTACAATGGACTGGAGTATATTTTCCATGTTCTGGTTATAGGATATATCTTAGTAACCTAAAAGACAATAAGTAAATATTCGAATTTCATAAAACTTGAAAATTTATGAAAGTTGAGTCCTCTTTTCCTTTTAAAAATAATTGTGTTGTTATCAATGGGCATAATATTTTCATATGTTATGGAGTACATTATAATTTTCATTTTGGCAATACTAAAGTTTATACTCAGAGACCTAGGCTAGCTAGGTGAATCACACACATCTACTTTTAAGTCTGTTGTTTACTTTTTTTTTTTTTTTTTTTTGGCCAGTCCTGGGCCTTGGACTCAGGGCCTGAGAACTGTCCCTGGCTTCTTCCCGCTCAAGGCTAGCACTCTGCCACTTGAGCCACAGCGCCGCTTCTGGCCGTTTTCTGTATATGTGGTGCTGGGGAATTGAACCTAGGGCCTCGTGTATATGAGGCAGGCACTCTTGCCACTAGGCTATATCCCCAGCCCATGTTGTTTACTTTTGAAATAGAGTCTCACAGTCTTGTGCCTGAGTGCCATCTGTATATGTCAGTCTTCCCATCCTAGCTAAAATAGCTCTCCATTTTGAAGGCGTCTTGATAACTTGTTTTATCTGGAGCTGACCTCAAAATGTGATGCTCAGTCTTCTAATAGCTTGTATTACAGACTTGAGCCACCAGGCCTGTGTCATTATGATGCTTGGATGCATATATTCATTATGTAATAATCAGTTCAGGGTAATTAGCATATCCATGGCTTCTAATGTTTATCTTTGTGTGATGAAAACACTTGAACTCTCTATTTTATAATGCATAGTTCAATGCTTATTGTCCATCTACTAAGCAACAACACAGAAGAATTCATTCCTCTAATCAATCAGTAATATTACATTCATTGACCAAACTCTCTTTCTAACTTCAATAATCTATTTGTAACCAATTGATCAATAGTTTGTCAGGAAAATGACATCAAGAGCACTTTTATCTATTAGTTTAGGAATTGATTTATTCATTAATAACACATTTTCCTTGGTGCTGGAGAATTGTACTTGTATACAATTATTCCTGTGGTAGCAAAATAGATATTGACGGGTGATTATGTTTTGAGATTGTGTAGAAGCTTGTAATGGTGTGGCAAAACTATTTTGGTATATCTGTATCTTGGGTGCTAAACTAAATCTCAAGGAAGAGAAGGTGATCTCACAAAAATAAAGGTGAAGGAGAAACATCAAGGAAGTAGGCAGATTATATAAAAATGTTCTGTGCTAGGGATGAACTGAAGGTCAGTAATTCTAGCAAGCCCTGTGTCACAAAACTCATGGAATTAAGAGGTAGTATGGTGCAGATGGGAAGTATTTATGGTAAGTTATTGGAGCATTTCAAATTTGGGAAGAGTGGAGGGAGAAGCAAAGTTCTACTACCTTCTGTTCCAAAAAGATTATTCTAATTGAAAATTGTGGCCCCGGTAGACATTGAAACTCTAATAATAATGTTCTCAAAATATAGGAGCCAGGAGGTTTAGGGAACTAGAAGCTGCACTCTCTTTTTTGTTCTTTGTTTTCAAGTTGACACATGAAAATCATGTGTATGTATGACATTCGATGTGATTATTCCATATATATAGTCAGTACAATAAACAAACCAACATAAGTATACTTATCTCTACAAATATTTATTGTTTCTTTGTGTTGAAAACAACCCAAAACCTTTTCTCTAGCTTTTTGGGAAATACACAGGTAATGTCCTAGATATTATTAAGTGTGTTCTATCTACTAGGCCCATTGACCAAATTTCCCCTGCCCTGCTTTTTTAATTAATCTCTGCCTTACCTAATGTATTAATGATATTTGTAGCCAGCTGGGTGCCAGGCCTCATGCCTGTGCTAATTACTCAGGAGGCTGAGATCTGAGGATCAGGGTTCAAAACCAGCCAGAACAAAAAAGTCCATGTAAGATTCTTATCTCCAATTAACCACCAGAAAACAGGAAATGGCACTCAAGTGGTAGAGAGCTATCCTTTTTTTTTTTTTTAAACACAAGTTAACTTTAGTGATTTATGGTAAATATAAAGGAAGCTAGAATCTGATTGAAAAATAATTATAAAGATCTCAATACAGAAAAAAATACAACCACATTTCAAGAGCATAAATCACAGGCAGTTTTAAAATAAATATTTAAGTAAATCAGAAGTACTATAATTTAAAAGTGAGGAAAGAAGAAGAAAAATCACAGAGGGAGAAGGATAAGAAAGTGGATGAATAAGAAAATGAATATGTACAAAAATCCCAATTGTGTTTTCCTGACAAGAAGTCAGCAAGGAACAAAGCATAAACCTGTGTAGGAATGTGGCCTATGAGGCAGTAGTATTGTGATGAAAAAGAGTATCTAACCGTGACACTGTAGGTGTTAAATTCTATCTGCAGTTGTCTATTTAGCTTTTTAAATTTTTTTCTTTTAAAATTTTCTTTTCAATGTTTATTTTTGTCCTTTTTAAAAAATCTGTGTATTCTGAGAAAATCATGGTTCAAAGCATAATGTCATTGTTTTGTGGTGGAAAGACAATATTAAGCTCATGGCACATATATCTATTGTGTATATTTGCTTACTGAGAACTAGGCTTTATCAAAAGAGCTCAAGGACAGCACCCAAGCCCTGAGTTCAAGCCCTAAAAAATGAGAGGAAAAAAGTTATCTGTAGCACTAGAGTATGCGTATATAGCATAAACATAGCTTTTCATTTATCTAGTTTTAGTAATAAATAACTCAGGATAACCAAAAATTCCAGCATGTCAATTGCACTAATATTCTGAAAAAGTACAATAATATTTTATCTTAGTTGATATACTTTACTTGAAAATACTTCAGGTCAATAATTGATATGTACTTTGGTAAAGGAAGTAGTATCAGTGTTGTAAATAATATTGGTCAGCCAAGTGTGGAATACATGCCTGTAATCTCAACTACAAAGAAGTTGGATTCAGGAGGTTCACAAGTTCATGTCCAGCCTTGGGAAAATTAGTGAGACTCTAAACAGGAGTGTTGTAGGCATAGTATACATAAGACCCTGAATTCAATCTCTAGTGCTTCCTCCATAAATAAAAATAATGGTTAGATATATAGATGACCAAGTTTATACTTTGTTGAATAAACACTAAGAAGAATTAAATTGGTTAAGCAAAGAGCTGGACATAAAATGGAAAATTTATGAAGAAGAGGTGACCCTTAGATTGTGCCATCACAAGTATAATGAATTTGTGGACAACGGTTCACACTTGTAATTCTAGCTACTGAAAAGGCTGAGATACAAAGGCTTATTTGATTCACATGGTTGTCTATCAACCTGGGAAAACAGTTCACTATTCCTCATATCAACCAATAACTAGGCACAGTAACATGCATTTCTTTTCCTAGCTACAAGGGAAGTAGAGGCCAGGAGGGTCCCAGTTCTGGGTCAGTTGAGGCAAAAAATAAATAAATAACGTTTTTGAGATTTTCAAAAGAAAAGGGTGAGTTCCAATCACCTCAGCTACAATAAATAGGATTATGGTGAGGCAAGTTCATGAAGAAACACCTTGTCACAAAATGTACAAAATGTGGCATGACATGGTTCATATGGTAAAGAACCTGTTTAGCAATCATGAAGTTCTAAGTTAAAATCCCAATACTGCATGTGCATGCATATGTCTGTGAACATACACACACACACACACACACACACACACACACACAATGAATTAAACAGAAAAAAAATCTATTGTACTAGTACTCTTTTCTGCATGAGTGGTGACAAGTAACAAGTTTTACAGATTGATTTTCCAGACTCTAGGAATTTTATAGAAAAATGGAAGAGTTAAATGAACGACAGAATAAGTCAGAAATATACAGGCTTAAAAGTACATGAAAATCAGTTTATTAGTAATGAGGATGGAGAAAAAAGGAAAGCTTGGAATAAAAGATGACTCCAATCCTGTCAGACATGAAACAAACTTCCCTGCTAAAGAACTACATTAACGATCTAAAGAACTACATTAACTGGTCAGTTTTTTCATCCATATGTAAGAACAATAGGTCTCCATCTGTCTATCAATTAATAACACCAGAGAATTAGGAGTTATTTATGTATATACCCTAATTCTTCATCTTCTAAAGCTAGTAATGTTATAGTGATGTAATTACTTCATTGATTTGTGTGATTATTTGTTTTAGCAATATAATCAATGGTATCCAAAAAGGAAAATTACCTCACACATCTTTTATAACAATTCTCTAAGACTGAATTGATACAATACTCATAGTCTGGTTTTCTCAGTTCTGAAGTGTGGAGTCTCATTTCTTTTATTCATTGTTAGACTCATTCACTTAAAGAGTTAGTGATTGAATGATAATCCTAAATGCTGACAAGAAATTATGAGCAGTAGAGCTTGCCCATATCACCATGGAATCAAAGACTATTAGTAGACAAAGAAATTAATCAGTTACTTAAATTTTATACTGCAGTTAATACTAAAAGTCAACAAATAACATGGAAAAATGTATAGCATGCATTTAATAAAAAGAATCACCTAACATTTCCTTAAAGAAATGGCTATTGAATTGATCACAAGAGCCCAGTAGCTATGCCCTTATGAACACATAAGATGATGCTAAGTGAAATGAACTCCATGCTATGGAAACAAGTGTTATATCACTGTTGTAATTTCAACATGACATGTGAAACCATAGCTTTTTTTTGTTGTTGATGATCCTCTTGTATCCCCTTCCTGTGGTTGTCCCCGTGCTATCACTGTATCTCATCTGAGTACCCTGGGTACTGTATATACTGGTATTAGAACTAGGGAAGGGAAAGGGAATATCAAAATCGAGAGACAAAGTATAAAAAGACAAACAACTTCAAAAGCAATACTTACAAAACCATTTGGTGTAAACCAACTGAACAACTCATGTGGGGAGAGGAAAAGGGGGAGGGGGAGGGGGGAAATGAGGGAAGAGGTAACACATTGTACAAGAAATGTACCCACTGCCTTACGTGTGAAACTATCACCCCTCTGTACATCCCTTTGACAATAAATAATTATTCAGAAAAAAGAAGACAACGAATGATATTATAAAGATAAGAATGTGTTTATGAGGTGTGTGTGTGTGTGTGTGTGTGTGTGTGTGTGTGTGTGTGTGTGTGTGTGTTAAAAGAAGATTTCAAGAACTGGGAAAAATTCAAGAGCCTCCCAGGAGCTTTCTTTTTTAGTAGTAGGGGTGGAAATTATGGACCTTGTGTTAAGTCACTTGTGGGATGCCTTTATAGCCTTGTTTGTTTGTTTCTTTTGTAATAGTGTCTGGCTAGCTTTCTTTTTGCAAAGCTGGGACTCAAACTTCTTTTCAGTCACTGCCTCCTCAGTAGGTGGGATTAACATTTGGTCATGAAGAAATAAAATCTGAATAGCTCTACATCAGTTTAAGGAATATATTCTTTTTTATTGTAAAAGTTTATTCATTTAAGAAACTTTTAGGCCAACATGACCCTACTACTGAGTAGTACTAAATAATTAATGAAAAATACTACAAAAATATGAAACATTTTTAAGGTATGAGAATGAACTATGAAAGTAGTGTAAGAAAATAAAACCCAATGAAATTTTACCACATCGGTTAATATTGTATATTATTGCAAAATGATGTGTTGAGAGTTACATATTCTTTGGTTATCTACATTTTATTTTCACTGTAATTCAAGATTCCTTGAGCTTTTTGTCAGTTTCATGATGACATTGTCATTTTTGAAGATTACTAAGACATTTAGTAATATGACTGTTTGGTTGCACAAATATTTCCCATGCTAACAGTCAGGCTAAACATTTTTGACAAAACAGCAGTGAGGCTGTGTTTTCACTACATGAGGTAGTCCAGGTTGACATTTGTCCTCTTACTTATAAGGTTCCTCAAACCCCTCTTACATATTGCCGGAGCCAGCCGGCAGTGAAAGGGAATCCTGATTGAAGGGGCAAGGATTAAAGAAAAAGAAAGATACAAGACAAGAGAAAAAAAAGACAAGAAACAAAAGATGGGGTCCAGGAGGTCTGCAGCTCAAGACTGTAGCTCAAGACTGCAGCCCTGTTTATTCTTAACTTCCAGTTTTATGCAGTTTAGGAGCCAGGGAATAGCATAGGGTTGCTAAAATTCAAGAACACATAAAGGCTTTGAAGTTCTCAACATCTGATGGCAAAGACAGGATGAGGTTGATTAACATAGGAATGGACTCCAGGGGGCATAGTAAAGCAATTCCGGGTTAGTGCTGATTTACTAGTAAGCAAATGTCCTTGCACTTAGCATATCCTTGATGATCACAACACAACCAGAGATCAGAATGAGATTAGCTGCTGGCTTGGCTCCCAACAACATATTATTAGTAGTCTTACATTTTTATGACACATGTATTAAAATTAAGCAAGCAATAATATAACATTACTATTAACTAAACTCCATATTCTAGATTTTTTTCAGAGTTTTCATTATTCCTGTTCCATTTCAGGATCCCATCCAGGAAACGATCACATATTTGATCATCATTATCTATTTATCCTCCTATTGACCTATAATTTCTAAGGCTAATGAGCTTTAAATGACCTTTGAGAGCTTTGCACAGTACACAGTAGAGTATTTCATGAATATGAGCAAAATAGTATGTGACTGACATGATACCAGGGAAAAAAGGTCACAGAAGCGCCATGGCATTTTCATGATATCATATCAATGTCCCATACTACCAACTTGAGTCCATATTATCATCCCATTGACACTCAGATTTGTCACCTGACTGAAGATAGGTGTCCTGATTTTCCATCAAATTGTCACTTTTCCCTCCCTCTTTTAGAAGAAAACTGTAAATTTTAGCATTTCCTTTTGAAAGAAGAAAGAAATTGCTAGGATGATGGACAGAAAAAAACTAGTGCAGGTATAAAAAACAGAAGGTATCAAAGCTATACTTTTCTAAGGAAAATGAAGAAACCACTGGGAAATCAAAACACACACACACACACACACACACACACACACACACACACACACACGATTACTGGTCCAGAGATGAGGCATAGCTTCCTCTGAGACCATTGGGAAAATTCCTGGGAATTTCAATTATATAGCAATGTTTGCGTATATCTGAAGTGTTCTTTTTTTAATGGGGTAGTTTATGTTGTTGGTTTGGTCTGGTTTTATTTGTTTGAGTGAAAGGAGGTGGCTAAGACCAGCCAAATAAGGAAACAAAATGTAAACTAGAAATCAGTGCAAAGACAACCAAGTAATAAAGGAGTAGGTTCAAAACTACTGGTTTCCCCAGATTGTATAATTTTATCCTGGCAACACAAATAGATTATTACTTAAAAACACTATTAAAAATTGGCAAGATCAAACAAAGTATAAAGTTATGAGTACATGAGGTTGTTGTGAAAGTAGAACTGAAGTATAGGGAGAAAAAAGAATCTCAGGTTAAAATATGAAGGAACTGGAAGACATGTGACTGAAAAAAATATAAAAAACAACACAAGGATGGATGTCCTGAGATTGTATTTAGTTAGACAAAATAGTAGTAAAAGAAAGATACTGTAATATGGAAATTTCAGTTCTTAATATATGGGAGATAATATAAAGGGATTTATCTAGTTTATGACAACAGGAAAATTCCATCAAAGTTGAAAGTTTCAGGATATTTATAAAAAAAAAAAACTGTTGGTATTGTTGATAGGCATGTATTTTAATATTCCAGTAATTATATTTGATGAGGGATAGAAGAAAAACTCAGGAGAAATTATCTTTTTACAGTCCCGGGGCTTGAACTCATGGCCTGAGCACTATCTCTTGCTTCTTTTTGCTCAAGATAACCACTCTACCACTTAAGCCACAGCGCTACTTTTGGCATTTTCTATATATGTGGTGCTGAGGAATTGAACTCAGGTCTTCATGCATACCAGGCAAGTACTCTATTACTGGGCCATATTCCCAGCCCCAGGAGCAATTATCATTAAGAAAAGAGCAGGTCAGAGTTATAAATTTAATAGGTATTTGTGACAAGGCTAAGAAGAGAGAGAGAGAGAGAGAGAGAGAGAGAGAGATTCTTGGAATTTGACAGAAGTGGTAGAGTAATGCTCATTCGGAGCATTGTTAAAACTTCCCATCCTTACTTTATAAGGAGTAATGAAAGAATGGATTCAGGAAATGTATTCAGAAATTGGATTCAGGAAATGATTGGACTATGTATATGTTAAACATTAAAATATTTCTCTTTCTTATTGAATCTGTTCAGTGATTTTTTTTCAGTATCCACTGTTATCTCATGATGATACAAAAATAAAGAAGACTCCTCTACGGTACTGGCCAGCCCCAAAAGTAAGAACTAAGGACAGTCAAAAACATAGAAATTAAAAATCATTAAAAAGACATGACTCAAGAAATTAAACAACTTCATCCTACTGTATTGGTGACATCACAAAGGTAATGCTTCACACAGAACTATTAATGTGTTAGGTCTTGATACAGAAGTTCATATATTAAAAACAACACTAATTGAAAATATAGAGGAGAGGCTTAAACAAACAATAAAAACTATTTGGAAGAAACAGTATTCATGGATCTTTTTAAACATTAAGGAATATTCTGTGCAGGAAAGGGTATTACTTTCATGAAACATTTAAACTTTCATGATCTTATTAAAAAGATTGAAAGATTGGGTAGAAAACTTGTATATGTAACCCATGATATCAAGCATAAAAATATCAGTAAAAATGTTAAACAATAAAAAAAACCTGTTTGAACCAATATAAAAAAAGAGAGAAAGTAGATATACTGGATAAAAATATAATAAAATTGTAAGATTAGTCTAGGTGGTCCAATATAAAAATAGCAGTAGTTCTAGACCTATTTAAAGGAGAAAGTGAAAGGAATGTCAATAACAAGCTGATTTAAGGATCTATCCCAGGGCTGAAACTCCCATTGAGTTCTCAACAAAATAGAAGTCTGTCACCTAGACACATTTCCAATAAACTTTTCATTTTCAGAAACAAAATGAAAATTCCAAGAAAGGTTTCATAGAGAAAACACTCAAGAAACAAAATAGCATCATTTTTTCAACAGAACTATAATATGGTAGGGGAAGGGTTTTTTCCCCCCAAATTTTAGAGAGAGGATATTTTAAATTTACCCTTCAATGCTCAGAAAAATTCATATTTGGTGAAAAGTAAAGGTCAAGATATATAAACTTGCAAAGATGAAGTCTTTTATGCCATAAGCTTATATTCTTGGGAAACAACTGAACTATACATTTCATGAAAACAAAGGAGAAATGCAGAATAAGAGAATGGGGAAACTTAACTCCAACATGATGGGGCATAGCTATTCTAAGATAAACATGTGAAAAGTTAGTGATTTAACAAATTACATTCAGAGAAAGTCAGGAGTTTCTGCTGCAATTCCCTCAAGAAGGAGAACCTAATAAAATTCCTATTAAGTTTGAGCATAGCTAAAAGAGGCTTGTATGTGTCATCATAATAATCATGTAGAAATAATTTGCTTGTGTAAAAATGTGAAATAAGCAAAACCGGATGCCTTAATTTTATTAGAGAAGGAAATTTTAATTATTTATTGGGGAGTATAGAGGGAATAGAAAGTAACTGGTGGGGGAATGGGAATGTGGAAAAGTAGATCTGGATGTGTCTTTTCTATGACAACTGGGCAGATCATTGAATGTCTGGGTTTGGTTTACTGCATTCTGGGGATTGCAATGCCAATCTTTAATTTGTCTATGGATTAAAAATTATATCCACAATTGTATTTAAGTTTTTCACCATTATCTTGGTGTGTTGTTATTTGTACAGTGTTAATGAAATCTCTGTAGTATCAGCACAGACATTTTTGTGGCACCATTCTATACTTCCTGTTCAGGAAAAAAAAAAGAATTAGGAAAAGGAGTATTATAATTTTTAATAAAAATATTAGTTTTGTTCAACTATAACACATGAACACACATTTTAATAGTCTGAGTGATACAGTGGCAGTATAAGTGCAACTTATGCTATATAATATTGCACTGATTGTTTGAGAAAAATGCTTATCCTATTTGCTTTGTATCCTGAAACTTTTACAGAAAATACCATTTAATTTTTTATATATGCTTGAGTTTGATTTTTAATTTATGCTTTATTGTTATTATAGAATTGACATACAGTGGGGTTACAGTTACATGAGTCAGGTAATGAGTAATGCATAGAAATTATTTGAAACATGTCTCTTCTTCTGTCACTCAATCCTGGTTTTTCCGTCCTATCCCCACTTATTTAGTTCATTTTCCAAGTGGTGTCCAGTGAGCACCATTGTTGTATTTGTTCATTCTTGCTGCACTTTTTATGTGCCCTCCCATATCCTCTCAAATACAAACAAACTAACCAACAAGACAAAAAGGAAAAAAACCAAAAACAACAACAATGGTAATTAAAAATTTCTCTTGTTTCTTTTTCTTGGAGCTAATTTCAAAGAATATTATACATGCATGCATACATACATAGCTATTGAGCCTTTGTCCACCACTACTATGCATATCCTCCTTTGGCTTCTGTATGTCCCGGTACACGTGTGTGTGTGTGTGTGTGTGTGTGTGTGTGTGTGTGTGTGTGTTCATTTTAATCATTCAGTGTATTTACTTGTAGATTTATAGACTAGTTCTAGTTTCTATAATTGAAGTAAACCACGCATTCTATGATTCTTACAAATGATACAATATCATCCTTTCTGATGGATAAGTAGAATTCAGTTGTGTATATACACCACATTTTCTTGATCCATTAATCCACTGAGGAGCATCTAGGTTGATTCCATATTTTAGCTGTAATAAACAATGCTGCAATGAAAATAGTTGTGTTAGTGGCTTTAGGGTGGCCTAGTTTGTGGTATAGGCTTGAGGACCAATGAAACAGAATAGAAGACCAAGAAATAAGCCCACAAACATCTAACCACCTAATATTTGATGAGAGCCCAAAACACAGAATGGAATAAAGATAGCCTCTTCAACAAATGGTGCTGGAAAAAATTAATATCTATGTGCAGGAAACTGAAGCAAGATACTTATATATCACCTTGCATCAGAAGCAACTCTAAATGGATCAAATATCTTAATGTAAGGCCAGATACTGTGAGGATATTACGGGAAGGGGTAGGGAAAATTCTAGGCCTTCTAGACACAGGAGGAAACATCCTAAACAAAGTTCCAAATCATAACAAATCGAAGAAAGATCAGAAAAATGGGATTATATAGAACCAAAGATCTCTGGTTAATCAAAGGACATAATAAGGTTAGTAGAAGCCCACAGGATGGGAGAAAATATTCACTAGCTATACAGCAGAAAAGGGCCTTATATCTAAAATATATGTAGAACTCAAAAAAATTGGACACCCCAAAATAAAGACTCAAAAACTCAACAACCCAATTAATAAATGTGATAAAGAATTAAAGAGACACTTTTCAGAGAAAGAAAGAGATGGCCAATAGACATATTAAGAAGTATTCAATATTTCTGACCCAAAATAAAGGCAAATCAAAACAATGTTGAGATTCCACCTCATTCCAGTTAGAATTGTCATCATCAGGAAAATCAACAATAATAAATGCTGGCCAGTATGTTGCCAAAGGGAACTTTATTACAATGTTTAGTGGAAATGTAAAAATGATTACGCAATCTGGAAAGTAGTATGGAGGGTCCTTAAAAGAAAATAACCATTTTATTGTAAAAGAAAAAAAATAAACAAAAAATAGGCATTTACAATTGTCTATTTGGTGGGTATTTGAAAAGGAAATGATTCTTTCATATCACAGAAAACAACTGATGGCTTTGCTAATGACAGAATTGAACTTTCAACAGAAGATGAGAACTTTGAACATTTTGACATAACAACTTTGCAGCATTTAAAAACATCTTGATGAATCGCTGGTGGTACTGCTGGGCACAAACTTTTTGGTATTGAGTAAGAAAATGTGTCAACATAGAAATGTGCATAAGCTAATGACCCAATATTTTCCATGTGGCAATGTAACATGCTAAAAGAAATATCTACTCTTCAGTTAAAACACAAATAAACAAGAAAAAACACCCTGAGGTTAAAAGATGAAGGAGTGGATTTTCAGAGAAGGATTTATTTACAGGATCCACTGTAAATTGAATCTGTGGAACTGCCATTTGTCTATTTTTGTTTAAATTTTTTGTTACAAAAATGTCTAATTATTTGATAAAATGTCCCTAAATGTACAATGTAAAAACCTGGAGTTTCTCTTTTTTATTATTTAGAGAATACTTTATTAGTTTTTGTAAACAAACTCATGTATGATCTATGATTTTACACAATTACTACAAATGGAAAAAAATTGAATTTAACATTTCTTGACCAGTATTGGTATTAATTTCTGTACAATGCCAACTCAACATGGTAAAATGGGATACTTTTTCTGAAGTTCACAGCACAGCTTGGAATTTCTTTATATAATACAACCAAATAATGATTTTTTAGGATCTTTATTATACAAGTGGATAAGAGGATAGTCCATTTCTGTGTATTAAGCTCTCTATAATAGACATTCAAAAATAGTTTCAAGTGTAAACATTCACCACTAAAAACTATTATTTCAGAAAATTTAATTATTTTTCATACAAATACACTGTGCTCATTTTTAATACATTGCTATAGTGAAACTGACTAAAAGATTCAGCTTCAATTTAGAAGAAGGCAAATATTAGGAAAGTTTCTTTGGACATTTCAGTAATATTAAAGATTGTAATGGGTCATAAAGTGAAAAATGTCCTTAAATGAGGCCAACTAGGATATGTAATCCTTTAAGCTGAGAAGTGAGAGATACTATCCCTAAAATATTAAGATAATTAATTTTTAAAAACTCAGGATAGTGCTGGCCTATTCATAAGCAGATTATGTAATTACCTTCTTTACTCAAATATTCTCCTATCTAGGATTTTCAGTTCTAAAATTCCAAGTCATGTAGAAATAAACATGTTGAGTCCCTATCAAAGATGTCATTTCAACACAATTTTCATACTACTCATGAAGTACAAGGTAGGAGAGAAATGAGGGAGGATATAACAAGTTTGATAAGAAATTTACTTACTGCCTTATGTTTGAAACTCTAACCCCTCTGTACACTACTTTGACAATAAATAAATTTTAAAATTTCTGGATGGAAAATTTAAGTAAATTTATTTTTCCATGCAAGTGTTAAAATCTTAACACCTTACTCTGCTCCCTGTTCTTTCTTCTGTGAGAAAACTTATTTACCTGTTCAGCATCACTTGAGAATTATGTAGCAGGGCTGGGGATATGGCCTAGTGGCAAGAGAATTATGTAACAAATGTGGAAAGTCATTATAGAAATAATTTCCCATATGAAGTTAATGTTTATCTAAATATCACTCATTTTTCTCTAAAGAAAGAATTGACAAATTTATCATTTTAAAATACTCAGTCTCTGGTGTCAAGTTATAATAAAAATAGTTCAGAAAAAGTCAATGATGAAGTTCAGAGATAGATATTTCCTTCCAACTTTTCTAAATGTTGTGTTGCTATTCCTTCCACATATACAAATAAAACAGTTCTAAACTTCAAATATGAAACAGAATTCAGCCTTAGACTAAATACCAAGCTTCCATATGCTAGAGAAAGTAAGATTCTTCTGTGTACATGAAAGAAAGAATGCTATGGAGGCTGTCATTCACACCAGTATTAGATGTAAGGAAGATTCAACAAGCAGCAGACTCCAAGTTTGGCAAACACATAAAAGGATGTTCTGTGTGTTTCCAAATAACACAAAAAATAAGTTGGACCATGTTTTCTTCATTCAAACCATGGGAAGTACTTTTGGATGAAGATGAGTATTAGAAAAGCAATGTCTAATGCTGCAAAATATTACAGCCCCTGCTGTTTTGTTACTCTCATAGTAAGTCAACAAAAGCCATTGTCAAAATAGTCCACACATATGGTATTTATAAGATAAGTTTATTTTACTACATATGATTTTATTTTATGTGGGATTTTCTGCAACCCAGCAATTCATCTTTTTCAATTACTGAAGATAATTGAATAATGCTGCCTTTTTATTAGACAAAGAATTATTCATTGCCTACAATATGAAAATGAATTAATAAGTTTCTTAGATGAGTGAACTCCTACTTCAGCATTTAGAAACATGCTTTTTGTGTTTCCTGATACCAGGCCTTAACAATGGAGCTGCCTCTCTCTTTAGTGGAGATTCTCAATAAACTAGCATAAAAAAAAATTGAACATTACATTCTACTAGAAATCTCCATGGATGCAACATTGAAATAAAAGACAAAAGTACTATCATTTCTTCTCCCCAAATTCCAAGGATAGCTACCTACTGACAAAATGAGATTCTTAGAGTTTCTGGGGTATGAAATCAAGAAGGCTTTACAATAAATTCCAGAAGCTGAATATAAATTACCTTATTTAAGACATTATTTCTAGAGAAAATTACCTTTGTAGATATATCTAGTTCTTTAAACTCAGAAGATTAAGAAGTCCAGACCAGGCTGACAGATACACTAAGATTAATGCATTCTCACGGGTGAAAATGTGTGTGTTATGACATCAGCCAGCTGGGTTTTGACATAGTTCAAAGCAATAATTCATACCTGTTTCTTGCTAAACTTTGGGAAAGTGTATGTATCTTTAGTCCAAGAACCAATAAAAAGGAGAACAATAATATAAGTAATAACAACTGAATTACTGATTCTAAGATGTAGACAAACTGTAATTATGTAACAAATAAAAACAGTGTTTGAAGTGCACATGCTTTAGTTCAGTAAAACCAAGTAGTAAACGTTATGTTGGGTAAGAAATACAAGGTGGCAATGAATCTGTTTTGGTGGAATACAGTGTAAAAGGGAATTAATAATGGGAGAAAGAATAAATAACCACGTGTAGTAAAAACACAGCTCTAAATTAAAAGGTACCTTAAATGTACCAAAAAATGATTATTTCACTGTTGAGGAATAGAGAACCTCTTTAAGAGTAACACAGAAAGAACAAAGAAATGAATTCTAGCTTTAGATAGAAGAGAATGATGTAGTTTATGGATTGCTAGAATTTTGAAAATTAACCAAAGTAAAACTTCCACAGAAACAAGTAAGTATGAAGGAGAAACTGAATGATGTCTAAGTGTTCATAGGAAACCATGCATTTTATTTGATTCAATGGCAATGGAAAAACAATTTAGCTTTATAAATATAATATAACATATATACATATACATATAGACACAGACTATTTTTTAGTAATAAGAATAAAGAGAAAACAAACTTGAAAAGCAGCAATAATCACACAGGATATGCGATACATTCCATTGAAAATAACAAATTACTTTAACATGTACATTACTAATTGGCAATAAGTGGATTTACAAGTTGATTTGTACCTGGAATATGAGGGCAGCTGAACCTGAGGAAACCCATCCTAGTAATTTGTAGCATCCTTTGGGCTTCACTTGCCAGCAAGACTCTGCTGTTTCCTGCCTGGCACATTACAATTCAGCAGTAGCTGTTGGTGCAAGAATGAAGAATTGTCTTCTGGGAATTATCCAAGAATTTCTTACAATGCCAGAGGAAAGGCAGTTCTTATCCATAGTTTGAAGATATATGGGAAGGTGCTGTTTTAACTGGCTATTCAACTTCACTCACTTTCACGAAATGCTTTCTACCAGTATGTGATGAAATTTGTATTTATAAACATGATTAGAGTCAATAGGGTTACACATCCCTTCTGGTCTCATCATCAAATTTTTACTTAGCAGTCTCATTGCAATTATCATCCAAGACACAAAGGCAGTTTAATTACATATCCCAATATAGTTACACTATCATTCCCTGTGGCTGTCATCTTCACCCTAAAATAGCCATGATCTGTTTTCTGTGAATGTTAACATGTAATCAACAATAACTTTGCCAAAGTGAATGCTAGTTCTCCCAAAGTTGAAAAGAAATAGTGATATATACTCTCATGTAGAAAAGGCCTGTTTAAAAATTACCAAATCATAGGAGAAAGAGGGACAGACACAGAAAGAGAAAGAAAGAGAGAAAGAGAGAGAGAGAGAGAGAGAGAGAGAGAGAGAGAGAGACAGGTATAATGAATCTCAGGGTATTGTGAGAAATATATTGCAACAGATAAATTATACCACAAGAATTATGGTTTTTGCACCATTAATTTCACTTAGTATATAATCTGCATAAGAATAGGAATGATTCCATATCATTGGACATCCTGAGGCTTTGTGGATTTGTGTATCAGTCCCAGGTGAATATTTCCTTGAATATTTGAACAAAATTATACCCACATACAGTTTTTCCTTCATCAGCAGGCCAGCTAGTTTATTATTTGTTGATAACACACACGCATATGCTTATTATTTATTTCAACTTTAATAAACATATTTAGGAAAGAAAGATTTCTTACAAATAAGTCCTTCCAAAGAAAACAATACTTAATACCAATCTCATTTCTAAGGCAATAACAGCATTTCTCTCTTGTTGCTTTGTAATTATACACCACATGTGCATGCATGCACAGGGACACGTGTGTGTGTGCGTGCACACACACACATACACACAGGAAAAATTTCAAGGTACAGAAATATTTCTTTATGGTTTTAATAACGAGGGAGAATAACTCAATAAATGTATTAAACATGGAATTACAAACATAATGTATGACTTCTTTTTTCATGATTGTCCTTCAGAAAGAAAATAGAAATTTTGATCAAATAAGATTTATAAAGTTACTTTCCTTGAATTAGTGCAAATGGATTCTATCACAGATTACATGCATAAATGGAGTTTATAGAAGTCTCCAGACTGGCAACATCCTCATGTTGAGTGGGGCCTAGAGAATTTTTTGCCAGTTGGTTCTTCTGTCTCATATATGGCCTTTATCAAGAGGTAACTGAGAGCATGATTTAATCCACCATCTTATCTATTTTCAACTAGATGTCACATGTATTGTATTTTGCTTGCACTCAATTGGTCTTAAAAAAAAAAAAAAAGACACAGCTCTCCCAAAAGAGTGATTTGGAAGACAGAGCCACTTTTTATATGTAGGGTAGCAATCATTATACTTGCCAAAAAATTATTGAATATTAAAAAATTTAATCAAATATTTACTTCATAGTTTGCACTTTAGAAAGGTATATTTCTAACCTGTAGGCATTTTTCCCATATTTTTACATGAAGGTTTTTATTTATTCCTCTAGGTGCTTTAAATTATTAATTTTTGATTATAAGTTTTGAATATGCAAAGATTAACATATTTTAGCTTGATGTAAGAGCCTTTCTATACTTACTACCTAGATTTTCCAACTACATTGTATTTAACACTTATAATAGTTAATTAATTTAAAATTAATAATTTAAATAATTACTTGT
Organism: Perognathus longimembris pacificus; assembly: GCF_023159225.1. Lineage (NCBI taxonomy): Eukaryota > Metazoa > Chordata > Mammalia > Rodentia > Heteromyidae > Perognathus > Perognathus longimembris. The sequence continues at coordinate 38,430,283 of NC_063172.1, forward strand.
TAACAGATTTAATTACAGATTACTCATAATTTTAGTACATAAAATTTTTGTGTAAGAAGCTTTTATATATAAAGATCTTCAAAAATAATAGAATATAAAAGTAAATATAAATATAAAGGTAAATTTGAAATAGCAAATTAATACTCACAAACTCATCATGTAGCTGTATTTCAGATATATTTACAAAGCCTAAAAGGAAATATAGGTTTTGTATTACTTTAACTATTTATATAGTTTTTATAAATAGTAAACTAATGCATATAGATTATGTGCAGGCACAGCATTTTTATTACAGTTTGAAAATTAAAGTAACCTAAAAATCTGTTATGTGCAAATTGGCTCTAAAATATAATGAGATTTTATGAATTATACAGAATTCTAGATACTCACACACCACAAGACCAAAAGAAGATATCGTTGGGAGAGAAAAAGAAAGGTGCAATGCTTAAGTGCCTCTTCATATTTATATAAAATTATACATCTAAAATGAGTTCCAATATATGAAAATAAAATATGAGACTTCATCCACTTTCTTTTCTTTCTTTCTTTCTTCCTTCCTTCCTTCCTTCCTTCCTTCCTTCTTTCTTTCTTTCTTTCTTTCTTTCTTTCTTTCTTTCTTTCTTTCTTTCTTTCTTTCTTTCTTTCTCTCTCTCTCTCTCCCTCCTTTCCTCCCTCTCTCCCTCCCTTCCTTCCCCTCTTTCTTCTTTCTTCCTTTTTAGGTTTTAGTTTTTAATAATTCTGTCTTCTTTACCTTAAATATTCTGTATTTAAGTGTACATTTTTGGAAACATTGGAGAGAGGGTACAGAATGGGAGGGAAAAGGGTAGTAACTGCAGCAGTGGAGCTCACTGAACACTGATGAAAGTGGACTATACAACTTATAGATGGAGATGGGAAGGAGGAAGTGGGAGAGAATAGGGGAACAGAAGACACTCTATGAAAGGAAATGTATTGGGGCTTCCAGGAAGAGAGCAGAGGAGCAGCAGATCCCTAGCCAAGTTCCCTCTGACATCCCAGTTTTACCACTCCAGAGAAACTTTTACTCCTAGAAAGACAGCCCAAGTAAGTTAAAACAGTATATAGTATAGGGATTCTGGCCAGAAAGTAAAAATTGACTTTACTGGCCTGAAAACACAGATTAGAGCTCTGGGCGCCGGTGCTGGGACATCGCCTGGCACTCCGCACACCAAAGCAAACAGCAGTGACCAGGAAGAAATCCTCCTGATGGTGGCAGAGAGACACGGATCACAGGCTGAGCACAGACAGGCCAAAATTCCAGAGAAAGGGTGTGTACCCCACAAAAGACATTCTAACTCATGCCCACAGAGAAGCATCTGGAAGGTAACGTTTCCCCCTCGACAGAGCAAAGCTCCATCTTTGACTCTGGCATAGACCTAGCCAGAGCAGATTGGAACTGCAGATTGGAACTAAAGTAGGCTAGGGGAAAGTGAGGACAAAGAGCCATCTTTGAAAAGGGCAAGAGTGACTGAATGGTGAGAGCCAGCTCCGCCAAGGAGATGGTCCTCCCACTGACATGGGAGGATTTCTCCCCGGGTTGTGGCTCACAAACTCAGGTAAACTCAGCCAGAGGAGCCCGGTCCTGCTCCACCGACTCTGTACCTGCTGACTCCCCAGCACTCGGAATTTCTAAAAACCAAAACAAAAGTGGCAAGCAGCTACTGACAGCAAGGAACAAAGAGACAGGAGACTAAATGGTTCCCGACACAGACATACCCCTTACAGAGGATGCCCCATTCCTACCAGCAAACCAAGCTGAATTCACAGCCAGCTCCACCCAGGAGAAGTTTGCCCCATCCAGGAGGGAGGAAACTCCCCAGGGCAAGCAGCTCTCAGGGCAACCAGACCCAAGGCGCCCTGCACCTGCATAGTCAGAGGCAGGCATTAAAGGCAGCAGCCACACAGCAGATGGGAGGAGCCACATGGTTCCTGAGACATTTCAGCTTACTCCAATTACAGAAGACACCAACTCCTACTGCAAGCTGTGGGAACCACAGTGCCCCAGGATTTAACTAATAGGGGAGGATGGTCAGAGTAGATCCACCCCCCCTCTAAGCTGAAAGCAAATCAAACCAGCCAAGCAGCAGGAAAGTAGACTGTAGACCATTACAAGGAAAACAGAGACTGGAAAGAGCCCACCCAAAAAAGAAAAACTCCCTTTTGCTTCATGTTTGTCTGTTCTTGTTTCTTATCCATTTTTTTAACTTTCTTATTTTTTATCTTTTATTTTTGAGTTGTTGTTTGTTTTTTGTTTTGAGGGTCTGGATATTTTTTTGTTTTGTTTAGTCTGCTTCTTTTTCTGTATTTTTTTGTTTCTCTTTTCACATTTTTTCTTCAAAATTACTTTCCATTGACTAACAACTTTACTCTTTTCTATTGACTCTCCATGGTTTATCATTTCAATCTTGTTCTTTCTACCGATTCTACTCTGCTCCACCTTTCCACTTCACTGAAATTAATCCAAAACCATCATCCCCATTCCTTTTTCTCCATTCTCTTCACTAGTTCTAACTTACCCTCCAAAATTTACTTCCAGGATGTCCAGACTCCATTGATCCCTGGTTATCAGATAGAGGGTATCTCTGTTCAATCCGAGTGAATCAAAGGGGTTCATAGAGAAATCTCACCAGTCCAAAAAGAACTAAACATAAGAACAAAAGTTGCTCATAGGGTTATAACGGTAAATAAGTAACTACTGAATAAAGGACTCAGGGTTGGTTGTTATATTAAAATTGTATTTATTGGGGACACCAAATTTGATTTTATTTTATCTGTATATAATTGTGAACTTCTAAGATTTATACAACAGTGCTTGGTAAGGTCTGCTTTGGGTCTTAAATGGTGCTCACAGGTGCTTGTAGATTGGCATTTCCAATCCAAATGGGCAGAAGAAGCACAAGAAAGAGGGCAAGCCATGGAATCTCATCTCTCATGCAAAACAAGCAGGAAGCAGAGCAGTCAATCAAAGACCTACAAGAGAACCCTCAAAATGCTCTATAAACTCTACTGATAAAAATGTTAAATGAAAAGTTTGAATCTCTTAGGACAACTGTTCTAGAGTGTGAGGAGGTGAACCAAAGATTAATACATCAATCCATCCATAAAGTAATAGAGGATTTCATGGACTCCACAAATAGAAAGTTAAATGAACTTCAAGAGTCCAATGGAAAGATAGCTACCCAGCTAAAAGATTTGAGAGACAGCAGTCAGAACCAAATTAATGAAGTAAAGAATTCCATACAGGACCTAAGCGAAAATTATAACAAAGACATAGGATCCATCAAGAAAGACCAGTCAGAAGGAAGGGAGATTCGAAATCAACTAGCTAGCCTACAGAGCAGACTACATGAAGAAAAGGATCAAATCTCAGGACCTGAAGATTCTGAAGACTTTATTGAGAAAGAACAAAAAACAATATAAAACTAATGCAATCGGCAAAACAGATCACTCCAGGAGCTCCAAGATAAAACCAGGAAGCCCAATTTAAGTCTAATAGGTATAGAAAAAAACCTAGAGAAAACAGTCAATTGAATAGGCAACCTATTTAACAAAATATTAACTGAGAACTTCCCAAATATCCAGAAGGATAGGCCTATCCAGAAATAAAAAGCACTTAGAACCCCAAATCAAAACAGACAAGAATATGACATCCCACCAACACATTGTGATCAAAACAGGATCAGTAGAGTTCAAGGAAAGAACCCTTAAAGCTGCTAGGGAGAAGAAAATAATAACAAATAAGGGAAAACCAATCAGAATTATCCCAGACTTCTCAGCAGAGACCATGAAAGCAAGGAGAGCCTAGAATGAGGTATGCCAAACCCCTAATACAAATAACAATCAACCAAGAATACTGTACCCAGCTAAATCCTCATTCATAACTGAAGGTCAAATAAAAGTCTTCCACAGTAAGGAAAAACTGAAACAATATATGTCCACCAAACCAGCTTTAAAGAAAATCCTCAAAGATGTACTACACATGAAAAATAATCAAGATCACAATACAGACAGAGAAATGAACCCTAAATAGAAAACCAGAATATTAGATCAAGAATTGTGAAGACACAGATTTTAACAAGATAGCTATCATGAAAGAAACAAACAATCATCTCTCAATCCTTACTCTCAACATTAATGGACTTAATTCTCCAATTAAACTACATAGGTTCATAAGTTGGATCAAAAATCAAGATCCATCTTTCTGCTGCCTTCAAGAGACACATCTGTCCAGCAAAAGCAAACATCTTCTAAAAGTGAAAGGCTGGAATAAAATCTACCACGCAAAAGGCCCCCATAAGCAGGCTGGAGTTGCAATCCCAGTATCAGATAAAATTGACTTCAAATTAAAAATGGTTAGAGGAAACAAAAAAGGTTACTACATACTAATAAAGGGATCTCTCCTACAGGAGGATATAACCATACTAAATATCTACACCCCAAATGCAGGAGCACCCAACTTCATCAAACAAACACTACTAACTCTAAAAACATGCATAAACCCAAACACATTGATAGTTGGAGATTTTAACACTCCACTGTCACCTCTGCACAGATCAACATGCCAAAAACTGAACAAAGAAACCTCAGAACAAAAAAACTGCATAGACCAACTGGACTTAACTGACATCCACAGAATATTCCATCCAGCAACACCAGAATACACATTCTTTTCAGCAGCACATGGAACATTCGCCAAAATAGATCACATCTTAAGGCACAAAGAAAATCTGCACAAATTCAGAAGTATCAAAACCATTCCCTGCATTCTCTCAGACCACAATGGAATTAAATTAGAGCTTAACTCAAACAGCCACCACAGAAAATCCTACAATTCATGGAGACTAAACAACATACTGCTGAACCATCAGTGGGTCATTGAAGAAATTAGAACAGAAATTCAAATGTTCATGGAGTTCAACCAAGATCAGCACACAAACTACCAGCTCTTTGGGGACACAGAAAAGGCAGTACTCAAAGGAAAATTTATATCTCTGAGTGCCTACAACAACAAACTGGAGAAACATCAATTCAAAAACTTAAGGAAGCATCTTAATCTCCTCAAAAGAGAACAACAAGCCAAACCCCAAGTCAATAGATGGAAGAAAATAATTAATATCAAATCAGAATTAAATGACTTATAGTAAGTAAAACCACTGAATCAAAAAAATGAAGAGTTGGTTCTTTGAAAAAATTAACAAGATAGACAGACCCCTAGCAAATCTGACCAAAAAACAAAGGCAGCACACAAAATAAACAAGATCAGAAATGAAACAGGTAACATTACCACAGAAACAACCAAAATTCAGAACACAATAAGGGACTATTTTGCAAACCTTTATGCCAACAAATTCAAGAACCTGGAAGAAATGGATGATTTTCTTGAAAAAATTGATATCCCCAAACTCAACCATGAAGATTTAAACCATCTAAACTGACCCATATCCAGCCTTGAAGTAGAAAAGTCAATAAGAGATCTCCCATCCAAGAAAAGCCAAGGTCCATACAGATTCAAAGCAGAATTCTACAAGGCCTTCAAAACAGAACTTACACCAATATTTATCAAACTTTTAAATGAAATTGAAAGAGAAAGTTCACTACCAAACATATTCTACAATGCCAGTATTATCCTCATCCCCAAACCAGGCAGGGACTCATCACAGAAAGAGAACTATAGTCCGATTTCCCTGATGAACATTGATGCAAAAACTCTCAACAAAATTCTGGCCAATCGACTTCAACAGGTCATCAAAAAAACCATACAGCATGATCAAACTGGATTCATCCCAAGATCGCAAAGTTGGTTCAAACTCTCAACAAAATTCTGGCCAATCGACTTCAACAGTTCATCAAAAAAACCATACAGCATGATCAAACTGGATTCATCCCAAGATCGCAAAGTTGGTTCAATATGCACATCAACCGGAGCAAGGTAAAGAATCACATGGTTATATGTCTAGATGTGGAAAAGGCGTTAGATAAAATCCAGCACCCATTTATGATTAAAAAACCTTGCAAAAACTGGAATTCCAGTCAACACTCCTGAATATACTAAAGGCATTTTATGACAAACCAACAGCAAGCATAATTCTAAATCGTGAAAAACTAAAGCCATTCCCTTCAAAAATCAGGAGAAAGACAGGGATGTCTGCTCTCTCCTCTCCTCTTCAACATAGTACTAGAATTCCTAGCAAGAGCAATTAGGCAAGAAGAAAACATAAAGGGGATCCAAATAGGAAAAGATGAAGTTAAACTTTCTCTCTTCGCAGATGACATGGACTGCCACATAGACTATATTCCCAAGCTACTAGAGCTGATCCAAAACTTTGGCCAAATTGCAGGATATAAAATAAACCCTTAAAAATCAATGGCCTTTGTATATGCCAGTGACCTGAAGACCGAGGCCAAAATCAGGAAAGCAACTCCTTTTGCAATAGCCTCAAAAAACAAAATACCTAGGAATAACCTTAACCAAAGAAGTGAAAGACCTCTGTGATGAGAACTTTAAAAACATGAAAAATGAAATTAAGGCAGAACTGAAGAAATGGATAAACCTCCCATTCTCCTGGATTGGGAGGAGTAATATAGTCAAAATGGCAGGATTGCCAAATGCCCTCTACAAATTCATTGCAATACCCAATAATATCAACCCCATTTTTTAATGAAGTAGAGGAAGCAATCCAGAAATTTATATGGAACAATGAAATACCTTGAATAGCAAAAACAATCCTAAGCAGAAAGAACAGTGCTGGAAGAATTATAATACCAAACTTCAAGCTATATTATAAAGTTATAGCAATAGAAACAGCTTGGTATTAGCACAGGAGAAGGCCTGAAAACCAATGGAATAGAACTGAAGACCCAGAAATGAACCCACAGAACTATGCCTACTTAATCTTTGATAAAGGAGCCAAAAAAATAGGATGGAAGAAGGATAGCCTCTTTAACAAATGGTGTTGGCAAAACTGGTTCAACACCTGCAACAAACTAGAACTAGATCCTTATATATCACCCTACAGCAAAATCAATTCCAAATGGATCAAAGACCTTGAAATAAAAACAGATATCCAGAAAACACTACTAGAAGGAGTAAGAGAAACACTTGGGCTCTTTGGCATAGGAAGAAATTTCCTTAATAAAGGACCAGAAATGAAACAAATCAAAGAAAGGTTGGACAAATGGGACTGCATTAAACTGCAGAGCTTTTACAGGACAAAGGACATAGCTTGCAAGATAAACAGAAAGCCCACAGATTGGGAAAGGATCAATACCAGCCATATATCGGACAAAGGCCGTATATCTAAAATATATGCAGAATTAAAAAAATTAATGTCCTTCGAAACAAAACCTCAAAGAACCAACAGCCCCCTAAACAAATGTGCTAAAGACTTAAAAAGAGACTTCTCTAGGACACAGGAGGATTCTATTGTTGACGTTACATTTAAAGTTCTTGGTGAATTTCTTTGGCTGACGCTACGTGGTTACTCTATATGATTTTGGTACTCTGGGAAATATATATATATTATATTATATATAGACACACACACACATATATTATATATATATGTGTGTGTGTGTCTACCTGACCTAGGGAAGAGAAACAAAAATGTGGGTGTAAGATATCACAAGAAATGTACTCACTGCCTTATTATGTAACTGTACCCCTTTTGCACACACCTTGTCAACAAAATTTAATTAATTAAAAATAAATAAAGAGACTTCTCTGATGAGGAAATGAGAATGGACAAGAAACATATAAAAAAGTGCTCTACATCATTGCCATAAAAGACATGCAAATCAAAACAACATTGAGATTCCACCTCACCCCAGTAAGAATGTCCTTTATCAAGAAAACTAACAATAACAAATGTTGGAGGGGATGTGGCCAAAAGGGAACCCTACTTCATTGTTGGTGGAAATATGAACTGGTTCAGCCACTCTGGAAAGCAGCATGGAGATTCCTCAGAAGGCTAAACATAGAGCTCCCCTATGACCCAGTAGCCCTACTTTTGGGCATCTACCCAAAAGACCATAAACAAGAACACACTAAAGCCACCAGCACAACAATATTCATTGCAGCACAATTGGTCATAGCTAAAATATGGAACCAACCCAGATGCCCCTCAGTTGACTAATGGATCAGGAAAATGAGGTACATATACACAATGGAATTTTATGTCTCTATCAGAAAGAATGACATTGCCCCATTTGTAACGAAATGGAAGGACTTGGAAAAATTATACTAAGTAACGTGTGCCAGACCCAATGAAACATATACTCTATGCTTTCCCTCATAAGGATAATTAGCACAGGTTTAGGCTAGTCACAGCAGAGGATCACAAGAGCCAAATAGCTATGCCCTTATGAATATTCGCATAAAATGATGCTAAGTAACATGAACTCTATGTTACGGAAACAAGTGTTATATCACTGCTGTAATTACTTTCAACATGCCATGCATAACAGTACCTTCGTTTGTTGATGATCCTCTTGTATCCCCTTCCTGTGGTTGTACCTACACTATCACTGTATCTCATCTGAGTACCCTGGATACTGTGTATACTGGTATTAGAACTAGGGAAGTGAAAGGGAATATCAAAATGGAGAGACAAAGGATAAAAAGACAAATGACTCCAAAAGCAACACTTGCAAATCCATTTGGTGTAAAGCAACTGAACAACTCATGGGGAGAGAGGGGAAGGGGGGGTAGAGGGGGATAAGGGAGGAAGTAACAAATAGTACAAAATAATACCCTTGCCTAATGTATGAAACTATAAAGAAAAAAAACAAAAATTAAAAATATTTTAAAACAAGCTAGCTATAATGAAAGGAATAAACAATCATTTCTTAATCCTAAATCTCAATATTAATGGACTTTCCTCTCCAATTAAATGACATAGGCTCATAAGTTGGATCAAAAAATCAACAGCCATTGCCTTATGTATGAAACAGTAACCTCTCTGTCCATAACTTTGACAGTAAATAATTATTCAGAAAAAAACTGAAAAAAGGAAAAAAAGGGCAATGTATTCATTTCCTGATGCCTGCTATTGCAATCTGTCTGTATATCACCTCTACAAAAACAATAAAGGAAATTAATAATAAAAAATTATATCATAGCTATTTACCTATTGTTTATGTCTATAATTTTAGGTACTTAGTTGGCTGAGATCTGAGTAGTGTGGTTTGAAGCCAGCCTGGGAAGAATTAACTACCAAAAAATAAGCCAGCTGTGAAGGAGTGGCTCAAGAGCACTAGCTTTGAGCAAACAAGCTCAGGGACATTGACCAGGCCCTGAATTTGAGCCCCAGGAACACACACACACACACACACACACACACACACACACACACACACACACACACGTAATTCATAGTCAAATTTGCTGGAAAATGTAAATTTGTTAGTATGGGCGGGGGGAACACCTCAACAAGTAATCAACAAAATGCCTGAGTTTGTTAAATTATGATGTCCAGAGAGATATTTGCACATTATGAATTCCAGCTAGGTAGGTGAGAGAAGTTGCTTCCATAGAAAACAAAATAATTTTCAAGAAGACTTTTCTTTAATGGATTGTCTGATTAGAGATGAATCCACGGTGCCCTTGGAGATCCTGTAAAGCTTTGTCATGGACTTCTCTGGCTTGATTACTAATATCTTCTGTAGCTGCTAGCATGTGTAATTTGGAACAAAGTCATCACCAGAGGCTCCATTTTTGACAAAATAGAGAAGCATCATCAGAGGATCATTATTTATATTCATTGACGAGTCTGAGCTAAACTAATCAGGTATTCCATGATGACTTATCATTTCACCATTTTAAATGTCATTCTCTCTTTCTGTCTCATCTTTATATTGATTTTTAAGTCTCAGTTACTACATTCAGAAAAGATTCTCTTTTCAATTTACTTCTATTTCATTCTTCCCTTTATTCAGGTTTTGTTTGTTTGTTTGTTTGTTTTGCCAGTCCAGGGCCTTAAACTCAGGGCCTGAGCACCGTCCCTGGCTTCTTTTTGCTCAAGGCTAGCACTCTTCCACTTGAGCCACAGAGCCAATTCTGGTCTTTTCTGTATATGTGGTGCTAAGGAATTGAACCCAGGGCTTCATGTATACAAGGCAAGCACTCTTGCCACTAGGCCATATTCCCAGCCCCTATTCAGGTTTTTAATAACCACCTATATTAGGCCTATTTTTCCTGAGACCTAATTCATGATATTCTCCAGTTTTCCTACATCATGCATAAAGAACAAATAACTCAGAAATCTGATATTTTCAATTCAAAAATTAAAACTCTCCATTTATTTTTAAAGTCCAGATCTTACTAAGTTCTATATGAACTTTTTAACCCATCCCTTCTTCCAAAATCTAGAATCTATACCTTTCCACTAGCATTTCCCTCACTCATCCTAGATGCATCTTATGCGCAAAATGAATCCTCTACATTACTTTTTACATGTGCAGATGCTTAACACTTATTTCATCAGAAATTTCATTTGTTCCTGTTGAGAGCATAAAGGTTAAGGAGGATCACACATGCTTCTACCTTCTAGCCTTAGCTGAATCTCTTTCTGACAAAAATGGTTGCTCCTTTGTTTTTTTCTTTATTTTTAACTTTATTGTCAAGGTCATGTACAGAAGGGTTACAGTTACATATGTAAAGTAGTGAGTACATTTCTTGTCAAACTTGTTACCTCCTCCCTCATTTTTCTCCCACCTTTCCTCCTCTCCAATTCCACTGCCCACCCTGAGTTGCACAGTTGGTTTAGTGTATATTGTCTTGTAAGTATTGCTGTTGCATTGGTTCACCTTTTACCCTTTGTCTCGTTTTGATGTTCCCCTTCCCTTTTCTAATTCAGAAAAAACATATACACAGTACCCAGGGTATGAAAATCAAATATAGTGAAAACAGGGGCTAAACCATAGGGAACATGCACAAAAGAAAAAGAAAATAATTTCATATAGTATGTTAAAAATAACAACAATGTTAAGCCACTTGTTTCCACTTCTTGGAGATTATTTCACTTAGCACCATCTCATGCGATCATATGTACATAGGTATTGACCTATGTGATTATCTCGTAGGACTATCCTAGATATATACTAATTATTACCAATGTGGGATACCAGATTCTATGTTTCTTTGAATCTGGCTCACTTCACTTAGTACGATTTTTTCCAAGTCTTTTCATTTCCTTATGAAGAGGACAATGTCATTCTTTCTAATAGAAGCATAGAATTCCATTGTGTATGTATACCACAATTTTTTGATCCATTCATCTACTGAAGGGCATCTGAATTGGTTTCATATTTTAGTAAATAATGCTTTCCCACATAGAATTGTGCTCCTAAGCTTAATGGTACCTAGAATGCTTTCTTGAAGAAGACTCAACCCAGAAGTCATGTTTTAATATTGTTACACAATGATGACTTGTGTTGATGTATAAAAAGTATTTAATAGTGAATATAGGTAAAATAAGTTTGCTTTCTTCCTTTTCTTCTATACGTCTTTCTTTTTTTGTCTTGATGGTCCTAGAACTTGAACTCAAGGCCTGGGCACTATCCCTGAGCTTTTCCCTCAAGCCTGGTAGTCTACCATTTGAGCCACAGCTCCACTTCTTGCTTTTTGCTGGTTAATTTATTGAGAACATTAAAATAGAGCACTCACACAGAGTCAATTATGCATTTTCATTATTATATTTATTATCATTGCTTTTATTGGTTGGTCACAAAAACTATTTTAGAGTTTTTATATTATCCTATACATATACTGAAATATTGAGCCTCTAGCCCTGCTCAAGTGGTTAACAACAATAAAAACAAAAAATACTTATTAGAGTAAAAAAAAATAGAACACTAAGAACTAGGGTGTAGAGAAGCGTTTTTTCTTCTTTTTGCCAGAAAAATAAAGAAGAAAGCATAGGTGAAATAAAATTTAACAAATCACACAGAGCACAGAAAAGTGTGCCTAACCCTGGACAGCCAATAAATCTCCAATACTTCTTTCCACAACTCTAAGAGAGTTAAAAACCTTTCCTCAAACCATAAAAAAGGGAAGTAAGCACCTGGGCTGTCGTGAGAAAATGAGTGACTGAAAATTCCTGTGGACAGAATCCCTTCCACTCTGTTTCATGTCTTATCTTCATTAGAAATAAGAGCAAATAGCAAGCTGTATTTTCCCTGTCAGATTTTTGTAATCTTTCTCAAAATTCCTATTGTGACAATAATGTTAAATAACTATTTTAAAATAGATGAAGGGCCAAATTTGAAGCCATATGAACTGGGTTGTAAAAGTATGTGACTCTTAAAATCATGCTGAAATTACAACCTTCATTTTAAGCTATAGCACTTAATTAATCTTTTTCTATGCAAGTCATAGGAGGTTTTTTCTCTTCTTTTTTGGCCTATTTGAGTTTCTTACTTGGCTAAGTAATATAATGTAACAAAAAAGAATAATTTTCCTATAGTAAACATCAATAATTAATATAAAGTATAAAAATAAAGAGAGGAATTTAAAAGAGGTCGAATTGTGCTTAATAAGAAAAGTTGAAGTCGGGTTCTGATGGCTCATGCCTGTAATCCTAGCTACTCAGGAAGCTAAGATCTGAGGATCATGGTTCAAAGCCAGCCTGGGTATGAAAGTCCATGAGACTTTATGTCCAATTAATCACCAGAAAACAAGTGGTTTTGTACCTCAAGTGGTAAAGTGCTAGGGTTGAGCTGAACAGCTCAGGGACAGTGCCCAGGCCCAGGGTTCAAGCCCTAGGACTGACAAAAAAAAAAAAAAGAATTTGAAGGAGGTGAAAGTGGTCATAGTACTTTATATATATGTGTGTGAAAATAGAACAATGTAGCTTGAAGAGATTGATTTGGAAAGAGAGAAGAGAGAGTTACAGGCATGAAAATCTGATCAAATTTTACTATATGAATACATGGACATGTCAAAACTTCTTTATTCAACAAATTGATGCTAATGAACAATACAGAAAACTGTATAAACAGATGAAGACACATATAAACGTACATATTTGCAAATGTTACACTTGTCTGTTTCATTGTATCATATTGAAGTGAAAAACTCTCCGACTTCATTTGTTGATGGTAGGTGATATTTAGTTTATCCTAAGGCTAATATATTTTGTGGGCAACCTAGCCCTATATGAATTAATAGAGTGATTTGTTCAATGCTTTTCATTGTACCTGTAAAACTGAAAAAGATCTTGTCCATTTAATGAATAAAACTTTTGAGAATAAAGCCTTATGGATAGTCTCCAAAATCCTTAAATATTATTGTCAGCATCAAGACAAGAAAATATGACAGACCATATTTTTTCTAAGCCATATCTAAAACAAACAGATGAAAAATGGCCCTGGCTTTCTTTTCCTCTTTAATATCATTGATTGCCTTTTATAAGTAGACATTGATGAGACAGTACTGAGCTGTCTGTTCTTGTTTTGATAAAATAATATGGATTCCTACAAAACACAAAGGAGAAATCATAGTTTTCTCCTAAAGTACACCTAATGTCTACAGGTTCTAGATGATAGGAAAACATTTCAACTAACTTATAAGATGACAACTGTTTGTTTTTATCTAATAGTCAATTTGAGACTTACACTGAGGCTTTCAAAAAAGAAGGGGATAGGAATATCGGGATGGCCGAGTGGTTAAGGCATTGGACTTAAGAAAAGGGAATAGGATCACTAGGAAATATTCAGAAATTAGACACATCTAGCAAAGGTTTCTGTATCTGTGCTTATCATTACTATACCAGCAGGTTTTCTGCCCATTCCAGGAAAACAATGATCCTATTTTTGCATTCTTTTGGTGATGTTATCTATATTGAGGTTTAGGAAAATAAAATAAAAAGAGCAGATCATAGTAAGAGTGAATTGGTTGCTATGTTCCAAGTCGATTTTGATCTTCAGGGATGATTTTCTGTCACTTACCCAGGGACTAATAAATTCACTAATGAAAAACAAAAGCTGACCACTAAGACCCCTGTACAGTCATATGGCAAAAGATAAATATAAGGTATCTCCAATATGATATAAAGTTTAAAATTGACCCAGGATAGTTTAAAAGAAATTTTATAAATTTACTGTAACTCAGTATGTTATTTTTCCAAATGGATCACATATCTGTAGTTCCTATTTCAGTGTTTTTCATTCCTTGTATGATGCATTTTTAGGTCCCTTCCAGGGAAAACAGAAACCCTTAACTCTATGCATATAGAGAAAAGAATAACATCTAATGACCAGTTAAGTTGGGGCTACTTATTCAACAGGGTCACAGTTCTAGCTCCCCTAGCCTAGAAAAAACTATATTTGAGAGTAATATTAAACGTTTTTGTACTATACAATAACGTTTTGAAGAAAATACCTTGAAAACTCAGCAGGGCCTCAGAATTTCATTTCAGGGTAAAGTTTCAGCACTTGAACCACACATGACTTGTATGAATATGCTACAAAACATACACTTCAGGCCGGGAATATGGCCTAGTGGCAAGAGTGCTTGCCTGGTATACATGAGGCCCTGGATTCAATTCTCCAGCATCACATATACAGAAAATGGCCAGAAGTGGCGCTGTGGCTCAAGTGGCAGAGTGTGAGCCTTGAGCAAAAAGAAGCCAGGGACAGTGCTCAGGCCCTGAGTCCAAGGCCCAGGACTGGCAAAAAAAAAAAAAAAAAAAAAAAAAAAGAAGAAGAAGAAAAAACAAAAACAAAACATACACTTCTCATGCACTCTTCCTTTCTCAACAGTGATAGAGAAGACTATCTATGGCAAGACTGAGAGTTCTTGCCACATTTACTAGATATTTTCAGTGTAAGGAGAGATAATTCATAAACAAAATACATTAGCATTTCCAGTGTTGATAAAAAGCCAGTGCTCAAATGGAAAGATTCAAAGGAATATCTTGAATAATTTTATCTTTCCCTTTAAGTGATGAAGTTAAGCCAAAATTAAGAAATAAAATCAAAATGTGTGAATGCACTGTGGACTTTGAGCTCTGATTTCCTGCCTCAAAGAGTAAAACTGTGTTTTCAAATATATCTGCTGTATTACTTTTTAAAATGTTTAGCTCATTAATATTTTGTTTAATGTTAGTCCCTATCCCTCCCTAACTAGGATGAGAGCAAGAGTTTTTTTCTGTTTGTCCTCAACTATTTAAATTGATCTTAGACACTTGGTAGGCAGTCAATAAAAATCAGTTACATAGTCCTATTTATATAGTTAATATAATGCAATATATATGCTATATATAATATAATATGAAATATTCCTTAGAGTGTACATAAGCACATCTAAGGAAGAATTATTTGAATTCCATTTCTATCAGGGAGTTACAACAGTGATATAACAATCATTTCCATAACATAGAGTTCATTTCACTTAGCATCATCTTATGTGTTCATAAGGGTATAGCTATTGGGCTCTTGTGATCCTCTGCTTTGACTTACCTAAACCTGTGCTAATTATTCTCTATAAGGGAAAGCATAAAGTCTATGTTTCTTTGGGTCTGGCTCGCTTCACTTAGTATAATTTTTTCCAAGTCCTTCCATTTCCTTAAGAATGGGGCAATGTCATTCTTTCTGATAGAAGCATAAAATTCCATTGTGTAAATGTACCACATTTTCCTGATTCATTCGTCTACTGAGGGACATCTGGGTTAGTTCCAGATTCTACCTATGACAAATTGTGCTGTGATGAATATTGTTGTGCTGGTGGCATTACTGTGATTTTGTTTGTGGTCTTTTGGATAGATACCCAAACGCTAGGCTGCTGGGTCAAAGGGGAGCTCTATATTTAGCCTTCTGAGGAATCTCCATGCCGCTTGTCAGAGTGGCAGAACCAGTTTACATTCCCAACAACAATGAAATAGGGTTCCCTTTTGGCCACATCCCCTCCAACAATTGTTATTGTTAGTTTTCTTGATATAGGACATTCTTACTGGGGTGAGATGGAACCTCAATGTTGTTTTGATTTGCATTACTTTTATGGCCAGTGATGTAGAGCACTTTTTGATATGTATCTTGGCCATTCTCATTTCCTCATCAGATAAGTCTCTTTGTAAATCTTTAGCCCACTTGATGAGGGGGCTATTGGTTCTTTGCAGTTTTCTTTTGGAGGTATGCTCCTGGATTGGGAGGATTAATATAATCAAAATGGCAATATTGCCAAAGGCTATCTACAAATTCAATGCAATACCCATTAATATCCCAATACCATTTTTTAATGAAATAGAGGAAACAATCCAGAAACTCATATGGAACAATAAAAGACCCAGAATAGCAAAAACAATCCTAAGCAGAAAGAACAGTGCTGGAGGAATTACAATACCCAACTTCAAGCTGTATTATACTCTATAGTAATAAAAACAGCTTGGTATGGGCACCGAAACAGGCCTGAAGACCAATGGAACAGAATTGAAGACCCAGAAATGAACCCACAGAACTATGCCTACTTAATCTTTGATAAAGGAGCTAAAAAAATAGTTGGAAAAAAGATAGCCTCTTTAACAAATGGTGCTGGCAAAACTGGTTCAACATATGCAACAAACTAAAACTAGATCCTTATATATCACCCTGCACCAAAATCAATTCCAAATGGATCAAAGACCTCAAAATCAAAACATACACCTGAAAACACTAAAGGAGGAGTAGGAGAAATACTTGTGCTCCTTGGCACAGGACGGAACTTCCTTAACAAAGACCCAGAAAGGCTACATATCAAAGAAAGGTTGGACAAATGGGACTACATCAAACTGCAGATCTTCTGCAGGGCAAAGGACATAGCTCACAAGATAAACAGAAAGCCCACAGATTGGGAGAAGAGCTTTACCGGCCATACAATGGACAAAGGCCTCATATCTAAAATATATGCAGAACTCAAGTAAATTGTTCTTTAAATCATTTATTCTCAGATATTCTATCACAGTCATGAAAGGGTGACTAGCAGAAATCTTCAAAGAAAATTGTCACACTCCTCCCTTGTGACTTTTACATTATCTTATATTCATAAAAATATATACGAACTAACTTTCTTCAAACCCTAGAGGTAAGGGTCATTTTACCAATGATCCCAGCAAAGCGGTGAGAATTCTGTCTTTCAAAAATATGGACCTTGTGCTCTTTTTTTTTTTTTTTTCCTTAATTCTGGGCCTTGGACTCAGGGCCTGAGCACTGTCCTTGGCTTCTTTTTGCTCAAGGCTAGCACTCTACCTCTTGAGCCACAGTGCCACTTTTGGATTTTTTTCTGTTTATGTGATGCTGAGGAATATAACCCAGAGAATGATGCATGCTAGGCAAGCACTCTATGGCTAAGCCATATTCTCAACCCTGTGTGCTAAAATGTAGTCATCCATGTAGCAGTAATGATCATGTTTAACTCTGTAATGGAGGATGAATATGAAAGGAAACTCAAAATACCACAGAATGATACAGCTGATATTCGGGTTATAATATTTGATCCTGCTTTCTAATTATCTTGGTCTTTATGCATAATCCCTAAAGCCAAAATAACTAAGAAATTCAGATTTGTATAAATTACTAAAAAAATGTTTAAATATAATGTTCTTGTGAGGTGATTTTTTTTTGTGTGTGGTGTGTGTGTCAGTACTGGGACTTGTAATCAAGATCTAGGTACTGGTCCCTGAGCTTTTTGCTTAAGGTTCACTTCTGAATTCTTGTCAAACCGGGGGTTTGAACCATGACCCTCAGATCTCAACTAGGATTACAGGTGTGAACCACCTCTACCCTGGTCTTATGAATTTTAAGAGTGATTTTATGCCAATATAGACAGCTGAGAGGTATAAAAGCTTTATATTTACTTTGAATGAAATCTTTGTAGGATATTTGTAGAAAATAATATTTAAAAGTAGCATAGTTTGAAGATTGGATTTTATTATTGAGAAATTTTGAGTTTATATTTAATTCAAATATAAATAATTCACCTTTCTAAAAGTTATAATTTATTTTTCCCAACAAATTCAGGGTGAAGAAATCTACTAAGTGCCCTGGATATAAGACCAGCTGGTGTTTTTATACTTGTTTTATTGCTCACATGTTGAAAATATGTCTTAACACTTGTACATATAATAGCTTTCATTTCTTTTGATAATTCCAGAAGCTAGTAGTATAACCAGCATGTTAACAAGAAATAATCTTTTTTTTTTGGCCAGTCCTGGGACCAGTACTCAGGGCCTGAGCACTGTCCCTGGCTTCTTTTTGCTCAAGGCTAGCACTCTGCCATTTGAGCCACAGTGCCACTTCTGGCCATTTTCTGTATATGTAGTGCTGGGGAATCGAACCCAGGGCCTCATGTATATGAGGCAGTCACTCTTGCCACTAGGCCATATCCCCAGCCCCAGAAATAATCTTTTATGGAAATACATATTAGGTATTATCAAATTTGTAACTCAATAATAATTAATAAATCTTTACTCAGACATGATATAGAACCCCTACAAATTATACTATTTACTTAAGATAATCTATGTACCCAGGCACTAGTGTCTCATGCCAGTAATCCTAGCTACCCAGAAGGCTGAGATCTGAGGATCTTGGTTTGAAGTTAGTCTGGGCAGCAAAGTCTGATACATATAATTTTGTCTGTTCTGAGGCTTGAACTCTGGGCCTCAGCCCTGTTCTTGAGCTCTTTAGCTCAAGTCTAGTGATCTACCACTTGAGCCACATTGCCATTTCCGGTTTTCTGGTGGTTAATTGGAGGTAAGAGTCTCATGGTCTTTCCTGTCTGGGCTGGCTTTGAATGACAATCCTCAGATCTCGGCCTCCTGAGTAGCTAAAATTACAGTAGTGAGCCACCAGTGCCTGGCAAGATTCTTATCTCCAATTACTTACCAAACAAAACATTTTAAAGCAGGAAATGGAACTATGGCTCAAGGCTCAAATTGTAAAGCACTATCCATGGGCAAAAAAGCTCAGGGGGAACATCCTGGTATGAGTTCAATCTCCAGGATTGCCAAAATTAAAAGTAATCTATATAAATGTATTCATACTTTATGTATTATATATAATACTTTATATGTATATATACACATTTGCAAATATATACGTACACATATACACACAATATATACCTAAGCTAAGTGTTTATGTTATTTCCAAATATAACTGTTAAGTCAAGTTACTTATATTTCAAGTTGATTCATAAAGACAGATTTATATTTATATTCTTAATCTGCCTCCCCATACTGTTTGTGATGATATTCAATAGATTACTTTTAGCAAGCTTGAAATTAAAGTTGGCACATACAGCCAAGATATCTTGTTAAAATACAAATGACTCTGCTTCTAATACTGAATGAAGAAAAACTTAAAACATTAACTACCCTATGATTCAGCAATTTCACTTTTGAGTATTTATCCAGAGTTATAAACTGGGGTACATTAAAACCACCAGCACAGCCATGCTCATAGCAACATTATTCACCATAGCCAAAGTATGGAATCAGCCCAGATGCCCCTCAATGGAGGAAAGAATCAAGAAATATTGCATGCCCACAAGTACATGTGCACACACAATGGAATGTTATTCATCCATTAAAAAGAATGATATATTATCATTTGAAAAGAAGTGGAAAAGCTAGGAAAACATGTTATTATGTTAAATGAAGTTAGACTAGACAGCTAAAAGTAACATGTTTTCTCTCATACTTGGAAGCTAGAATTAGTTCATATTATGTAAGGAAATACTTCCAAGTAGCATGCAAGTGTATACAAATGTGTTAGCTGAAATAAGGTAAATTCAGGGAGAACTCAAATTGTGTAATTCCTTTCAAAGGCAAAGTCAAAGTTCAACAAAATAAATACCAGGAAACAGGCACTTGAAAGGGGTGGGATGGGGTCAAGGGCAAAGGGGTAGACAAATAAAGAGCCGAAGGGGGGAAAATGAAATCAAACACAATGTATATCTTAAAAAGTTAAGAAAAGTAAAGGAAGGGGGGGTTGGAAGGGATGAATGAAAATGTTGAAAAGGATAACACTCATCAAGATACATTTTACTCATAAACTGCTGTGCTGAATGGCAACCCCTGTGTACAACCACTTAAAAATAAGAGGAGTATTTTAAGTCAAAATATGATTTCTAGTTTTCCACCATTGTAACTCCAAAATTTTTAAGTCAAATTATTGTATGTCAAGACTATCTGTGGATCAACTATGTGTATGTAACACACATTTTGTATGTGTATATATGTATGTATACACTCATGTTATACATTTCTAATTATATGCACGTATGAATACATAGGAATATATACACACAGGCATTCGTATATGTATATGAATTTCTGACCAAAGTTTAACCTGAGAGCAATACTGAGAGCAATCAAAATCTTTTAGTTAAACAAAATCAAGAGCTGTAAAATATAAAACACTCTCATTCAAGACAAAGTAGAGAAAGATTTTTGGTGCTTTTTAAATGATTATAGCTAAGTTTAGCAAGCCTTTGATTTCTTGTTTTCTTCCCTAGTAACATGGTTCTTTGACAAATACCTAGGTCTTATTATCCCTAGTGCAACCCAACCCAAAATTCAGGTATGTTTGAACAATGTAACCTTTGATGTACTATTTATATATTGTTTGATGGGCTAGCAGTAAAGTTATACAGTTCTACTTTGACTGCTAGCAATATTTTTGAAATTAACCTTTTAGTAATTTATTCTCTTATCAATGTTGATGTGTTGACTGCTGTGCTGGATATAACCTGAGTAGAAATTTAGTAAAGTTCAATATAGTGATGAACATTTTAAATCTAGCTTGCACAGTAAGCTAAAGGAGTGTAAATTCCCTTTGTTTGCAATTTAGGTTCTAGGCTTTGAAGTGGAATCCTATCAAGAAACCTCTTTGGGCCCTGTCAACACAAGTGATCAATTATTCACTGGTAGATTATTTAAAAGTCATTTTGTCATAAGAGTTTTTTAATCTAAAGTCAACACTACATTATCCTCTATCTTTTAAATGATGTATTAATTTTTAAATCTATTCATTTCATTATTATTACTTTCTAAAAAGACATTTCTTTACTTATCTTGACCATTTAATTAGGATGCCAAACTGTTAGGTTTTTTTAAGTAGGTAGCCGGTAAAGGAGAATGCCACGCGGTATTCAGGCAGGAGAGAAAGTTTGTTACCGAACTGCTGGCCTGTGGCCAAGATGATCCATGGCTGGAGAGAAGGGAGAGAGAGCGAGCACCCCCCACCCAGCCCTGCCTTATATCTAGGGCAGGGGCAAGGGGTGTGGCCAGGTGGATTAGGATGTGACCTCAGGGAAAGGGGAGGTAACTGCCTCCAGGTCTGCAGGTTACCCAGGTAACTGGGTGGAGACTTAATGAGGTGGGGGCATCTGCATGTAGCCCTCAGGGAGAGGACCTTACATTCCAGCCTTTTAATAGTTATGAATAAGGACAAAGACTCCCTGTGACTGCTTCCTGCTGGCCAGGGGCATAGTCATTAGGGATAAAAGGCAGAAATGTGGCCCCTCCTGGAGAAGACGAGCAGCAGGGTCCCTTGGTGGTAGATGCCAGTCCTTGAATGAAGCCTGGAAGAAGTCTTATGAGGCAGGGGCTGGACAAAAAAAATATTAAGGTAAAAGGAAGGGTTTAGGGCACAAAATTAAAAATTGGATGACTTGGACAGTTCTTATACTCAGGCATGGACATTAGATGGACAAGCTACTATCTCTTGATCCCCCGGCTCTGATTAATTTTGAAAGGGCGAGACAAAGTGACTCCATTTAGGATGTGACATAATTCTCCTCTTACTGCTCTCCATGATCCTTGTTCCCTGAACTGGCTGAGTCCCAGGGGTCTAAGTGCTTGTTGCTGGGATGGCTTGGCCCCATTGGCATTCACGGGGTTTGAACTCAGGGCCTGGGCACTGTCCCTGAGCACTTCTGCTCAAAGCTAGTACTCTACCACTTGAGCCACAGCTCCACTTCCAGCATTTGGCTGGTTAGAGATCAGTCTCTTCAGCCATGCTTCCAGCCTTGCTCTTCACTGATTAGTTGTGAGATGGAGTTTGAGAGAGATTTTCAGCCCGGGCTGGCTTCAAACTGCAATCCAAGGCGTCTTTGCCACAAAAGCCCTTTTTGATTTCCAATTAAAACAACAAGAAGACCAAGGGGACTAGAGCTTACCAGTACCTTGTCAAAAATTGACCAAATACTTGCCAGAATTCTGCCATGATAAAACTCAGTAGATGTGATGAGTTTTAGCACAGATATATAGCTAGATGGACATACTAACAAATGACATTTACAGACATACACAGTGTGCACATAGGTTTTACAGCATGCCAGAATGAATTTCAGCAGTAGACTCCAATAGTAAATGACATTTTTTTTTTGCCCAATATTTTAAAACCACATGGTCATTTAGAAAAACAATTTTGCTAGCAAAAAAAATTTTCAGATTATAAAATGGAGAAACCATATTTTGATAAACTCTAGTGGGATGCCATGTTGAGGGGGGTGGCAGGAGGACACAAACACACTAATAGACAACACGTGGCATGGCATAATGGCGCCCGAGCTGATGCCTGTTAAACCCAATATCCACCACGTGGTCAATGCTAGAGAAAAGAACTTTTAGATATCTTTGCTGACAAAGCACATTGGTGGTCAAGCCTCAGTTTCGGAGGTCTGTGAAAAGAGGCAGCTTTGTGAGCAAGGCACACAATGATGGTATGACTTGGGAATTTTATAAAGTAAGCAAGTAAGCAGTAAGATGAGACAGAGAGGGAGAAAAGGAAGAGAAAGAGAGGAAAAGAGAGAGAGAGAGCCTGAATATAAGTGACTTCTAACCATTTACCATTGCAGTGGCAAAAACTCTATCTGTTTGAATATTTCGAGCAGGCCTTATTGCACTGTCAAGAGGCGTGCTAGCAGTGTCCCGGCTCAGGTGTGACTGTGATGCAAAACCCAAAAAGCACGGGAGGGAGGCGCCTGGTGAGTGGATGAGAGCTTACCGGGCAGAAGCGACAGACAGAGCAGCAGAGAACCAGAGCAGCAGCAGCAGTTTCACTCACCAGGGTAGACAAGTGGTGTGGATGTGGGTGTGGAGGCCAGAAATGGTATTAGTGAAAAGTGCCACGTGGTGACTCGCAGCAGTTTGGTTCGTAGAAAAAGGGCCATCAGGACTGGGGATACTCCCAGAAAAAGGAGAAAAATAGAGGGGAATTCCGCCTGTCCTGACTCTTAAGCCCTATCCGAGTCACAGCACCATATATGCTAGGTTTTTAAAGTAGGTAGCCGGTTAAAGGAGAACGCTACGCGGTATTCAGGCAGGAAAGAAAGTTTATTACCAAACTGCTGGCCTGTGGCCAAGATGATCCATTGCTGGAGAGAAGGGAGAGAGAGAGAGCAAGCCCTACCCAGCCCAGCCTTATATCTAGGGCAGGGGCAAGGGGTGTGGCTAGGTGGATTAGGATGTGACCTCAGGGAAAGGGGAGGTAACTGCCTCCAGGTCTGCAGGTTACCTAGGTAACTGGGTGGAGACTTAATGAGGTGGGGGCATCTGCATGTAGCCCTCAGGGAGAGGACCTTACACAAACAAAACATATATAAACCTATCAAAAAGTGACTTATGCTCATAATAAATACACTATAAGATTGATATTTTAAAAGAGAAATAATAGACACCACTTGCAAAAAGGAATTACTTGGCAGGAAATATTATTTTAGACATCAGAGTTTTGATATATACCTTATATAATTGCATTACATTTAAACTGATCCATACAGAGATATTGATCTCACAAATATAATACCATGGGTATGCCTGTGAATATAAAGGGTGGTAGAAAGAAGATACTGTAAAATGGTTCAGGAGTTAGGCTGGTTTAGTTTTCTAGAAGACACATAATTATATTTATGTATTTATTATGTACTTAAGTGCCCATAGTAGGGCTAGAACTCAGGTACTGGCTGCTATCCCTCAGTTTTCATTGCTCAAGGCTAGTGCTATACCACTTGAGCCACAGCAGTACTGGCATTTGGATGGTTAATTGATTATAAGTGTCTCACGGGTTTTTCTGACTAATCAGCAGGTGGAAGAGAAAAATATGCACATTAGGGACCATGGTCACCTGGCCCTGCTGCCTCTGAACTTCTGTGGTGAGGCAGCACAACCTGGTAGGCAGTATTTCACAGAGAACATTGTTCACTTCATGGTGCCAAGAGAGCAAACTAAGAAAGAAAAGTAACCAGGATCAGAATGCCTCCTTTAAGGACACATCCCTAATGTGCATATTTTTCTCTTCTACCTGCTGAAGACTGCAATACCTCCCAACAGGGCCATCATCTAGGCAACAAACCTTCAGAGCCTGTAGAAGACAGGAGCCTATAGTAGACATCCAAGATCGCAATCCTAGGTATCTTACATGACTTACAGTAATATATAAATATACACTGACTTACATTACTATTTTTACTTTAAAAAAAAAATTGAAGGTAGAAAATAGACAAATTACCTATACCTGAACACCTTCGGAGATGAGGGCTTGATTGGTAATAAAATCAGCAAAGGAAATTAATGGAGTTATTAAATTCAACTACTAGTAATTGAAATATATAACTACTGTGGTCTTGGCCCTCATGTTGCTTTACTATCTAGTGGAATATTTCTCATAGAGAAGTATGCTTATCATTTTAATCACACCTTCTTATTTATTAGGCAGATTTTTTAAGTAGATCTTTAAACTCTGAGTGGATATATGTCCTTCCATCTAAGAATTCAAATGAAGAAAAACAGGTAGATGATAAATAGATGATAGATAGATAGACTGATTGATTTTATTGAGTTAATTGTTGGTTTTACTTGAAGATTAAAATTTTCAAAGAAAAAGACTACATGACTTAGTAAGTATTCCATTTTCTTTTATTGAGAATACAATGACTATTTAAAATTTCTGAATTGTCATGAGAAGCTTCAAGTCCTAGGAGAGGTATAACTGGCCACAGGAAGGATGCTTGGAAAGGGTGTGCAAAGAAAGCTTAATGCCAGTGGAAATCTGTTGGTTTAGGTTTGTTTATCCTGTGAATTAACAAAAACACAGGATTCTGAGTACTTGACATTAAACAGTCCTCCTATATAAAGGCAAGATGAGTGCTTGCTCTTTTGTGAGCCTGATCTCTACTAAATGGCATCCTATCCTCTAACACTTGGAATGTACCCTTTGATCTGTAAATCAAAACTGCCTCAAGCTAACATGTATTCTATTACTCATTTTTTTTAAAAAAACAAACAACAGAGCATCTCTTTGGGATCTCTCTTGCCTCTTTTGTCCATGCCTATGTATCTAAAGTAATACTTTTTTTTCACCATCATGGTTTCTGCTGGACAGAATCAACAAAAAAATGAACATTTCAAAAACTTTCATACAGGAGAAATTTATAAATTTGATCTCATAAATCCAACTGAGCACATAGTTACACGTAAGTCTTCTAGGAGTATCTGTGGTTCCTACTTAAGGGTTTTCTGGAACAAAATTTTAGGATACAATTGTTATTTAAGACATAGTCTCTCACCTGAACACTCACACCCTCGCCCAATCAGAATCACTTCTTCAGGGAAGTGATTCACATTCTGTCTTCTTCCTTTGAAGCTCTTAAAACATCTAAGTGCATTGAATAGTCTTGTAATGAAGTAGTGGTAGCTTTGTATATCTCAATATTTCCCCAAATTATTTAACCAGAGAAGGAAATTATTTAACCATCAAGGAGGAAAATAGAAATACAAAATGCTTCCTCACATCCTAGTGAGATACTTCACTCAGGGAACAAAAGAGATAAGTGAATACTGTCACTGGATGTAGTAGTGGCCAAAAAGGTGGTCGCCATCCAGTGCACAGGTGTTATGAGGTGGGTCTAAAACTTCAGACTTTTAAATGAGTGAATGTCTAAACACCTTTACAAATATTTTCTGAAATCCTTAACAATTTTTAATGGGGAGAAAATGGTGTAAAAAAATCTATGGTGCAGTTTTGTGAATGATTACATTACTCCTTAGTTGAAAAGAGTTGAAAGATCCATCCTGTTTTCCCATTCTTTCCTTTTTCTGTTTACCCCCAAGTTAAATAAAGGAACAGCATTGTTGTATCAAGCATGAAGCCTCTCCTCAGACATCCACATCCCTTGCTGCTGTCAGCTCACCATCTCCAAGTATCACCCCACCAACCCAAATGATGTCATCTGAGTCACTGTATATACTTACTGCTCACAAGACTCAATTTGTTCTTAATGTGGTCAAGTATTTGTCAGATTGTAAAATTCCTTCTTCTTGTAAAATTCTATGTATTTCATTTATCATCTTTAAGTTCTAATGCAGTTGGAACTTGCCATGAAATTTCTTGTTTGGTAGAATGAAAGTTCATTAGTGCTGCCATCTTTCTGGAAGTCACATAGTGGTTACTTCATTCTAGGTGCAGAGGATTATGCCAACTTTCACTGGGTCATTATTACCTTATTGTAAAGGGTACTGATAAGAATTTTCTTTGATTTAATGTATTGATGGTCTTTTCCATGCTGTAAACAGCCCTTGAAAAATTTTGGAAACATTTCTCTGTTTATAGCCATGTGCTTTCATCAATAGTTAATGGGATTTTAACATCATCATCAGGGCAGTGCATTGACGAGGATTGGCAGGGGAACGCTTGATATCAAATTTTGCTTTTGCTGGTTTTATCAGGAGGTTATGGATCACACACAAGTCATTGCTGGTATTGTGGTTAATAATTTAGCTACAAGAGAGTTGAGGCTAGTATTTATTCATCCTAATTGTAAAAAAGAGTAGCACTATCCTTATTTTCTTTTTTATGGCATGATGCCTTATTTTAAATTGTTTTGATTATCTTTAAGCAGTTGTACAAGTGATGTGACATATCACAAAGCAGTTCATGAATAAAATGCATCTTGATCAAATGACATCCCCTTCAACATTCTTACTCCCTTTTCGGCACCCTGTTGACCCACTCCTGCATTCTCAAGTCCCTTCCCCATTCATTCCTCTAACTTCTTCCCTTGGTGCTACCCCCTCTTGGATGTACCTATTTCCTGGTGTTGATTTTGATAAGCTTTTACCTAAGATTTCTAAAAGATTATATTACTTGAACTCTGTGTAGACTCTATTATACTTCAGTTAATTTATTTGTAACCACTGCATTTCACTCAAAGTGTTTATTTATAGATCTATGGACACATTCTATCTACCACAAAGGAAGGAAACCATGTAACATTTGTTTCTCTGAGTCTGTCTTACTTCACTTAATATATTTTTCCAAGTCTTTCCATTTTCTTACAAATGGTACTAATTTTCATCTAATAAAAAATGAGATTTCCTGCAGTAATAGCATTAGCTTGGTAGATTCACTTTAAACTCATTCAAGAGCATGACCCATCATCTGATGAAGTGTTTTTATCTTGTTTTTGTAATCTCAAAATTGCCAATATATAAAAAAAGAAAATGTACAAAATGTTTATAATGATTATCTCTGCAAGATTTCTTTAACAGAACATTTTGCACTGGCAATTAGAAAGTGATCACTACATTTTATATTTAATTTTCTTTTTACTTTTTAAGGTGTTCTTGAAAGAGGAGATATTGATCAAGAAGTATTGCAATCATAAACTGCTTTGTTGAATGGCAACTCCTTTGTACTACTAGTTAATAATAATAAAAATAATTAAAAATAGGTCTTTGCCAAATTATTTATTTTATATACATATATTCATTTCATATATATAAATATATATATGTATGTATATATATATATATATATATATATATATATATATATATATATATATATACAAAAGAAAATTTGGGTAAAGATGTCAGATAATTATAGTTAAGAATTGAATCCAAAGTATTTGAAATATTATTTATGCTGTTTATATGGATGACATATATATGTGGTAGTTTGGTATATATCTATGCACACTATCCTGTATCTTGTTGTAAAGTATAGCTCAGTAGAAAACGCCTCTGCTTATTCACTGGCTGAATCACATAGGAAAAAAATCTGGGTTGAATGCTCATGGCTCATGCCTCCTAGTTACTCAAAGAGATAGAGATATGAGGATCATGATTCAAAGTCATCCCAGGCAGGAAATTCTGTGAGACTTTTGTCTCCAGTTAAGCACCCCAAAAGACAGAAGTGGAGCTGTGGCTAAGTGGTATAGTGGTGGTTATAAATAAAGAAGCCTAGGGACCAAGATTAGCACACACACTAAAAAAAAAAAAAAGTAACCTGGAAACACTAGAAACACTAGAATGCACGTAGTTTTTGGTAGAATTCTGTAAGTTTTCAACATCCATGTTTGTAATTGAATTGGGCATCAGAAACAATTTTTTTCCAAAAGTATCACATTACAATTGTTTTCCTTGTAAAGGAAAGATTGAACAGCAGATTATGAACTCTTCACCTGCCTCAGAGTGTTGAATAAGTTAGGGCAAGCTCAGAGACCTATAAATTACCTTCACAAATGTTCATATCTCAAGGCCAGTCTTTTTACAAGAAAAAAATAGTAATGTTGTAATGCTTTTTCCCCCCAAAGACTTCCAAGTGAAACCAAGTGCATGCTTAATGCAATGAAGAAAAGAAGCTAAGCCACCCTAAAGGAGCATAATGTACATTAGCATAGAATTTCACTCTGAGGTGTAATTTTAATTTAAGCTTAATGGTTCCAGAATGCATTCCTTTGTCCCTGCTGTGCATAATGGAATTAGAAAAGAACAAGTGCATTGTACTGATGGCTTTGGAAATTTCCTAGATAAGGAGAATTATGCCGCAGCTTAATGTGTAGCAAAATAAGTGTTAATTTTATTGAGTTAGTGTTCTGCTTAGATGATGTGGAGTGGGTATTTATTTTCTCCTCTTCTGTTCAATCTTGCCCTGAAGGATCAGGAGTTAATAGACCAGATAAAATGGGACAGGAATGCCTTTTTTGGTCTCTAATACAAACAAATAAACAATTTAAACAAACGATACAAAACCTTATGGATTATTTCAAGAAATTTTCAAACTGTTACTCATTAAAGAAGTATCTTTCATGAATGAACCATGCCAGAAGTGATAGATTCAAAATTTGTGTTTCATCATTGTTTCCAAAGAATTTGCTCATATGATTTTCAGTTGGGTTTTTAGGTGGCCTTAAACTTGAAAAGCTTTCTCCTTGATATTGATTTTTTTCTCAATCTTTACAACTAAAACACTGCTCAATTTTCAATTTACTCATTGCTACTTTTTTGCAAAGACAATTTTTCTCTAAATTCAAATGTGCCTGTGTATGTAAATATTAAGCAAAGTGTTTGTTTCCAAAAAGATACTGGGAAACTTACTCTTTTCTAATCAGTTCTCCTCTGTAGTCAATTAGGAGAGAAAACATAAGGCTCTGAGTTTTGGAATAAATCCAGGAAATCACTCCAGACTTTTTATAGTCCTTGGGCTCATGAAACTCAAGTAAGGAATCAGCTTCCAAAGGACAAGTCTATGAATGTCACAGTTCTTGTAGGTTTATTGTAGTCTTCTCCTCAAATACCCAAGTGAAGTTGGTGACTTGCCAATGAGTGGGAAGGAGTAGAGATTATCTGTCTACACAAAAGTGTCTCCTCATCTGTGCTGTGAGACTGACTGTGATGTCAAACTAATTATTCCCAAGCATGTTCATATCCCCATGCCCATTATGTCAGGATATATGACATTGTAAAGTAGAATAAGGTAATAGAGGAAAATGAGATTAATAATTACCTAATCTTTTGGGGAGGTTATCTGGTACTATCCAAGTGAGGTGGTGTCAATGTAATCATCCTGGCCCTTGAATACAAAAAGATGAGATTGAAGAGTCAGTGACATAGTGGTGCGATACAGGAGGAAGAGCTGACTGGCCTTGGTTGCCTTTGAAGAAGAGAATGGGTGAGGACTACAAACAGTCTCTAGCCACTGAAAAAGCAAGAGGCAGATTCTTCTCAAGGGTCATAAAAGGAATGTAGATGATAAAACATTGCCTTCAGCTCTTCAAAAAATTATGCCTTCAAAAAATTGTACGCATTTTATGTTCCTTTGATACCATGAAGCTGTGCTAATCTAGAAGATACTCTTTTCCACAGACAATTTTTTTAAAGGAGTTATCAAATTCTCCTCTTTCTACTTAGTTTCCTACAGCTTCCATGAAGAAGGATGGACAATAAGATGAAAAGCTTTGCGATATCTTGAAGGCAATTTCTTTCCTTAGAGAATTTTGGCTATAAACCTAAATAAAGTAAACCAATGACTATTTTAGGATAATACAACCAACATGTACACATTATTAAACCTATTATTAAAATGGTGAGCATGAATTCAGTTCTACATTGAAAACTGAGCTTTACCTTGTGAACCTTCAGTTATTTAAACAGATAAAGAGAAGCAGGGGTTATTTTACAGTGTATCAAAGCTAAGGGACAATAAACATTCAGACAAATGAAATGTCTTTCCTAATTTGCACCGTTATTTGAAATCTGAGTGCCACCTGGTGGTCATTCTGGCCCCACAATGGGTGGTGTGAGATTTATGACCCCCTCCAGGAAATATCAATTTTCATTTTTGTATCTGTAGTTCATTTTTTAAAGCATGTCTTCCATATTCTTCTCATTTTATTAACATCAGCCAACTACAAATATTCTTCTAGAACATTTGAACAATACAAATCTAAGTATAAAATAGTTTTATTTTTATTTTAATTCCTTAGATATCTATCCACCTTACTGTCAAACTTAGAAAAAAATTAAATGGCAAAAATTCAATACATAGCCTAAAATTGACAAGTAAGGGAAGGGGTGAGTTGTGGTGGGTGGATGAAAATGTTGTAAGTGTGGCATGATCAAGATGTACTGTACTCATAAACTGCCTTGGTGAATAGCCACTCCTTTGGATAACTACCTAAAAATAGTAAAAAAAAATTTTTAAAGAAAATTCAAATAATTAAAATTCAGTGACAAGACCTATATACATTATCTAAATTTTGGAGAACTTTCTATGCTTTCAGTTGTCAAATGTTAAACGGTTATGGTCCTACAAAAGAGGTACCTGACTCTCTATACCTGATTTATAATAAGGGTGGGAAATGAATGTTTAACACTACCTGGCATTGACAATGTGAAAACTTCTGATCTAAGAACTCCATGCAGGGCTGGGAATATGGCCTAGTGATAAAGTGATCATCTTGTGTACATGAAGCCCAGGTTCGATTCCTCAGCCCCACATATATAGAAAAAGCCGGAAGTGGTGCTGTGGCTATAGTGGAAGAATGCTGCTAGCCTTAAGCAAAAAGAAGCCAGGGACAGTGCTCAGACCTGGAGTTCAAGCCCCAGGCCCGGCCAAAAAAAAAAAAAAAAAAAAAAGACCCAAAGAGCAAAAAACGAAACAAACAAACAAAAAAGAACTCCATGCTGTTGTGATAATTAAAGCTCTTAATAGTGACAGGACATAAATTTCCCGGTGTACAGATGGGGAAACTAAAGCCCCAATGAAGTGAAGTTTCAGAAGAGTATTGCTAATGCACATAACTGAGAAGTTATAGACCTATTTTATTTTAAGAGCCCAAACTTTAAGTCACTTCACTGTTGTAGCTCCAAATTCTATTCTCTTTCCTCCTGCTACCTTTATTGAGTTCCTCCTGCTTTCTTTCCCCAGCCTAAAAGTACAAACTGGAAAACAACAGTGTGAAAATTTCTCCCTTCTTAACAGATTCCCAAGATGGACAGATTCTAGCAGACACTGCTGCAGATTTTCTCAGTGTAATACCCTTGCTAAGGGATTACACTGTTTTGCAGGAAATTACTGTAAAAACACCAAGTTTCTAATGATTTTAATTAACTTTACTTAGCTGGATGATTGTGGATAGGATTCTTCTTTTTATTCTGCCTTCCAAATCCATGCGTTTAGAGAGCTGTGGTCTCTTCCTGTATTTATTTTAGCTTTCTGTAAATGTATTAGTTATTGTAATATTCTGCCTCCCATTCACTGTCTTGTTCATTTCATCAAGTAATTTTCTTTATCCACCATACTTTGTGGCAAATACTGCTAGTAGACCCAGAAATTGACAGAACCAGAGACTGTGTCCATTGTGTGTATATATGACTACTACTGGGATTTTGTGGAAGACAGATCTCCATTAAAAAATAAATAAAAAATATACTGGTATTAGAACTAGGGAATGTCAAAATCAAGAGACAAAGGATAAAAAGACAAATGACTCCAAAAGCAATACTTGCAAAACCATTTGGTATAAACCAACTGAAAAACTCACAGGGAGAGAGGGAAAGGGGGAGGGAGGAGGGAGGAATGATGGAGGAGGTAACAAACAGTACAAGAAATGTACCCAAGGCCTAACGTATGAAACTGTAACCTCTCTGTACAACACTTTGACAATAAATAAGAAAAAAATTAAAAGAAAAGAAAAAAGAAAACGACAAATATATATGTATGCATATATATGTTATTAGAATTGTAGAGACTTATATACAGTTAAACTGTTGAAAATTAGATCTATCTAAATACAGGTTTTGTCTTTCTTGATCAATTTCTTCAGAAATTAAAAAAAATAGCCTAAGAAACCCATAAGTTGGTGATTCATATTCACTTGAAGGATAAGAAAAAGCATGTCAGTTTTAGTGGTGATAAGGTTACATATGGTAAGGAGGAGTCAACCTTTCCTCTGGGTCTTTGTGCTTATTGCTGTTAGTATGATCATTAAAGATGAATAATTTAAGATTCTGACCTTGCTGTTCTGACCTCTATAGTTCTTCAATATATGTTCCTTTATTATGATAGCAAAACTTGCATTAATTATTTTGGAAATGCACCAGTAATTTTCCCACTGCTGTGAATTAAACTTACCATTTGGGATATGGTGTATGGATTTATTTAGGGTCTAGATTACTGGTCCTGAAAGGTTGAAATTTCTCCAGGAGACTCTAGTCTACAAAGCAAGATATTCACTCAGAGGACTCAAAAATACTGGCCTCCATGACCCTTCCAGCTCCAAAAATGTGAGATCAATGATCTCATAACAGTATGTGTGCCTGGATCTTTACATCACGTTGTTTGCTGAGGTTGCAAGCAGTACTCCTTAATGAAAATGTCAGGTAGGATCAGCAAGCAAGTGTGGGTGGTACCAACTCTCTTGACACAGGTCTTATAACCCATGATGTATTACCACAATACACAGAGACCTAAATATTGTAATGTAAATAAATAAGTGTTATTTTTATTGAGGACACTTGAGTTTTGAGACAAAAATCTTTATCCACAACTGTAATTAAGTCTCACAGAATATAGTGTATATTGGATTCAGAGAGTCTAACAGTCTTCTTTCTCACAGGTTTGATGTTTACTCATGGAACGATTTCTTAGCTACCTTTTGGGTGGCATTTTAAGATTTAGAGCTCCTTAGAAATAAACTATAGGATATTTTCCTACTCCATTTGAGTCCATATCTACATCAATCCAAGATCATTTTTTCCTTTCTCTCCCTCCCCTTGCTCCTCTCATTTTTCATTAAATATTCATCTGTAAATTTCTATCCTGTCTAAAGGTTTGTGACTGTGTTTTTTTAAATTTAATCTCTATGAACTAATTATGTTTGAGGGATAGATAAAGATCAAATAAAACTCTGGCCAAAATTCTAGAAGATCTCATTTATGGGGTGGCACAAATCCTCATTCCTGAAGCATCAGAAATACCAATGAAGTAGTTTCAATAAAATATGTTTTACTACAGTGTCAAATGAAGTGAGCAATGTTCATATTTTGGTTTTTGTTTGTTTGTTTATTTTCAGAATGCAGGGCATTGTACTTGCTGGGAAATATATAATACCACCACTTTAGTCTCATCCTCCAGATCATTTTGCTTTAGGTGACTCATCAAGAGAGTCTTGTGATTTTACCCTGGCAATCTTTAAATCATGATCCTCTTACCTATGTGCCCCACACTGCTG
This sequence comes from Perognathus longimembris pacificus, assembly GCF_023159225.1. Taxonomy (NCBI): domain Eukaryota; kingdom Metazoa; phylum Chordata; class Mammalia; order Rodentia; family Heteromyidae; genus Perognathus; species Perognathus longimembris. Next base: position 38,464,292 of record NC_063172.1, read on the forward strand.
GAATTATAAGATGATAGCAATACCATGCCCACAATAGTTTTTGGTTGACATGAGATTTCAATAACTTTTTGGTAAATTGTTTTCACATCTTGTTCCTGCATTGTTCTCACATCTTGTATACTGCATTAAAGTCACATGCTACCCTGCCCAGTATCACATCATACTTGCAATATAAAAAGCACAACTTGAATAATAACTCCAGAATTGTTCTTATTACACATCATTTTCATCTTTCCAACTCCAAGTTAATTTGAATATCAGACCATAAACATCACTTCCTTAAAGATTTTTTTTTCAATACTTCTGACCCACCCCACCCTTCTTTCCACAAAAGAACTGTGCTCCTCTGCTTTACAATATGTCTACTTCTCTTGAGCAATGTCATTGTATTTCTAATTTCATGCTTTATGTCTATTCTTCCTTTTGGAGTGAGAATTCCATTAACACCTAGGTATTCAGTAACTCAAATCCATTATTCTGTCCTTATCATGAAGTACAACACTTCATAACATGGTAAGTGATGAATAATATTTCGTTAAGTTATCTAAGTGAATGAATCAGTGAATGAACTGACATTGGAAGAAAATCCTTCCTTTACCTGAAGTTTATTTCCAATTTTTAAAAATCAGTTTTTCTAGCCATTGACATCTAATGGAGATTTTAGTTTTCCCTAGGTATCTTTATTGTTGTTTTGAAACCCATTGTTTTTGCAGCAAGTAGATCATTTGTACAAATTATATATTGTAGCTGACAGTGAATGGAGTTGCCTTACACTATACATGTATATATTATTATTTTAAAGAAGGGCATGATGACATTCCAAGTATCAGGTAACAGGACAACTTGACCAATTATGAGTTATTTATATCGACCATAACCAGACACCTGTCTTTGTAAATAAAGTTTTATTGGAACACAAGTCATAATTTGTGAATAGTATGGCTGCTTCTATACTACTAGAGTGTAGTTATTTAAATAGTTGTGACAGCAATTGAATGGCCTTCAAAGCCTTAAATTACTATATGACTGTTTAGGGAAACCAGTTTCCTGACCCTTAGTCAAAGTTAAGAGATTTGTTTGCTTTAGAAAGTCTTCTAATCGTAGCTGTATTTATGCCATTCACATGCTTGCTTATCTTCTTTCAGAAAAGATTGGCTCTGAGTGGTCCAAAAAATATTAGCACTCTATACTCTACTATCAGAAAGTTGAATGAAGGTGTCATCATCAGAGAGAGATAAAGGGGAATTGTACATAATTTCCTTCATAGCTCAAATAAGTAGGCATTGACATCATAGGACTGTATGAGAAGACTGAAAATCAAATTTAGAATTTTCAGGTAGACTGTAAACAGTTCCATCAAGTACCAAAAAGAGCTCTCATGTGGAGTGGAATGAAATACCTATGCATCCAAGTGATTTGCAAAAATAATATCTACTCTTTCCTTTGCTCAGAACATGAGGCCTATAATGAAAAGCACCCAAAATAGTATATGTGGGCATATTACTGCAATTTGTATCACTAATGTAGTGATTAGCAGACATTTTCATGCTTTCTAAATTTAAATCCCTTTGAGTAGCATGGGAGCATATTGAGAGATCATTCCTCTTCTCCTTCTATGTTAAAACTTGGGCTCAATGTCATCAATTTTTCAGGCACACATGAAGAAAATTACTTAAGGAATAGCAACTTTTCTATCTGAAATTGATGCCTAGCGTTGCTTAATATATCAAGAAAGAGAGCCTTATGTTAGCTCTCATTAGTTGGCCCACATACTTTTGAAACTATTGAAATCTACTTTTGACAGCAGGCTCCTCATTGTGGTAAGTGCAAAATGTTTCAGAGGTTTTTCCTATTGCACTGTAGAGAAGACTAAGATGGTATTTGCTCTATAACTTAGGTATGTTTGGCTAATTATCCTTGAATAGTGAGAGAAGTTCTAGAAATATCTGGGACTGAACATTGGTGTTTTAAACTTAACACCTACTTAAAAAAATACATTTCAAGGTAAAAACCATTGCAATTTGTAACTCAACAGGCTCTGTTGCAATGGTGGGTTCACTCTACCTTGTCTCCCAACTATGGACAGTGAGTTAAAATTTAATGAAAGTTCCTTAGTGTATGGGGCCCACGCTGTTTCTTTGAACATGCAAGATGAGTTCATAGTCCAGTGCAATGTAGCCTTCTAATGAGAATAAAGATTTACATAGCAGATCCGTGTGTTTTTGCTTTAAAGAACTTACAGTCCATTACTCTCTCTGCAAGCCATCAGAACAGTTTTAAAGAAATCTTTAGTTCCTAAAAGTATTCATTAAACCATTTCACGAAATAAAACCATGTCTTCTTAGAAAGTTTATATTGAAACTATGCATTATGTTTCTGTTTATACATATTAAAGGGAAAGTAACAAATCTATAAAGATTTGACAAACTAAATCACTATGCTATAAATTTTAAACTTAGCTTTTACTGAAGATGGATAGTATAGTCTTAAAAAAGCAATCTTGGAAATAATTTTTAGATTTTTTTTCACAAAACATATGTTTGTTTTTTTTTACCACTTTGATGTAGTGACTTGAGACCCCTTCCACAATGCAAAGAGAAATGATATTTCCAATAATTCTGATTTTATAATATGATATGATATGATATATGACATGAAACAACATAATACAATAATTTAGTTCTACTATTATTTTATTGGGAACTGAGTTCAGGGCCTTGTACATGCTAGGGAAGTGTTTTACCACTTAAATTATACCCCAGTCCTGTTAAATTTAGTTCAGAATTCAGATAGGCTCTTTTTCCTTGTCCACTATCAGATTAGTGACTCTCATCCTCCATTTCCTGTGTTGCTGATATTACACTCATGCACCAATATACTTGCTTTAGAGGAATATATGAATACCATAAATTTATGTGTGTGAAATAGAATACCATGTTAAAAATTCCTATTATAAAATTATTTTATTAGCTAGTCATTTTATGTTTCAATCATGAAGAAACTTGAAATATAACATTTTTGATATTTATTAGGAAAACATAACTCCTATCCTGCATCAAGTTGATAAATTATTGAGTTTTCTCTCACTGCCATAACAGTTTACTACCACCTTAGTGACTAAAAATAAATAAAGCTTAGTTATTGGGAAATCCCATTCCAGTTCCATTGGACTAAAATCATGGTGCCTGCATGTCTACCATCCCTCTTGAAAGGCTCTGGGATGAGTTTATTGTCTTACCTTCCCAGCTTCCAAAAACCTCCAATGTGCCCTGGCTCACAGCCCCCATCTTTCCACTTCAATGATAGTAATATAGTTTGTTTTCATCTCCTCTGTAATCATTTCTACTTTTTTAATTACCTTCTTTTACCAACTTCTTCCACTTTAAAGGACTCTCTTGATCACATTGAGATGAGGAGAATCTCCCCTGATTTCATATCAGCTGATTAGCAATTGGAATTTCATATGATACTTTAAACTTTCTTTTTCTATGTAATAGAGCATATTACCAGTTCTACAGATTAGGGTACAAATAGTTTTAGGAAAAAACCTTCCATTTTCCACATATATAATACACCTTAAAATTTTCCACCACATATATAATACACCTTAAAATTTTCCACCGCCTGACATTCTGAGAATAAGACAAATTTGGTCATGATACGTACTCTTTCTGAGGTATTTCTGAATTTGTTAACATTGTTTTTGAGAAAGCAGACAGATATTTTTCCTTTCCAGCTTTTGGTTTAAAATACTGATTTTTATGAATAAATTGGAAAGGACTCATTCCCTTTCTATTTTGAAAGACTTAAATAATAAGTTTAATCTGTTCATTTTTTATTTAAATAAAACCTTGTGAAACTTGTATTAAATATATGGAAAAAATTTCAAGTGGATCCTTTTGGACCTGTATTAATTTGGGAGTTATAGTTAATCTTTAATATACTTTAATGTATGTTTAACATATTTAGATTCTCATATACATATGTATTAAGATTGTTAACCTACTTCCAAAAAAGTTTGTCCATTTTAACATGATTCTGTTAAATGCAGTCTTCAAAATTCTTCATATTGTCACCAGTTTAGTGTTTGAAGATTTTTACAATCTCTACTTTCTTTTTTTTTTATTTTAAGTTTTTATTATCAAACTGAATTACAGAGAGGTTACAGTTTCATACATTAGGCATTGGATACATTTCTTGTCTCGAATAATTGTACTACTCTTTCTTTTTATTATGTCATTTGACTTGTCAATTTATCTCTAAAACAATCAATATTTGAATTCGATTTTTTTAAAATTTCTGATACAAAATTTGAAATCAAGGCCTCACATTCACAAGGCTTGAAAACTTAGTTTTCTTTTACCACTTTAGCCATGCCTTCTTGAAATAGATTCTTGAAGATATTTATGACCAGGCCGGCTTTGAATCTTGGTGTTCCACATCTCATCTTCTTCCTGACTTTATAGAATTGTAAGCTACCATAGTGCCTATTTTTATATTTATCTTTAATTTTCTACCTTACAAAATTTTTCATTTTAAATTCCATGATAAAGTTTTTGTACCTAAATAATTAAGTATAATTTCTTTTTCTTTTCTCTTTTTTATAAAACTCTTTTTTACATTATTTATCTATCTTTATTTTTTTGAGATAGGTTCTTGCAATGCCTCAAATGCACAATAACTCCACCTCTACCTTCCAAGTACTGGAATGTTTTCAGGGCTACATAAGCATGCCCATTTGTTTGTCATATTTTCTAACCTTTACCATTTAAAATTTACCCCAAACTGCTTCAGCTGCATCTTACAGGTTTATCCTTTCTTCTCTGGCGATATTCACTTTGTTTCAAAAACCAATTTTCAGTTTCATTGCTTATTCTGGTAATGTATCCTTCCATTCCATTATTATTCTTCCTTCACCATTTTTCATTTCAGTTTCTTTTATAAGTTTTCTTAGTGATATGATTAAAAGTTATTTTTAAATTTATTTTTAAAGGTACACCATTGGGCTGGGGATATAGCCTAGTGGCAAGAGTGCCTGCCTCGGATACACGAGGCCCTAGGTTCGATTCCCCAGCACCACATATACAGAAAACGGCCAGAAGCGGCGCTGTGGCTCAAGTGGCAGAGTGCTAGCCTTGAGCAAAAAAAAGCCAGGGACAGTGCTCAGGCCCTGAGTCCAAGGCCCAGGACTGGCAAAAAAAAGGTACACCATTGCTTATCACTAATCTTTGGCTGGTGTTCTTTATCAGTTTGAACAAGTTTTGATCACTGTATTTTGAATATCACTTTACATTTTCCCAAATATTAACTGTTCACATATAAAAGTCTTTGAATATCACCTTTGAAATGTCAATAAAATGTTAATTATGTATGACACCAAATTGACCTAGGCTGCTTTTGATATTTATGTAAATTGTATGATAGAAAGTCCAAACAGAGCAGGAATTGGCACGTAATATGTGTTCTGCACATATTTTAATGTCATGGAGTCTGAAAATCAAATAAAACCTATATTAATACTCCACTATGTGTATATACCACTTTTTAAACCAAGAGTTTAAGGTTGTTATCTCGTTCCCAATAGAGTTACCCTCTTGAGGTATACAGTTGGGTTTCAGAACTGAGGCAGTGTTGGGATTTCAATTCTATTTGTGATTTTTCTGGAACTGGTTGGATTTACAGTTCTGTTCTCAATACTGTGTCCAAATTTACACTTTACATTGAGTCATGATGTGACTAGTTCAATGCACCACATGCCTCACTCTGTTGAATGTATTCTGCATAAAATGCTGTTAATTAAAATAAAAGAACTGGGGGTACAGTTCTGTAGTGTAGTGCTTGCCTAGCATGTTTGAGATCCCGGATGTATTTCTTACCTCTGAGAAAATAAATTAAAAAAAATAAAACTGGTATAGAGTTTTCATCTGGCTGTTAGACTGTTAACACATCCTGTGCCTGCTATAAGCTTAAGAAAAGTAGATGTATCTACTAAAATAATGTAGCCCATGGCTCTAGAATTTACAATTACATTATGCTTATTAACTTTTATCTTCAAACAATTGGTCTATTATTTATATATATAATGCTTTTGAAGCTTTATTCCTATAGAATTTTTAAATAGCACAAGCATGCTTATATATTATTATGTATTATTATATATTGCATACGGACATAAGCCTATGTAATGTAATTCAGGTGTTTGAAAAGCAATCTTTGCTTTGTCTTTCTGGCTCCATTTAGGATTTTTGTTGTTGTTGTTGTTGTTTACTTTGTGCTAATTTAATAAAAATGATTGATTATAATGATATAATATACACATAATATACTTTTGAAATTTTGGTGGTATTAAATGGTAACAAAGCCATCTTTCAGTAAGACCTTAGTAGAAAAGAATCATTGCCACTATTAGCTTTAGTTCTAACATCCAGAATATGAAGATATAATTATTCCATTAGGACATATGAGATAGAAAAATAAACTTTTGTTTTATTTAGACCAGTGTTTTTATTTACATTTTTGCTAGTTAGCAAGCAGATAGAAGATTTGTTAGGAAGAATGATTTCTCAAAGAAATCCACATTATAAACTCCAGAAACTGTGAATATGTTGCTTTAAAAGACAGAAGACATTGAAATTTAAAATGCAAATCATGCTTCTAATCTATTAACTCTGAGGTAGACAGGTTATCCTGGACAGTCATGAATTGTCTATGTGGACACAGTGTGAACGAGTTAGTATTGAATGTTGAGGAAGAAGGTGGCATAATAGCATCTTAGCCAGATGTGACATGAAGACTCAACCCATTGTTGTTGGCTTTGAAGATGAAGGAAAAATGAGCAAAGAGATGGAGACAGACTACAAAAACTAGAAAAATCAGAGGGAGAACAATTCAACCTTAGCATAGAACAGAACTCAGTCTTTCCAGCAATTCAATCTATACTACTAAGATTTCTGTTCAACATCTGACTTTCTCTCTCATAAATAAAAATTTGTATTTAAGTGACTCAGTCAGAATCTGTTATTCACCAAATAAAGAATAAATGCATGTCTTTAAATAAAACACAGGATAATTTGCTTTTAAACAGTATTTTAAGAGTTAATTCAACATGTTTCCAAGGTATGAAGAAACCAAATAGGCTAGCAAAAATCTTTGAATATCACCTTTAAAATGTCAATAAAATGTTAATTATGTATGACACCAAATTGATCTAGGCTGCTTTTGATATTTATGCAACTTGTATGATAGAAAGTCCAAACAGAGCAGTAATTGGCACTTAATATGTGTTCTGCACAAACTTTAATGTCATGGAGTCTGAAAATCAAATAAAACCTATACTAATACTCCACTGTGTATATATACCACTTTTTTAAACCATTAATGTGGGCATTTGGGCTGTTGCTATAGCTTAGCTATTAATAGTGTGGCATTGAAAATGGGTGGCAAGAACTTCTATTGTATCCTGATTTGTGTGCCAGATCATATTTTAGTTATGTTTATTTAGCTATGAAAAAATAAGTTATGTTATTTTTTCAGGAAAATGAATGGAACTAGAGGTTTCATAATATGTGAAACAAGCTAAATACTGAGGGAAAAATCACATTTTTCTCTTACACTTGAAACGTAGACCTAAGGTATATACATATGTATGTATGTATGTATATACACAGAATAAACACATATGTATGTGTTTATATGTAAAATAACTACTTATAAGACTGGAACCTGAGAGAGTAAGAGTTATGAGGATGAATAATATTGAAATACAATGTGTCTAATTATAAAGATGGCAATAAAAAAATTCACTGAAAGCTGTTGAAAACTAGTGATGGGTTGGAGATAGAGAAAAGAGAACTATAGAGGAGGTTAGTCTGATCAAAGTACAATAAATGCCCATGTGAAATACTGTGGTGAAATCCTTGTTTATAATTAAGATATAAGTAATAAAAGCCTGAAACAAAAAACTAAAGCAAGTTACAGAGATATTAAAAAATAAGTAGAAACTGATTTCCCACTTTCTTTAGTTACCTAACACCACAATCTACTTTCCATTCCCTTCTGTTCTTCTCCATACTACACTGCTCCAGGCTACTAGTAAGCAAACCATCCTTCTGTATACAGCCAGAAGACAATTTTTACCTCTCACTTTTAGTGGGTTTTCATTTTTCTCTTTTTGCTCATGTGTATAGGCCTGAGAATATTACCACATGCCTTCAATGTGAGAGACTCTTTACTCTACTGTAAGTTATTTACTAAGAAAAAAACCCCACAACTATTCTTTGTCACTGATACTCTGCAGTCAATGTCACAGTTGTTTAAGAACAATCAGAAGTAGGTTGTGCCTCATTTATCACTCAGATTGTCAGATGAGTTTTAATTAGAGAACGTTACATCCTGGAGATATGAGTGGGAAATAAAATATTGTGATTTGTAGAATTCAGATTTAGTTTACTACCTGACTTGGAGTTAAAGTATTTTTAAAAATATTTTAAATAGAGAAAAGTCATTACAAGTCACATGTATAATTCTACTTTTCAAAAATTTAAATTACTTTGGTTGACTAGAATATTTATTTTTGAATAATTACTTATTTAGTGTCAAAGTGATGTATAGAGGGGTTACAGTTTCATACGTTAGGCAGTGGGTACATTTCTTGTACAACTTGTTACCTCCTCCCTCATTTCCTCCCTCCACACTCCCCATTTTATTTAGGTAATATCATCTAAACATATTAAAGGGCTCTTTAATGTTTATTATTGAAAAGGCCATAAGTTCTTATATTACTGCACAGTTAAAATTAATTGATGGTTATTTATTTTTTTAGTCATGGAGCTTGAACTTTGGGACTGAGCACTGTCCCTGAGCTCTTCATCTCAAGGCTGGCTCTCTACCACTTTAAGCCAAAGCTCCACTCTCACTTTTTGAGTGGTTAATTGGGGATAAGAGTCTCACAGACTTCCCTGCCAGGGATGGTTTTGAACCATGATCCTCAGATCTCAGCCTCCTGAGTAGCTAGGATTACAGGCATGAGCCACTGGCTCCCAGTGGAGGTTTTTGTTTTTGTTTTTTTTTTTTTTTTCATCTCAGAGGGTTCTGATTTAAGGACCAGTGGAGAAATTTGTACTACCAAATGCTCCCTCTATAATCCTAAGTATCACAGAAGGCCAGGCTTATTTTTCAAAAAGTAATATCCAATATGGGCAAATAATCATTCTGACTGTCAGTGAGATGAATGCCTTACAGAGGCCCTGGTTTAAAAAAAGGCTCTATCTTACAACTTGAGAGAACAAACAATACATAGATTCTGGTCTACCAGTTTGTAAAAAAATCATTATTCTTTGAATGAACACTAAAACACTGTTTTTGGATTCAATGCCTATGCAACCACAGCTCAGATCAATCTGGCAGATTAAAATTACATGTGATCATATTTAGTGTTTTATTAGTTAGAGAAACTGTGAAATGAGCTGATACTTACTGACTTTGTTAGTCATCATGGTAATTATCATATAATTGTCAAATTAATTAAGAGAGAGTATCAATCCACCTAGTGCAGAACTGGCTTTAGGTATATCAACCCTTCAAAGATTTCTTAAAATAGAAATGCCACTTCCTAAACTAGCAAATTTTATACCTCATAATAAATTACCCATGACTTTAATACATGCTCTTCTTTAGAACTTGGGAAATAAAGAAAAAGTAGTGGAATTAAAATATGGAATCATGTTTGATGAAGAATCAGTAACTCTCAATTTAAAATGTGAGCTCCTAGCATACATTTTATATTACTTCCACATTTTTTAAAAAAGCAAATAATATTCAATATTCTTTGGAATAAAACTAGGATTATTTTCTTATATTTTAACTATAGTAAGAATGAATTCAGTTCTTTCCAGATCTTGCATCTGTGATAAAAATGAGTTTGTTCAATAAACTATTTAAAGTAAAAGTAGTATAGAATAATCACAGATGCATTTTTAGACCATTATTTAATTCCTATTTTAAGTGATCTATTGCATATTCAACAGATTAACAAATAGTAAAAGCAAATTAACCCTCACTAATGACTGGTTGAGTCTTGTTAGGTGTTCAATGCACTAGGTACAAGCCAGGATTTCTGCTCTCTAGAGGTGGACATTAACAGCACAAAATAACTTAATTTTATGTAACTGCAAAGCAGTTACAAATTGAAGGTATTACAAAAGAAAAAAATAGACTATACTAGAAGTTTAAATTTTATGATAGCTTTTTATTTTTTCCTGTGACTTTCTCTTTTGTGAATTGTCTGATACTAGGCTCTGATAGCAAAATAAAATTTAAGTGTATGATTCAAACAATAAAACAATGTCAAATGCACAGAAGCAAAGGGTAGAGTTGTGTTTGCCAGTGGCAATCGGGGGGGAAGGGAGAGATGTATATCAAAGGTTAGAAATCATGATTGCGTGGTATGAATATATCTGAAGAGACAATAAACACAATGAGGACCATAATTAATACTGTGTACCAAAAAATTTTGGAAATGTAGATTAGAGGTATATTTCCAACGTAGTGGTAGATGAGGTGATCAATTTATTACTTTCCTTGATGGAATAATCATATATGCATATACAATGTATATCATATTGTATAATTTAAATGTATGTCATAAAATTGCAAACAGCACATATATTTCAAATTGATTGGCATGAAATGTGGGATTACCTTTTAGAAACTGTACATGTAAATTGTCAAAATGGCCAAAATATTTCTTTTTAAAAAGTGACAACACAAGTACTGGTGATGATGCAGAGAAATTCAATCTCTCCTCCACGGTTAGTGGGGATATAAAGTGACAAATAAGGGCTGGGAATATGGCTTAACATTTGAGTGCTTGCCTAGCATGCATGAAGCCCTGGGTTCTTAGCACCACATAAACAGAAAAAGCCGAAAGTGGTGCTTTGGCTCAAGTGGTAGAGTGCTAACTTTGAGTAAAAAGAAGCTGGGACAGTGCTCAGGCCCTGAGTTCAAGCCCCAGGACTAGAAAAAAAGTGACAAATAAATTCTGGAAATGCAGGTTTTCTTTCTTAAAAGAAAAAACATCCAATTACCTTATGATTCAACAATCCAGGGCAACAAACTCAGGCATTTTTCCCAGGTAAATAAGCACGGCAATCACACAATAACTTACATATGTTCACATAATTTGCTTTGTACTAACCCAAACTGGAAACAACACAAGTGCCCATCAATGTGTGAGCAAATAAAGAAATGTATTGTTATGCAATACTAGTCAACATTTAAAAGGATATATTAGTGATACCCAGAATAATCTCAAGAAAAATATATTGTCTTGAAAAGCCAATTTGCTTTGCCATAAAATGTGTACATGTTCAGTGGTAAGAAATGGCAAGCAGTGCTGGAGATTATTTATATTATTTTTCAGTTTTCCCTAAATACATAAAAGTCATTGTGGCTCTACTGTATTGTCAACACTTTTATGCATAATCATTCTGGTCTATGTGTTAGTATATTTTATTTTGATTTCAACTCATGTTTGTTGATCACTAATGAGTTTGAGTATTCCATTTTTATAGTACATTTACTATTAGTACCTAAAATATTTTCATTATTATTATTAAGTTTATTGTTTTACCTTTTGACAAAAAAGCCAGTTCTGAAAGTGAGCGTACTACTTGATTCAGTTTATGTAGGCTCCTGAAAAGGCAAAGTTATAAAAGCGAAAACAGCTCAGTGATTTCCTGAGATTAAGGAGAAGTAAGAGTGCAGTCTGTCCTTAAAGTAGCAATTTAAGGGAAGTGTATGGTGCTGGGAATGAATGTAAATGTTTAATTTTATTGAAATAAAAATTTCAAATGAAAGGGTTAACCTCATAAACATTGGAGGTGAAAGGTTTTAATTTTAAAATATATTTTACAAAGAGAAATAACTGTGGCATAAAACAGATGCTATCAAAAGACAAATATCTTCTCTTGATGGAGACATATGACTAAGCAAAATAATGCCAAAACAAATATTAGAAAAGTACTTGTAGCTATATTCTTTTTTCAATAGTAAAAATTAAAATGACGGATGAAAGATGGGAAAAATAATTGCATAGAATCTTTAAAATATTTTCAAAGGGACAAAAGGAACACTAATACCTTAAATTTTATAACTTACTGTGTAAGAACGGGTACAATCTAAAGCATGAAAATCACAGTATCTTCCAGTTAATAGACAAGAGAACTTTGATGTCATTGGTAGAATGTGAAGCTTATATTTTGTCAAAACCTTTGGAAGACCCAAATTGTATCATACATGCAATAAGAAACAGCTGGTAGAACACTTAACACCCTGGGTCATAGAAAAAGCCCTGCCCCACCTCCCACCCCACTCCTGGGCAGAAATAGTCATAATCATAACAAAACCCTTAACTGTTTTGTACTGGCTTCAGAAGGTGATGTGAGTAGGCCTTTGAGTCAGTGAAGAAAAAAAAATCTGGGTTTAGGGAACTTGGCTGTTTTATATTTGACAACTATCCCATTCTCTGTTTTAGAGAGAAACACTCTCTCTAAACAAGACCTTTTATTGAAAAACAATTAAATTGCTACTTATAGGAAGGGAATAGAAACTCAAAAGATCTTTGGAGAATTAATCAGTCATAGCACTTTGGAAATATTTGGGGCAATATCTCATAAAACTAAACATAAATGACCTGTGCACTATCCTTTCTGCATATTGGTTCATGAGAATGAGAACATAGGTTGACAAAAGAATTCAAATAGGAATGTTTATGATAATTTGATTCTAACAGATTTTGGCCCCTCTATCTATCAAAGAAAGTAGAATTAAAGTAGCTTTGGTATAATCAGAAGTTAGAATACCTAGAAACAAATATCAAAAAATAAAAAGTAGTGTTTGTGAAAGTAACAGCAACATAAGTGAATCTTGAAGACATTACTCTGAATAAACCATGTAATCTATAAAAAAAAAAAGGGGGGGGGGTGTTATGCTCTACAATTCCATCTTACGATATCCTATAGCGGACAGTTACTAATAGCTGGAACCAAATCAGAACAGCCATTGTGTACCATTACTGGGAAATTTTTTGGGAAGGGAAAAAGTGAATTTTTAGAGATGGTCTTTTAGCCAGTCTTAAAATAGTCTGCCTAAACCTAGAGATGTACATTTATTCGTTTCATTTTCATTTTTTGCATTAAAATGCCATATGTGTATAAATATCTACTTAATAATATACATACTCACATATTTAAGAAGGAGTATATGGTTGTTTAAAAATTACTGTACAATATATTTTAAAAACCAATAACTAATTACAAAGAAAATGAACAATCAGCTAATTGTGCCAGGTGGTAGTATCCAACCAGTTTCCTACTAGAAGTTTGTTGTCCCCAATAAATCTTCAATTACAGGTCTCTTCTGTGTTTTCCACAGCACTCTTAGTATAATCTTATGAGTCCATAGTATATTAATTTTATTTTCTATAAAAAGGAAAATTGGATTATATTTTGTAAGACAAATTCTTTGGAGATTTTCTTCATATGGAGTGTTTACTATTCTTGATGATTTTTAGCCACGTATTACTGGAAACAACTCTCATATGGTCAAGGGAAAAACGCCTCTACTCCTAACAAAATTCTCAGCAGGCCCACTAACAAGTTAATAGTTAATTTGTGTCTCCATATGGTTAATCTAATAGAGTCAAACTTTCCAAGGTTTAGTATCCTGATCCTTTTCTAGTCTGTCTGTTTCTCTCTTTATCTCTTTCTTTCTCTCTCTACATCTCTCTCTTTCTCACTCCCTTCTCTCTTCTTCACACACACACACACACACACACACACACACACACTGGATTAGGCCTATTTCATGGTATATGGTTTAAGGAATGTACAGACATATCTCTAATAGTTTAATAATAATGCAGCAAGTACTGATTGAAAATTGTCTCAAAATAGTTTGTCTACTTTGATGGGACAAAGTCCAATAATGCCTAATTATTACCACAGGCTTCAGAGCACCAGTATAAGGGGTTCAAAAATCCATACATTAGAACATAAATTGAAACAGATTTTTGTGTCATCCTAAAGTTTTTTGGACCCAACATATAAAGAAAATTTAAATTTTTGTACTGTTACAGTCGGGATGATAGTAGCACACTTTCATTTCCTCCCACACATCCTCTGAGCTTCATTAAGAAGAGTCTCAAGTTTTCTCAAATGTCTTGTGCTGGTCATCATTGTTTCAATCCTTAGAAATTTATGCGTTTTTAAATTTTAGAACAACAAATTAACAAACATTAAAAGATAATCAGGGATTACTTCAAGCATGTAAATCTTCATTCTGCATAATTGTAGGTAAAAGTCTCTTATTAAAAATCTCCAAGGAGCCCCAGCCTTGCTGAAAGAAATCTAGAAATTACTATATAGTCATAACTGAAAGTTCACAGTATAAGAATTAGGATTCACAAAGTCATACATGGCATGTTTCTCAGTGAGTTTCAAGACAGGATTCTCTGTTGGTAGCATTTAAGATCAAATTCATTTGTTCAATTAATAGTTATTGAGCTTTTATTATACTCTATGTTGTGTATTAACATTTCTTTTTTAAAAATAACCAACAACTTTTAATCCTTTCATATGACCTTAGATATGATCAAACATAAAGACGATTTTTAAAGATTTTCTTCTCACAAAATATAGTTTCAAATTGTTTAGAAAGAATAGTATAATGACATTTATTTGATTTATTGAAATTGATGCAAAACACTGAGTTTTGAACATATTTTTCCAAATACTGCAAACTGTATATCAATTTTTGAAAAATTTCCATGGTATAAGCTCTTAACCCAAAACATGTGTATTATCATAGGATTTATGCTTCGTGAAGTATCATTTATTCCAATTGATCTGAAGATAGATTTCTTAAGAGCACCATGAATCTGTTCCATACATACCCAGGCAAGGAATTTGTTTGTAGAAGTTTTGTTAATTGGATTTTAGTTAGTTCCACATGTGTCAATAAACTCCTAACACCAGCATGTTATTGTTTTTCCTTTTTTGTACCTGTAGGACATGCTTCCTGGGGCAGCTCTATAAACACAATCTGCCTTTATTTCTTTATTTTGCTTCAAAGAAATGTGTCTAGACCTTATGATATAAGTGGAGATGTCTTTGAGGTGGAGAGTCTATGTCCAGGAATGTCTTGAAATTCCTGAAGCTCCAATGAAAACATCTTGAGAACTCCTTTCTAAGGATAACATATTGCATTATTTTACCTCCCACTACTTCAAAAGATGAGGAATATTTTATTTTCCTTATTCTAGTCCCATTTTCCTGGTGGATTAATACATTCCCTTTCTGATTGTCTACAGTTGCGTCAATAATTATTTATTTAACCAATATATCCATTTAAAACATTCAAGTCTTTTCTTCTCCTTATGATTTCATGTTGTGTCATACAATGATAAATACTGAGATTTGAATCTCTCCTCAATATGAAAAGTTCTCTCTTCATTAAATAATTAACACATCTTTCTGAATCACCGGTGGTCCCTCTTTTTATTATATAGTTTGTCATTTATGTAATTCCCAAATATTTCAAGCAAGACTAATTATATCACTTAAAATCATTGTAAGTCAATTTTGTTAGAAAAAAAATAAAGGAAAATACACACTCAGATTTTTAGGCAGAAAGTCAAACAGTTGTATATCTGGGCCTTTAAATCTGAAAACAAGAATTATCATCGTTGTTCCATCATCCCGAACTGCACAGGTCTGAGCATCTTATTAAATCTTTTCAGGCCTGAGATACCACTCTCATTTTCTTGGAGAAGAAATTAAAGAAATTCAATGAGGGACTGAGCCTTAGCCATATGGACGCTTACCTTGAGCTTTTATGGTTTAAACATAATCACTTTTTGCTTAGAAGTGCCTCCTACCCCACAACTCAGTGGAAAATTTAATATATTAATGTTAGTATTAATGTTAATGATGTCTTATTTCAAGATGTGTTGGGTTGGCTATGGTGGTAGTATTTTTTAAACTATCCTTTCCTTATTATGGCCTCCACATGCCAAAGCTTGCTCATCCATGAACTCTGTCAACTAGTAATTATTACAGAATTATTTACAATCCTTACAGGCTAACTTCCATCAGAGTGTATGAAAGCCAAATGTCACACTTTCAAAGAACATGAATGAGAAAGTGAAAAACAGACTGGATCTGGAAGTGAGTAAAATACTTGGAAATGTTCAATTTCAAAGTTGACTGGTTCCATCATGATCTCAATCATATACAGAGAGAACTGACTCAGCTAGTTTTTGCTTTTCTAGACCATGTTTCCTCCACTTTTCACTTGAATGATAAGGGAGGAAAACAAATTAATAAATAAACTAGCCTGACTTTGATTTCTGCAATATGAAACTTGCCTTTCCTGGCACTTCCAGCACCAAAGCCTTTCCCCCGAAACTGAGGAGGCACTCCACTTCTCATGTCTCTGCTCAAAATCAGACAAGAATTTAGATGTTTATGAAAAGCCAGTAAACATGAGCAAGGAAATATGTATAAATTATGCTTCTGACAAGACAGAAGAAGTGTCAGAGAGATCCTAGAGAGAAAGATGATGAAACAGGATGAACATTATTTTAATAACAACTCATCAGAACAATTTTAGAAAGGTAAATACAAAGACAGGGGTTAAATGTTTATAGGTAGAGAGAGTACCTTAGAATCTCAAGGTCCTGGGTTCAATCCTTATCACCAATAAATAAAATTAGTAAATATAGAAAGATGATACAGTGGGGATAACAGACACTTAGAAATTGTAGTAGTACTTACTGCATTTTAGTAGAAACTTACATTTTGAAATTGTAGTTGCATTCTTACAGCTTAAATGTATAAATAGTAAGCAAGTTATTACTATCATGGCCATAAATAATTTATTTTAAAATATGTATAGATGTTTGAACAATTACCACATGATTCTGTGGCTTCCTTTTGCTATTAGTCCCACGTATACTCAGAAGACAATTTTCTCACTTATTGCACAAAGTATTCAACATTTTTCTATCCATATAAGAGTGAGAATCATAATTTCATCACTCACAAGCTGTGTAAACTATAAACTACTTAAATTATCTACCAATTTTTTACTCTTAAAATTAATGGTAATAGGAGCTGGGAATGTGTCTTAGTGATAGACTGCTTGCCTAGCCTGCATGAAGCCCTGGGCTCCATTTCTCAGCACCACATAAGCAGAAAGCCAGAACCAACCCAGATGTTCCTCAGTAGATGAGTGGATTAAGAAAATGTGGTACATATACACAATGGAATTCTCTGCCTCTATCAAAAAGAATGATACTGCCCCATTCATAAGGAAATGGAAGGACTTTGAAAAAAATCGTACTAAGTGAAATGAGCCAGACCCAAAGAAACATGGACTCTATGGTTTCCTTCATAGGGAATAATTAGTACAACTCTAGGATAGTCATAGCAGAAGATCACAATAGCTCAATAGCTATGCCCATATGAACACATAAGATGATGCTACGTGAAATGAACTTCAAGTTATGGAAATAAGTGGTATATCATTGTTGTAATTATTTTCAACATTCCATGTGAAACTGTACCTTTTTTTCTCTTGCACCCCCTTCCTTTGGTTTTATCCCTGCTATCACTGTAACCGATCTTAGCAGCCTGGATAGTGTATATATGTGTATTGGAACTAAGGAAGGGAAAGAGAATACCAAAATTGAGAGACAAAGGATAAAAAGACAAACCATTGCAATCGCGATTCTTACAAAGCCAACTGGTGTAAACCAACTGTAAAATTCGCAGGGGGAGGGGGAGAGTGGGGGAGAGAGATGGGGGAAAATGAGGAAGGAGGTAACAAATTGGATAAGAAATGTACTTGCCTTACATATGAAACTGTAACCCCTCTGTACTTCACTTCACAAATAAAGAAGGAAAAAAAGCAGATAACAAAAAAGAAAGAAAAAGAAGTGGCATTGAGGCTCAAGAGGTAGAGTGCTAGCCTTGAGCAAAAAGTAGCCAGAGACAGCACTCAGTCCCTGAGTCCCAAGCCCTAGGACTGGAAAAAAAAATAAGTGTTAGTACTGTACCTTGGACATTTTTGTTAGTATTTTTTTTTATTTTTCCTTTATTGTCAAAGTGAAGACATTTTTGTTAGTATTAAGTGGGACAGTACATGAAAATGCCTGGCATAGGGCTTGACACCACACAGTAACATTCTTAAAGAGTTCTGGCAAAACAGTTGTAATGAATCTGTAAAAATCAGAATTTAGGCTTAAAAATTAATCAGCAATGTTATGTATCTATAATATCTATGCTTAAAAGACTTTGTGAACCAATTTCATATATTGTTAATGATCCTATATGCTACTTCCTTTAGTTACTGGATATGAATGTAAGCACAGTCAAGTTATAGAATACCTTAAAATGTTTCTGTTGCTATCTTTACATGCAGAGAATTAAAAAAATACTTGAGACAGATGAAATAAAATAGGGGTTTAGATTAATACTTTTGTTTTTTATAAACTTCTGTTTTACTTATACAGGCTTTGTCCACCCCCTTACTATATCCTTGAATGAAGATACTGTTTTAGTCTTTAATAAACCAACAAAAGGAAGGCGACTCTGTTTAAATGAGCCTCCAACTACAATGTTTAATTCTTGAGTACATTCACCGTCTCATATAAAAGGATAGACCAACACTATTATAAGTATTTGAATCAGTGGTGCTATGAAGGTCCAATCACAGTGTTCAACTACTAAATTCCTTTGATGGAATGATTGTGATTATTTTGAAACTTAACTATTAACTAAATAAATCATTTCTCTGGAAGAAGATATTACCTCAGAAAAAATAAAGATAGAAAAGAAACATTATTTCTCATTAACGCAATTAGGGGACAGTTTGAATAAGAACCCTTTCCTGTTTTTCTGACAGTAAATAGGCTTGAACTCAGTGCCTGAGCACTCTCCCCTGCTTTTCACTCAAGACCAGCTTTCTAATACTGGAACCACAACCTCATCTCCAACTTTTTGGTGACTAACTGAAGAACAAAGTCTTATGGACTTTCTTGTCCCAGCTGGCTTCAAACCATGACTCTCAGATGTCACCTTCCTAGGTAGCTAAGAGTACAGGCAAGAGTCACCAGCACAGTTAAAACTCATTTTAATCTAATATATGCTGATGAAATTAACAAGCAATTAAGCCATTATTCGAAAAATCTTTATATACATAGAGATGTGTATACTTTTCACTTTGCAAAATGATATACAGTTTTAGTCTAATATTTTACATCACGACAGGTCAATACTTTAACATTGAATTAAGCCTTTAAATAACACAGAAAGGTATCTAAGAAATGCCGCAAAGTACACTAGAATAAATCTTTCTTACATTTTGGAGGCCCCCAACCTGATCTTAATGTCCCATTTCAACATCTTCATAAAGCACAAGTGCTGACCTCAGCTTTCCAGTCGAGCCATAAGGTGATGCTTTGCTCCTATAAATAGTCATCTGAATGATACTGGGCACACCTGGCTGCAAGTTAAAAACATCAGTTTAGGAATACTAGAATCTGGATTTTAACAATTCATAAGATTTCTTAATGGCAAGGTAGTAATTACATCTGTATGAGCTTTCTCTTTCAAATCCCAGAACAGGACAACATTAAATAGGTTCATATTCTAAGCTCCAACATTGGAAAGGCACACCAAATTTGTGTATGTATTTCCTGCTTTTATTTGTGCCTAAACTTTGTTCAGACAAATTGGATCCTCATATGTTGTTGAATAATACAATAATAAAATATAAACTATTCTGAGTGAACTTCCAATGACAGCAAATAATTGAACTAGATTTTCATGTCTATTATGTCACTTATGACTAAAGTGACCTACGAAAAAAATTAAAATGATTTTCTATGAATAAATCAGATCATTCACAGTTGCACACTGCTAATATCCATACCAAAGAAGTATGTTCTAAACGTACTTGTATAAAAATATATACTTCCAAATTGTATGTTCCATTTGAAGCAGATGCCTGAGATTTATTCCACTTCTTTTTCCTCATATGTTAGAGAAAGACTTAAGAACTTGCTTATGTTCATTAATTAATTGTATATTGAGGAGTTACTAATTTGAGCACTCAGTAAGGTACATGGACTGTGGTACATAAATTCAATATAAAATCAATCTTTTCTACTGATATTCTTGCCCCAGCCAATCTTAATCATTAGAATATTTGGCCATAAGATTAATCAACCAACAGGTTGTCTTGTCCACATAATAAAACATTGATATAAATTCTACCAGGTTATTAAAGAACAAACTTTTTGGCAGTGCTAGACGATTTAGAAAAAGACTCTGAAGCTAGGTCTATTTTGTTTATAAGTTGTACAAACTGGGTATGTGTATGAATGTTAGATTATTTGTGGCATAAATGAACACAAGTGGAATCATGACTAAATGTTTTAATATTACTTAGTGCTTTCTTATTTGTCTTTGCCCTTTTAATTTAGTATCATGTTAATCATCAGGGTTTGTGGGTATGTATAGAAAATTGTCCTTAAGAAATGCTCCTGCAACAGGAAACAATTTTTTAGAATAATCATATCATCAGCAGGATGTCAGGTTCATGTTACTGAAGAAGCCTAAGGTAAATGATGCCTTCGCCCTGATATTCTTGATTTCCTCAGGAATATTTCTATTTTTTGTTTTCTATATCTTATAATAACAGGTGGCAAATACTCTTTCCCTTTGTAGTCTTTCTTTTCAGAATTTTGAAATAACTGAAGCAATAGCTTTCTAGGACAACCTCTAAGGAAGAAGAGTATGATTTCTTTTTTTAAAATATTCTCCTTTTTTCATTTCTTTATTGTTATATATATATTTATTATCAAACTGAATTACAGAGAGGTTACAGTTTCATACATTAGGCATTGGATACATTTCTTGTACTGTTTGTTACCTCGTCCTTCATTCCTCCCTCCCCCTTCCCCCTTTCCCTTCCCCCTGCCCTCCCATGAGTTCTTTTATTTTGTAGAATAAACAAATGTATATGCAAAGACCTAAAGAAAATTCTTATTTCTCATTGGCCACTATTTTAATCCATGTCTAATTCTAATTCAGTGCCACTGAAAGTAAGGAGAAGGAACTGCCCTAACCATGCATAAATTAAGATGTCTCCCCTAAATATAACAAATGTCAGTCCTCTTTAAGTTATGGCAACATGATACATGGAAGGATATGCAACACATAATGTTCACTTGGCAAAATGTGATTTGATGAAATGATGTAGATACTTCTCAATTTTATTTACTAAAAATAATTTTTCCAACTGAGATACATTATTGCCATCATGACATCTTCATCCTATATGTGACAGGCTTTGAGCTGGGCACTGGGGGCTCATACTTGTAATCCTGTCTGAACAGGAGGCTGAGATCTGAGGATTGTAGTTCAAAGCCAGCTTTGATAGGAAATTCAGTAAGACCCTTATTTTCACTTAAATACAAAAATGTTGGAAATGGAACAATGACTAAAAGTGGTAGAATGGTAACCTTGAGCACAAAAGCTCATATAGCACCCAAACCAATGAGTTCAAACCCCAGAACATGAGAGAGAGGGAGAGGGTAGGAGAGATAGAGAGACAGAGAGTGAAAGGAAAATTGTCCCAGAAGAACCACAGACCATAGACAAAGTCAAGTAGAGCAAAGAGTTTATTGCCAGCAGGACTGGCAAGGCCAAGTTCCCACAGAGGAGAGGAAAATGGCACCTGAACTCTCTTTGGGGGGTCTTTATACCTTCATGCAACTAAGGTGGGAGGTGCTCCGCCTGCCCCTCAGGTAGCCATGGGCGCGTCGCATTGCCAAGGGCAGAGCTTATGGGCCGGGGGACATCTATAAGCTTACATTGAGAAAGAGGTTTTGAAATTTTAACTGAAAATAACAGTAACTTTCTTTTGAAAGCATGATCATTACAAATGCTGTGTTGATTTGTCAGCTGGAAAAGTTTTTGTGTTGCTTTTAAAAATGTTTGTCAATTAAAAATTTATTTTCAAATTTTGCTTGAACATTTTAATTTGTCTTAAAAATTCACTTTCGTTGTTTCAGTCCAAATCTTGAACTCTTATATTTATCTAGAACCATTTATACTAAGCTACATCTGAAATACTATCGAAGATTATATTAACTGAAGGATAAGATGTTTTTGGTGTCAACCAGGGTAGCATATGTCTATAATCCTAATTACTTATGGGGCCAACTCACGAGGACCACATTCTAATGTCAGCAATAAAAACTCAAGACCTATCTGAAAAGACAAAGAATTGGGGCATGGATAAAGTGGTAGGCCTTGAGTTTGAACCCCAGTAGTACACAAAAGATTTACTATCAAAATAAAACTAAATTTGCCTTTTGACATTTTAAGAAGGTGGGTAGAAAATTAACTATGTACAGAATTTTCTACTTAAAAAACCTTGTGCTATTTTTTATAATGCAAAATCAGTGAGCAGCTGCAGAAATAATTGTGTGCGTTTAGTTTGTTTTGATAGCTCACTTTTTTCATAACCAAGAATATTTTTGTTTATAATTTCACAGGAAGTATGCTCAAACAAATCTCTGTAATGTGTCTACCTTTTATGATTTCCCACAGAAAGGTATTGAATGGATAACTGAACCCATTCAGAACCAAATGACTAAAGTAAATTTAATCTGAGCTTTAATGATATAGTTGTGTTCATTAGAGAGATTTGGAAATGTAATTGAGAAAAAATCACATTTTAAAATCAAGTAAATAAAAATGTAATATCAAGATAGCTACTAGTAGTAATATTTTCTTATTTCTTTGGGGTTCTGGGATTTTATTATTAAAGGTCTTATCCAGTTCCTTGAGGTAATGATATTTGAAACTTTTATGCAATTATATTCTCACTTGAAATGTTCACATAAGAAAGAAAAAAGAAATTCTCTATGAGTGTCAATAGAGAAATAACATTTTCACCACAGTTAGAGTAAAAAGAGAATAAAAGAGGACTACATATCCTACACTTGATCTTAGCCAAAAGGCCAAGAAGCGATTACACATCCTATTTCCTAAAGTAGGATACCATTTGATTTCTACTTTTTAAAAACAGTGCTGTCAATAATAATTGGAAACTTTTGGTCATTATCATTTAAACACTGGTATTGATAAATTTTTATTAAGTAAAGCGCTAAAGGAAAAAGAATTGTTGGCTGATTGCTAATGTTGTAACAGTGTCTCAATTGCCCTCAGAATTCCCCTTGCTTGGTTGATGTGGAGACTCTCTTGAGTGCTTTAACTTCAAGAGAAGCAGCCATGCCATTTGTAGTAACAAAGTAGTCAGGTATAAGGTGATCCAAACACTTCCATCTTTCTGGTGTTTCTTTTGATTGTGCATTCAAAAGGAGCACTTTAGTGAGTAGCCACTTTCCATACTGTTTGATGCTATATAGGTTTAGTGTCAGTAAGGGAAGCTGGTCAGATGCAAGTGAAGTGAAAGAAATTACTTATCAGGCAAAGCTGGTGCCCTCTAGGCTTGGAAGCAAGATCCGCCTTCACTCTTTCTATCAAAAGACAAAGACAAAAGGAGGATATTCTTAGGAGAGGATCGCACAGGTTCAGTAGCTGTGCACATATAATCATATAAAACCATGCTTATCAAAATGAACTGCAAGAAATGGAAAAGAGGGTTGTTATTTTATGCCCCACCTCCTTATTGCTGTTTTTTTTTCTGTACTTTTTGTCTTTTTTTAAAGTTATTATTATAAAGGTGATAAACAGTAGGGGTCTAGTTACATAAGTTAGGTAAAGAGTATAATTCTTTTTGAACAATGTCACCCCTTCCCTCACTCCCAGTTTTTCCTTCCCATACCACCCCCCCACGAGTTGTGTCCAGTCAGTACCACTGCTGTACATGTTCACCCCTTGTCCTGCCATTTCTGTGCCTACCTTTACCCACCCAGAGACAGTAAATGAACTAACCAGATGAAAACAAAAATAGCCACAAAGAAAAAGTATTTTTTGTCTTCTATGTAAGTTTATCTGTTTGAGGGAGGGCAGGGGAAGCAGTGATGTTCACGAGACACTATATTGAAAATGAACTCTGTGACCTGTGGGGGAGGAGAGCCGGGAGAGGAAAAACTGGGAGAACACAAGAGAAGGGGTGACATTGATCAAAAAGAAATGAACTAATCGCCTGACTTATGTAACCGTATTCCCTCTGTGCATCACCTTTACAATAGGTAACAATGATAATAACAATAAGGATTATTATTATTTTGGAGAAAAGCAAAGCAATTTCCCTTTCATTCATTCAGTAATAAGTACTTAAAATGAAAATTGCAAATCTGGCAATACAAATATTCTTACTTTTCTCACCCTTAGTGACTGACTCAAAGAAACTACTTCTTGAAAGAAATCCTGTTTTTTTGTTTTTGTTTTTTCAGGGTTGTTTTTTTTTAGGTTAACTTCTTCTCTTCAAATTAACTTTTCTCTGGGTGATTTATCTTTGCCATTTACTCACCTGCTGCACTCTAACAGATATCAGCTACCTGAAAATGTTTTTAGAGTGTCAGAAGAGTGACTAAAAGCAACCCTGAAAAGCATTAGGAAAAAATACAAAATGCATTTAAAAATCAGAGGTTCATTATAAATAGACTAGCCTTTTTATTTTTATTTTGAATTTTAAAGCATAGAAGAAAAATAGCACAGAAAGGTTATTACCGTGAACATAGTATAAGATGCATCACATATTTAATGAAAAATCAAAATGGAAAATCCCAACTGAAGTGGTTTATGAGGTAATTAAAATCTGAAATGCATTTTGTCAACTCTCTTTATATAAATATGGTAACACAACTCTAGATCATTTGAATAAACATCTCCATTCTCTAATTCTTACAAATTTTAATTTTTAGATATAAATTGTTCACAGAGCAGATACTACATTCTCGTTAATGAAAGACAAATAATTTTTTTTTTTTTTGGCCAGTCCTGGGCCTTGGACTCAGGGCCTGAGCACTGTCCCTGGCTTCTTCCCACTCAAGGCTAGCACTCTGCCACTTGAGCCACAGCGCCGCTTCTGGCCGTTTTCTGTATATGTGGTGCTAGGGAATCGAACCTAGGGCCTCGTGTATCCGAGACAGGCACTCTTGCCACTAGGCTATATCCCCAGCCCGACAAATAATTTTTTTATGCCTGAAGTAATCTCCCTTACCAAAATAGAACTGAAAGACAAGGAGAAAAGTATAGTAAATAATTAGTTTACTTTTTTTCAAAAATGGGCATGTTTATAATATCAAGGATTTCCATCCCCATTCTTCTTCCTGAGCTTTCCATTCACTCTTCCACTATTCACACAATGAGTATAAATCTATCTGAACCATTACAATCATTTATAGCATATATGCCAGGTAGACAAAATGATTTGTCATTGTTAGATAAATTAGTTAGGTTACTATTTCAAATAATCCAAATTATTTTAACTATTACTATAAATTACCTAAAATTTTATTATTTGGGAGTCAAAAGTATGTCCCTTTCTGGTTTCTGTGAGTTGTGTGAGCTGTGAACCAAATGAGAAAATACAGAGAACCTCCAGACAGTAAACAAAAATATTATCTTTCCTTCCCACTAAGATTAGATAATGGATAAAATGGTGTATTAAATCGCTTGGCTCAGTATTGGCCTGAAATTCCTTTTGAAAGTACTTAGCTTGAGTCTGTATGCACTATAATAATTGACCTCCACCGGTTGGTATGCACAAGAAATGAAAGTTTAATCGATCTAAGATCTGACAGACATTATGCAGATTAATTTCACTTACTAGGAAAAAAATGGACTTGTGAATATTTCCAGTCGTTTCTTTTCTTTGTGGGGGGAGGTTGGAAGTAGTATGGGAGTACTTAGGAAATTCCATCATGAAAACAGTAGTTCTGACACTAGTCCTAGTTTTCTTTAAGATGATGTGGAGCAAAAAATCAGTATGTGTGCTTAAAAGAAGAAAAAGCATGTTAACTTTTTAACAAATGTTATATCATATGTAAATTTGTAAGTGTTCGGTACCTTATTTAATTTCAAAAGATAGACTCCTTACCACATTTTAAAGTTAATGAAGAAAATATGAACTGGTGTAATTCTAGAAATAAAAAAGAAATATAGAAGAAAACCCAACTTGTAGCAAAAGAATCCATTTCTATTTAAAAATACTTCGTGGTAAAACAAACTGATGTAAAATTGGAAAATAAAGGCATATAATAATTTAAGGAAATGGAGATGTGACCCAGCAGTAGAACAACTATCTAGTTTATTTAAATTAAGGGTTCAGGGGGCTGGAGATATGGCCTAGTGGCAAGAGAGCTTGCCTCATATACATGAGGCCCTGGGTTTGATTCCCCAGCACCACATATACAGAAAACGGCCAGAAGTGGCGCTGTGGCTCAAGTGGCAGAGTGCTAGCCTTGAGCAAAAGGAATCCAGGGACAGTGCTCAGGCCCTGAGTCCAAGGCCCAGGACTGGCCAAAAAAAAAAAAAATAATAATAATAATAAATTAAGGATTCAATATGTTGTACCAAAATTAACACTAATAATTAATAGCAATAATTATAATTTAGGAACATGCTAAAAAAAAGTCCTAGTGCTAATAATAATATTTTAGGAGTATGTTAAAGGAAAGTGTATCAAACTAAAATTTTTAGGCATTAGTTTTCATTCTTGCTTTGAGCCAAAGGTTATTAGTGAGGAAATGAGATTAAGTAAAACAGTAATCTAAAATTCAACATTAGACTTCTGGTTACTAGCAATGTCATTGTACAAAGTGAAACTAAAAATGTCCCATTTAGGCTTAAAGAAATATCAAAATGGAGAGATAAAGGATAAAAGACAAACCAATGCAACTGCAATACTTACAAACTATATGCTGCAAACCAATTGTACAACTCATGGTGGGGGAGGAAAATGGGGAGGGGGAGGTAACAAGAAATATATGCACTGCCTTACATATGAAACTGTAGCACCTCTCTGTACATCACTTTGACAATAAAGAAATAAATTAATTAAAAATAAATTTTACTCTTGAAATAATCTCTTATATGCAGAATAAGGCCTGTAATTGCTCAATCTTACAGTTCAAGAACTCATGCATGGCAAACATGTATGCAAGTTGGTAGTACACATCGCAGGGAACTCTAACCATGACCCTTTCACAAGTTACACCGAAGGGCTAAGATGAACTGCAAGTGGCTGATTCTCAGGCTTATATTACTACCAATGCATTTAGTGAACAAGTAACACGTCGTCCAATTATATTCTTTACTTAATTAGCAGGGTTAATGTTAGCCGGGTTAATTAGAAGGTCAACGTTAACCTCTTACATAAAAGCTAGTTTCAATGTATATATCTGGATTTTCTTCCCTGTCTTGTTAGTTTCACATTGCTTATCTTTATGCCTTTACTTACAGTTGCCCAATTTATTTATGTGAAGCAGGATCTGGAATTGATCAACATTGAACAGCCAATTAGAAGACAAATATAAGTAAAACTTTGTCTGGGCTATCAGATCACTGATCTGGTAGCTAAATCAAGTATGAGTTGTCTCCTTTAGAAGAAATAATGCATATTAAATTACATTGCACAAGAGTGCATTTAGAAATATTGTGGGAAATTTTGTAAGAACATGCTTCACTTTGCACTTGTGTAAAGTCAGGGAATAAATTGTAAAATATCCCAATTAATATTTGTTTTCCACTAACACTTTTCTGTAAAACCACTCCCTGCCCCCACTCCTTTTCAATGAATTACATGTCTCTTAACTGCACTCATGGTCCTTTTGTACCGATTAAGTTAGTTTTGAGTTGAAATGATTATTAATCATAGTAAACTAAAAATTTCTTCCTTCTTTTATACTTTATTGACTTTTACTAGTTATACAAAGCAATTTATGAATTCAAAGTGTCTTAATCAATGTCCTCCAATTTAAAATTCTCACCTCCCCTCTTTGACCCACACCTTCCCTTACTTTTCTTAATTTTCTGGTATATACCATGAATTCTTAACAGCATTCTTTTCTCCCTTTCTCACTTTTATTCACCTACCCCTCCATTTGGGCCCAACTCCATGTTGGATGTATCCATGTTCTGGTTTTGATTTTGTTGGTCTTTCTTAAAGGACTATTTGAACTCTCCATAGAGTCTATTATACTTTAATTAATTAATTCATAACCACTTTCATACTTACCAAAGTGTTTGCTTATAGATTTATAGGCACATTCTAGTTACCACAAATGAAGGAAACTATACAATCTGTTTCTCTGGATCTGGCTTATTTCATTTAATATACTTTTCCTCAAGTCTTTCCATTTACTTACAAATAATGGTAATTATTATTATTTCTAAGAGATCAGTAAAATTTATATATGTATACACACACACACACATATATACATATAATTTTCTTGATTTATTTGTCCATTGAAGAGCATTTGGGTTGATTTTGTAACTTGGCTTTGGTAAATAGTGCTGTAATGAACATGGTTGTGCTGGTGGATTTAATCTAACCTGTGTGTTATTAGAAAAATGCCCAGGAGTAGAATTGCTTGGTCACAGGGTAGTTTTATGATTAATTTGGTTTGAGGAATATCGTATTGCTTTCCACAGTGATCAACCAAATTTACATTCCCACCAACAGTATAACAGAGTTCCCTTTTTGAACAATTCTTGTCAGCATTTTTTGTTGTTTGTTTCCTTGCTAATACCCATTCTAACTGGGATAAGGGTGAATCTCTGTGTTCTTTGGATTTCCATTTCCTTTGTGGCTTCATGTATCTATCTGACATTTTTATTTCTGCTTCTAAGAAATCCCTGTTCAAATAATTAGCCCACTTATTATTTGGTTTCTTGTTGTTTCTCTGGGTTTTTGTTTTTAAAGATTTAACTTTTTTGAGCTCTAAGTATAGTCTGCATATCAAGTTTTTTATGTATAGCTGGTACAAATCTTCTCCCATTATGCTTTCTGTTTTGCCTGTTAGGTATGTCCTTTTCTGGGCAGAAACTTTTATATTTGATACAATTCCATTTATCAAGTAAACTTTAAATTTGTTGCATTTCTAGAGTTTTACTTAGAATGCTTTAACCTGTACCCAGTTTCCATTCTTACTGGAGGTCTTTGATGCATTTGAAATTGATACTGGTGCAAGGTGATATATGAGGATATTGTTTTAGTTTTCTGCATGACGATATCCAGTATTGCCAGCACAATTTGCTGAAGGTTATCTTTCTCCCGGCCTATGTTTTGGCTCCTTTATTGAATATTAAATGACTATAGGTCTTTGAGTTAATTTCTGGATATTATGTTCTATTTTACTGATGCTCAGACCTACTTTTATTATTTTTTTTACAAATTTTTGGATTGCTTTCTCTATCTTATGGGAGAATGTTCTTGGTGTTTTTTTCTGAATAATTATTTATTTATTGTCAAAGTGATGTACAGAGGGGTTACAGTTTCATACATAAGGCAGTGAGTACATTTCTTGTTCAACTTGTTACCTCCTCCCTCATTTCCCACCCCCACCATTCCCTCTACCCCCATGAGTTGTTCAGTTGGTTTACACCAAATGCTTTTGTAAGTATTGCTTTTGGAGTCATTTGTCTTTTTATCCTTTGTTTCTCTATTTTGATATTCCCTTTCCTTTCTCTAGTTCTAATACAAGTATATACAGTATCCAAGGTACTCAGATGAGATACAGTGATAGTAGGTGCACAACCACAAGATTTTATTGAATTTGTAAATTGCTTCGAGTAATGTTGACATTTAAAGATGTTAAGTTTTCTAGTCTAGGAGAATGGAAGCTCTTTCAATTTCCTTGAGTCTTCAAATTCCTTCTTCAAAATTTTAAAATTTTCACAATTGTTGTCCTTCACGTCTATTATTGATTACTAGGTGTTGGTTTTTTTTTAAATTTAATTTTATTGTCAAAATGTTGTACAGAGGAGTAACAGTTATATGAGTAAGGTAGTGAGTACATTTCTTGTCAAACTAGTTACCTCCATTAACATTTTTCTCCTACTTTCCCTTCCCACCAGTCCCCTCTCTCTGAATTGTGAAGTTAATTTCCAACATATTGTCTTGTGAGTATCTCTGTTGCAATATTTTTCCCTTTGTCTTTTATCTCCCCTTTTTGTTATTATCCTTCCCTTCCCTAATGAAGATAAATGAACTCCATGATATGGAAACAAGAGGTTTGTCTTTGTTGTTGTTGTTTTAATGTACTTGTGAAGTTATTTCTTTTTGTTTCATTTTTTTTTCTTCCTATGGTTTATCCCTTGTTGTCACTATATTTGATTTTGTTACTTTGGGTATTACATATACATTTAACTAGGTATCTTTTCCGGGAGGTTATTTCTTTTTGGAGGTTATTACAAATAAGGTTGCTTTCCTCATTGCAGTTTTGTTCTGCTCATTATTTGTGTAAAGGAAAGTTACTGTTTTGTTGTTTTTGTTGTTGTTTTGGGGGTGGGCTAGTTGAATTTATACCTAGCTATTTTACTGAAGTTTTAAATCAGCTCTACTAGCTTGGGAGAGGAGACTGTAGGATCTTTTAAGTATAGGATCATATCACCTGCAAAAAGGGATAGTTTTACTTCTTTCACTTTATGTTTGTCTCTTTGCTTAGTGCTCTTGCTAAGTATTCCAGTATTATGTTGAAAAGGAGTGCAGAGAGTGACTCTCCTTTTATCATTCGTGATTTTAGGAGTAGGAGCTTTAGTTTTTCATCATTAATTATAATGCTGGCTGTAGGTCTGTCATATGCAGTCTTTATTATATTGAGGAATGTGCCATGCATTCCTAGCTTCTCCAGCACTTTTACCATGAAGGGGTTTTGGAAATGGTCAAAGCTTTTCTGCATCTATTGAAATAATGTGATTTTCATTCTTGCTTCTCTTGATGTGTTATATTATAGTTATTGATTTAACTGTGTTGAATCAAATTTTCATCCCTGAGATGAATCTCATTTTATCTTAATATTGAACCAATGCATTCATTTACCAATACACCAACACCACATGGTATTGAATTCAAAATTATACTTAATTTTAAACTTCAACAAAAATAAAAATTGTTTGTTCCCTGATAACTCATTAGTATAGTAAGGATGCTTCTCCCAAATTACTAAAATTGAAATAATCTAATATGCAGTGCTAAATTATATATTCCAGAAATGCATTATTTCTGTGGCAATTTTAAGGTGGTGCTGGGAGCAAAATCATGCCAGTTGCTACACAATGAATGATGGGAAGCAATATATGTATTTTAAATATAGAAATTATCCTTCATTTTGAAAAGCTATTAAGAGGACAGAATAAATTAAATTTAGAATATTATTTCCACTGCTTTACATAGAAATGGAAAAAAACATCAATTTATAAAACAAAGCTTTTAAAAATTAATTTTGTTTTGAGTTTGAAAAAGGCTTGAATATAGTTTACTAGTATTTCATTGATTTGTCTTTTTAATAGAGGAGCAAAGACTGGGGATATGGCCTAGTGGCAAAGAGTGCTTCCATCCCATACATGAAGCCCTGGGTTCAATTCCCCAGCACCACATATACCGAAAACGGCCAGGAGTGGCTCTGTGGCTCAAGTGGCAGAGTGCTAGTCTTGAGCAAAAAGAAGCCAGAGACAGTGCTCAGGCCATGAGTCCAAGGCCCAAGACTGGCAAACACAAGGAAACTTCCTGTTTAAATAAATATATATTTTTGGTGTCCATACTGGGGAGGAAACTATGGTGCTGGACAATGTCCAGGAGCTTTTTTTGCTGAATAGTGGTGCTCTGCCACATGGGCCACACTTCTGCTTTCTGATTTTAGCTTGTTAATTGGGGATAACAGTCTCCCAGACTTTCCTGCTTTGTCTGTCTTCAAACCATCATCCTCAGATAGCAGCTTTCTGAGGAGTTTAGATTACCAGTTTGAAACATGACATCCAGCTATAAATATGCGTATGGGCTGTTGAATGCTTGGAGTTTTGTTCCACTAACTGAGTAAATTTTCCTTTGCTTTACCATGCTACTTGGTTGCAGCAATGGTCTTGTTAAATCTATGACCATATCATATATCTATTGCTGAATATCGATGGAGCCAAAGTTAGATTATTATGACAACTAAGTTAAGTATCAGTTATAAGAGAGGTCACTACTCATGAAGGACTCTTTCCTTATTTGAAGAAGAGCAAGTAGCTATCTAACTTGAGACTCATTGGATATCTCCTGGCAATTGGATTATTTCTGTCCTTGACCAACCTAAAGTCTGACAGGAAAGACCTCTTGATGGTTTACATAATATAGTGGTTTTTCAGGATTAATATGCTTAAGTGAGATTCTCATGGTTGGAAGTGCTGATAATTTTCACACAAAATGCTTGCCAAATGTCGGGTAAGCTAGTCCAATGCCCACTTTAAATAGATACTTTCAAATAAAAATCTCAGTTTGCCTTTATTATTAGACACTATTCTTGACTTTCATATTGTGACCCATAATTTTATTCACAAACTTTCCCATGAACAAAGTGACACTATCCATTCCCTAATTCAAATGTTCCTATTAAAAATAAATTCATAGGTCACTCAGCTCAGAGCTTATGTTTAGTCAATGCAATTCAAAGTTTTTGATTTTTATAGGTATTTTAAACAGATTTGATCATCAAAAACCATATGAGAATTTGCTTATTTTCATGATGCTTTTTCTTCCCTAACTAATCAGATAATTTTTTGAATAATTACTCATTTATTGTCAAAGTGATGTACAGAGGGGTTACAGTTTCCTACGTAAAGCAGTGGGTACATTTCTTGTGCAATGTGTTATCTCCTCCCTCATTGTCCCCCTCCCCCACTCCCACACCCCCCCATTAGTTGTTCAGTTGGTTTATACCAAATAGTTTTGCAAGTGTTGCTTTTGGAGTCGTTTGTCTTTTTATCCTTTGTCTCTCAATTTTGATATTCCCTTTCCCTTCCCTAGTTCCCAGTATATACAGTATCTAGGGCACTCAGCTGAGATACAATGACAGCTCCTGGACAACCACAGGAAGGTGATACTAGAGGATAATCAACAAAAAAGAAAGCTATGGTTTCACATGGCATGTTAAAAGTAATAACAGCAGTGATATAACAGTCGTTTGCACAACATGGAGTTCATTTCACTTAGCATCATCTTATGCGTTCATAGGGGCATTGCTGTTGGGCTCTTGTGGTCCTCTGCTGTGACTAGCTTAAACCTGTGCTAATTATTACCTGTGAGGGGGACCATAGAGTCCATGTTTCTTTGGGTCTGGCTCACTTCACTTAGTATAATTTTTTCCAAGTCCTTCCATTTCCTTTTGCATGGGGCAATGTCATTCTTTCTGATAGAGGCATAAATTCTATTGTATATATGTAGCACATTTTCTTGATCCATTCATCTGCTGAGGGGCATCTGGCTTGGTTCTATATTTTAGGAATGACAAATTGTGCTGTGATGAATGATATGCTAGTGGCTATAGTGTGTTCTTGTTTGTAATCTTTTGGGTAGATACCCACAAGTGGGGCTGCTGGGTCTTAGGGAAGCCCTATGTTTAGCCTTCTGAGGAATCTCCATACTGTTTTCCAGAGTCATTGAACAAGTTTACATTCCCACCAACAATGTAGTAGGGTTCCCTTTTGGCCAAATCCCCTCCAGCATTTGTTATTGTTAGTTTTCCTGATAATGGGCATTCTTACTGGGATGAGGTGGAATTTCAATGTTGTTTTGATTTGTATGCCTTTTTTAATTAATTAAATTTTGTGACAAGGTGTTGTGCAAAAGGGGTACAGTTACATAATAAGGCAGTGAGTACATATCTTGTGGTATCTTACACCTTCGTTTTTCTTACCCTTCCCTAGATCAGGTAGGCATATATACAATACCCAGTGTACCAAAATCATGTACAGTAGCCATGTAGCGTACCTCAAAGGAAATTCACCTAGAACTTTAAATGTAACGTCAACAATAGAGTCCTCCTGTGTCCTTCTCTTGGAGTTGTTTTTGCTTATCCTTGTCTTATATGATCATATGTACATTACTGTTTAGCTATTGTGATCCACTAATAGGTCAATTATAGACCTTTTTATGTTTAGTAGTTTTTTGGTTTTAGCTATACAGTGTAAGGTCGCTGACCCAAACCTGTGGAAAAACCATTTGAAAAGAAGTTTTTTGTTTCACTGACCTGGTCTCTACTCTTTCCCCCCAACCCCCCATCAGTCATATATCAAGAAGACCATGCCCCTTTGTTCTCTGTGTTCTAGGATTGTTTCGCTCAACATTATTTGTTCAAGTTCTGACAATTTCCCTGAGAATACCAATATTTTATCATTTCTAATCACTATATAGTATTCCATTGTGTATAGGTACCACATTTTTTTGATCCATTCATCTGTAGAGGGGCATCTGGGTTGTTTCCATATTTTGGCTATTGTGAATTGTGCAGCGATTTTTTTTCCATTGTATGTCTTTAGCTCCTTTGTCAAATATCAGCTGACTGTAAGAATGCGGCTTTATTTCTGGGTCTTGTGTTATATTCCATTGGTCTTCAGATCTGTTTTTATACCAATACCAGGCTGTTTTTGTTATGATGGCTCTATAATAGAGCTTGAAGTCTGGTATTGTGATTTCTCCTGTGCTGCTTTTTTTTGCCTAGATTTGCTTTGGCTATTCTAGGTCTCTTGCTGTTCCACATTAATTTATGGGTTGTTTTCTCTATTTCAGTGAAGAATGTAACTGGGATGTTGATAGGGATTGCACTGAATTTGTATAACATTTTGGGCAATATGGCCATTTTGACTATATTGATTCTGCCTAATCAAGAGTAAGGGAGGTCTTTCCATCTCCTTGTGTTCTCTGTGATTTCCCTTTTTAGATTTTTATAGTTCTCATTGAATAGTTCATTCACATCTTTACTTAGGTTAATCCCTAGTTAATTTATACTTTTTTAAAGCTATTGTAAATGGTATTTTTTCATTATTTCCTTTTCTGCCTCTACATTGCTGGTATACAGAGAAGCTGCTGATTTTTTGCGCGTTGATTTTGTATCCTGCTACTTGCCAAAATGGTTTATTAGGTCTAGGAGTTTAGGGACTGATTTTCTGGGTCCTTCAGATATAAGATCATGTCATCTGTGAATAGGCATAGTTTGATTTTTTCTTTGCCAATGTGGATCCATTTGATGTCCTCCTCTTGCCTTATTGCTATGGCTAGGGATTCCAGCACTATGTTGAATAGAAGCAGAGAGAGTGGGCATCCTGTCTTGTTCCTGAGTTTCGGGGAAATGGTTTTAGACTCTCCCCATTTAATATGATATTAGCATTTGGTCTGTTGTATATGGCTTTTATTGTTTTAAAGAATGTTCCCTCTTTTTCTGTTCTCTCCAGGGCTTTTACATGTGCGGGTGTTGTATTTTGTCAAAGGCTTTTTGGGCATCGGCTGAGATGATGATTTGGTTCTTGGTCTTTGCTCTGTTGATGCGGTGAGTTACGTTTATTGATTTGCGGATGTTGAACCATCCTTGAGTCTGTGGGATAAGCCTTGATCATGATGTATAATTTTCTTGATCAGTGTATGGATCCTGTTAGCTAATACTTTGTTGAGGAGCTATACATCTGTGTTCATTAGTGATATTGGTCTGTAATTCTCTTTTTTTGTTGCAACTTTGCCTGGTTTGGGGATGAGTATAATATTAGCTTCATAGAATGAATTTGGGATTTCTTCCTCTGTTTCTATTTCGTGGAAGAATTTGAGGAGTATTGGTATTAGCTCCTCACTAACGGTTTTATAGAATTCATTGGTGAATCCGTCTGGGCCTGGACTTTTCTTTGTTGTGAGGTTCTTTTTTTTTTTTTTTAATTCATTTATTTTTATTTCCGTTTGGGGGTGGGGATCTTAATATACTGATAAAAAATCTGTGTTAATGAGCGTCTTTTATCCAGTGTCACATGACTAATAAATTCCTATTGGTCTGTTGGAGGATGTTAGAAGTGTGGGTTTGCCACACCTACACTGAGATTTCTTTTTTTTTTTTTTTCAAATTTTTATTATCAAACTGATGTACAGAGAGGTTACAGTTTCATAGGTTAGGCATTGGATACATTTCTTGTACTGTATGTAAGCTTGTCCCTTATACCCCCTTCCCCCTCCCCCTTACCCTTTCCCCCCTGAGGTGTTCAGTTCACTTACACCAAACAGTTTTGCAAGTATTGCTTTAGTAGTTGTTTGTCTTTTTTTACCCTGTGTCTCTCAATTTTGGTATTCCCTTTCAATTTCCTAGTTCCAATACCAGTATACACGGTTTCCAATATACTCAGATAAGATTACAGAGATAGTGTAGGTACAACCACAGGAAGGGGATACAAGAACATCATCAATAATAGAAGCTACATATACACATGGGACATTGAAAGTAGTCACAACTGTGATATAACAATTGTCTCCATAACATGGAGTTCATTTCACTTAGCATAATCTTATGTGTTCATAAGGGTATAGCTATTGGGCCTTGTGATGCTCTGATATCACTTGCCTAAACCTGTACTAATTATTCCCAATAAGGGAGACCATAGAGTCCATGTTTCTTTGGGTCTGGCTCACTTCACTTAGTATAATTTTTTCAAAGTCCTTCCACTTCCTTACAAATGGGGCAATGTCATTCTTTCTGATAGAGGCATAAAATTCCATTGTGTATATGTGATTACCTCCTGTATCTTGCTGTAAATTATTGGTCTATTTAGTTGATTTATTTCTTCTTGATTCAGTTTGGGCAGTTTATACTTCTCTAAGAATTGATCCATTTCTGTAAAATTTTTGTTCTTTAGTGAATTAAGGTTCTTATGATTGTTTGAATATCCATGTATTTGTTGTAATTTTTCCAGTGGAGTGCCTGATCTTAAGGATATCACTCTCTTCTTTTTTGTAAGTCTTGCAAGGAGTCTGTCAATTCTATTTATTTTCTCAAAGAACCAGCTTTTAGTTTTATTTATTTGTTGAATGGTCT
Source organism: Perognathus longimembris pacificus (assembly GCF_023159225.1). Taxonomy (NCBI): domain Eukaryota; kingdom Metazoa; phylum Chordata; class Mammalia; order Rodentia; family Heteromyidae; genus Perognathus; species Perognathus longimembris. The sequence continues at coordinate 38,501,385 of NC_063172.1, forward strand.
CTCTAGTCTCAATCAGATTTATCTCTTCTTTAATCTTTGTGATCTCTCCTCCTAGTCGTTTTAGATTCAATTTTTTCTTGTTTCTCCAGATGTTTTAGCTGCATCATGAGGTTATTTACCTGTTCTGATTCCATTCTTTCAATGTTTGTGCTGAGGGCAATGATCTTGCCCCTCAGCACTGCCTTTGCTGTATCCCATAAGTTTCTTTGTGATGTATTTTCATTGGTGTTGTGGCTTATGAATTAGTTAATTTTGTCCTTAATTTTCTCTGTGACACAAGTATTTAGATAACAGTGAGGGGTTTAGCCTCCAAGTATTTGTGTAGTTTCTGTGGTATCCTTTGTTATTGAGGGTTACCTTGATTCCACTGTGATCAGATAGAGTACATGGGATAATGTAAATACTCTTGTGTTTGCTGAGGTTCTTTGTGTGGACTATGACATGATCTATTTTGGAGTCTGTTCCATGGGCTGCTGAGAAGGATGTGTATTGGGTCTCCGTAGGGTGAAAAACTCAATGTTGTTTTGATTTGCAAGCCTTTTATGGCCAGTGATGTAGAGCACTTCTTCATGTGTCTCTTGGCCATTCTCATTTCCTCTTCAGAGACTTTAAAACTCCACTGTCATCTCTGGACAGATCAACACACCAAAAACTGAGCAAAGAAACCTCAGAACTAAACAACTGCATAGACCAGCTTGACTTAACCGACATCTATAGAATATTCCATCCAGTAACACCAGAATATACATTCTTTTCAGCAGCACATGGAACATTTTCCAAAATAGATCACATCTTAATGCACAAAGAAAATGTGCGCAAATTCAGAAGTATCGAAATCATTCCCTGCATTCTCTCAGACCACAATCGAATAAAATTAGAGTTCAAACAGTCACCACAGAAAACCCTACAATTCATGGAGACTAAACAACACATTGCTGAGGCAGCAGTGGGTCATTGAAGAAATTAGAACAGAAATTCAAATGTTCATGGAATTAAACCAAGATGAGCACACAAAGTACCAGCTCTTTTGCGACACAGAAAAGTCAGTACTCAGAGGAAAATTTATGTCTATGAATGTCTATATCAACAAACTGGAGACATGAATTAAACAACTGTTCAGATAATTTTGAAGGTCCCCAAAACAATCCAAATGCATATGTCCTATTATAGAATAGAATAAGGTGAGCATGCTCTTGAGAGTTGTAGTGAGTTATTATGCCCAAAATATTTATATTATAGATAAGTGAATAATAACTGGAAGAAAATATAAAGAATTAAATTCTCTCTTCTTTTACAAAAGCAAAAGCCCACCATTATCCACTTCCTCAATAAAATTTGAGTGTGCAATATGACAACTTATAATTCTTTTCACATTTTTCAATAATTTTCTAATTTTCCTTGAATTTTTTTTAGTTTAACACTGTCTAAAAATAGTCCCCTCTTCATTCAGCTCATAAGAATGTCCAAAGAGTATCTCTGCACACAGTCATCATCAAAATCAGTTGGTTCAATGGGTTACAGTTCCTAGGCGGTAAATTGCTTCTTTATTTCAATAAGTCATCTTTATTTTTGGAAGTAACAAGTTGAACAAGAAATGTACTCACTGCCTTACACATGAATCTGTAACCACTCTGTACTACTCTTGGACAATAAAGAAAAAAATATTCATGTTTGATTGCATCAATTCCGAGCACTGTTTGTATATAGGCAGATTCAAAGGATGAAAATGTCTTCTCTACTAGAGTCAGAGAGGGACATGATGAATATGTATGAGTAAAAACTTTCTATAAATCTGTGCTTGTGTGAGTGACAGAAAGCAAGAGTCTGACAGAAATATGTAACAAAATTAAAAATAAAGAAGTATATTGAAAGGAGACCCACTGGTTAACAAGAGAATTTTAAAAATTGCTCTTGGTAAGCAGCCCAATTCTACATGAAGAACCACAGTCAGCTACAACACACTAGAGATTAGAAGGCTTCTATAGAATACTGTGTCAGCCTTTTTCTCTTATTGTCTGTTGTTAGGAATGAACCTACCACTGTGCTAAGACTTCTGGAGAAATCCCAGCATATGCTATTGTAACCATTATGGCATTTAACATCTGTCAAAGGAGAACTCACATTGCAAAGATCTTGGTTGGAAACTTAGAAGTAGACTTTGGTCTCTATGGTAAAAGAATTAGAAATCCATTGTGGGTGGATAGCCAGACAAACTGTCTTGAGAGATTTTGGACATCTTTAATGCAACATCTCTGATTTTTTGATAAAAAAATAGTCTGCTCTTTTAAAAAATGTGTAATGGAAAATTTTAGAAGACTGGAATTTTCAGAACATTGAACCCGTTCTTGTGGTGCTTTTGAACTGTGATGATACAATGTGAACTCACAGTTTATGCTTGTTGATCTCCAAGTAGGAGTGGAGGGAGTGGTCCTGACTTTCTGAGCCAGAGTTAATATTTATGATCACTATAATCTGATTACAATATGGAAGTGTGGCTGATTTTAAACACAAGCAAAAATAGTCTTTTCAGTGAGAAAGAAAAAGGCATAAGTTGAAGGAGAACAAGTAAATAAACACAAAGGAGCTTAGTATTTCTTGATGAAATTGAAAGCAAATCTCTTTCAACAACACTAAAGTAGCTAGGACAATAAACAAACAGCTGATTAACTTGGAAAAATATTGTGGATCCAAATAACATAAAGATCTTGCTTCTCATTACACTTTCTTGTGTTGCTAACCTATTCCCAGTCTGCAGCTGTCTTTGTGGTGCAATGATTCCAGGCTGTTTTCATTACAATGCACAACTTGATACATATTAGATGAGTTTTACAACTTCCCACAGTGTGTGTCAATCCCTGGGGTTACACAGCCTCAGCCTCTTCAGAAGTGAGAAGTCTCTATTTTCACCACATATCATCCAAATTCCCAGCACTGAATAAAATGGTACAATCTGCATTGTCCCTCAGGAGTTCCAAATACTCTCTGTAAAGTGTTATAAATCTTATTCATTTGCTCTGATTCGGGTACATGCTACAGATGCTCAGGCTATGAGCTTTATGAAGTATTTTCTTGAGCCTCATGACCATTTCTTAGATCTTAAAAGTGGAGAGATACTACATATTAAAAATGGTAGGTCTGTCCATGAGTATTGCAAAATCCACAATCTTTAAAATGTTCTAGGTTACAAAAAGCACTAGAATTAAAATATATACCATCATACAGCATATATTCTATGTCGACATTTTCCTAATAAAAGAGAAGCCAAATACATTTTGAAAGAAGTTTCATTCATCTCTGTGACATATGAAACTGAAGTTAAATGTTAAGTGAAATGAAATCCAAGTTATGGAAATAAGTGGTTTATCATTGTCATTGTTATTTTCAACCTGCCATGTGAAATTATGCCATTTATTTTTGTCTTTCTTCACTAGGTTTTTACCCCTGGTGTCCCTGTTACTGATTGTGGTACCCTGGGTATATATGTTTATTGGAACTAGAGAAGGGAAAGGGAACATTAAAATGGAGAGACAGCGGATAAAAGATTAACCAATGCAACAGCAATACTTACAAAATGATATGCTGCAAACCAACTGTATGACTCATGGGAGGGAAGGGAAATGGGGAGGGGGAAGGAAGGAGAAAATTGAGGGAGGAGGTAACAAGTTGGATAAGAAATGTACTCACTGCCTTACGTATGAAACTGTAATGCCTCTGTACATCATTTTGACAATAAATAAATTGAAAAGAAAGAAGCCTCAAGTATGTGATGGATTGGTACAGTTAATGTGCACAACTAAGAATTTCTTTTTTTATTTGAATGGACCTGCAAATCCCTTTGGAGTAGACAACAAGAAAAGTGAATGAAATCAATGTATTGATTTAAATTCAACCTGTTCCTTACACTTGAGTAGGTGATCACTCAAAGAACAGTGAGAATTATGTAACCATTTCCAAAACAAATAAAAAGTAACCATGGGCACCAAACAGCTGCCAGTGAACAAATGTGAAAATACTTATTAAGAATAAAAAAGAAGCAAAGATCTCATTGTTCCAGGGAAGGTTGCTTGCTTAACAATTAGATGTCAAAAAAAAGCCCAAGTCTAACCTGAGTATGATCATGGAAGTCAGTGTTGACCTGCCAGATGTTTCTACATCTGGGATACATCTGTTTAAACAGGACTACTGGAGGGTCTGCAAAGAATAAGGCTCAACTAAAAATGTACACTCTTTGTACAATGTTGGCTCTGTCATGAGAGAAACTTAATATCCCAACTTATTGAAAGTCCCCAATTCAACACTTATTTGTAAAGAGTATATTTTGAAAATATAACAATGTGCCATACGTCTAATCAAACTAGATGCATGTGTTACACAAATGAAAACAAGTAGATCATTTAAAATATGCATTATGAAATAACGAGTTAAGTAAATGAATTGATGCTAGAACTCTGGAGGTTAAATTTTAATACTAGTTTGCTTTTATCAGGTAGTCTTTAGGAATCATGTAAATTGGAACATCACAAGGTAGGGTGTATATTACAATGAGGTGTAAAGTGAAACTCTGTTACTATTCATTTAGGAAATATCTCCTTTAGAAATTAAAATAAATTCTTACTAGTGAGTTGAAAATTAAAAGAGCAGGAGCTGGGAATATGACCAAGTGGTAGAGTGCCTGCCTTGCATACATGAAGCCCTGGGTTTAATTCCTCAGCACCACATATATAGAAATATGCCAGAAGTGGTGTTGTGGCTCAAGTGGTAGAGTGCTAGACAGGGACAGTACTCAGGTCCTGAGTTCAAGGCCCAGGACTGGAAAAAAGAAGAAGGAGAAGAGGAAAAAGAAGAAGAAGAAGAAGAAGAAGAAGAAGAAGAAGAAGAAGAAGAAGAAGAAGAAGAAGAAGATTAAAAGAGCAAAGAAAAATGATAAACCCAAATGATATTGTTTACTGCCTGAATGAAGTAATTTATTCAAAGCAATTAACATTCCATATGCAAACGGCAAAAACATCTACCTTCAAAGTGCAATTAGAATTGCATATTCAGTGAATTCATTCAAGTATTGCTGACACCAATTGGCCACTATAGTTTTAAGAGAGGAAAGCACAGCTGTACAAATCTTAAGTCTTATTTTATACTGGTTAGTTCTTGAAACACACTTTGTGATTATATCATATCTATTTCTCATTTAGTCATTACTTTGATTTTCAAATATCTAAAGAAAATCTATTAAGAATTTTTCCCAACTTGAAACTTTTGTAGTCTCCATCTGTACATTTTATAGTGGAATCCTGGAAGAGCCCAGTCTCTTCCCTCCAGACTTGAGGCTTTATGCCCAATGTCAAATTGCTGTTTTCATAACTGATCTGGGAAAAAACTTCATTTAAAACTCTAATAATATTACTTGCATTGTTTCAGACTTTCTTGTAATTGCTTAAGTTTTATTCATTCCAAACCTTTCAAGGCACACAGCACATTTGAGGATTCTTTACTTTCTGTGACTAGGAATGTTTATTGTCCTCAATGTGTCTAGAAAAATCTACTTATATTTATTCATTTCATCTGTTTTATGTTATTATCTGTTATCTACAGTCGGTAAGTATAATATTTTGCTGCATTTTTCTTTATTTGTTACCTGTTTTGGTCATTAGTTCTTTGACAAGTATCAGTATGGAGACTAGAAAAGGATACACAAGTATGAATTACATATAAAAGTTAAGAAATAAAAAAGTAAGTCTTTTAGTACTAAAGTATATAACAATGGAGAAATTATTGTAGATGTGTTCTGAGTTTAGAAAATTGTATGAAATGCAATATGAATTCAATGTATCATCAATTCCATAGCTAGAATTCAATACATTATAGGAAAAAGAAAATCAAAATGAACATACATAAAGAGGAAAAGATTTTTCATTTAGGAGGAAGTACTTTTGGAATTAGCATTCAAGACCTTATGATTGTTAGACAGATATTCTCCCACTTGAAGCTACAATCCCAAACCATTTTATTTTATTCAGACAGGGTCTGCCCTTAGGCTATAATTATACTGATGTTTGTCTCTTGTAGAAATAGGTTTATAGACATGTCCTTCTGCAGCCAGCTCATGGCAATAATTTTCAAAACTAAGCTAATTTGAGTTACCATGTGACAATTGATAGATATCACTAGAAATCCCTAATAGTTGAAGAGTGTAACCAATCAAATGAAAGAAAAATATTCAACTTAGCTTTAGAAAACTGAGCGATTGTTGGAGTATTGTTTTCTTGTATGTGAATAATTTGATGTCTATTTTGGCTTCATAGAATTTCAATTGATGTGACTTAAGACTGTTATTTAGGAAAAATGAGAAACTCCTGCCAACTACGTAAGTTATACTGTTGAAAACATACTTTTAGGACACTGAGACAGCCAATCCAACTTATTTGAGGATTTTTAATTAAATATTTTAAAGTGGGGAAAAGAAAGATCAACTGAGTGCTGACTATAAGGCAGAGAGTGACAGTGTTGGAAATCTTGGTAAAATCACTACAAAAGCAATATACTCTATTCTTTTATGAATCTGGAAGTCCAGAGAAGAAGTTACTAAAATATAAGTAATAAACTCTCATAATAGTGCAGCCTTACAATTATAAGGAAACTCTTTGCAGGACGTGGACTATTGCACATGGTATTCAAATACTTTAGTTTCTCATTTATCAACTAGATAATAATAGTCTGCTACCAAATAATCTACACAATGATGTTATTTGGTAGCATATTCCCACTGCTTAACTCGTAGCCCGGAAGGAATTTTGCATACTTCATTATCTAGTTATCACACACTGAAATAAGATATTATTGTTTTATTCACAATCTGTTGGCTCATTTGCATTAATTTATGATGAAGAAAAAAATCCTAAACTTCCTCCTTGTGCACATTTAAAAAGCCTTACACCAAACTATATTTCCTGTTAGTGGACCACAAAATGTTTTAGGGTTTCTATTTATGGATTTTGTTTAATTTAAAATGCCAAGGTAAAGTAGTTTTAATAGGAAAGAATGTGTCTTGGTATAGACCTAGAATCAAATCTAGATTTACATCCAGAATTATATTCTTTGGACAACCAACACATTTAATTTTAACAATAAAAGATTACAACATCGTTTTAAGTATATAAATGGGACATAACATGAGAAGGTGTAGATTATGTACCATGAAAAACATTGTGATTATTTGGAAAGATAAATTGTCACCCGATTTATACAAGATAATTCTTATGTGTTTCTTCCTATTTTCAGATCTGCCTGTGTCACAGAACTATCAGTTTTCAAAGGATTTTGTTTTTTCAGACAGAATTTTATAGAGGATAAAGACAATGCCTTCCTGTAAGTCAGAGTCAGATTTGTTTGCTGACCAGAATAATATATGTCTCCCTGTGGGAAAAAGATGGGACAGATTTGGTAGCAAATCCTTAATATACTGGTATTTCATAAGCTCAGGGTCTTTTAACTTGACATAAACTCATTCGGTATAGGTACTTACCTGGGCTTTTCCATATTGTTCCTGTGGGCTTTGTAGAGGTAAGGGAAATATGAAACTCACACTGCCTGGCATGCTACATGTAATAAAGTCCTTGGTGTCTGACTCCTGAATCTTGTCTACTTCCAGCAGCTGGGAAACAGTAACATACTTAGCTTATTTCTTCGCTTATTAAAAGAAAAGAAATAAAGCAGATCTTTGATGGGTTTTAGCAACATCTATTTTAATAAAAGTTAATACTATGAAATTAAGTAATAATAGGCATAATTTACTCATGGATTACTCCATTACTGGTTTTCAGACTTTCTCAATTGTTACTGAAACAATTGAATATGACTGTTTCGATCCATGTACAGGAGAACGAGCAGCGCAAATCCAGAATACAAATACTTATAAATGTTTATACTCATTTTCTAATATTAATGCTTCTTGATACCAAAAGTATGGAAAACATCTGCTAATTAAAATGTTTAAACAAATATATACTAAATTAAAATGTTCAGAATTTGAGGATAATATTCCATAGTTAAAGTCAATTTGTGTCAAGAAACACAAAGAACACTTATATTAGACAATCTATTTTGTCAAACTCCCATGATGAACTTTTATATTTGTGCTTCTTAAGGTAAGTTTAATCACAGTTCTATTGGTATGAAAGTATGACATATTTTTAAGTGATTTATGAATAAATTAATATATTTCTATCTGTAGATATAATATGAACTCTCAAAACTTCAAGACAATTATATTTGAGCACAGCTAAAAATGTGTACTTAGCAGTAAATACTTACCTATACCAGAAAGGAAAGGAGTTAAGCTATCTTTGCCTCTTTATTTTGCCAAAATCTAAGCTAAGATCTCCCTCTGAGGACTTGTTCATATTGGATGACTACTTTCCTTCATATACTTATATTTAAGCTTTTATATTTGACCAAAGACTCTATGGTTTAGCAAGAGAAGAGCTTGGACATAATATGGGAACACATGACCATGGATATTTACTAATTGTGCTGAGAAAGGCCTCTCTTGTCTTCTGGGAGATGGACCTGCACTAGAGTAGAGAAATTACAGAATGATCACTGGAAAAAAAGTTGAATGATGATTCCTACATTAATAGTCTATTTATCATATGTGGACTGGATCTTCATGAAGTTAGACTTTGTGTATAGTCCTGGCACGAGTGTATCTTGTCATATTTCATAAAAGAGGAGTGAGCCACATTTTAATGGGCTCTTTAAATCTAAAAATCATGTTATGTGTTCTATGCAAAACTGACTTAAATTCTAACTTGCTTGCTAGTTGGTTAACTTTAAAAATGAAACATTTTATTTAAAACTAGTCATTAAGGACTGTTTGTCATTTTCAGATATATTTCTGTTACTCAGAAACAACATGTCAAGTTCCACTGTAACATTGTTTAACAGTCTTTGGATAACTAAAAGGGGGGGTACATCATTAATTAATCACTTATTAAATGCTTTGTGAAGCACAAAGTGCTTGTTGTAGGACAGGTATTTAAAAGAATAATTATTGGTATATATAATACACCAGGTAAACTTTCAATTATTTTTTGTAAATTACTGGTAAGTTAAATAACATCCTAGTTTTATAAACAAGTCCTTGTAGCAGTCAAGCAACAACTAGAGAAGGCATTGGGATCAACTGACTCAGACTATGCCCACATCCATTATGCTACACTGTGTGTAAGAATAAGAGGCAAATTACTGATAGTAACATTGTAGTGACTCCAATGTTATTCAAGCAAATAATTACATTAGCTATTGAGGAGTGTAATCATAGAATATGAAGTACATGGACAAAGGATTTTATTCACTGAAAAGTCAATTCTCAAAGGTGAAATATACTAATTATCAATATGTAGTACAAATCACACCTATCCATATTATCTATATGAAGAGGGATGTTCTAATTATATTTCCATATGCTCTTTTACAGAAACAACTGCATGCTAAAAGTTGTTAATGGGAATATTCAAGTTTAAAAAGTATTAAAACAAACAATAGTAATGTCTCAATGGCCAATGGATTGAAAGTACAGTTAAGTGGTATTATATTTGGAATAACTCGAAGTAGAAAATTACAGCAAAGAAATGTCTACAGCACTTGGAGATAAAAGATACCTTTCATTTTAATGATTGAGACTTATATTAAATTTGATTTTTATGGGGATAATGGAAGAAAGAAGAGGACACTACAACTTGATTGAAAAATATTTACAATATGCTAAAAGGAAAAATCTTGAATTTCATACTCCAGAACTGTCATTCATTAAAAGAAGAAAAATGAGGCTTTTTTGAGAAAAGCAGAAATTTACTCATCAAAAAGACACCAATAAAAGAAATTGAAAGAGTCCATGTTTCTTTGGGTCTGGCTCACTTCACTTAGTATAATTTTTTCCAAGTCTTTCCATTTCCTTATGAATAAAAAACAAACGACTCCAAAAGCAATACTTGCAAAACCATTTGTTGTAAACCAACTGAACAACTCATGGGGGGAGAGGGAAAGAGGGAGGTGGGTGGGGGGAATGAGGGAGGAGGTAACCAACAGTACAAGAAATGTACCCAAGGCCTAACGTATGAAACTGTAACCTCTCTGTACATCACTTTGACAATAAATAAGAGAAATAAAAAGAAATTGAAAGAATGTCTTTAGTCTTGTAAATAAGTAAGGTAGGATGCCTGATATGAAAGAATTAATTAATTTCAATAAAATATATGTATTTTGTTAGGCTTTGACTTAGTCTTTCTAAAAGATTATACTACTTGAGCTCCCCATAGAGCCTATTATACTTCAGTTAATTCATTTGTAACCACTGGCTAAGGAGTCATCTAGGCATGTACTTCTAGATTTACAGGTACATTTTATTCATCACAAAAGAAGGAAAACCATGCAAACTTTGTCTGTCTGGGTCCATGGTGGTAGGGATGGGAACTACGGTACAGAGGTAGATGAAAGACGAGAGAAAGAGAGGATAAGAATGCAGTCAAGAATTCAAGAATCGGGGCTGGGGATATAGCCTAGTGGCAAGAGTGCCTGCCTCGGTATACCTGAGGCCCTAGGTTCGATTCCCCAGCACCACATATACAGAAAATGGCCAGAAGCGGTGCTGTGGCTCAAGTGACAGAGTGCTAGCCTTGAGCGGGAAGAAGCCAGGGACGCAAGTGCTTAGGCCCTGAGTCCAAGGCCCAGGACTGGCCAAAAAAAAAAAAAAAAAAAAAAAAAAAAAAGAATTCAAGAATCCATTGCATATACCACAAAATTAAGAAAAGTAAGAGACAGAGTTGGTCTGAGGGGAGATGAGAACACTGAAGAGAGTGAAACTAATCAAGATGCATTGTGTGCAGAAACTGTGTTGTTATATGACACCTATGTGCTATATATGTTACATGGCACCTCTTCGTTATTTGTCCTTCCTTATATAACTACTTAAAGATAGTTTAAAAAAACACACATTTAAAAAGAACAAAGAGTGAACAAGTATAGCAGTGGTACTCAATAGACACTGTTGAAAATGAACTATACAACTTGTGAGTGGGGACAGGAGGAAGGATCTGAGAGACAGGAAAAGAAGGGATGACATTACCCCAAAAGAAATGTACTCATTACCTGACTTATGAAATAGTAATCCCTCTGTACATAACCTTAATGAAAAATAACAGTGACAAAGTGAAAGTAATAGTAATATGGGTGAGGATATAATTCAGTTATAAAGCAGTCACATTAAAATCTGGATGGAAATAAATAGAGCTGATTTTCCAACTTTTGTTTCAACTTGATGATGTTTCAACTAGAGATAAAGATGTACCTCACAAGATGGTAAAAGAAATTTATGAGCAAAAGATAATTTATCATTTTTTCTAATATTGACCTAAAGAGAGTAGTGCAGACTGAATAGACAAAAGAATTTATTTTCTTACATTTCTGGAAGTCAGGACTTCTGAGGGCAATGAAGAAGAATCTGATTTCTGGCTCTAATTCAGGTCCATGACTTTTCTTCTAAGAACATCTGGTGTTCCTTGCCCTAGAGACACATCATCTGGAGAAGACAAATGCCTTGAGTATCATATAATATTCTACCAGTGACTCTGTATGTAAGTATTTATGAATGTGTGTATATTTTGAACATATGCATGTATATGTTTATCTTCTAATCTTTTAAATGTTCCCTTCATATGAGGCCACTCATCATAATGGATTAGTAACCCACCTAATTTCAATTAAAAAAACCTCACTTTTACTAATGACTGTTTCCAAATAAGGCAATATCTGATGTACTGGAAGCTAACATTTAGCTATAAAAGTCATAGGGACAGAAGTCTACCCACATCTTTAAAAACTGTAGCAGTTTTATAATTTTTATATAATTGGGTTCAGACTACCAATTTGGGGAAAGGTGGGGATGCAAATCAACAAGAAAGAGCCATTCTTTTAAGTTTAAGTACTCCAAAGGGACTCAACTGTGAGTTGTCATGGGGAAGATATGACAGCCACAAAGCCATCTACTGTAGAGCTCAATCACAAAATGATGACTACAAATCCCACATACATTTGGAAAGTCAGAACTGCACTTCTATTATACCATGGATCAGAAAAGAAAATGAATGAAGGAAATTAGAAGGTATTTTAATTGAAAACTGAATATTATGCATCCAAATTCACAGCATACCATTTGAAAATATTTAAGAAAATGGATAATTAAATGCACAAAATGGAAAAGAAAGAAGATAAAAGTTAAGGAGTTAAAATTTGTCTCCTATTAAAAGAGCAAAGAAATAGACGTTTTTGTTGTTTCCAGAAGATCTTTACTCTGAGTGATTATAATATGTGACTTCTTCTTTGGGGAGGAAAATTATTTTGCATACTTTGTTATTATAATTAGAAGTTTTGATATGCAGTGATTCTTCTAACATAGATAAGTACTTAACACATTTATATTCCCTAAATAATTGCTTTCTTGCACAGAAACAGTTGATGTATGTTCCAAACATATTCCATTGTTCACTTAATGTTTTTATTTTTCTTGAATGTTCCAAAATTTCAGTTAGCGCCATCCCATTTCTATTAATGATGTAAGTCAGCAATAATATTCAGTTTTTACATTAAATGCCAAAAAATGCAATGATGCTTCTACTTACCATTAGTGAATATAAAGTCATTATTTTCTCTTTGTCACCTATTTAAAAATGAAACAGATAATATTAAGAAAGCAGTTTTATTTTTACAATTTCTGGGTTTGAACTTACAGCCTCATATTTATCAGACAGATGTTCTACCACATGATCAAAATTTATGCAAGAAAGCATAAAATGTTTTTGTCTTATTTTATTTCTAAAATAGAAAAATTATTTGTAATGTGCCCCCAACTTGAGGGTTCATTATCTATTACAGTAATGATACTTTCTCCATATGATACAATGTCAAGAACTGTTATAAAAACTGAACACATTTTTTTCATGATTATGAAAATGTTCTTTTTTTCTTTCTTCCTTCCTTCTTTCTTTCTTCCCCTCTTTATTTCTTCCTTTCTTGTTGCTTTTTGCTGGGGGTCACTTTGAGCCACAGCACCACTTTTGGTTTTCTGGTGGTTAATTGGAGATAAGAGTCAGCAACTTTTTTGCCCTGGCTGGCTTTGAGCTGTGAACCTCAGATCTCAGCCTCCTGAGTAGGTAGTATTACAGGTGTGAGCCACTGACACCTGACATGAAAATGTTTTCACTGTGTTAGAAATTATTAGTGAATTGTCAACCCTCTTGAGAATCTTAGTCCATCAATGAATTCCATATCGCAGGTCAAATTGTCTGTTACATTTTATACCACTCTGACTTCTTAGCATTAAAATAAAATTATAGCTTCCTATAGTGTCATCAAATTTACTATTCAAATTTCATTTGTAATGGAGAATATAATATTTTACTTTTTTAAACAGGAAGGCAATATAATTCAAGGATTAGCTATTTAACAAGTAAATGTGAAAGTTTACTGAGCAGTGTCAGTGACTTCACTTTTTACAGCTTTCCCAGAGCAAACCTTATTTTCACCCTTTCCTATGTGTATGTTGAACCTAAGTGGCTCAACCATAGATGAGTCTTTCGTGTACTAGAGACATTCAGATCACAGTAGTGGAGAAATCAAAGATTTATAAATACTGAGGTTGTAAAGATTTTAAATACCAACAGAATGTTCAGGACACTCTTGCACAAAATTTAACATGTTGAATGATTAAAGTTAACCTCTTTATAACACTTAACCTTACTAGAGTGTAACTTTCATAAAACTAAAGGTATTGATTAAAACACACTAAAAGACTAGGATTGTGTCGGGATCTCTGAGGACCCCTTCTCCTCCCTTCCCCAGAGGAGATGTTCCAGTGTCAGGGTCTCGAGGACCCCTTCCCCCCCTCTCCAGGGGGGGGGGAAATGCCTGAACCTCGATTCTGTGGAAGAAACTCCGCCCTACCCCTCATACCAGCAGAAGGAGTAAGGCGTGTCCTTTCTGGACTGCTCCAGGCTGAAGTGGGATGCCGAAATCCCTTCCTTGGCCCCCCATAATGTGTCTGGAACCGTAGGACAAAGATAACGGGGAGACGGCTGGATGGTTGAATGAGTCTCAAAGGCTTTAATTGGGAGGGGGGGCTTATATAGCAGTAATGGCAGGAAAGGGAAGGACTTGGGCCATTGGCTAAGCTGAGCTGCCCATCAGGTGATGTCATGAAACTTCCTTTGTGGGCTGGACAACCCTTTCATGATGGCACGCACGTGTTCGCCTCCCAGGGGTGGGGGGCTTCTTTTCCGGTTGAGGCTGGAAGGTGGGAGGGGCTCCCACCCACACTGTCCCAGGGCTGGGGGAAGGACAGCGTCTTGCTCTTGGTGCCCTTCCCCCACCAAGGCCAAAACTGAGTCCCCAACAGGATTGCAGATTCTGGCTTCTACCTCTCTTACCTATGGGCTCCAGGATGACTATTCATCACATGCATTCACCATCAATCATATTCAAACTTTATTTAAAATCACCCATAAGAATTATTCTAAAAATCTTTAAATGTGCTAAACGCAAACAAACTGCCAGTAGTGAGAAAAGTATATGTTTCATGATCCTAATGAGAAACACATAACTAGAAAAAAATAATTTATTCTGTCTTTTTTTTTTTTTTTACTAATTTAGAGATAATGGATGGCTTATTTTGATTTTCTCAAGCACAAGCTGCCTTAACTAAAAATTATTTTTTGTATGTCATGTTAATAGTTACTACTTTTTTCTATACCGTTTATCTTAAATGATATCATACTCTTCTAATCTATGATATAGAACACGTATCTTTTGGCACAAATATACCATCTGTTGGCTAGAAGTTGAACATTTTTTGGCTCATTTACTAGGTTCTGTTTTCTTATTATTAGCTAACCATATAACTGAAAACATAGGCATAGCCACCACACAAGAGGAACTCTAGGCTTGATAAATACAACCAGCTGTTTTCACATCACTAGATTTTTTTTTTTTTTTTTTTTGTTCTTGGCACTGGGCCTTAACTGGAAATGCATTGTTTCTGAAAAATCACTCTTACATTCTCAAATATATGCAAAAGAAATATTCTGTTTTTTATAAATCTACTAAAATTTGACTTACTAATTGACATAGAACAAAGCAAATCTAAATATTATCTTCAAGAGAATTCTATGTTAAGGAAATTAAATGTTATAGAAATGTGATATAATTGTGACTCTCCTATTTTCCATTGTATTTCCTTACTCTATTTCTTCTTGAACTCACATGATTAAATTATTTTATGTCTTTCTCTTCCCATAACTAGATTTAATAATTCCTAATAATTATGCACATTAATATGTCCTTCTCGATAAATCCTTGCTTTTATATTTCCAGCTTCTCGTCATTATGAATTTTCCTAATCAATCTTTTGTTCTGGTATCCATACGGAATAGCAGATTCCAAGTCTAAAAACAATAGACAAAAGCCACTCATTCTTACAAGCAGGCCTGCTCTGTGTCATTCTGTTCCCAGCATCCTAGTGGAGAACAAAGGCTCTCCTCCTCCACCCAGCCCATCTACCATTCCCATCCTGACACCTGGGTCACAGCCACTGTAGGACTTGGCCTCTTAGGAATTTCTCGCCCTTATAGGTGGCAGAGATGGAGGTGTCTATCTTCTGCCTGTCTTCATATGGGCCCCAGAGGTACCTCCTTAGGAAGTCCTAGCAACCCCTCCCATAGTCTCTGGAGGAAAGCCCATGACACTCATTCATTTAGGGCTTTCCCAGGAACACAGGCATGACGAAGACTTTCTTTTATTCTTTGGTGCTGGTCCTGGGGCTTAAACTGGGTGCTCTGTCTGAACTTTTGGAATACAATCCCTCTCTACTATCTTCTATTTGACTCTTCAAAACCTTAGGGAATTTCCTAATGTATTTTTAAATACCACTTGAAACTTTCCTAGGCCTAAAGTTATAAAGGCCTAGCTATAAAGCGCCAAGGAAAGTTTTAGTGTTATGGACGACATCCACTTCTTTTTTTTTTTTTTTTTTTTTTTTTTTTTTTTTATTTTATTTTTTTTTTTTTATTATCAATTGAACATAAATTTTTTTTTTTTTTTACAAGGTGCTGTGCAAAGAGGGTGCAGTTACATAGTAGGGCATTGTGTACATTTCTTGTGATATCTTACAACCTGTTTTCCCATCCCTTGTCTAGGTCAGGTAGACCCATATGCAGTATACAATGTATCAAGCACATATACAGTGTTCACAGACTTGGTCTCTACTGTCTCTCCATCTCCCTTTGTTAACAGTCATATATCAGGGAGATCATGCCCCTTTGTTTTCTGTGTTCTAGGCTTGTCTCACTCAACATTATTTGTTCGAGTTCTGACCATTTCCCTGCAAATAACAATATTTCGCCATTCCTAATCGCTATGTAGTATTCCATTGTGTATAAGTACCATATTTTTTGGATCCATTCATCTGTGGAGGGGCATCTGGGTTGTTTCCAAATTTTGGCTATTGTGAATTGTGCTGCGATAAACATGGAAGTACAAATGTCCTTTTGATATCTTGGGTTTTGCTGTTTAGGATAGATGCCTAGGAGTGGTATGGCTGGGTCATAGGGTAGGTCTATATTGAGCTTTTTGAGAAACCTCCATACTGTTCTCCAAAGTGGCTGTACTAATTTGCACTCCCACCAACAATGGAGAAGGGTTCCTCTTTCCCCACAGCCCCTCCAGCATTTGTTGTTTCCTGAGTTCAGAGTATAGGCCATTCTAACTGGGGTGAGGTGGTATCTCAGGGTTGTTTTTATTTGCATTTCCTTTACTAGCAGGGATGTTGAGCATTTCCTCATGTGTTTCTTTGCCATTTTTATATCTTCTCTTGTGAAGTCTCTCTTTAGCTCTTTTGCCCATTTCCTAATAGGTTTATTGGGCTTGGAGGGGCTTAGTTTTTTGAGTTCTCTGTAGATGACAGATATCAGGCCTTTGTCTGTTGCTGTGCTGGTAAATATCCTTTCCCATATCGTTGGCTGTCTTTCTATTTTGGTGGCTATGACCTTAGCTGTGCAGAAACTTTTTAATTTGTAGTAGTCCCATTTGTTGAGTCTTTCCCCTATTTGTTGTGCGCCTGGGACTCTATTCAGGAAGTTCCTTCCTGTGCCTATAAGTTCTAGTGTCTTTCCTACTCTGTCCTTCAGTAGTTTCAAGGATTCAGGTCTGATGTTGAGGTCCTTGATCCATTTTGAGTTGATCTTGGTGCATGGTGATAGGCTTGGGTCTACTTTGAGTTTTCTGCATATGGCTGCCCAGTTCTCCCAGCACCAGTAGTTGAAGAGGCTATGTTTATTCCATTGTATGTCTTTAGCTCCTTTGTCGAATATCAGTTGGCTGTAAGAGTGCGGTTTTATTTCTGAGTCTTCAATTCTAATCCACTGGTCTTCCGATCTGTTTTTATACCAATACCATGCTGTTTTTGTTATGATGGCCTTGTAGTAGAGCTTGAAGTCTGGTATGGTGATACCTCCTGCACTATGTTTTTTGCCTAGAATTGCTTTGGCTATTCTAGGTTTTTTGCTGTTCCATATGAACTTATGGATTGGTTTCTCTATTTCAGTGAAGAATGTGGCTGGGATTTTGATAGGTATTGCATTGAATTTGTATAACAATTTGGGCAGTATGGCCATTTTCACTATATTGATTCTGCCTACCCATGAGCATGGGAGGTCTTTCCATCTCCTTGTGTCTTCTTTGATTTCCCTTATTAGATTTTTGTAGTTTTCATTGAATAGGTCCGTCACGTCCTTGGTTAAGTTGATCCCTAGGTACTTTATTCTTTTTTTGGCTACTGTAAATGGAACCGTTTCCATAATTTCCTTTTCTGTTTGTCTATTGCTGGTGTACAGAAAAGCTGCTGACTTTTGTGGATTGATTTTGTATCCTGCTACTTTGCCAAATTGGTTTATTAGATGTAGGAGTTTGGGTACTGAGTTTTTTGGGTCCTTGAGATATAAGATCATGTCGTCTGCGAATAGGGATAACTTGATTTCTTCCTTGCCGATGTGGATCCCTTTGATGTCCTCCTCTTGCCTTATTGCTATGGCTAGGGATTCCAGTACTATGTTGAACAGAAGTGGGGAGAGTGGGCATCCTTGTCTTGTTCCTGTGTTTAGGGGGAATGATTTAAGTTTCTCTCCATTTAATATGATATTAGCAGTTGGTCTGTTGTATATGGCTTTTATTGTTTTGAGGAATGTTCCATCTATTCCTGTTCTCTCCAAAGCTTTTAATAGGTATGGATGTTGTATTTTGTCAAAGGCTTTTTGGGCATCGACTGAGATAACAATGTGATTCTTGATTTTAGTTCTGTTTATGTGGTGAATTACATTGATTGATTTACGGATGTTGAACCATCCTTGTGACTGAGGGATGAAGCCTACTTGGTCATGATGTATGATATTCTTGATCACTTTCTGGATCCTGTTAGCTAATATTTTATTGAGGAGCTTTGCATCTGTGTTCATTAGTGATATTGGTCTGTAGTTCTCTTTTTTTGTTGGATCTTTGCCTGGTTTGGGGATGAGTATGATATTAGCTTCGTAGAATGAGTTCGGGATTTTTCCCTCCGTTTCTATTTCGCGGAAGAGTTTGAGGAGTATTGGAATTAGCTTCTCACTAAAGGTTTTGTAGAATTCATTGGTGAATCCATCTGGGCCTGGGCTTTTCTTAGTAGGGAGGTTCTTGATTACCTCCTGTATCTCACCGTAAGTTATTGGTTTATTTAGTTGATTTATTTCTTCTTGGTTCAGTTTGGGCAGTTTGTACTTCTCTAAGAATTGATCCATTTCTGTAAAATTATTGTTTTTTGTTGAGTAGAGGTTTTGGAAATAGCTCCTTATGATTGTTTGAATATCGTGTGTATTTGTTGTAATTTTTCCTGTGGAGTCCCTGATTTTACGTATATGAGTCTCTTCTCTTCTTTTTTTTGTGAGTCTTGCAAGGGGTCTGTCAATTTTGTTTATTTTCTCAAAGAACCAGCTTTTAGTCTTATTTATTTGTTGAATGGTCTTTCTATTTTCAATCAGATTTATCTCTTCTTTAATCTTTGTAATCTCTCCCCTCCTAGTTGTTTTAGATTCTGTCATTTCTTGTTTCTCCAGTTGTTTTAGTTTCATCGTGAGGGTATTCACCTGCTCTGCTTCCATTCTTTTAATGTGGGTACTGAGTGCAATGATCTTGCCCCTCAGTACTGCCTTAGCTGTGTCCCATAGGTTTCTTTGTGATGTGTTTTCTTTGTCATTGTGGCTTATGAATTCGTTGATTTCATCT
Organism: Perognathus longimembris pacificus; assembly: GCF_023159225.1. Taxonomy (NCBI): domain Eukaryota; kingdom Metazoa; phylum Chordata; class Mammalia; order Rodentia; family Heteromyidae; genus Perognathus; species Perognathus longimembris. The sequence continues at coordinate 38,520,741 of NC_063172.1, forward strand.
TTAATTTGATCTGTGGCCCAAGTGTTGGATAGCAGCGTGGGGTTTAGCCTCCAAGAGTGTGTATAGGCTCTGTGGTATCCTTTGTTGTTGAGGGTTACCTTTAATCCACTGTGATCAGATATAATACATGGGATGATGTCAATTCTTTTGTATTTGCTGAGGTTCTTTGTGTGGGCTATGACGTGGTCTATTTTGGAATATGATCCATGGGCTGCTGAAAAGAAGGTGTATTGGGTCTCTGTAGGGTGGAAGGTTCTATATAGGTCTGTTAGATCCATTTGGGCAATGGTGTTATTTAGGTCCTCAGCTCCCTTACTAATCCTCTGGGTGTTGGATCTGTCTCTTGGAGAGAGAGGAGTATTAAAGTCACCCACTATGATTGTGTTTGCATCTATCTTGCTCTGTAATTCTGTGAGAATTTGCTTGACATATGTCGGGCCTCTTTTGTTCGGTGAGTATACATTTATCACCGTGATGTCTTGATTCTGGATTTTTCCTTGTATCAATATGTAGTGTCCTTCTTTGTCTTTTTGAGTGGACTTTAAAGAGAAATCCAGCTTGTCTGAGATCAGGATGGCTACACCTGCCGTTTTGGTGGGTGCATTTGCTTGGTAGATCTTGCTCCATCCTTTCATTCGAAGCCTGTTTTTGTCCCTTGCTGTAAGGTGGGTCTCTTGTAGACAACAGATGTCAACTTTTTGCTTGCGGATCCATTCTGCCAGTCTGCTCCTCTTGATCGGGGAGTTTAAGCCATTTATATTTAAAGAGATCAAGGATAAGGGTGTTTTTTCTCCTTCCATTTTCTTGTTGGGCTGTTTTTTCCTGTTGTTTTTTTTTTTTCTTCTTGTCTTTAGTGAGCTTGTGTTTCTGCTGGACTTTGGCTATTGAAGTTTCTTTCTGAATCTGTCTGTGTGTCTTTTACGATCTCTGTTGGGTGGGCTTCCCCTCTTAATATTCGCTGTAGGGCTGGTTTTTTATTCACATACTCCTTTAGCTCCTCTTTGGTGTGGAAAGATCTGGTTCTCCCTTCGAATGTGAACTCCAGTTTCGCTGGATATTTGATCCGAGGTTGTAAATTGTTATTCTGAAGTACTTGGATGGTGTTCTTCCACTCACTTCGAGCTTGGTAAGTTTGTGTGGATAAGTCGGATGTTATTCGAATCCTCTTCCCATTGAAAAAAGTTTCCTTCTTCGCTTTGGCTGAATTCAGAATTTGCTCTTTAATCTTGAGGTTTGTAGTCTTGAATATTATGTGCCTTGGGGTGGTTTTCCTGGGGTCTGGCCTGCCAGGTGTCCTATAGGCTTCGGTTACCTGGATGGGGTCCCCTGTGAGATTGGGGAAGTTTTCTGCAATAACTTTATTGAGAACATGATTAAGCCCTCTGCTCTGATATTCGGCTCCTTCTTCTATTCCAATTATGCGCAGATTATATCTCTTGTCTTTGTCCATTAGTTCCTGGAGTAATCTTCCCTGAAGCTTCACCTTTTCTTGGAGTGTGGTCATTTTCTGGTTGTTGTCAGCTGCTTCATCGTCCAGGCGAGAGATTCTGGATTCCATATGGTCCACTCTTTGTGTTATGGTTTCAATTGCGGAGTTTATGGATGTCAGAGAGCTATTCATGGTTGTCATATCAGCTCTGATCGTGGAAATTTCTTCCTTTAAAGAGTTGTATTTTAAATCTATTTTTTCATGCATTTCAATTCTCAGGGTGTGGAGATTTTCTTTAAAGGCGGCTTGCATTGTATCCATTTTTGCTTCCATTTCTTTAAACGAGGCTTGCATTGTATCCAGTTTTGCTTCCATTTCTTTCTTGGCTTCCTGGGTGTCCTTCCAGATTTCCGCTCTAAACTCCTGGAATTGTTTTCTGATTTCATTTCTGACGGTTTCGATCATTCCTGTTAACATGTCCTCATTTGCTTTTTTATTCTCCATCTCCTCTCCAGTCGTGCTGCTTTTTGGAGCTGGCGAGTTGGCTTGTCCTTTGATGAACTGAGTTATGTTTCTTTGTGATTTGCGCATCTGGAAGTCTGTGTAGTTCTTCCCTCCCTTCTGTGTAGGCGTGTCTGCGTCAGCAGGTGCTGTCGCTGTGGCCCCGCCCACCAGTGCAGGGCACGCCTATCAGAGCGGGCGCTTTCGCCGGGGCCCCGCCCTCCTGTGCACTGTGAGTCCCCTACAACAGGCACTTAAGTGGGGTCTGCCTCCCAGAGCGAGCCCTGGGTTGTTGGGTTGTGCTTGCGCCCTCCCGCGAGTCCGTTGGGGGGGGGAAGCAGTATGTGTGGGGCCCAGTGGGATCGACTGTCCGGGTGTGGCTTGGCACCCTCAGACCTCGCCTCCGCTTCGAGGAGGGGGAACGAGATCAGGCTCAGGTGACCCTGCTGGGCTGGTATTGCCCACCAGCGCCTGTGATTTTAGTTGTAAGAGTCCGCAAGGTCTAGGCGCCTCGGGTGGGGCTTGCCCTGCCGGCCGTCCCTGGCCCCTGTTGGGAAGGGGACGGGGCCGGTTCTGCCAGTTCAGGAACCTTTGGGGGCTTGGGGCTGTTCCGCCCTTCCCCTGCTAGACTGGCTTCCCAGTGCCTGCTGGGAGCTTCCCGCCTGATTTGGGGAATCTTTGTTCCCACGGGAGTGGGGAGGGGGAGGGAGGGAGATATATCGTCTTTGTCGGGCTTGGGTCTCCCGTTGGGGGAAGGGATTATGGGGGACTCACTTTTGCTGCTTTGTGTGCGTGTCCCGCACCGCCGTTGGCCCTTCAGGGGTTGGCGAAGTGTCGTGGTGGCTCCCCCGTTCCCTCTTTCTGCCGCGCTGGGTTCCCTTGTCCGAATCCGGTGTGGACCCGAACTTCTCGTCGCTGCTGGGTGTGTCTTGGTCCGCACCCTGCTTTGTGTCCGTGGGGTCTCCCGCTATATGGATTCTGCGCTCCTGGCAACCTGTCTGCCGATCGCCGGGTTTCCCTTTCCCAGCCTGACCCTGTTTGGGCCAGGGCCGGCTGGTGGGGGGAGGGTGCCCCGATTAATCTCCGGCTCCGTGTAGGTTTTCGGTTCTTCTTTTTTGCTCCTTTTTGTTTTCCTGCGTTTCTCCACTGCTTCTGGATGCTGGTTTTGCTGGGTTCTTGGTGGAGTGTTGGGTGTTGGAGTTCCCAGCTCGCTATTCAGTTGGTGCGAGTCGGGGCGCCTCCCTATTGTCTCGGCGCCATCTTTCTCCTCTCGACATCCACTTCTTAACCTAATAATCACTCAACAAGTATTCAAAATTGAGTGAATATGATCTACAAGGTAGAGACCATTTACCAGTAGCTCTTTTGAAAATGCAATTTAAAGCCATTTTCCTGAGGTTAGTTATGAAAGCCAGAAGTTAGTGAAAAATTTTAAAGAGATATTGATAAAATAGAGAATCAAAGTTGAAGAGTCCTAGTTCTCCAAATTTAACTATTCTCAGTCAGTATTTAGTTATTCTAAGTCTTTGAAACTTAATATAATTTTAATCTCAATTTGATTATATTTATAGAATAGACTGCTAAGACTTGTATTGGGACTTCACAGAACAACCAGAGGCTTCCCACACATGGACTTGGAATAACTTCCATTGTCTTAGTTTTTAAAGTAATCAAACCCATGTTATATTGATGAAAGAGTAGACATAAAGGTTAATGTAACTCTAAAAATAGCCCCCAAATATAGTAAATTAGGCCAGACTATGGTGGCTCACACCTGTAATTCTAGCTCCTCAGGAGGCTGAGATCTGAAGAGTGCAGTTCAAAGACAGAACAGGCAAGAAAGTTCATGAGACACTTATCTCCATCTAACTACCAGGAAACTGGAAGTGGTGCTGTAGCTTAAAGTGGTAGAACACTAGCCTTGAGAAAAAAAGCTCAGGGACTACATTCAAGCCAGAGTTCAAGCCCCTCAATGGACAAAAACAGTAACAATAAAAACCAACATATATACATATATACACATAACATATATATATATAACTATATATATATACATAGTTATATGTATAACTATATGCATATAATCTTTTACAAAGGAGAAATGAAATATAATAGAGAAAACTCCTTTAAGAAAAAGATACAGATCAACTGATCATCCATGTGAAAATAATTAATAATAATAATAATAGAGACACAGACAATATACCCTTGATAAAATTAAAGAACGATTACAAGTCTAGGTGCAAATATAAAACTATAAAGGTAAAGATAATAGGACATACATCTAAATAATGGACTTGGTGATAACATTTTAAATCTTGTGTCTAAAGCATGACCAAACAAATGAAAGAGTTAGCTGACTTCCATTAAAAATAATTTAACACTACCTTAAGAAAGGTGTTATCAAGAAAATTAAAACATGATCAGTAACCTAGGACAAAATATTGGCAAAACACATATTTAATAAGTAGTAATATCTAAAAGATATGAAGAATTAAAATGGCTTAATTTTAAAAGGTGTTATTCAAAGTTTTTACCAGCAAAGCAATAGACAAAGGCCTAATATCTATCATATACAGAGAACTCAAGAAATTAACCCCCTCCAAACCCAGTAAACCAATTATTAAATGGGCCAGATAGCTAAAGAGAGACTTCACAGGAGAAGAAATAAAAATGTCAAAGAAACATATGAGGAAATGTTTAGCATCCCTGGCAGTAAGAAAATGCAAATATAAACAACCCTGAGATACCACCTCACCCCAGTTAGAATGCCCTATACTCTGAACTCAGGAAACAATAAATGCTGGAGGGGAGGAGAGAGCATTCCCACTGCTGGTGGGAATGTAAACTATAAAACCACTCAGGAAAACAATATGGAGGTTCCTCAAAAGACTCATAGACATACCCTATGACCCAGCCATACTTCTCCTAGGCATCTATCCAAAACAACAGGATCCAGGATACCACAAAGACACCTACACATTCATGTTTATTACTGCACAATTCTCAATAGCCAAAATATAGAAACAACCTAGATGCCCCACTACAGATGAATGGATCAAAAAAATGTGGTACCTGTACACAATAGAATTCTACACAGCAATTAGAAATGATAAAATAATGGCATTAAAAGGCAAATGGTCACATCTTGAACAAATAATGTTGAGCAAGACAAGCCTAGAACACAGAGAACAAAGGCTCATGGTCTCCCTGATATGTGGATGTAAGGGGGCAGGGGGAAAACAGCAGAGATAATATGTATAAGATAACAAACTTATTTTCAAATGGTATTTCTACATATTTTGGCCAGCAACTTCACATCATGTCTTTAAAACCAAGCAATTACTAAATAAACATAAAAATGTCTAGGATAGAACTATCAAAGGCTCACAGTAGCTCAACAGCTATGTACATATGATTATATAAGATGAGGCTAAGCAAAATGAATTCCAAGAGACGGAAACAGGAGGATTTTATTGTTGTCATTAACTTTAATGTACTAGGTGAATTTCCTATAGCATATCCCCAGTGGTCACTGTATATGATTTTGGTACACTGGAAATTGTATATATGTTTATCTGAGCTACGGAAGGGAAAGAAAAATGAGGGAGGGTATAACAAATATGACAAGAAATGTACTCGCTACCTTATTATGTAACTGTAACCCCTGTGTACATCACCTTGACAATAAAATTTTTTAAAAAAAGGTTTTATTTAACACATCACCAATGAAAATATATTGGTGGTCAAATAAGCTCTACATTATGGAAGGATGGTACACATTATATCATCTAGGAAGTGGAAATTAAAAACAAATAATAAAATGGCACCACATCTAGAAGAATATCCAAAATCCAGAACACTGACAACACCAAGCATTGAAGAAGATGTAGAACAACAGAAAATCTCTTTTATTGCTACTGGAAATGCAGAATAATAGAATCACTTGAGAATAGTGTTTGAAAGTATCTTACAAGATGAAACATACATTTAGTTATACATATAACTTCAATTGTCATCCATAGTATATATTGAAAGGAGCTAAAAATTTAATATTTACACAGCATCCTATATATTAACATTTATGTGGTAGTTTTATTCATAATTGCCAGAACATGGAAGAAATTACTATGTTGTTCAATAGGTGAATGAATAAACTGGTGTCTTATACTATGCAACTATGCAATGATAGGCCTGTGTGCATTCATTAATCACAACAAATATTCTGATAGGGACCATTGATCACAGGAAGATCAAGCATATAGTGGCAGGTGGTCAATAGAAAATCTCAGTATGTTAATTTTTCTGTGAATATAATACAATAATTAATATTAAACACATGTAGTTAAACCTAGACATTGTATTGAATTTTTGAAAGTTGGCCTTTTTTATAATAACTCTTTGACATTAAATAAAATATTTGGAAGTAAGGATAGGATGGTTTTAAGGTTTATCATTGTTAAAACCATCTGAAGGGTACAAAATGTTACAAAGTCTGTTAATCATTGGCTCAAGATGTCAAATTAAAAATTATTATTCTTTCTTTTCTTTTCTTTTTTTTGCTGGTCCCAAAGCTTGATCTCTGGGCCTGAACAACTGTCCCTGACCTTCTTTTGCTCAAAGCTATAGCTCTACCACTTCAGCCATGCCACTGTACCACTTCCAGCTTTTTTCAGTAGTTTATTAGAGATGAGAGTCTCAGATTTTCCTGCCTGGGCTGGCTTTGAACCATGATTCTCAGATTTCAGTCTCCTGAGTAGCTAAGATTACAGGCAGGAGCCCTTTGCACCTGGCTTATAATTCTTTATTTCCTAGAGTAATGTCTACATCTCCTTTTACACTGGAACAGCTGACATCAATTTTGTTTTCCCCAATATACTAAGTGCTTGACTGTTCTTAACAGATACTTATTTGATAAGTGAATCATTGAAAATAACCAAAGCTATTAGGTAACTAAATGTAGTTTCATTCTAGGAAGCCTTTCAGAAAATCTCAAACACCTAAAAGCACCGGAAATTTTTTAAACTTACTACTACTAAGGTCATGAATTTCTTTAAAACTGAAAATGATTGTCATAATGACTAAGAATTATGATTTAATTCTAAACCTGAATTTACATGGTTGTTGGGGACCGTTTTGGTCTTGGTGGAAGAAGGGCACCAAGAGCGAGACGCTGCCCTTCCCCCAGCCCTGGGACAATGGGAGGGAGCCCCTCCCACCTTTCAGCCTCAACCAGAAAAGAAGCCCCCTGCCCCTTGGGAGGCAAACATGTGCATGCCACCATGATAGATTTGCCCAGCCCAGAAAGGAAGTTCCAGGATCACTTGAGTGACAGCACAGTCAGCCAATCAGTCAGTCACCCCAAGTCTTTCCCCTTCCGCCTTTGTCATCATAATAAATTTCTCTGTCCCGCCATCTGGGGTCTGAGACACATCCCACCATAGCAGCATGTCCCTGATGCCTTCTTTTCCGCCCCCGCTCCTGGTAACATGTGAGGGGACTGGGGGTAGGGAGGCTTCAGCAACCTTTCCTCAACTTAGCACAAGTCCATGATAGTACACCTTTGGCCTTCTGCTGGCGGAAGGCAAGGCCAAGTGCTCTTTCATAGATTTTAGGGTTCAAGCATTCTCCCTGGGAGATCGGGGAGAAAGGGATCGTTCAGATCCCGACACATGGTCATCAAAGTATCATCTCCCATTGTGAGTCTGGATAGAAAGGATGATTTTCAGGATGTTAAAAGATAGGAAAAAGAACTGCATGCATTTAAAGTTGAGTGAGAAATTTCTCCGACTGAGAGTCATTTGGTGAGCCTGGTTTCACAGGTTAATTTTGTCATACTTAAGAGGCTCTAAGGCATGGTTTTGACATAAAATTTTTGTGAAGGATCTAGAGATACAAATGAAAAAAGTTCAAAAATCATACTATTCATGAAACATTTGCTCAGCAAAAGTAAAAGGTAGGAAACAATTAGCATATGCTTCACAGTAACAAGGTAAAAAAGAAAAAAAATATAAGTGAACGAACATTTATTGTTGCAGAGGTTTCACAGTACTGTCAAAACTACATGAAAAGTTTCTCTTTACATTTTCCAAAGTACATAATATGAATGAGATATTACTTCATCAGTAAGAAAATTCAAACCAAACTCACTGTGATAGCACATGATTTCAAAGTTTCTAACAAGATGACTCATGAACAAGAACAACATATAGCACCTAGGAGCAATGTTATAGTAAGGTATTGTCATTTGGTAGGTAGGTTAATATCTGAGGCCCATATTTTGTATATTTTCATAAGGAAAAGTTCCATCTTAAAAATGGATAAAGAAAAAGTAGATCTTATGCAAAATATGTTACATCATTTAACCCCTCAATTGTATATGGCTGAGCCCATCACTGAAAACCACCATGAAAGATGCTATATTTACAGATCCTTTGCTCAATATTTATCATCAATCAGTCATTGTACAAGTAGCTCACACTGGATATTTCTGGTTCTATTAAAAACGTACTGGTCAATTAAAAACAAATTTGCTAAAACTAGAAAATAAAAAGTAGAAACAATTGAAATAATGGTAGTAAAGCATTAAAAAAATGAGCAACATGAAGCTGAAACAAAGGAGAAGGAAAGATGTATTCATGCTTGGGTTTGCCAGAGAGGATTGAAATAAGGAGTTGACATTTATAGTGTCTTTTATAGAAGTTTGAATGCAGACTGGAGACATACAATGCAAGACGAAATGAGTATTATAAAATGTATATAGATATAAAAGGCAACTAGCATTGAAAAATAGGAAGTCATAATGTACATAACCTGTAATAGGGACTGAGAGGGGATTAGATGAAACGATAAAAAGGTAATTGGTTTTTAAATTACAAAAACCTTGTGAACCACTGAAGAATTTATTTTTATTTTATCAGAGTTTATAGAGTAAACCTAGAATTATTCATGTAAAACTGATCAAACTTATACCTAAACAAATAAAAGAACAAAACTCAAACTGTTGTGCAGATGACAGAAAATGAAGGAAAGAATCATATAGGCAATTATAGAGGAACCCTTAGAAACAAATGAGCTCATGCAATAGCAACAGAGACAAATATGTAACAAATTCTACATACTACTAAATTCCATAGGATTCATATGTCCAGCTAGCCACATTTAAGTTTATAGATTTATCTAACTTGATTTATAAAATGTACTTTCTAAGAAATTAATTGGAAGATATTAAATAATAAGTGCTATCTAAAATTTTTAAGAAAAATTGTTAACTAAATACAATGCATTCATGAAATTCTTTTTGAAAGAAGTACTTTGTGTTTAAGGCTAGTGCTCTACCAATTTGAGCCACAGCTCCACTGATAGAATTATTTTGAAATAATATCATTTGTTGCTAATATGATGGACAATATAACATTGGAAACAAACAACACATTTTTGTTTACAAAATAATCTTACTTCTATCAGCTATCTTGTAGTAGAAACTTGAAGGTTTCCAAAGCAGAGTTATATTTCAAGTTAGAATCATATATTTCTTCAATAATGTTCTCTAATACTGTTTATACCGGTAATAGAACTGGGGAAGGGAGAGGGAATACTAAAATTGAGAGACAAACAAAAGGAAAAACCATTCAAAAACCAATTACTTACAAAACCATTTGGTGTAAAACAATTGCACAGCTTTTGGGGGGAAAGGGGAAAAGAGAGGGGGGGAACGAGGGAGGAGGTAACAAGTAGAACAAGGAATGTACTCATTGCCTTTCATATGAATCTGTAACCCCTCTGTTTCATACTTTGACAATAAAGAAAAACATAAAGAACAGCCTATGCACAGAAGATAAAAAAGAATAAAGATTTGTTTTTTTGAACTAAAGAATTTCATGAATTTTGAATAAATGAAGTTAAGAAGCCATTTAATACAAAATGACTGGTTATACATGTACAAATTAGTAGATAAGAAAAGTACAAAACTCATCAATAGTAAATTACTTTAAATTAATTTACATGAATAGTAAACAAATGGATAATTATATCTAAAAGCTTTTCATCATATTGTGAATAACATAAATTAACTTTTTATATTTATATGTCATAACACTTGGTAGCCTCAAATTCAAACATTGAATTAAACAGAAACTTTAGAAAAATACTTTCCCCATGACTTTGAAAATTTGCTCAAGTTTTGAAAAATATTAGATATTTTATCCATCTATATAGGACTCACTTTTAGACACTTTGTATTGCAAGAGAGGAAAATTGTACATCATTTTTCATTAATCTGAATGCACAATTCAGTAATACAAAAGAATAACAATCTAATTTTACAATTTTACATTATATTAGGAAGGCACATGAGACTGACTCTGGCTATGACCTGTACTCTAGTTGCTATGAGCTAGACTCAGTGTTGCAAATAGTTATATTAATGGAATAACTATAGTGTTAAAGTTGGAGGTTATTCACAACACCAACTTCACAATTCCAAGCTAATTTTCAATGATGGTATGATGGAAAATCCAATTTCCAGCTAATCACTGTTATCCTGATGCTCCTAAAAACACCTAAATACCTAGAAAATACTTACACTTTGTTAATTATATTGAACCTTTTGCTCCATGGAAGAGACAACTATTTTTTGTTTACCAGAATAACATATAATTCTGTGCTTCTCCCAGTAACAGATGCATTGCTCTAAGCAATGTAACTTGCTCCAGGTTCATGGAATTTAGAATTTTTTGTCTACTCCACAGAGCATTTGACCCATTGAAGAGTATCTCATCCAATATAAGAACAGACAAAATACCTCACTATATTTATAGCTGCAATGAGCACAAGGTCGAGATCCTGTTTTTCTATTATAAAACCCACCACTCAGCAACAACCAGCTGAACAGATAAATGAATAGCATCTGAAGGTACAAATGAGGTTGACATTCTATATGAATGGAATAGCTCCTCTGAAAAACAATACGGACTCTAAAATAACCAGACATTATTTTATTTGGAGTTCCATGGATAGAAACTTGAGTTTGGCAATATAAGGTTAGAATTAAGAATGACTCCACTTAATCACACACAATGACCTAGTTGGAAAATTTTGACTTTTATTACTGCCACTGAGCTATATGAGTTTAGAGTTCTTGGTACTCAGAAGAACATTTCTACCATGTAACACGTCAAGAAGTCTACTAAAGGGCTGGGGATATGGCCTAGTGGCAAGAGTGCCTGCCTCATATACATGAGGCCCTGGGTTCGATTCCCCAGCACCACATATACAGAAAATGGCCAGAAGTGGCGCTGTGGCTCAAGTGGCAGAGTGCTAGCCTTGAGCAAAAAAAGAAGCCAGGGACAGTGCTCAGGCCCTGAGTCCAAGCCTCAGGACTGGCCAAAAAAAAAAAAAAAAAAAAAAGAAGTCTACTAAACCATAAGACCTGCTGTTACTAATTTCAAGCTCTTTATGTCTATAGACCACCAGGATAGAAATGGATTTGCCATCATGAGGGGAGATATTTAACCATAATTATCAAGGTCTGTTACACATTTGTAACTGCCAATGATGTGTTTGGATCTTTCTGCCTGATTCTAGTATCTTAACTCTTGTAATATCTTGTAATTAAGTCAACAACCAAAGAAACTACCACAAAAATTTCATAGAAATCTACAAAACTACAAAATTTTCATATAAATCTATTTTCTGGGAAACCTCTCTCAAGACAAACAATATTGGACACATTGATAAAATGCACTGAATAAATAATGAAGGGTAAATTATGCTGTGTTCTGGGGGCTCACGCCTATAATACTAGCTATTCAGGAGGCTAAGATCTAAGGAACTTGGTTCAAAGCCAGCTTTGGCAAGAAAATCCATGAGACTTTTATCTCCAATTAACCACCACATAACCAGAAGTGGCACTGTGGCTCAAGTGATGGAGCACTAACTAGCATTGAGCTGAAGAGCTCAGTGACAGTGCCCAGGCCCAGAGTTCAAGCCCCACAACCTAAATAAATAAATAAATAAATAAATAAATAAATAAATAAATTTAATACAAGTTTCTACATTAATTAAAAATTTTGATCTAGCCAGGCACTGGTAGCTCATCTTAATTACTCACAAGGCTGAAGTCTGAAGATTAAAGTTCAAAGCTAACTTGGGAAAGAAAGTCTCTTGAGAAAAGCAGAGGTAGAGCTGTAGCTCAAAGTGTAAAATTTTCACAATATTTTTCTATTTGATTTCACAATAATCCTACAAATCTCATCATATTATTTTCTGTATTTTATAATGAAAGAAATTAAAGATGAAATAGTTTACTTGCTCCACACTGTACATAATTTCTAAAAATACTTTCTGCAGCTTGGCACTGTTTTCTCATGTATATCAAATGAAAGATTCAAACTCCTTTTCAACTTTTTAAACTCTAATCCTAACAAAATTAGATGAAAAATATTAAACACAAGTGTAGCTACTACCACATATTAAAGAAAAAATATTTTGAAGCTAACTTCTGCTTGTCTTACCCTCTTCCTTAATTCAGTCTTTTCCTACCACCCATTCCTCTCCTTTAGACATTGTCCTTGAGATTTAACCATTGTTATGCCCTTTTCTTATTTAATATGTAAGGCATCTTATGATGTAAACATGTAGCTTCAGACCAAAGATTGCTTTCATAGTATTTATCAACGCAAAGAAACAATTCCAAGAAAATACAAGCAATCATTTATATGCAATGTCTCTATAAACTGAGTAGTTCCAGGACTGCTGTTTCTGGGTTAAGGAAACATCGTCAGCAAAATAAAGGATGTTTTAAATTTAGATTATAATTTTTCATTATTATGTAATCAAACATATTATTGTGTATGTGTACACCTTTTGTAATGTTCAAATTACAGAAAATATATCTATTCTTTTTTTCTTCTTTATTGTCAGTGTGAAGTACAGAGGGCTTACAGTTTCATATGTAAGGCAAGTACATTTCTTATCCAACTTGTTACCTCCTCCCTCATTTTTCACCCCGCCCTCCCTCTTTCCCTCTCCTCTCCTTGTAGAGTTGGTTTATATCAAATGGTTTTGTAAGTATAGGCTCTATCTCTGAGCTTTTCTTTTCAAGGCCAGCACTCTACAGCTCAAGCCAAACTCAACTTCCTGATTTCTGGAAGTGGATTGAACATAAGGGTCTCATCGACTGTCATGTCCCAGATGGCTTCAAACTGCAATGCTCAGTCAGACCTCAGCCTAGTTAGTAGAGGAACTACAGGTGTGAGTCACAGGTATCTTTGTGATTGGTCTAGTTCACTCATCATATCTACTGGTTCCACTAGTGTTGTTGCAGGTAGCAAGATTTTATTTTTTATCACTGAAGAATGTTTCATTATGTACATTTGCCACAATTCCTCTGTTTTTTCAATAGACAACCACAAGGAACATGGAGGTGTGACCTCCTCCATTTCTGACTCCCAGGTGGCTGGAGTTATACACCTGAGCCATCATTGACCTGCTCAGTTATTATTTACTTCCACACATAAACACTTTGCTATTTTCAGAATGATATGACCTGCTCAAACTATTCTTTAATGCACACAGCTCATATTCATTGCCACACTCTCTAGCTTCACAAAAATCCTGCCAATATGTTAGATCCAAATTAAAGTTAAGATTTGTTAGCCCATTATATCTATTAAATCATGAAAAATAATATTTTAACAATGAGTATTACTTGGTGCAAGAATATGTATCCTATCAATATATATTACTCTCTGTTTATGTTAGTAGTTATATGTTGGCAAGGACAATATTATGCTGTGATGTCAACTTTTAGCATACATATTTATATAAATGATTTATTATAGTTGTTCCTGAAAAAATAATGATCTTCATGGATTATCTTTATATATTGAAATTCTTTTTTTTCTTTTTTTTGGCCAGTCCTGGGGCTTGTACTCAGGGCCTGAGCACTGTCCCTGCCTTCTTTTGGCTCAGGGATAGCACTCTGCCACTTGAGCCACAGCGCCACTTCTGGCCATTTTCTGTATATGTGGTGCTGGGGAATTGAACCCAGGGCCTCATGTATACGAGGCAAGCAGTCTTGCCACTAGGCCATATCCTCAGCCCCTATATATTGAAATTCTACAGCCTTTACAACAGCCTTTTTTTCCCAAAAGGACACCCGCGATTTAAGAGCAATAGAATCATTGTTTATATAGAATATGGTGTGCATATGATGTATTTATAGAATGCAAGGAACACACTTTAGAAAAATGATGAGTTGAGAATTTAGCTCTCATGCTCATTTTGATATTTTGTAGTCAAAAATATTCTGTAGTTAATAAATTTCAGTGTGAAAATTTATCAAGATGCCTAAGGCTGGCAAGTATCTTAACCTCTAACAGCTTTGGAAAATTGATGCATATATACATGCAAAATGCAATTTGCATTTTGAAATATATGAAAACTGCCAGTTAATCATTCACCACCAATGTTTGTCTCATTCCAAATTCAGTGGCCCCAGAGGCTCCCAATTTCCATTTTAGTAAATCAGTTGAAGAATTGTAACTAGGATCCTAGGAGTAACAGATCCTTCTATGTTTTGGGGATTATCAATGTTGCTGGTGGAATGCTTTCTATAAAATAACCAACTACATTTTACATTCTACAACAAAACCAACTATTGTTTTAGTTCGTGACATTCTATCCCTTTGGCATGCATTTACAGTAAACTTTATACTCTCAAGAAAACTTTATTTTCTTAAAAGTGTTATTAGTGTTTCTCAACTTTGAGTGAAAATTATACTCAAAGAAGCACTTTGTTTCTTTTTAAAGTATCTTTTGAATCCCAGAATTGCCAATACTATATATCTGGGGTTGGGCCCAGAATTTGCATTTTGGCAAATTTAAGGTAATGTTGGCATTTTTAAATTATAATGCCAGACTTTGGGCATAGCTGTCTTACAACTCAGAATTTGCATGTAAGAAATATGTTAGATTTAATTTTTTTTGAATTTTTAGTAGATCTAGCATTTAACCTGAAACTTGGTATTTTGAGATTACTTCTACACTATAAGCTTTCTATCATTTTTGTTAGAACAAATTTTCTTCTTGTATCATTTAGTTAAAATGGTTTTATTAACCATGTATTTGTGAACAATTAAAAGGATGTGAGGAGTATTTTAAAAATAATAAAAATCCATTCCACTGATAACTTATTTTTACCATAGCCTAACATAGCCAACAGAAACACATACATTAGTGCTTCATTTTTCTTCAGATAAGAATGAAAGATATTCAAGGAAAAATGACTAAATGTCCAGTAGTGGTGTTGCGTGTATGGAAGTGAATGGCAAGTGAATGAAAGACAAATGACAGTGTCTCAACCAATATTGTGACATTGAACACCCCTTTTATCAATTTAACTCTGCTGTTTTGTTCTCATTATAAAGATGGGATGGGAGCTTATATTAAAAGCTAGATATGTATATATATACATATGTTTGAGGTTATATACACATTCTCAAGTAGCTCCAAGAATAGTAATTATAAAGGAATTTCTTTTGTTGTTTTATCTAGTGAATAATTAATAAAGACAGGAAGCTTAGAAACAATAAGCTGGAATTCAAAGTTTTATACAAAGCAGCACACAGTCCAGCTTTTACAAATAATACCAGACTACCTTTATCTCCAGTTAAAGACATTAGAGCTGTCAGAGGTTATTTCAAGGTTAGTTCCATGAGTAAAGTTCTAGCATTTTGACTTTGAATGAAAAAGGCCAGTTGTGCTCTTCATGGCTGATGTATCACAAAGAGTAAGTTTGCAATATTACATACAGCTTTTGACCAAGAAAAGCATTTCATTCTATTGGCTTACATATCTAAAGGATTTGTTTTGAGAGAGCACTTAGAAAGCAAATCATGGTTGTTTTGAGCATATGTTTCAAGTTTCATAAAAAGATTGTTCCAAATTCTTATTTCTGTGTCTGGTAACTATTATAAACTAGTTATATACGTTTTAAAACCTATAATTTTCCAATAAATTATTTTAGTTTGTCTAAAAATGTTTGAATACAGAGGTTTAGAAAACCAGTAATCAAAACTTTAGCCACAAAATTGGAATCATCTGAACAACTTGTATAGCAATATATATTATCTCAGATTAGCGAGACATAGGGCAAAAAAATTAATGGTTAACACGTTAACCAAGAATTGTGTGATTGAATATCAGTAAATAAAATTTCCAATTTTATTTCCTAAATTAAGATGCTAAATGTTTCAATGTTATAGTCTAACAAACTAGTAGAAGTTTGTGTCAAATCCAGTTGAAATACAAAACATGTAAATACAAGGTAAGCAAATAACATTCTCTTTGATTTAAAAACTTTTAATTCTGACTTCGATTAAGTTTTTCTGGCAAAGAATTTCAGATTTAGTAAATAGTGAGTCTGTATTTGTTGAACATAATATCTGAATGGAAACTGCATGTTTCCCATGTACCATGTGATAAACAATAATTTTATGCCCAGTTCTTCATTGGAGTGATCATACCATGTCATCAACTATGGAATTTGATTCATGAGAACACTGGGGAGAGAAGGCAAACAGGCAAATGCATTGGCTTTTACTCTATCAACACAGAAATGCAGAAAACGGATCATTTAGGGGATAAATAAACATATGAAAAACAGGAAGAATGAAAGGAGCAAACAATGTAAGAAAATAAATCAATAGTTAAGAAATTGAAATAGATATTTAGAGGAATATTCAGAGTAACATTTCTGTAGTCCAGCCTATTTGCATGTTGTTTTAATATAGACAGGAGATCTTCTGATATTCAGTTGATTTGCATAATGTACTTAAACTTCAAAGTACAACTTCAAGGTGCCTACATTTTGATTGCCTACTTTAATGTGACCAAATATTGAATATTAATTTACTTCTTTGGTAAGATTTGATAATGTACTTCAAAGGCTTTCTATATAGTCACTTCACTCTCTTTTTAAGTTCAAAAGAAATATTGGACTTTCCTTTGTAAATATTTCACAATAAAAACATTCCCTTACCACATAGTTTAAAGAAATAAGCACAGTATGACAAAATACTTACAAAATTAAAAATAGATACAAATTAAGATATTTTTAGTAATAATATTTTGAAGAAGTGACAATTTTTTAACAACCTCATCTCAGAATCTACTGTTTTCTCAGCTCAGCAAGCAGACTAGATATAGTTCAGAGTACATGAACCAAGCCACTAGTGGTGATTCTTAGGGTAAAATTCTTATACATATTCCTTAGATATGAGGATGATGCCAAGAAAAAAATATAAAATTTATAAACAAAGAAAGCAGGGATTGGGTCAAAAGAAATTATTAAAAATAAAAATAATGGTCATATGCACATAGCTATTGAGCCTTTGGCATTCTCTCCTAAGAATATACTCCTTTGTTCTAATTGTGTATATGTTGAGAAACCTGTACAATTTATTATGTTCTGATTATTTTTTGTATTTTACCATTCAGTGTGTTTACTTGTAGATTTATAGATGCAGTCTAGTTACAACAAATGAAGGAAACCATTTCAGCCATCGTTTCTTGGTGTCTGGCTTATTTCACTTAATATGATTTTTTTCAAAGTTTTTCCATTTCCTTATGAATGGTACTATTTCTTTCTGGTGTATGAGTAGAATTCTATTGTAAATTATTGATCCATTTGTCCACTGAAGAGCATCTAGGTTGATTCCATATCTTGACTAGGTAAACAATGCTGCAATAAACATGTTTGTGCTGGCTCAATAACTATATGCATATGATCATACAAAACAATATTTATTATGAAATGAAAACAAGATGCTTTTTTTCTTTGTTGTTGTTTTCATTTTCTGTACCTTTTGTCTTGTTTTGTTGCTAAGTTTATCGGCTTTTCAGTGGGTGAGGGGAACAGAAAGTGTGGGACAAAGGGTAAATAAATGCATCGTGACATTCACTAGACACTATGCTGAAAATGAACAATAGAACTTATGGGTAGGGTGGGTGGCAAAAACTGGGAAAGAGTGGTAATGGGTGACTGTACAAAAATAAATGTACTCATTATCTCACATATGTAACTATAATATCCGTACATGATCTATACAATAACAACTTTCTTTTAACAATATTCTTTAAAAAAAAACAATGAAAGAATAGCATAAAGGTAAGAGAATCATTACGTGATAATCAAATCAAAACGTGATATTGGGTGTTACAAACATTAGTATCAAAATGAGTAAAATTAAAAGATTAATGGATATAAATATAAAATAGAGACCAGAATACCAATTTAGTCCTGTTCAACAAAAGCAACTTTGGAATATATGTATAGCAAGGTAGAAACATATTTAGAATTGAGTATGAAAACCTGTTTAACAAACAAAAAGTCAAAAAAAAATCAATCTACCTGAAATATCTTGAACAATCTGTTAAAGAGTCTTATTTTTCCAAGCAGATAAATAATCAAAGAAAAAAACATTGAAACCAGTTTTGCTTTTATGATTTTTATTAGTTTATTAATTGAATTTGACACAAGTGCACAATCCTTTTTTGCTCTGCTTATTTTCATATATAAGGTAGACAGTTCACTCTTCCTTTTTCCTCCAACTTTAGTTAGTAATCCCTAGTTCATTCTGATGGCTCCTCCTTTGCTCTTCTATTTCTAATTGTATTTCCCTGAACTCAATACCCAGTTTTATATTAACTCTGTCATTGTTCTTAGATTTATTTGATTAATTTCCCAGGCTTTAAGGAGCATCTTCAAAGTAAGGCCATTCAGATGTCTCTAAATTTTTTTATTTCTATCAGTTTACACAGAGAAGTTTTTATGGATAAATAGAGCTTGAACTTAATGTATCCTAGTCACAACTTTTGATTCCCTTCCTTATCCCTATAGTTCCAGTTTTCATACATGAAAAAAGTGTACTACCATGTTGCCCTATTCACACTAAATACCTAAGAAACAATTTGAAAGAAGAAAACATTGAAGCAAATAGAATTAGATGTTAGATCCTTATGTGTATACAGTCTTATTTCAAGAAGAACTTAAAATTACAGTTGCAGTATTGATTTACTGTTTTTGCTTTGCTTTTGTGCCGATCCTGAGATTGAACTCAGGAAATAAACACTTATCCCTGAGAATTTTTGCTGAGGCTAGAGTTCCACGACTTGAGACACAGTTCTATTTCTTGCTTTTTGTTAGTTGATTGAGATAAGAGTCTTACAAACTCTTCTGCCTGGGCTGGCTTCGAACCATTCTCCTCATATCTCAGGCTCCCAAGTTGCTAGGATTATAGTCCTGAGCCATGAGTGCAAAGCTGTTTTGTTGTTTTATTTAGTTAAGAAGGTCATTGAAACTGATACGCTCACTTACTGGCTTATTGACTCCAGTCTCAGAAGCTGGATGTTTGGCTGACAAAGGCCTTTGTCTTTCTGGGGCCCAGACAAAGAAGCTTGAAGTGAAACCAATTGAGACTGAACTACTCTAAGTATTCAAAACCAAAACATAAGCAAGGACCAGGGAGTCATTGACACCCTGCCACAGCATCTGGATGGGAGACAGAAACACAGAGGACTTAATGGAAGAAAGTGTTTGACACGGCCATACTAGGAAGGTTAAACATGAGTTTGGGCAATGAACATGGAAGGAAAGAGGCCTCACTCCCACACTTGGCTAGAATCAAGACCCATTGCATATGGTTTGTAGGCAGAAATAAAACTTATAGAGCCTCTAAGATGTTCAAAATCATGGCACTGCACATGGTTGTATAGTATTATGGTGACATGTCTGACACAAACTATAATTTTTTGTTTTGAATATTCTATTTTCAAATATTGGATATATTGGATATATATTGGATAAATATTGGATATATATATATAGTCACTTAAGAGGTAACAAAGTAATATTTATAAAAATAAAAATATTTGTTTTTCTAGATTGGTAAAAATAGTGACATTAGTCTCACATAAATAAAGATTGTATTTCTTTTTAAGCTCAGATATCCAAATATGATGCTCTGGTAGTATCATCTAGAGTTGCTCTGGTTGGAGATATTCAGCTGGAGAGTAGGAAGATACTTTCACAATTCTCAACATTTATCTGCCTAAAGGCAGACAGTTTAAACAGAAGATTTTATAAGGCCCCTATACATCTATTATCATATAATTCTATCATTTCATGATAACTCAAATAACTTTACACTATCAATATTCTGTATTTATGCCAACAGGCATCGACTTTTCTCTTATTTCATTTATAATACAAGATCTTGAAAAGCACCTTCATATCGGAATTTGTACATAATCTTTTTTCATGGTTTTGTAAACATGAAAGATTTAAAAGAACTATACCTAGGACTGCATTATTTATAAAGAGAAAGTATGAAATAGCATGTCAGAAAAAGAAATTAAAAGAAAAGAGTAGTATGAGGTTAGTAGAAGCCTCCACTGTTTACTGTATTTTCAGATTAAACAGAGCTCTAAGCTTGGAGGATGATGGCAGAGAAACCTGGACTTGCTCCAGCAACCATAGAGAAATTTCTTTTGCACTATAAGTGATCTCACAAAATATTGCCAGCAAACCTTGCTATATTATTAGTTATGCACATTTTGAAGATTTAGCAAAGTAATCATCCACTTGCGAGGTTGGACATTTCCTGATGTTTTTTGTCAAAACCAAATTGATAACCAATGAAATACTCATCTGTCTTTCTCCATTTCCTTATCTGTACAATGGAGAACAATAATAAAACATAAATGGTTCTGAGGAGAAATAAGTGATATGATTTATTATAAATATTTATGTGAAATCCTTATTTATGTTAAGAATTATTATTACTTTAAAATGTTTCCTAATACATTTATTAACCAGTATTTTTTACTTTCTATATAAAAAGCAGTTAATATTAATATCAATATTTAAATCAATTTAACATAAATCAAACCTAAATATGTAACTAGAAAGTACTTTCAAATTTCTTACACTTTTCAGAATTCCTTCATGTATATTATGTTTCAATTATGAAATTTAAATAACTAGTATTTCGTATGTCACATATATTCATATGCCACATGATAAATTATTGCTACTCAGTTGAGGTTTATTGTGTGCCTTTGAAATAATTCACAAGAGGTGATGTGCTTTTACAATATGATTACTAGGTTAATTGTGCATTAACTTGGGAAAAACATTAGATTAAAATACTGCTATAGTATCCTTTTCCAATACACTGTAAATTACATTGATTTCTTATCCAATTTGCAATAGAAAATGGTTGGAAATTGTAGAGGTTGTTTATTACTTTAGTTTATATCAGAAAGAACATACATAAAACCAAGTTTCCTGTCATGAACTCATAAACATAACTTTCATAAACTAAGATGTATAATGTATACATATATGTATGTATATATACGCATATTCATATAACACACACACGTAATTTTCTACAAGTACTCAGTCTAACAAATACCATAATGGGAAAGTAATTCTTGATGGAAAACTTAAAAATAGCACAACTTTACATTCAGATGTGGATTTTGTACTGTGGAGGGAGACATAGGTAATGAAGAAGAAAAAGTATAACAAAAAAGAGAGATGTTGAGCTAAGTTAGAAGAATTTGCATGATACTGATAAGGATATATTCTTCACTTAATATAAATAAGTCCCAGAAATATATCTAGGTATCCATCCAGATAAATTATTTGAAAGTATTTTGTTTCCCCAGCTTCATTTCTGGCTCTGCACTTTAATTTCTTGAAAAACATATTGTGTAACTGAAACTTATTTGAAACTGAAACTTATTCAAGATAGAAAGTAGATCTGGCTTCACAGTTCTGCATAAAGAACACATTTTGTCCAAGTTACATGTGGGTAGTTGGAGACAAAGATTAGATTTGATGTTTATAACATCAGAACAGATAAGGCAGAAGAACCAATAAAATTTTCCCAAGATAGTTTCTTGTATAGTTAAAATATACAGTAACAACTTGATAGAAGATAAAAATTTCCTTTTCACTTTACTTGTAGCCAGTCCAAGATCACTCTGGTTTTTTCTTCTAATTTCTCTAAATTTACTAATTTCTTTTTAAATTTTCTAACATTGCTTTATGTCTTCATTATTTCACACTGATACAATTAGTATATTTCTCTTGCTTTGTTTCTTCTTATAATCACTCCAGTACAATGGTCTTCTAAAATACAAATATGGCAGCATGCTTTCTCTGTATGAAGTCATTCTGCAGCCTATAGGACTCAGGATGAAATCAATGCCAGAGTCTAACATTAATGATAAAGTGTGATATAAATCTCTATCAGGACCGAATACATACTTTGTGGTACCTGTTCAAAATGAAAATATGACAACTCTTATTAATAATTTATGGAGACAGAAAATCTTTAAATGTACACTAGCATGTTCTAAACATAAAGTCTTGTACAGTTACATAGGTAGGATGACCATAAAGATGGGTCAGGAGCTAATAATGAACCACATCATTTTTGACATTTCCTGATAATTGGGATGTGGTTCATAAATGCCTAAGTGATTAACAGATTCTGACATAAAAGCTTTTTTCATTGTCTGCAATGTCACTCATTCTTCTAGATGGAAATACTCAAAGGAACAAGGACCAATGTGGACTTTTCCCTAAGGATTCCTGTATTCTCTCTCTGTCTCTCTCTCTCTCTGTCTCTCTTTCTCTCTGTCTCTTTCTGTCTCCCTGTCTCTCTGTCTCTCTCTCTGTCTCTCTCTGTCTCTCTGTCTCTCTGTCTGTCTCTGTCTGGCTGGCTGTCTCTCTCTCTCTCTCTCTCTCATATATTTTTATTTTTATTTTTTGCCATTCCTGGGGCTTGAACTCTGGTTGAGGGCTCAGTCTCAGAGCTTATTTTGCTCAAGGCCATCACTCTACCACTTGAGCCACAGTACCATTTCTTGCATTTTCTGAGTAGTTAATTACAGATAAGGGTCTCAGGAACTTTATTTCCCTTTCTGGCTTTGGACCACAGTTCTCAATTCTCAGTATCCTGAGTCCCTGGGGTTAAAGACATGAGCCCTGGGCTCCCAGCTAAGTACTATCTCCTGATATATAAAATTATTTTTTCTGGCAGATTGATACTGTAATGTTTCTTGGCTGACACCACTGTACTTAATATACATAGCCTTATTTTATATTTTACATAATTACAGGTATTATTTACATACTTTGGATTTATTGACAAGAGGAAGATCAATATGGGCATTTTGTTTTAATTTCTCCAGTGTTTCTCAGTGTTTGGCATGTATTAGCATTTTTCTGACTCATATGTAATAATCCTAATTATTTCAATTTTCCAAAGCACTAATGCTTACATCTCACTAAATTAAAAGTGTAGGTTAAAAATATTATGAGAGATTGAAGACATTTGGTATTTCAGTGGTTAACGTGTTTTAAAAATCAGATTCCAATTAGTGTGAAAATTTCAAAGCCTATATGTACTGAACTGATGGGTAGATTCAACCAATTCTGCCTTAACTAGAAAATGAGGAGCCAAATGAGATCTTGATATTTGTGTTGATGTTTTCCCTTTGAACATCTGTCATAATTTCTCCATTTTCAGAAGTTTAAGATATCATAATCTGCTTATACTATAAATTTTACAGATATACTTCCATGAACAGTAACACATAAGGAAAAAATAATTGAACATGATGTAGGAGAGGAATGAGACAGGCTTTATGTTTCTCTGTAGAAGACTGATGATACAATTGAAGAACTTCCTCTAAAAAAATCATTCAAAAGGACAAGAACAATCTTTGCAAAAAATTCATAGAATTGCACTGTAAAAATAATTATTTAGAATCATGTGAAAGTATGACCTTATAGAAAATTATTTTAGATGAGTAAATTGGATAGAAATTTTCTTTGCTTAATTACACTATATAAACAGACTGCTTTTTTCAAACAAATCTAAAGTTGTAATAATAAAATCTAACATGTTCTGAGGAATCTCCATACTGCTTGCCAGAGTGGCTGAACAAGTTTACATTCCCACCAACAATAAAGTAGGGTTCCTTTTTGGCCACATCCCCTCCAACAATTGTTATTGTTAGTTTTCTTGATATATGACATTCTAACTGGAGTAAGATGGAATCTCATTGTTGTTTTGATTTGCATTTCCTTTATGGCCAGTGATGTAGAGCACTTTTTCATATGTCTTTTGGCCATTCTCATTTCTTCATCAGAGATGTCTCTTTGTAAATCTTTAGCCCACTTGATGAGGGGGCTATTGGTTCTTTGTGGTTTTGTTTTGAAGGAAGGTAAATTTTTTAGTTCTGCATATATTTTAGATATGAGGCCTTTGTTCGTTGAATGGCTGGTAAAGATCTTCTCCCAGTCTGTGGGCTTTCTGTTTATCTTGCAAGCTATGTCCTTTGCCATGCAGAAGCTCTGCAGTTTGATGCAATCCCATTTGTCCAACCTTTCTTTGATTTGTAGCCTTTCTGGGTCTTTGTTAAGGAAGTTCCATCCTGTGCCAAGGAGCCCAAGTGTTTCTCCTACTCCTTCCTTTAGTGTTTTCAGGGTGTCTGTTTTGATTTCGAGGTCTTTAATCCATTTGGAATTGATTTTGGTGCAAGGTGGTATACAAGGATCTAGTTTTAGTTTGTTGCATGTGTTGAACCAGTTTTGCCAGCACCATTTTTTAAAGAGGCTATCTTTCTTCCAAGCTACTGTTTTAGTTCCTTTATCAAAGATTAAGTAGGCATAGTTCTGTGGGTTCATTTCTGGGTCTTCAATTCTGTTCCATTGGTCTTCAGGTCTGTTCCGGTGCCAATACCAAGCTGTTTTTATTACTATAGCTTTATAATACAGCTTGAAGTTGGGTATTGTAATTCCTCCAGCACTGTTCTTTCTGCTTAGGAATGTTTTTGCTATTCTAGGTCTTTTATTGTTCCATATGAATTTCTGGATTGCTTCCTCTATTTCATTAAAGAATGGTGTTGGGATATTAGTGGGTATTGCATTGAATGTGTAGATAGCCTTTGGCAGTATTGCCATTTTGATTATATTAATCCTCCCAATCCAGGAGCATGGGAGGTTTTTCCATTTCTTTAGTTCTGACTTAATTTCATTTTTCAAGCTTTTAAAGTTCTCATCAAAGAGGTCATTCACTTCTTTGGTTAAGGTTATTCCTAGGTATTTTATGTTTTTGGTGGCTATTGCAAAAGTCTTCTGGTCATTAGCATAGAGAAAGGCTGTTGATTTTTGAGGGTTTATTTTATATCCTGCAACTTTGCCAAAGTTTTGGATAAGCTCTAGTAGCTTGGGGTAGAGTCTACAGGATTCTTTAGGTATAGGATCATGTCATCTGTGAAGAGAGAAAGTTTAACTTCATCTTTTCCTATTTGGATCCCCTTTATATTTTCTTCTTGCCTGATTGCTCTGGCTAGCAATT
Organism: Perognathus longimembris pacificus; assembly: GCF_023159225.1. Classification (NCBI taxonomy): domain Eukaryota; kingdom Metazoa; phylum Chordata; class Mammalia; order Rodentia; family Heteromyidae; genus Perognathus; species Perognathus longimembris. The sequence goes on from NC_063172.1 coordinate 38,546,115, forward strand.
CTAGTACTATGTTGAAGAGCAGGGGAGAGAGTGGACATCCCTGCCTTGTTCCTGATTTTGAAGGGAATGGCTTTAATTTTTCACCATTTAGAGTTATGCTTGCTGTTGGTTTGTCATAAACTGCCTTGATTATATTCAAGAATGTTCCCTAGAATCCCAGATTTTCCAGGGCTTTTAGCATAAATGGGTGCTGGATAGAACTCCCCTATGACCCAGTAGCCCCACTTTTGGGTATCTATCCAAAAGACCACAAACAAATTCACAATAAAGCCACCAGCACAACAGTGTTCATCGCAGCACAATTTGTCATAGCGAGGATCTGGAACCAACCCAGATGCCCCTCAGTAGACGAATTGATCAGGAAAATATGGTACATATACACAATGGAATTGTATGCCTCTATCAGAAAGAATGACATTGCCCCATTTGTAAGGAAATGGAAGGACTTGGAAAAAATTATACTAAGTGTAGTGAGCCAGACCCAAAGAAACATGGACTCTATGGTCTCACTTACTGGGAGTAATTAGTACAGGTTTAGGCAAGTTACAGCAGAGGATCACAAGAGCCCATTAGCTATACCCTTATGAACACATAAGATGATGCTAAGTGAAATGAACTCCATGTTATGGAAATGATTGTTATATCACAGTTGTAATTAGTTTCAACATACCATGTGTATCTGTAGCATCTATTATAGATGATGTTCTTGTTATCACCTTTCTGTGGTTGTACCTACACTATCTCTGTAACATTATCTGAGTATATTGGAATCCATGTATACTGGTATTAGAACTAGGAAATTGAAAGGGAATACCAAAATTGAGAGACTCAGGGTAAAAAAAGAAAAACAACTACAAAAGCAATACTTGCAAAACTGTTTGGTCTAAGTGAATGGAACACCTCATGGGGGAAAAGGGAAAGAGAGTGGGGGGAGGGGGGTATCAGGGACAAGGTAACAAACAGTACAAGTAATGTATCCAATGCCTAATGTATGAAACTGTAACCTCTTTGTACATCGGTTTAATAATAAAAATTTGAAAAAAAATAAAAAAATAAAATCTAACATGTTACAAAGGTCTTAAAATGCAAAATCTGTGTGTTTCTATTTTGCCTTTAGTGAACTGAATCATGATATATACTTAAATATTTCTAATTAGGATTCACTTTTCAGAAATTTTACTTCTTGGCTGAATAAAGATGGTTGTTAAGGAACATATGTTTTCATCATTGATAAGGATACAATATCATAGAAAAAAGAAAACAGAAGAATATAAATTGAAATTTCACTACAGGTTCATAGAAAAAAGGAAAACAGACAAATATAAATGGAATTTTTTCTTGTACAAAACAATGCATCCAATGTACTACGAAGAACTAACAGAAAAAACAAAAATTAGGAAAATGATCTTCCAGCAGAAAAGGTAGTGTATCTGGTCATTATGTACACCATTACAGCAACTAAAACAAAACAAAAAACCAAACAACAACAACAAAAACAAAAACCACCTCAGAAAGAAAAGGACAAGAAAGAAAAATCAATAGTCCAAGTTGAAACTTATGTTCTGGTGCCTTTATTAGTTAATGAGAACATCCTTGAGATTCCTTGGAATGCTTGTCCACTCATGCGTCCATCTCCCAAAGCCTGGGACAATTCCATTATGAAACAAGGACTTGCTTAATGTCACATCCTAGAAAGAAAGGATTAATAAAACTAATTATTCCTGTCATCATAATACTTTAAAATGCACAGCAGCCTTGCTAATGTGCTTGCTTCTATATAAAAGTCAACTGAAAACAAAAACAAAACCTGAGAAATTCCAAGGATAGATTTTCATCTAAACAAAATCTGTAGAAAATACGACTTGATATAATTTAGGACAATTATTTCAATATTAATATCAACAAATTATTTCTGAGATGAAGCTGATTTTATGTTTATAAACAAACCAAGCAAATGAAAAGAAATTATAGTACAACTTTGGACTTATAAAGCATTTGACTTATATTGAGAAGATAAAAAAAAGAATCAGAAGTACAAGTTTTATAAGTTGACAAGCAAGAATAGAAATGTTTATGGGTATAGTTTATTATTATTAAGCTTTAATTATTTGAGACCCCTCTATGGGTCCTCACTTTTGAAGATCTCCTGAGAATTCTCTGGTCAATTGATGAGAGAAATGGTGCTATGACTTGCTTTGTTAATATTGAGAAGAGACATAAGTTCCGTCTTCCATAGTCTTCAACAATTTGGAGTGTTCCCCTCACTGCAGTCAGTCTACATGGAAGAAGTGACCAGAACTTTCCCTCTTCATTCTCTCCAGGCTTTGGGGTCATTTGTACAATGTAAAGAATTTAGACTAACCTGAAAAAAAGCTATTAATTTTTAAAAACATATCTGATGCCATACTGGGTTTTATTTATATCAGCTTTCCCTTTTTTAAAGTAAAGAATTAAATAAAATCATAAGCTATAGCTGAAATAATGAACAAGAAAATAAACAGATTTGTGTTGAGTGTCTATAATGTTCTGTTTAAATCTTAGAAAAACCCTGAGAGATGGGGATATTTTTATTGCACTTCAGATGAGGACAGTAGAGCAGTCTTCAATAGACATCTCTAGTCAATTCTCTCAGATGAAGCAAAAATTATATTACATTATTACACAAATATAATTATACATTTAGATTTCCATTTTTGGAGCAGAAAATATTTTATAACTATTAAAAAATGGGCGTGATGCACTGCCCCAACCCGCATTGAGTTCTCCTGCATTTCCTTTGTGGGGAGTGGTGATGGACATACATTTCAAGGAGATATGCTTGTGTATGTGTGCATGTGTGCATGTGTGTGGCTACTACATTGAACTTCCAGACAGCTTTGTTCTTTCCTGAACTGAGATGCTCCACTGCCTGACAAGCTTGTATTTCCAGGCAAAAGTTAAACAAAAAAAAACAAAAATCATTCTGAGGAAAGGCTGCACCGCCTAAAACTTCTTAATCTCCCAAACCCACACACAAAAAAGCAGCAATAGGTGTACAACCCAATTATGAAATCAATAATACACAAGTTAATTTTAATTTTATTTAAAAAATAATATAGCTAATATGAAATCATAGCAAGCCACAAAACATAATTATTGTTTCTTGTTTTTAGCTTAAGCCTTCACTCTTTGTGCAGTATATTCATTTAATTCTTTTTTTTTTTTTTTTTTTTTTTGCCAGTCCTGGGCCTTGGACTCAGGGCCTGAGCACTGTCCCTGGCTTCTTCCGGCTCAAGGCTAGCACTCTGCCGCTTGAGCCACAGCACCGCTTCTGGCCGTTTTCTGCATATGTGGTGCTGGGGAATCGAACCTAGGGCCTCGTGTATCCGAGGCAGGCACTCTTGCCACTAGGCCATATCCCCAGCCCTCATTTAATTCTTAGACTGTATTTTTATTAGAAAGATTAATGTAGTTATCTCTACCCCCCACTCCTATTGTGATTACATGATAATATGGTTATTTCCCATTGAAGTGGTTCTCAACAGAAAAAGTGCATACCAATGCATTACAATTTTCTCCTTTATTTTAATATTTACAATAATTTTAATTTAAAACAAACAGAAACAGCAAATGTCTTCAGCACATACTTTAAAACAGAAATCTAAATTACTCAGGATCCCTCTGCATTAATTTTCTTACAAAAACTCAAAATAACAAGCAGCATTAATTAATAAATTTTCAATAAAGAGACTGTGACATGACACAAATTAAAACTATTTCATTGAAATATGAACATATACACCATGCAGAACCAGTGTTTCCAGAAACTAAAATTTCCCACAGTAGGGATTTGAGATGTCATATGACCATCTGAGTGATTCTGCTATATATTGGTGAAACTCAGATTTAAATCCATCTAATCTTTTCATATTACCTTAAAACAAAGTCTTCAAATATAGTATAATTATATTTAAGTACCTAAAACAGCTCATAGAACTTGATTGAAATGGCTGAAGTTTAAACAGAAAGAATTGTATGACATAACAAATAACAGAATTTCAGAGAAACATTAAAAAAGAAAATATGATCCATCGATTCAGAAGCCAATACCAAGAGAAACACTCATTTGGGGGAATTAATTTCATACTTACTTTTGTTTCTTTAATGACATACAATAAAAAATTACTGGGGATCATTTATAATAAAAGATAAAATAAAACAAAAAGACTCAGAAAACCAAGTAAAAGGAAAGTTCATAGAACACAGGAAAACCATATAAAGTATTACCTGAAGTTACTCCACATAAGCACCAAACATAATTATGACTTCATAGAAGGTTAACTTTGATAATGCTTCATATATTTCATGGTTCTCATTCCCTAGCAGAAACTATGTACTGAATAATATACACATATTATTAATTCATAGCAAGAAACAGCATAAACATACGATTCAGAAGTTCTAACATTTAGTTTGCCATAGAATTGAACAATAATCATATAGTAAAAATTATCTCCGTTCCTAAAAATATCATTAGTTTTAGTTTAGAAAAAAAATCTAATTTAAATGTATTCTATTTGGGCAAAGAATCACATGAGGAAATGTTCATCATCCCTGAACATAAATCCAAGATTTCATATCACTCCAGTATGGTTGATCAACATTTTGTATTTGAACAACAAATGTTGGTGGGTATGTGGGGGAAAAAGAACACTATGGCACTGTTGATAGGAATGTATACTAGGACAACCACTCTGGAAAGCAGTCTGGAGTTTCCCTATGACCCTGCAGCCATACCACTCCTAGGCTTGTATCATGAACATCATGAGCCAGGATAGGATAGACACACATGCACATCCATATTCATGACCACAGTATTCATAAAACCCAAGATATGGAAATAGCCAAGATTCCCCCAAAATAAATGAGTGGATCCCAACAATATGTTACCTATACCCAATGGAATTTTACACAACCATTAGAAAATATAAAACAATGTCATTTTCAGGGAATGAATGAAGTAGAACAAATCATATTAAATGAGGCAAGCCAAGCTCAGAGAGACAAACAATGCATGTTGTTTAGATATGTGGAAATTAGACCTAAATTACACTGGGATATAATGAATTATATAGAATTCTAGATACACATATGCAGTGAGACCACAAGAGGATATTCTTAGGAGAGAAATAAGAAGGCTCAATGCCTAAATGCCTCTTCATATTTATATAAAATAATGTGCATACTGAAATAAATTCCAAGATATAGAAACAAGAGATCTATTTTTCCTTTCATTTTGTTTAGTTTGTAGGTTATTATTACTCTGTCTTCTTTACCTTATATATGGTGTATTCAAGTGTATGTCTTCGAAAGGGTTGGGGAAAGGTCACAGCACTGAGAGGAAAAAGGTGGAAAGTGCAGCAACAGAGCTCGCTGGACACAGATGAAAGTGAACTATACAATGCATGGGTAGAGATGGGAGAGAGGGAGTGGGAGAGAATGAGGGAACAGAAGACACATAGGAAAGAAATTATACTCATTATCTGACTCATGTAATTGTAATCATTTGTACATCACCTCAATAATAACAATAAAATAAATTAATAAAAACTTCATTCTATTCCAAAATTTTACTCTCTATACTTAGAGAAAATTAGATATTACTTCAGTTTTGTACAAGAATGGTGTCAAATTTCTCTTTTTCTCTGGATTGTAAACATCCTCCTAACAAAGCCAAGTCATAGGCACAATGTATCTGAAAGGTAAGAACTGATGATAATAACCTTCAACTTATTCTTTTTATTCTTATTAATTTGCTTCATTTGACATATTAGTCACACATTTTAAAAAGCTGTTATTATATTTTATTACAAAAGACTATCTTAAGGAGAATCAAAGATAGGTTTTGTTGATTTACTGTTGATATTATGCATAGAGGTAGAATGTAGAGATTTACTATTTCTTCAATTATTCCATTGAGTTTTAATAGTGGAGTTCAGAAAAAGCAGAAACATGTAAATATATATTTGGATTTGGCATAGAATCTAAAATCTTTTACAGCTTCACTCTCTCTTTCTCTATTTGCCTTACAAAATATTGATAAAATTTTATCATATTTCACTTTTAACTTGCAAAGCAGTGGTATTTAGTACATCTATATTATTGTCTAATCATCACTACTATTCATCTCCAGGATGCTTTCATGATTGCACATTGTACCTATTTTTTTTCCAGTCCTAGGGCTTGGACTCAGGGACTGAGCACTGTTTCTGGTTTCTTTGTGCTCAAGGCTAGCACTTTACCACTTGGGCCACAGCTCCACTTTCAGCCTTTTCTCATTATGTACTGCTTAGGAAATGAATCAAGGGCTTCATGCATGCTAGGCAAGCACTCTACCACCAAGCCACATTTTCATCCCACATAGTACCTATTAATTTGTGACTTCCACTGACTCTCCCTCAAGTCTCAGGTAAACACTATAATAACTTCTGTCTGGGACTCTGACCTCTCTTCTAAGGGAGCTGAGACACTTCCTATTTGTCCTACCTTGTTTGACTTACTGCACTTTGCATAACATCTTCAAAGTTCAATCAATTCTCCATTATAATATTTTTTCTAGATGGAAAATAATAATATATTTTGTAACAAAGGTTTTTAAAAACATGGAATTAATGTTTTAGTTGACAGTAAATTGAAGCATATGGTTTTTGTTTGAGGGAGAGAGAGCCTGGGGAACAGACCGGGATGCTGTGGAAGTTGACATCACAGCTCTTGTATTTCCCTTGGTGTGCCAGAATATGAAATTGAACACTTTTCAGCACTTCTTCATTTGTGGTTTACACTAGGAATTGAAAATTGTATACTTAATGCTCAGTTTGAAAATGAACAAAAGCATTATAACAACCTCCTTGCCTATCTCTCTGTCTCAACTCAAAAAAAAAAAAATCAGCATGTTTTTCTATTAGAAACCTAGTCATGAAAATCACTTAGGAGCATGTCATTGTTAAAAATCCATGCCATGACAGTGAGGACAAAGAATGCGAAGTTAAACACAAAGATAAAAGTTATGCCTATATTACTATACAATTAAACACATCCAAATGTGAATTGTTTGAGTCCGTGGTGACAGAACTTGGACCACTGCACAATTCATTCTCAGGACTTAGTTCTCTCCTGAAAGTACTTGCATATTTGATAGTAGATTGTGTCTTTTTGACAATTTTTTCCAGGCCTTGACACTTGAACTCAGGGCCTGGATGATGTCCCTAAGCTTTGGGCTCACAGATAGTATTCTACCACATGAGCCACAGCAACACTTCTCATTGTTTTTGTGAATAATTGGAGATAAAAGTCTCATGGACTTTCCTGCCTAGGCTGGCTTCAAACCAGGATCCTCAGATTCCAGCCTCTGGTGTAGCTATATTACAGGTGTGAGAAACCAGGTGGTTGTTTGATAATTCCTTTTTATCAAAAGCAGACGATGAGGCATGATCAGACACATTTTCAAGAAACCAGTACAAATAAAAGGACTAGTTTCACCTGTAGTACAACAAGGCAGTCTTTGAATTGGATTCTCAAGTGTAACACTTAAGTTCACTTAACCAAATGTGAGATCATCAGGTGACAAAGTGTTTTATTTATTCAAAAGTTAGATGACTTAGAAGATTAGTTTATTTTGTAATCTTTGAAATACATGTGTCAAATTCATCAATACATGAAAACTATTCAAGTCAAAAGTGAAGCAATATAAACATACCCATAATATTTTGTGTCTTGGGGCTTAAACTCTGGGCCTGGGCACTATCTCTGAGCTCTTCAGCTCAAGGTTGTTGATCTACCACATGAGCCATGGTGCCACTTCCAGTTTTTCTGGTGGTTAATTGGAGAAGAGAGTCTCACTTTTTTCCTGCCCAGGCTTTGCTTAAGTCTCAGCCTCCTGAGTAGCTATAGGATTATAGACATGAGCCACCAGTGTCCAGAAACCATAATATTTTTATACCAATAGACACACATGTACCAATGTTTCTACAATGAATAAATACTTGTTAGCTTTTAATATTTACTGTATTAATAAAATTTTTTACAAATTATTGGAAATTGAAATTACCCAGTAGACAACCTTTGGCTGCAATGTCCAGTCTATACTTGTCATGATTCCATTAAGCAAGGACAGTTAACCTTGTCACTTTTTTTGTCTATGTGAGTAACTGGTTACCACATGAGTATGACCTCAAAAAAGACCTTTAACTATAGAGGTGTGTTAATATTATTTTGTGAACACATTAGCTGATACATAAGAAGTTATTGTGAACCTAGAGGACAAATTCCATAGCTACTTTTCCATGGGTCATGCGTGTTATATTCTAAATTACAAATTGTTATATATAGATAACATTTATTGTCTGGCTTGGCTTTCTCCATGCCATATGAAAACATAGTTCAGTCTTGAATGCTTAAATACAAAATAAACAACCAGAATAATGAGTCAACAAAATGGATCTGTTTCTGTTTCAGTTCTGTGCTCGTTATTGAATATGTACCTACAAATAAAAGCATGATCTTTAAAGAGCTTAAATTCCTACAGCCCAAAGAACACAAATAAGAGGGTCAAGTATTTCAAATCTAAGACAAAGCTGTCAAAAAGATGAGGGTGATTTACAAAGAAAAGATGGTTTAATTAATTAACCATTCATTTGTGAATCTGTATCTATAGTGTCTTGTAAAATGTTACAGATCTATAGCATTATACGAATTAATCATTAATATTTATTTCCATTTTTCATCTCAGTGAAAAGAATAAACAAATTGTACAATTAAAATCAACAGTGGGTTTAATGGGCAAGGAAAAGACCTTCACTTCTCAATAACATATTTTACTTCAGTTGTGAAGAGTAGCCCGGACATCAGGTCAATTAATATAATACTTTGGTACACAGGGACTTAGGCATAACAAGTGAAATTTAATTTAGTAGTCTTATGTTAATCATTGTAGGTCTAGCAGAGAATAACAACATAATTAAAGAAAAAGAAAATGGGATTTATGAGTGAGATTGAGAGAACTAGTGAAATATAGCCTTGGGTAGACAGCTAAAAGATATTTAATTCTATTTTTCTAACTCTTGAAGTGAATAAGCAAAGGAAGACAGAGCGAAAGCCAAGTGTGAATGCAAATATAAACATATGTCATTCATCAAAAATACATGTGCTGCTGGGGCATTTAGGCATTTCATATTTATTTCCTTTTTGGCTATAGAATTACGTGCTTTGGGCTGTGGATTTACAGAAAAGAAATAACTCACATTGGCTATAACATTTGTATTTTTATTTACTTCATTTGTGAATATTATTATGGGTTACAGCTGAGTTTTTGTTCAAACAACAAACCAAAAAAGAGAGGGCAGACAGAAAAGCAATGGAAGTCAATGGCAATGATTTGGGAATAGTTAATAGTGCCAACTAGATACTATGATTTGTTGGAAGACTAGGTTTCTAAATTGGTTGAAGATTCAGGAAGACACAAGGGAAGAAATTTAAACTGAGCTAGGCACCGGTGTCTCACACCTATCATCCTAGCTAGCTACTCAGGAGGCTGAGATCTGAGGATCACAATTCAAAGCCAGCCAAGTAAGGAAAGTCAATGAAACTTTTACCTCCAATTAACCACCAGAAAGCCAGAGGTTTCTTAATGTGATAGAGTGCTAACCTTAAACCTAAAAGCTCAAAGACAGTGCTCAGGCCCTGTTCAAGCCCCATAACTAACAAAATTAATAAATTAATAGCTGGATATTCAGTTGCTTAGACTAGTTTACAATACCAAATATATTGACTAGAGTTAGAAAAGCTAGTAGAAATTTTCCTGATATATATCATCTACATAAATAAAACAATAAAAGCAAGAAGCACTAAAACCAAGCATTACTCACTAGAAAAGTTAATTTATGATAACTAGTTTTCATCTAGGAAATGTGTTATGAACAGTATGATGACTGATACATCCCTCCAATTTTTGACCCTTTATTTAATTTCTAATAATGCTAAGTAGTCACCCACCCCTCTCTCCTGATTTCCTTCCCCTGTCAGTTGCAGTAGAATGGTACCTAGGTCCTTAAACTTTCTTTGTCTTCTGGAAATATTAACTTAAAAGTTACAATGTTCTGGGCCACATTGATTAATCTAAGTACATAATCTCACAAAACATGAGAAATCAAAGGATATACTTATAATCTTACTAAAACTGTTTTGCACAACTATTTTATGATAATTAAGGTTAAAAATTAAAAAAAGATTGGGCTGGGGATATGGCCTAGTGGCAAGAGTGCCTGCCTCATATACATGAGGCCCTGGGTTCGATTCCCCAGCACCACATATACAAAAAATGGCCAGAAGTGGCGCTGTGGCTCAAGTGGCAAAGTGCTAGCCTTGAGCAAAAAGAAGCCAGGAACAGTGCTCAGGCCCTGAGTCCAAGCCCCAGAACTGGCCAAAAAAATAAAAAATAAAATAAAAAATAAAAAAGATTCAGTCCACCCAAGGGTCTTTCCAACTATAAATTAGTGACAAAGGATTAGGAATATGAAACTGGCTATGAGGGGACTATGTACAATTCAAATGTTTGAGAATTCTATAAATCAAGTTTTTAAGGTGAGAGGTGGGGCTAGGAATTGGGTAAATACTGACTAGCATGCTGCTAAGTACAATTGTATCTTTACCCCCACCACCCCCCATATAATTTTTGGTCCAGTTTGTGGGAACCAATCAGAAAAATACGGCTGCAGAGGACTTCTACTGATATAAACCTGGTAGTCTAGAAGGCATGGACACGAAAACTCACAACATGTTTCTGTTAATGCACAGGAAGTGTCTATAAGCTGAACAATGCATGGGGGGAAGAGGGAAAGGGGGAGGAGGGAGGGGGGAATGAGGGAGGATGTAACAAACAGTACAAGAAATGTACCCAAGGCCTAACATATGAAACTGTAACCTCTCTGTACATCAGTTTGACAATAAAAAAAGAAAGTGTCTGTAAGCTATAAATCTGAAATGCTTACTCTTATGAGATGTTATTTTGAATGTCTAGTTGTTCTAGTATCCCTGATGGATATAGTACAAGGAAGAAAAGAAATCAAAATTGACTTTCATGACAATTGGTTGACAGCAAATACAACAACAGATTCCCACTAGGACTAATCATCCCATAGCAGGAAACAGGACATCTTTAACAAATGTTTCAGTGGCACATGAACCTGTGCAGTTGACAAAATAATCTATATATTAGTACTTGGGTTAAGTACAACAATCTTCAGGTGCAACCTTGAGAATTGAATCATATAAAGTGCTTCCATAAGTTTAATAAATGAGAGAGTTTGCTATATTCAGCTAGGAGCATCTGAGTCATTTTCTACATGAGAGATATCACTGTGTCTTACAGCAAGGTATCATTTAAGAAAAAGGAAGAGGTTTGGCCTTGCAGATGCACAAGGAAAACTCCTCTCATAAAGATTTGGGGATCACCTCAACAAAGTTATGGCATACACACTTGGGTCACCTGAGAAACAATAGATCTACAAATGTATGTATGTGATTCTTTCAACATAATTTTGAACTTTCGTCATTTGATAGTGACTTGATACTGTCTCCATTCTTGAAATTACATACTACTTGTAAAACAGATGAGTAAGCAGTTATAAGTAGAAGTTCTTCAGACAAGAGAAAATGGCCTTTAGAAAACTGAAAGGTGTTAAGTTTTAGTAGGGCTAGAGAGGATGAAAGGAGCAAAATTACCACAAAACTGCATGTAATTAAAATAATGACTTTACTAACTCTAACTTACCCTCCTGACTTACTGCTTAGACCTCCAGGTTCCAATGACTCCTGGTTATTGGATAGAGGGTATCCCTGCATAATCCGAGTGAATCAAAGGGGTTCATAGAGAAAGCCAGTCCTAAAATAACTTAATATAAGAACACGAATTGCTTATAGGGTTGTAACAGTAAATAAATAACTACTGAATACAGGGCCCAGGATGGGTTGTTATATTGAAATTGTATTCTTTAGGAAAACCAAATCTAATTTTATAGACAGGTAGACAAGGTATCTGTATATAATTGTAAACTTATAAGATTTACACAAGAGTGCTTGGTAAGGGCTGCTTTGGGTCTTAAACAGTGCTCACAGGTGCTGGTAGACTGGCATTCCCAATCCAAATGGGCAGAAGGAACACAAGAAAGATGGCAAACAATGAAGTCTTATCCCCCACTCAAAACAAGCAGGAAGCAGAACAGTCAATCAAAGACATAGAAGAGAACCCCCAAAATGCTCTACAAATTCTATTGATAAACATGATAAATGAAAAGTTTGAATCTCTTCAGTCAATTATTCTAGAGCGTGAGGAGGCAAAGCAAAAATTAATGGAGAATTTCATGGCATCCACAAATAGAAAGATAAATGAGCTTCAAGAGTCAAATGAAAAGATAGCTACCCAACTTAAAGATTTGAGAGACAACACTCAAAACCAAAGTAATGAAGTTAATGAAGTAAAGAAGTCCATACAGGACCTAAGATATGACATGGAAATCATGAGGAAAGACCAGTCAGAAGAAAAAGAGATTCGAAATCAAGTAGCTGGCCTACAGTCCTGACTAACTGAAGCAGAGGATCGAATCTCAGGAGCTGAAGATTCCTTAGATTCTATGGAGAAAGATCAAAAATCAATACAAATACAGTCCAATCAACAAAACAGATCGCTACAGGAGATTCAAGACACGATCAGGAAGCCCAATTTAAGGGTAATAGGTATAATAGAAAATAATAGAATAATAGAAAAGCTTGGAGAAAGAGGTTAATGGGATTGGCAACCTATTTAAAAGAATATTAGCTGAGAACTTCCCAAATATCCAGAAGGAAAGGCTTATACAGATACAAGAATCATTTAGAACCCCAAACCGACCAGACCAGAATAGGACATCCCACCGACACACTGTGATCAAAACAGGATCAGTAGAGTACAAGGAAAGAATCCTTAAAGCTGTTAGGGAGAAGAAAACAATCACATATAAAGGAAAAGCAATCAGAATAACCCCAGACTTCTCAGCAGAGACCATGAAAGCAAGGAGAGCCTGGAATGAAGTATGCCAAACACTAAATAAAAATAACTACCAACCAAGAATTCTGTACCCAGCCAAACTCTCATTCATAACCGTAGGTCAAATAAAAGTCTCCCACAGTAAGGAAAAACTGAAACAATATATCTCCACCAAACCAACTTTACAGAAAATCCTCAAAGATGTACTATACAGGGAAAATAATCAAGATCCCAATACAGACAGAGAAATGAACCCTAAATAGTAAACATCAGATCAAGAAATGGGAAGACACAGCTTTTAACAAGATAGTGATAATGAAAGGAACAAATGATCATCTCTCAATCCTAACTCTCAACATTAATGGACTTAATTCTCCAATCAAACAACATAGGCTCATAAGTTGGATCAAAAATAAAGATCCATCTTTCTGCTGCCTCCAAGAGACACATCTATGCAGCAAAAGTAAACATCTTCTAAAAGTGAAAGGCTGGAATCAAATCTATCAAGCAAATGGCCCCCATAAGCAGGCTGGAGTTGCAATCCCAGTATGAGACAAAATTGACTTCAAATTAAAAAAGGTAAGAAGAGACAAAGAAGGCTACTAAATACTAGTAAAAGGATCTCTCCTACAGGAAGATATAACCATTCTAAATATCTACACACCAAATGCAGGAGCACCCAACTTCATCAAACAAACACTACTGGCTCTAAAAACACTCATAGACCCAAACACATTGATAGTTGGGGACTTTAACACTCCACTATTACCTCTGGGCATATCAACACGCCAAAAACTGAACAAAGAAACCACAGAACTTAATAATTGCATAGACCAACTAGACTTAACAGACATCTACAGGATATTCCACCCAGCAACAACAGAATACATATTCTTTTTGGCAGCACATGGAACATTCTCCAAAATAGATCACATCTTAGGGCACAAAGAAAATCTGTACAAATTCAGAAGTATCAAAACCATTCCCTGCATACTCTCAGACCACAATGGAATAAAATTAGAGCTCAACTCAAACAGCCACCACAGAAAATCCTACAATTCATGGAGACTAAACAACACACTGCTGAACCATCAATGGGTCATTGATGAAATTAAAACAGAAATTCAAATGTTTATGGAATTCAACCAAGTTGAGGACACAAAGTACCAGCTCCTTTGGGACACAGCAAAGGCAGTACTCAGAGGAAAATTTATATCTCTGAGTACATACATCAACAAACTGGAGAAACAGCAACTTAATAATTTAAGGAAGCACCTTAATTTCCTTGAGAGAGAACAACAAGCCAAACCCCAAGTCAATAGACAGAAGCAAATAATTAAAATCAAATCAGAATTAAATCAATTAGCGATGAAAAAAATCATCGAAAGAATCAACAAAACGAAGAGTTGGTTCTTTGAAAAAATCAACAAGATAGACAGACCCCTGGCAAACCTGACCAAAAAACGAAGGCAGCACACTCAAATAAACAAGATAAGAGATGAAACAGGTAACATCACCACAGAAATAACCGAAATTCAGAAAATAATAAGGGACTATTTTGCAAAGCTTTATGCCAACAAATTCGAGAACTTGGAAGAAATGGATGATTTCCTAGAAAAAATTCATATCCCCAAACTTAACCATAAAGATTTAAACCTTCTAAACAACCCATATCCAGTATTGAAATAGAAATGGCAATAAATGATCTCCCATCCAAGAAAAGCCCAGGTCCAGACAGATTCATTGCAGAATTCTACAATGCCTTCAAAACAGAACTCACACCAATATTTCTCAAAGTCTTCAATGAAATTGAAAGAGAACATTCACTACCAGACTCCTTCTATGAAGCCAGTATAACCCTCATCCCAAAACCAGGCAGGGACTCATCACGGAAAGAGGACTACAGACCAATTTCCCTGATGAATATAAACGCAAAAATTCTCAACAAAATTCTGGCCAATCGACTTCAACAGGTCATCAAAAACATCATACACCACGATCAAACTGGATTCATCCCAGGGATGCAAAGTTGGTTTAATATACGCACGTCAATTAATGTAATCCACCACATCAACCGGAGCAAGGTAAAGAACCACATGGTTTTATCTCTGGATGCTGAAAAAGCGTTCAATAAAATCCAGCACCCATTTATGCTAAAAGCCCTGGAAAATCTGGGATTCCAGGGAACATTCCTGAATATAATCAAGGCAGTTTATGACAAACCAACAGCAAGCATAACTCTAAATGGGGAAATACTAAAGCCATTCCCTTTAAAATCAGGAACAAGGCAAGGATGTCCACTCTCTCCCATGCTCTTCAACATAGTACTAGAATTCCTAGCTAGAGCAATTAGGCAAGAAGAAAATATAAAGGGGATCCAAATAGGAAAAGATGAAGTTAAACTTTCTCTCTTCACAGATGACATGATCCTATACTTAAGAATCCCATAGACTCTACCCACAAGCTACTAGAGCTGATCCAAAACTTCGGCAAAGTTGCAGGATATAAAGTAAACCTTCAAAAATCAACAGCATTTCTCTATGCTAACAACCCAAAGACCAAGGCGGAAATCAGGAAAGCAACCCCTTTTGCAATAGCCCCCCAAAACATAAAATACCTAGGAATAACCTTAACCAAAGAAGTCAAAGACCTCTTTGAGGAGAACTTTAAAAGCTTGAAAAACGAAATTAAGTCAAAACTAAGGAAATGGAAAAACCTCCCATGCTCCTGGATTGGGAGGATTAATATAATTAAAATGGCAATATTGCCAAAGGCTATCTACAAATTCAATGCAATACCCATTAATTTCCCAACACCATTCTTTAATGAAATAGAGGAAGCAATCCAGAAATTCATATGGAACAATAAAAGACCTAGAATAGCAAAAACATTCCTAAGCAGAAAGAACAGTGCTGGAGGAATTACAATACCCAACTTCAAGCTGTATTATAAAGCTATAGTAATAAAAACAGCTTGGTATTGGCACCAGAGCAGGCCTGAAGACCAATGGAACAGAATTGAAGACCCAGAAATGAACCCACAGAACTATGCCTACTTAATCTTTGATAAAGGAGCTAAAACAATAGTATGGAAGAAAGATAGCCTCTTTAACAAATTGTGCTGGCAAAACTGGCTCAACACCTGCAAAACACTAAAACTAGATCCTTATATAACACCCTGCACCAAAATCAATTCCAAATGGATTAAAGACCTCGAAATCAAAACAGACACCCTGAAAACACTAAAGGAAGGAGTAGGAGAAACATTTGGGCTCCTTGGCACAGGATGGAACTTCCTTAACAAAGACCCAGAAAGGCTACAAATCAAAGAAAGGTTGGACAAGTGGGACTGCATCAAACTGCAGAGCTCCTGCATGGCAAAGGACATAGCTCACATGATAAACAGAAAGCCCACAGACTGGGAGAAGATCTTTACCAGCCATTCAACGGACAAGGGCCACATATCTAAAATATATGCAGAACTAAAAAAAATTACCTTCTTCCAAAACAAAACTGCAAAGAACCAATAGCCCCCTCATCAAGTGGGCTAAAGACTTACAAAGAAACTTCTCTGATGAGGAAATGAGAATGGCCATGAGACATATGAAAAAATGCTCTACATCACTGGCCATAAAAGAAATGCAAATCAAAACAACAATGAGATTCCATCTCACCCCAGTAAGAATGTCATATATCAAGAAAACTAACAATTATAATGTGGCCAAAAGGTTACCCTACTTCATTGTTGGTGGGAATGTAAACTGGTTCAGCCACTCTGGCAAGCAGTATGGAGATTCCTCAGAAGGCAAAATATAGAACTCCCCTATGACCCTGCAGCCCCACTTTTGGGTATCTATCCAAAAGACCACAGACAAAATCACAGTAATGCCACCAGCACAACAATGTTCATCACAGAACAATTTGTCATAGCTAGAATCTGGATCCAACCCAGATGCCCCTCAGTAGAATGGATCAGGAAAATGTGGTACATATACACAATGGAATTTTATGCCTCTTTCAGAAAGAATGACGTTGTCCCATTTGTAAGGAAATGAAAAACTTGGAAAAAATTATACTAAGTGAAGTGAGCTAGACCCAAAGAAATACAGACTCTATGGTCTCCCTTAATGGAAATAATTAGTACAGGTTTAGGCAAGTCAT